>NC_137695.1:5962829-6590329 GCF_964034855.1 Anser brachyrhynchus
AACTTGTCCAGTCTCTTTCACTCCTGTAAATGTGTAGCATCCACAGTGTCCTGTGACAAGGAGATCTGCAACCCCACTGCACAGGGTGAAGGACTTCCTCCTGCACATTTTGAGCCTCCTTCCTTCTTTCATTTGATGCCCCCTAATTCTTGTGTTGGAAAAACAAACAAACAAACAAACAAACAAACAAACATTTCCTACTCTCCTCCCTTTCATTACAATGTACTGCCTCTGAACAAGGTGTGAAAGCCAGACTGAAGAGAAAGGGCTTGATGGTTAAATAGATTTGATATGTACACACCTTCTGCTAGCCTTAGAGGCCTCAGAGAGGTGACTACCAAAGGAAGGACTATTTAAACGCTCCCTTGCTCCCCACAACTTGTTCCCTTGTGAAGGCATTTACCACATACTGGGCCTAATATCTAATCACACTTCCAGCAGGCCAGGTTGTTTTGACAGAAATAATCATATGAAGCAAGCAGCAAAACCCATGCAGTGAGAAGACAAAAAAAAATCTTTTCATGGTCCCCATACTGAGAATCTGCTGTGCAACACACACACACTCAACCACAGATCTTATCAGGCTGGGCTGTTTCCACTGAGAGGTGTCTTGCTGTTCTCCTCTATCAGCGATGCACAGGCAACAGTTGTGGAGATTATAGACTGCTTTATTTTGGTAAGTAATCTCCAGATCTCTGCACAGCAAAAGGTCACGTAGTCTTGACTTCTTAATGAGAAACAAGGCTTCAAAAGTGGAGCTGAAAATGCTGTGGCTTTGGCACGCTGCTCCAAACAGGGGAGCTGCAGTGAGACCAACTCTGAACTATGGATGTCCTGGTGACATTCAAGGTTGTTTCTTCTCCAAGGACAGGTCATGCAGACCAGTTGGGAGAAATCCATCTGCTCAAACATCGATGTCTACAAGGGCTTGTGACTTCTGCACAGCAGAGTCATTGCAAGTGCCTGGTTTGGTGACTGCAGAGGAATAGGTACTGTAGTTGGATTTACGTGTGAGGAGTCTCCTCCATCTGTAGGCATTCCTGTGCAGTCAAAAAAATTCTGAAATCAGAGATGTGGGCCTAGCAACTGGAAAGTTTTGTGCCTCAACTTTGTTCTCAAAAATGGCCTAAATGTTAAAGTCTGCCTCCTCTCTGCGTGGCTGATTTGTTACAGTAAGGCCTAGCTGAGGGGAGAGTAGGGCCTATGTCTAAAACATCCTCCCTTCTGCTTTCTGAGGTCCCCAGTTCATGTCATCTCTACCTGCCAGATCCAGATGAAAGGCAACGAGAGGACGAAGCAGCAGCTGGGTTCTTCAAGGGATGGATAGGCAGGAGGTTTCCTGTTGACAACTGAGCAGTTTGGGACAGGCCCAGAGATCCCCTGAGAGCACTTAGGGTAATTCTGTTGGTGAGGAGTTGTAGGACACCTATGGATCATCTGTCATTCAACTCCCCTTTCTTTCCAGCACCCCTGAAGAGAAAGAAAGCAAGGGGTGTGCTAAATGGCACGTGGAGTTTGGTAGAGCAGTGCCTGTCCCATCCCATAGCTGTTTTGGCAAAGCTGCCTGGGTGCTGAGGACACAGCCTCCAGGCACAAAGTGCTATTCCTGCCCTGGAAGAGTTGCAGTTAGCAACGAGATCAGGATTGGACCCTCAGATCTGTTGTAAAGCATGCCATTTAATGGCTGGTATTTTTCAAGAGCATTTGCTGTTGGAGGCTCTTTGACTTTCTTTTGTAATGATAAAGGATTTACAGGCTTCGCCTCCATGTGTTCAAGTGGCAGTTGAAGATCAGTGCAAGTCAAGACACAGATTCAGCTTCTGTAGTATTTTGATGTTATGGAACATGTTTTCTTCCTAAATTGGAATGAAAACAGGTATTTTGTCATTCTGTGATTAAACAGGAGTAAAGTTATCACAGGATATTTTTCCTTTGGAATTTAGACAGTTTTAGTTCAGTTCTGGAAATTTGTTTTGCAATATATTCCACTATCTATTTATATTTATTATTTCTTTTTATATCAATTTATAACATTATTTTATTGTGTCTCAAGCTTAATGACGTTGGGCTCTTTAATTGAAGAATGATCAGATTTCTTTTTTTTTTTTTTTAATTAAAAAGACCTATGTTTCATTTGTTATAAAGTAACCCATTCTTTGCTGGGGCTTTGTAACCCATTCTTTTGCAAGGGGCTTAGCATTGTTCAGACTGTTCCTCCTTGGACAGACATTCATCCACACCTGTGTACATGTGTGCTGGGTGTCTGTCACATATAGGCTCAGGTGGGCTGCAGATCTGCCACAGATTTTAGATTTCATATGAGTTTTTGTTAGAGCTTAACACTAGCCCTGGTGAAGTTCTCATGTGTTCACTTTACACCACCATGCATTTTTCCACCAGATAGCCGTGGTGCCAGTGGAGAAGTGTTAGTGTGGCAAATACTGAGGACATGCAGCAGCTTTTAACAGACTGTAGTCATCTCATTCTTGTAAAACACACCAGGCTGCAGACAAATCATAAAGGGGGATTTGAGGTGCCAGATGCCCTGTTTCATCCATGAACACTGACTGTATGGCCTTGGGTGGATTACCCAGTCTCTTGTGCTTTGGTTGATGACATTGCTTCAACACTGCTCCCTATGCCCATGGAGGAAGAGGGATCGGGATGTAAGCATGCCTGAGCACAGCTCCAGTGTCAGGCAGGCAGTCCCATGTGTCCTAGATGGAAAGACCAAACCAGTGTGTGCTCTTGCAGGCTGTAGGTCTTTTGTGAGTCTTGAACTCATTAGGAAATGAAATGAAACAAAAAAAGAACCATCTAAATAGTCTTATTTTTAAAGCAAGGCAAAATGACGATCCCTCATCCTGATTGATGCTGACTTCCCAGCGACTGCTCCCTGCCCCCTCCACTATACATCCCCCTGTGGGCTGTCAGATCGGACTAGATGATGCTCAGAAGCAGGAGGGGAAGGAAAGAAAAACAAAGAAGGAATTTCAATGGGCAGCTTATGATGTCCTTGTGCAAGTGGTGGGGGTTGGTGTCAGACACAGTGCCATTCCACCAGGAACCAAAACATGGGCCCAGATAAGCACAATCCTTCAGCAGCGGCACAAGCTCATCGCCTATGAGTTTTTATTTTAATTAGAACATGAGTGGGGAGCTGGCAGAGAGCGTGGGGGAGCAGGGAGTGGTAGATAATTTATGGGTAAGATCTTCAAAAGAGCTCTGTTCCCATTCAGGACAATGGGAGCTACTGGGGGCTTCGCATACTCTTGCCAATCTGGTCACGTAAGCACAAACTCCCTGATTTGGTTTATGAAGAATACCCTTCAGTCTGACACTGACCTCTAAAACAAATAGAGTATTACGGCGCGCTGATGCCCCATTCATCACCGGGTGACAATGGGAGCCAGGGCCTGCCAGCGAACAGCATTTCATTCAGGGGAGGACTGAATTGCTCCAAAATACTCATTGCAGCCCTGCTGGTACCAGTTCCCTGTGGGCACACTCCTACACCCATCTGTGCAGCGGGGTCTGAAAGCTCCTGGGAGGCCTCGGGATGCTGTGGCACACGGGCGAATCCTGTATCACAATCCTATATCAAAACATGTGGTCAGGCTGTGGGACACCCAGAGCCACCTGGAGAGAAACAGTGTGGGAGTGAACAGGGGGTCCCAGCCACCTGCTCTCCCAGAAGAAGTGTCCCACTTTCCAAGTGGTGTCTCCTCACCATGGGCTGAGCCATGGGGCAGCACTCTCCTGGAGGGAAAATGATCTAGGACAGCAGTTTTTAGATATCCAGGGGCTCTGAGTCATTCCCCCTGCGTGCACTTATAGAGGAGACTAAGAACTAGGAGCAGGAAAAGAACCACTCAATGTGAGCACAGCGCAGCTGTGGTGAAGGGTGATGGAGATGCAGGGAGACAAGGGTGAGCAGTGGTGGGGAGCTGAACATGAAGCCTAGAAGCCACCCTGTGCCCTTGCCAGAGGAGGGGTAAGCATCTGCAAACAGACCACAACAGGGGTCCAGTACCAATGTAACCAAGTTTGGTGGCTTCTCTGACACACACATCTGCTCCAAGATGAGTTTCCTCCAGACATTTCTGCTGCCCACAGCTCTCTCTGTTGCTGTTCCTGCACACGAAGATGGTGGAGAGGGCTGGTGGTAGAAGAAAAACACAGCTTCAGAGGCTTCAGAGAAAGGTACAGGGGTCAACTGATGGCCCTCTATAGAGAACCAAGCCAGAGGAAATCCTTCTTCTACTTCCCTAAGCCAGGCTGGGCTGAGCACTAAGGCATGAAGATGCACGTACTCACAGAGTTTTTCATTCACATTCTCCATCAGTGGTTAATTCCTCCTGAATGGGCCTCGGACTATCTGGTGATTGCATTTGCTGGTCACGTACCTAGATCACAAAAGCAATCACTGTTCTACATATGTTCCTCATAAGGACCTCCGCAAATGACCACAGTGAATATGCAACGAGTCATTCCCATGTGCAGATATTAGCATGAAGTGTGCAATTACAAAGATTCCTTGAGCAAATCGACTGTATATGCACAGATGTGTGCGTTCACACTTTTAACAAGCCTGGTCTTTTCTAGGCACGATGCGGGCCTGGGAGAAATGCTCCTACACATTTTCGGAGGGTGTTGTTTCGGGGGCTAATTCTGCCAGGGACTTGCCTCTCTGAGAAAACGGTCTTGCGCTGGTGCCTGAGAGATTGTAATGTGCAACATTATCTTTCAACAGACATCTGTGTTAACAACAGAAATGAAATGATGGCACATTAAAAACTTTACAGCGCTGTTGCAAAACACTTGCCAAAAAAACACCCTGAGCTGCTGCTGTAGGATACTCTGAATTATGCCTGAAAATAGCATATCCAACATTACTTGGAAGCAGACACATGGTCGCTAGCAGATCTAATTATCTCCTGGAAAATAAAACACCAGGGCCTGTGTGAGAGGCTCAGGGGTGAGCATAGGCATTGTCCCAGCATTCAGGGGAATAATACGTGGATTTGTGATTTCTGTAGGTCGTGAAATCACAGTGCCCTTGCCAAGTGTTCAGTTGTCTGATCATGTGAAGATCACCTACCTAATGCTGGCACGGCCTGCAAGGGATCTCAAATAAAGCAAGCAAGGGCAACATTGTGAGAATTCATGTCTTGATTTCTCAGCTCACTGCTCAGAGAGGAACAGTGTTACAAGAGAGAAATGACTCAAAGCTAGGCTTGTCCTCACCTAACACCAGTCACCTGCTCGATCCTGGTTGTTTCAGCACCTTTGCTGTTCTTGGCAGGTGAAACCTGCATCCTTCTTCTCCTCTGAGTTGTCCCCAGGAGGTGTCTGTCTGTCCTGGAGATGGCAGAGGGAGGCTGTCTGTCTGTCTCAGCTGGCTGCAGGGTGGGAAATGGGGCTGTAGGACCCCCAGGGACGTCCTGCTGGGTCAGCTGCATGGATGAAACAGCATCACTGTGGCTGCTCAGATGGCACAGCAAAGTCAAGGTGGTGAGCACTGAGTTGAAGACCAAAGGCTTGGGCTCTGTTCTTGAAACCTTTCTGATTTCGTGCAGAGGGGAAGGAGCAGGTGAGTGCTGCAGTCTGCTTGTCAACACGACCTAGAGTAAGGGGGCTTGAGTCTCTGCAAAGTCTTCTTACTCTCCATGCAAGCAAAGAGAACAGTTTCTGCTTTAAAATATGCTGTAAGAACAAGAAGCAGTCAGGGAGAGCCCAGCGGCTTACTAGCAGGGATGAAAAGATATTACATCGTACATCTGGACCGCCTTACTGGTATCGCTGTTTTGAGAGCCTTCGCCCAGGGCTCAGCAGCAGGGGATTCTCACAGGCACGCAAAAATAACGTGATGAAAATACGGCTCTTTGATAGTGAGAGCATAAGAACGGCCATGCTGAGTCAGACAATGCCCCACATCCTCTCCCCGACTGTGGCCATGAGTAGTTTGCCTAGTGAAGGGTATAAAACAAGATAAACACATGTATTTCTCTGAGAGCTCTCCAAAGCCCCAGCCACTTCTCTGAGAGGACTGTTGTTTCTCTATATTTATTAACCTTCATGGGATTTCTCTTCTATGAATTTGTCTAGTGTCTCTTGGATCTAACTGGATTCTCAAGCACATTTGTAGCATCTACACCTTCCTGTGGCAAGGAGTACCACAGGAGGAATACCCATTGCAGGAAGACCCACCTCTGATTTGTCCTGAACCAAATTCTCCCACATTGACCTCCTTGAAGCTTCATATTCCCCTAAAGCTGCATGGCTGCCCCAAGGATCTGTCTGGAGATGGAAGCGTGCCTGGTGAGCCTGGGCAAATGTGACCCTACTTGAAAGGATCAGTGGTTAATCACACACCAGGTAGACCTACAGGATTTCCAGCAGAGCTTCCAGAAGGCGATTCAGTCCAGCTAAGATTTGCATTGCCTTGTGGGGCTGGCTGTTGGCTCAAGCAGGAACATCGGGTGATCGTTATCTCCACAGGCCAGGAGCACAAATTTACGTGGGAGGACCCAGGCCTTCATGTTGAGATGCACCTGTTGGTTTAGAGAACCTCATCTGTGAATGAATCCTCAGACCTATGGATATTTATACTGTGATGTGTCATCATATAATAAATGTATTCAAAAAAATGCCAAGATTTGCATGAATTCCCGTTTCAACAGAGTTTATGTGTAGGTCAGCTCTAAGGAAGCTGGAAGGAGACTGTCTGGATGTAGGCCACTGCCAAAATGAATGTGAGGTGGATGTGAGGTATCCAGCACGTTGTGGGCTCTTTGAACTGATCAGCCTGCAGGGCAGAAGGTAATCTTGGAAACTGTACAGTAAATGGTGGAAAAAAAAATTGTCTAAAAATAAACACCTTGTGCCACTTGGAAAGCTTTAGAGTATGGGAACATCACAGGGAAAACCACAAGGGATGGGAGAAGGATATTGAGAATTTACAGGAGACCTGTGACATTTTGGAGCAGCAGCTGGAGGCCAGAGAAGACATGCAGAGCACCCGAAAGGAAACTGCTTGCCTGCACATGGGCAACTGGATCTGCCCACAGCTGTTACTGATAGCACGAGTGGAAATCAGCTCAGAAATTATAAAGTCTGCATTAAGATGCCTGCATGAAGACATCTGCATATATATGGAGAACTAGGATAGAAATTTCTGGTGTCATTTGAAATACCTGACGGCATCACACCTGGGCTGAAGCTGTCCCTCCAGGAGAGATGGTGTCCTCTGGCCCAGTGTCCTATCTGCCAGGCCTCTCCGATGCATTTAGTGTCATGTCTGAAATGCCATGGGACTCCTGTGGGGGGTCCTGAATCTCACTGCGTGTCACAGGAGTCCAGAGATGGCTCAGCTGACTATATGCAGGTGTCTACCTTGGGGAACCTGAACAGCTTTCTGGCATCTCAGCTATATTAATTGGCTCTTCTTCTATTACAAGGAGAATTTAGGTGCCAGATCAGGTGTAGATATTTAGATATAGGTGCCTAAACTTCATCTATGACTGTCTTAATCTCAGAGAATTGCTGTTGGTCAGCAGTGTGAAGGACGAGATAGACCTGCAGAGGTGGAAACAACATGCAGAGCTCGCAGCTGGGGCGATGCTGCACCAGGGAGGACATGCTACCTGTGGGAAGGGATTTTCACACTGGAGCTAGTGGACAGTATGTGCTGAACAGCTCACCCCCTTTGCAGACACGTCCCCCAAAGAGTTACAAACACAAACCACAGAGAAAGTCCATTACTTGCTTCGTCCTTTCAAAATCTCCTGCGAAAACCACATGTTGTCCAGCACTAGCCAAAATTTTATTTCACAGGGTTATTTGTTCTCAGGATGTTTTTTTTTTTTTTTTTTCAAGATTATTTCTTGAGGACTTTGTGATAAAGTGTGCTAAGAAGAACCCTTGTGGGGAAGACGTGGTTTGGCTGAGAGAAAAGGCAGCCCTTCGAAGCTTCGCTATCAACATTTGGAGCAGCAAGATTTTTTCCTCCGAGAGCTTAATGTGTGACAAACCCCCAGCTGGTAAGCATGTCTTGGTAATGTGGCGGAGGGCAATATCTTCTCTTTGGGGAATATTCAGTATTTTGTGCTTCTGTTGCAAAATTCAGATTATTTTCAGAGGCTCTTGAGCATAGAAGTTGCTGCAATGAGCTATCGGCTGAAAGACTGTGAGTGCCGTGCCTGTTTGCTCTGTGCCACGGGTACATTCTCTGCTCATTCTTAAGTGGACAGCGTGTCCAGACCATCTCCTGGCCCCTGGCCTGTTCTACATCAGCAGAACCATGGCTTCAGACTTAATCCCTTGACCACATTTCTTGAGTCCTACTATTTTTTTGGCTTGTGCACCAAAGGCTCGGTTTAACCTTTTGCAATAATGAAACACTCCCTGGGATAATGCCTGAAGTCTCTGCCTGGTTAGCAATTATTTAAATACTCTGTTATGAATAGGATCAAAGCCCTGTCTTATTGAAACACTTCATTCCTGATGCCAGAAGTTGTCACCGCATGACAAATGGGTTGCCTGTTCTCTTCTCACAAGTGTGTTCTAACCAGCCAGGGCTGGGCAGCCTGTGGGACGGGGAGTTTAATTAATAACAATATTTAATTTCTACAATGAAGCACTCGGAGGAGAACGAATATTGCAGCAGCCCCCGTGGCACAGGCGATGCATCCACCTCCAGCTGCAAGCCGAAAGCAGCTCGGTGAAGAAGGGCTCCATCAGCAAAAAGCACGGCCGCGCGCACCACGTTGCGCCCAAGCACGCACCTCCGAGAGTTGCCTGAGATATTTCAGCCGGGTCAGTTTTACTCAGCTACTTAGCAGCGTTAAGTGTCATAGTTCCTCCAGCTGATAGTAGCCATGGAAACCGTGACATCACCGCCGACATAGCGATACATAAAAATTCAAATGGCTGGGGACCGGTTGCTAGGAGAGCTCCGCTCGGGAAAGTCATTGGGCAGGCAGCCAAGGGACTGGAGTCTGCTGAACATGTTGTACTTCACCCTGGTGATTTTACCCTCCTCCCCCTATTTTCTCTTTCACATGCAAAGCTGCTTCTTCTTCTTCTTCTTTTTTTCTTCTTTTTTTTTTTTTTTTTCCCCTTAAATTATTGCAGAAATTTTGACAATGGGCTAATGAGCTGGTGTAGTAGCTGCACGTTACCACAATTTGTGTAAGGTCATGGAAGAAACCACATGCTGTACTCAACGATCAAATAAAAGTCACCGTCAGACACCTTCTTAGCACTTGGGTTATTATAAATGTGCATTTTGGATCACTTTTGAGCAAGGGCTTTCCACTGAGCTTTACGTATACACAAATTTGTGGAAAATCTCTGACCAAATGTCATCAGAAATGACGATAATCTGAGCCAAGGGTAAGGGGTAATCTCTGTAGTGGGTGAAACCTCATATTGCAACCAGTCTGAATTTGGGAAGTGGAGTGTTTTCCAACACTCTGAGTCACGCCTGCTTTCTGCAGAGCTGGCACTTCTCAGCTGGTGGTTTTGGACCACTGGTGGTCAAGAGAAACAAGTGAGGCAAGTTCTGTAGGGCAAGGTGTTGGTTTTGATGAGACCGAAATTGTTTTATTAGATCAGAATACTTTAAAAAATCAGCCAACTGGGCTTTCAGTCATGTGAATCCTTCCTTGGGCTCTGAGAGGATTTGGTGAAGCAGATGGTTTGTTCCTTCCAGTGTTGTTGGCTGGGCTAATAAGGGATCTTAAACGTAGATTTGGTCACTTGCTGCTACATGCATTTCCACCACAGTGCACCTGCAATAAAACCACAGCTCGTATGTCCATGCCTCTATACAACAGATTCAGGGTTCCAGGTTTAAATATGTGTTTCTACGTACATATAAATAGACACACACACGTGTATATATGTGTATATATATTTATTTATTTTTCTCCCAGACAGAAATGTAACTTGCCAAGGAATTTGTCCAAGCAGATTTCCACATGACCAGGCTAAGTACTAACAAATTACAAGATTCTAATAAAGGCAATATTCATGTTGAATGGTTCTTGTAAATGACCAAACACTGAAATGGTGTCAGGGAGCTTTGCCTAGAAATTACGCATTAACATTATTTGGTAGAGTTTGATGTTGTGTTAGGTCTGTTGTTCTTTTTTTTCTGCCTTTTTTTTTTCTTTCCCAGAAACTCAATGTGTAAAATCCTTAAAGTGAAACAGAAACTGAGAAGGAAACAGAAAAAAAAAAAAAAAGTCGTTGAGTAACTTATTTATTGTGAAAGTATCTGATTCTTGAGAAATGTGTATACACTAAACACACCCCAACCACCTGATGACAACCCACACACAACCCAAAGGTGCACTTGAACATTAAATAAAAGCAAAGTTATTTTCATTTATGTGAAGTGGGTTGTGGCCTGTTAAGTAGCCAGTTTGTTCCACCCCAGAGGCAGCTGTGATTTAATCTATTCATGTTTTTTGCACGTACAGGATGTGTAACAGGGGCTGAGGTCTTCTTGACAAGAAGTTTGAGTTAAGAAGAGATACTCTGGCATACAAGGATATTCACCGCAAGTGCTTAATGTGCATTTTACCTTCTTCCTTGGGTTGATACCCTTCCCTTCTCCAAGGATTCTTCCTTGTCCCACCTGCAGCAGACCTTGCTTGTTTTGCCTTGGAGATCCACAGTTCACTGAACTGAGCTTTAGATCTCCACTGACTTAGATACCTCACTCACAACACTCACCTCACCTAAACTCAGCCTTCATTTGAGAAATGCTCCAGGAGCTGCACAGCACCATTATGATACTTATTTAGTAACACATTTCTGTCTCAATATATCAACTCTGATGAAGAAAGAATAAGCATACACAGGACCAGACCCCTTAGGTTTGGAGAAAGTCTCATCAAAAGCTCTCCACGTGCTCAGTTGCATGAGTTAGCCCGTGGTGTGCAAGCTGGCAGTGCTACCTGGAGAGATTTCCAGCCAGCAGTCAAGGCCCCTGAGGGTGGTCCTGGGTCCTGAGCTCAGCTCAGACACTGCAATATATGGATTAATCAGGTGGATCAGGTCCCAGAGCCTCCCTGCCCTGTATACTTAAGACATCTCTACTAGGTTCCCTTGCATAAAGCACAGGAGGCATGTGAAGGTGGTGTCTCTGTCTCTTGCTGAGTGGTGTTGAGGAGCAAGTCAAGGGCTTTATGTGTATGTTGTTGCTAATTCTTGGGTCAGCTGGTGCCACTAGCAAAAGTATTTGAGAGACTCTCAAATACTTTTGCAGACTCTCTGATTCTCTTTCATCTGCATACTATGTCACTTGAACTCATTTAATAAAAGCAGACTAGCACAAACGCTCCATGAAATTTTCCATTCATTAAAAAGGCATATTTTCATTGGTATTCCAGCTATTCAACTGATTTCCTGTTTACTTTGCATCGTGCTCCCAAAAAATGAATAGGATAATTAGTGGTGGATCCAGAAAGAAACAGAAAACCCATGGTTGCCCCTGGGCTTAAATGAACTTATTACATGTAAAAGGAGTTGCAGCAGAGGCACTTGGTTATTTTCCTCCCAAGGGTCCCCTGCAGGACTAAATTTCTCAAAACAAGACAGAAGGTTGTACAGGTGTAAAGGTAAGCTACTTGTTCAGGGAAAGGACAGAAGTCACAGAACATCCAAGGCAAATGTGAGCAGGCTTACATGTGATGGCTATGAAGTAAGAGACTTGGGGTTCTTGTGGACCTTGCAGGCTATTCCATCACTGCAATAAGGTGGAAAGATGGTTTAAATTGAGTTCATTAGGGGGAAAACAGTGACAATGAAAAACAGAAGTAGATAGTCATCAGTGTACAGCCAGCAATAGACTTACCAGCATCTTCCAGTGGAATAAAGAATAAAAGATCAAAGCCCTGAGCTAGAGTGAAGATTTTCCATTGGACTTTACAAACTTCCCTTTTCTCAGTGTGGTACTTGAGCCTGGTCAGTCTTCTGGCCTTTTTTTTTTTTTTTTTTTTTCCCCCTTACTTAATCGGATGATTGCAATGGTAACTCCTCCAGTCTGCCTGAAGATGTGTGGATATTTATGTGATCAAACTACTGTTTTCCTAGCTTATCTTCTGGGGATGTGAAATACTTTGAACGAGTTGACACCTATTTGACTGTCATTTTAGCATAACGAGCAAAGATAATTGTTTAATACTCTTGTTAGAAAACAAAATAAAGTTAACAACAGCTTCTTTTAATAAATATAGCCATAGCAGGATTTGGACTTGCCTCCCCTAAAGTAAGGTAGGCATTTTACTATCCATAAGGATACAGAATCCTTGGCTACCTTCCATGGGAATTTAAAGGTGTTAAATTAGCTGCAGGAGGGTTTCACTATTGTTCCTGAAGTGTAATGGGAGCAGATTTAAATTTACAAGGGGAAAAAGCTAATAATTAAAAATTGAACATAAGGGCTATAAAGTACAAAATAAGTTCCCTTGGATTGGCATACAAAACTTCATGAACAGTGGAGCTCCTGCTGTGTTACACTTTTCTAGAATGAGTAAAAAAAAGGTTATCTAAAGGTGATTTTTGTTGCAAATCAATTCCTTGTGGTTTCTATGGATCTTACAGCCTATAAAGATGGTCCCACTGTGGTTTCCAGTGGTTATTTCATGGAGGGTTCACCCCCTACCTCACCCCACTCCACCCCCCTTCTTGTTACCAAAATTATGTATAAACAAACAGAAGTGTTGGTGAGGATGTTGTGAGTTGTTAATGTCCTAGAACTGTCAGAGCTTAAGGACTTTGGGCAAAATGCACAGCTGGCTCCAGTTCCTGCCCAAATTTCACGTGTTTGCCAGTTCTCCCTGCAGTGTTCCATGGGAGGCAGGCAGCCACTTGGCCCAGTTTGTGCCGTGTTCCCCACTGCACAAGGTCTGTGGGACATCAGAATGTGGTGCTGTGATCTACCTATATGAGCTCTGCCAGGAAAAACAAACAAAAAAAAATCTCCTCCCAAGGCTCCTTTCAGACTGGAAAACACATTGTCCTGTCCTGTTTTCAGCCCTCAACCACTAAATGGGAGAGATCGACTGGCATTTGCAGCATCAGAGTGTTTTACTCTGGGAGATGATAGGGAAAAGGATCAGTGTTACCATACCTGTGCAAGCACAGCTTTGCTAGGTCCACACAGTGGGGTTGTACCTGTCCCCATGTCAGGTCATACATCCAGGCAGGGCTGGGACATGACACTCAGGACAGCAGGCACCAGGAACGACAAGCTGGAGAGAGGTCTGCTGGCAGTGACTGGGCAGAGGATGGAGAGGAGGCTCATCCTCTCTTGCCTGCTCCGCCAGGAAGTCCATGGGTGGAAGCAATATGAAATCCCAGTAATCCCAGCTTCCAGTGTAGAAATGCCACAATGCACCAGTATCCCCTTACTGGGAACATAGGTTGAGAGAAAACAATGTTCCTTATGTGTTTCTCCTGCATCAACACTTTCTGAATTTTAGTACGCTCACTCCAGCTCCCTTCCCAAAATCACCTGCAGCTCATGTATTTTCAGTCTGTACAGTCTCATTTACCTCCTCATCCCCTTTTCCTGCAAGCCACCAGTTTGTTATTGTTCTTATTATTTTTAACTTCAGATCAATGCAAAATCCCTTCTACATTTGCTCTGACTCTTGCCATTTTTGTCAAATTAGTAGTAGAATTAGTAGCCTTTTAGTAGTATTAGTATTATTATTAGTAGTACTATTAGTAGTAGTAGTAGCCTTTAGGACTGACTTGTTTCTTATCCTATTTGTCTTTATTCAGAGCTTCTCATTGAATCTGTTCATTTCTTTAAACTTTCCTGTCCTCAGACTGAATTGCTTCTTACTTTTTTCACTTCTAGTCTGTTTTCAGCCAGGCAATATAAACTCTAGGTCTCCTGGGACAGCTAAATCAATATGAGGAACATCAACTAGTCTATTGGTGAGAGGGTTGTGAAGTGCCTATGATAATAAGAGAGTTATCCAGGCAGACACTGGAAAATTTTTGAAGGGGATAGTAATTTTAAGCCTGTAGGAAAGCGCAAAATGGGATACAAAGCAAGGCCAGGTTACCAAAGGTAAACCCCAGAGCTCCCTTGAATAAGATAAGGATGTTTATAGAAAGGTGGTACATGGGAGCTAATCCCTTCGGGTGCATTAGCTGATCTGAAGAACGTGATACCAGCATTTGTTGGGTCACTCGAGGCCAGTATTGGGCTAGGCCTCCTGCCGAAACCACCACAAAGGGAGGCTGAGGAGGGAATGGGGAGCTTTTTTTCTCGGTATATATGAACTTTTTATTTCACTGCTCTGGCAAGGACTGTGTTTTCACTTTGTTTAGAACTCCTCTGCAAATGAGCTCTTTGGGCTTTCCTTCTCTGTTTGGAGAAGGACAACAGGAAGTTGAAAGATCTTCAGTTTCAGCTAAAGTTCCAAGGGGAGGAAAGAAGGGAACGAAATCTGCTATTTACTGTTACATTTTTTGTTATATACCAACATTAATGACTAAATGGCACAATCTGGGCTCAGACTCTCAATATCAAGAATAGATCACTTCCGAACACAAGAAAACAAACTGATTTGGGGAAGTTTCAAGCAGACCTCTTGGTCTCTGCCACAAAGTCTTGGTGCTTGCAGAGAATAAAGACTGTGAAGTCGGTGCAATTCTCAGACAAAACTGCTGGCAGCCTGCAGGGCTCTAGATGTGTTTTGCAACAGCTTCTTTGCTCATTAAAGATCAGCTTCTCCCATTTGCTTTCCCAGCACATTAATCATTAGCTGAAGATGGGTGGAGGGGAAGCAATATGTGTCCGGGTTTTAGCAGAACTTTTATGTGTTGAAATTGTTGGTCAGATAACAGATGACAGGGGATCAGATTAAAGGCTGCATTTGAAATGTTTTCAATGGCATTGCAGTTCAAAAGAGCAATTCAGACTGCCAGCTGGTACATGCACCCCTATGTCAGGCAGGGGAGAGAGGTATGGGACTTTCTGGGATCCTCTAATTCACTATTGACATCTGCTTTTCTCCATTGACTGGGTGGGAAACAAGGATCTGGCAGCCCAGGATTATAGGAAGTCTCAATTCCTCATTCACACCTTGAATTCTGGTCGCATACTCTGAGCATTAGTGTCTCAGGCTGATCTTCACCCAGGCTTTGGTAGGATAAACACTTTGAGGCAGAGCAAGACGACTTCAACCTGGAAAATCTGTAGACCCACATATCATTCTGGTGTCTCCCATGGGCTGCCATTTCACCTTTGTCTCCAGTTCCCCACATGCAGTGAGAAGGCAATGCTCCCCAACCACTTCCCCGCATTATGGGGCAAAGGGAAGGAAGTCACCCAAGAGCCCTTTTGACATCACCAAGGTGCAATACATGTTACCAGCAGCTGACAAGTGGATGCGGTGACTCCATCAGCTTGCATTCGAGCCATCCATCTCCCAACACGTTGGCCTTTTCCACATGACTGGTGTAAGAATCCACGAAGGCAGCCATTCTTGGACAGAAAACCTAGGATGATTTCATTTTGCAAAGTGTTTCAGTCAGCAGCCAACCAGACTCATGCTGAGCATTCAGCATTTTATTTTTTTATACAGAAATAAATGGCAAAATTCCCATGATCTTCAAAGGGAGAGTAGAGCCCTGAGTCCGTATGTAATGCATTACTATTAGATGGAAATACTTGCTGGGCTCTGTTATTGGTGAGATTCAGAGCTTTATTTTTAACTGCTGCATTTTATTTTATTTTATTTTGGCTCTGAAGAAAACCTTTTCAGTTTATTCAGGGAAAGAAGTAAAATCTGGTCCAGGACAGTTTAAACTATGGCTCTGCCCACAGTACGAAAATCCAGAGATTTGGATCAAGCTGTATTCCTGAACAAAGACTTGGGAAAGGCAGGGTGGTGGTGATCTCAGCTCTGGTTTGCTGCGCTGACCCTGATTTCAGAAATAATCACCTCCAAATGTTGCAGCTTGAGTCTCTGTTAAAACAAAGAGGTGGATTTGCTGGGAAAGAAGCAGGCCAGAGAAAACAGTTGATGTGGTCGGGTGAAGCCATCCTGGGAGGAAGGGGAGCACAGACAATTGCAGTTCTCTCCGATATGGCTGCAGGTGATGTGGGAAGGGGTTGGTGGAGCAGCATCTGGAGGCTGCCCCATGAAACCATCACTCTGTGACTACCAGATTGCCTTAAACCCTGAGTGTGGGACCCATGGGTGCTCCTGGAGCCAGCACCTGCACCCATAGCTGGCTGCCTTCCCCCAGGACCCTCCTTACTTGTGCACATGCTTTATCCCAAAGACAAGCTACAGACCACAACCCTCAAAGGGGATGCCAGCAGCTGCGGGCTGATTTACGAGTTGCTGTCAGATACGATGGGATGGAAGGAGGTTTGCAAGCTTTCCAGGGAGACCAGGTGGCTCTGGAGAAACCTCTCTGGGTCAGGGCTGTCAGTGATTAGTGCCCTTGGCTAGTTACAGCTTGGGGAATTTCTGCAGCTGAGCATCTGGAGGAACCCAAGACTGGGAGGAGATGGATGGGCGGTGATTCTTCATGACCCCGTACTGTGGACAGGCCCTATATTGCTGGGAGCAAGTTATTCCCTAATCGAGCATTACCAGCATTAGTGTCGTAGCTGACTCAGAAGCCCCAGTTAGAAACCATGGCCATGTTCAACCACATGAACCAAAACCAAGAAAAATCACATGCATTTTGAGAGATGGCGATAAATACCGTGAGCAGATGTGAAGAAGATCCTACCTGTCACCCATGAGCACTTCTGAAGGGGTCAATGCCAGAATTAAGGTTTCTCAGCATCTCTGCTGAGAAGCTCTGGACCAGCTCTGTAAGTGGGGTGAGCATATCGCATCCAGCTGAACGACTCCGTGGCACTATTTGCCATGGTGAAGAGCCACCAAGCTAGAAGCAAACTTCTTGGCTCACTGCAGCCAAGATATTGCAGGTGGCAAGGCCATATGCTAAAGCTACGATGAGACAGCTGTGAGAGCTCTATTTATATGACATGGCTTATAAGCTTCTCCATTTGTCACTCCACATATGTGTGTCTCATGCCAAATTTCAAGTCTTCAGTACATCTCTCTGGTTGCCCGAGAAGATCAAGATCCATCGGCCCAGATTCTCTCTCTTGGGTTTGATCATATTTTCTATTTGGGTTTTGGTAGGAATCCAGCTTTCACTCAACATTTTACAACATTGTTTTTTTTGTTGTTCTCCCTCTCTGCCCCTTTCTTCACCTTGTAATTCAAACCTGGACCTTCTGCACACCGATCCTGGCGTTGATCTGGATCCAGATGTTCTCACCGGGATCTGAGTTACAGTTGGCACACACCTAGCCCAGGGCACACAGAAATGTTCCCAGAACAGAAACCCTGGGGCAAGGCACTCTGCACTCTTTGCCCAGAAGTGGGAAGACAGGGGGACTCTGGCTGCTACAAAAGAAGACATTTTTTGCTGGAAGTGCATCTGCGTATCCTTGTGTCTGTGTCTGTGCAGAAGTGCCAGCTGCCCACAAAATAAAATATCCTCTGAAAATACAATATTCTGCAAAAATCCACCCCAGCCATCTTTGCCAATTTGTACTGGCCAGAGTAAAGAGCACAGGGAGGGGAATAGGGCACAGCTGCATCCTGATGCATTCACACAGAAGGACCCCAGCCCTAGCACCATAAGATGCTGCTCCACCACACTGCCTGAGTGAGATGGGCTGGTTTTCGGTGATGGGTGCTGACACCTTCCCCTGCTGCAACCCTCGGTGGGGGCAGAGGGAATTCACCAGGCTGAGCCCTTCCTGGGCTCACACAGAGCAAGGGGTGGCTGTGGTGCATCCCCGTTGCTGGCTGCCACCGTCTCACCACAAATAGGACTGGGGTTTGGGGAGGGAGCTGGGGTGTCCACTTATGCCTTGGCCCTGTGTTTCTGCACCTCATTGCAGGGCATGTGAGAAAGCGAAAAAGCCGAGCTGCCGTGGTGTGGAGCTGGATGCAGTGCAGGCAGGCAGGGCAAGCAGCCAGGCCTCCTCCTGCCATGTCCTCGCCACCAGAGGCCGGCCTCCGGAGCTGCTGTGACATGGAGGAACCTCCTCCTTGGCCTCCTGCCCACTGCTGCGTTAGGGCCGTGAGTCAGGGAGCTGTGAGAGGAAGCCAGGGGATGTGGTCATGCTACGGGGGAGGTTTACGTGTCAAAGCCTTCCTGGTGCGTGGAGGTGGTTGCTCTAGGTAGAAATGCCCCACTGAACATCACTGGTGGGCCCTGCCATACTAGAGTGGCACCCAGGGCGAAGGTCCCCCCAGACCTCACACATCTCCCTGGCTGCAAACCTCCCTCATTGCTCCTCCTGCCTCTGTCTCGAAGGACACAGAGGGGCTGCTGCAGAAAACCTTCCTCTTCTTTGTCCCAGCGAGGACCCTGTGTCGCCAACTCATCTGGTCCTACCAAGGAGATGAATGGGCCTGCTGGAGCTGCCAAGGCCTTGGCTGACCTCAGAGGCCATGCTCCAGCTTTGTAAAGGAGTAGGGGCATTTCACATGAAAGGAGTAGGGGCATTTCAAGACACTTACACATTTCCCTGGACATGGTTCTGAAAACCAGCTCTTGGCTGCTCAACGTGGGACCAGCTGGAGACCCTGAGTGAAGCTGGGAATCGGGGCCTTGTAGCAGGTACCTAACTGTGCCCTTACCCCTGGAGCAGCTAGGTAATGGGAAAAGGACTAGTTAGCCATGTCTGGGACACCCTTTCCAGAGATAATTAAGCACATCTGGGCCTGCTTTGTCCAACCATGGCAGAGTGGGGGCCAAAAGGTGAGGCCCACCAACAGCAAATGCAGAACTGGTCCCAGGGAGCCTGTTCTGCAGCAGCTTTAGGAAGAATCACATCCCAGCAGGGCTTGTCAGCAAGCAAAACATCAAACCCATCCATGTGGGGCATGGAGCTGCTCTGAAATGCACCTGCTTCACCTTGCTTAAGAAAATCCAAACTGGGGCACCCTGCAGTCCCTATTGCCTCCATGATGCCTCCCTTTTGTTTAGAGAGAATACTGTATCCCTCTCCTGAAATCACATGCAACCCAGGAACCAGGTATGCTGGCATCAGCTTGGATAATCTGGCTGACTGAGCATGACTTTGATTCATTTATTTTTTGAGAGGGAAATATTTGGCTCAACTGGAGACTAATTCCCTCCCTCTTCCGATATTGTCTTTAATAGCCAAACCTCAGCTTGTTCGCTTGCTCTCATACCTCTGGAAACAATTGAATCAATTCCTTGTTTATAGAATGTCTGCGTTTGTGTACAGTCGACAAAAAAAACCTGCCTTCCATTGTCCTGATAAATCTCAACAGCATTAGTCTTTAAGGAAAAGCTTCACTAGATTTTATGTGTTTCTTGCTCTCTGGCTGCATGAAAGGTGGATCTTTAGAGAAATAGGAAATAAAGTCCAGGGCAATGCACACTGCTCACGTTAAGGAATTCAGGTCCTGACCTAAATCCATTTTTTCATCCAGTTCTTAATCCAAACACACCTTATTTTCAGAAGCTGGACTTGAAATACACAACACAGACACGTCTATCATCGATCTCTATCACAGATAAAGTGCCTAAAGCTCTGTCTTAATAGCTTTTTTTCAGGTATCTGCTGACCTCTCACATCCCTCTAGCCATCTGATGGGTGGGGAACCTGCACTTTTTCAGGATGATAGGCAGGGTGACATGAAGCAATCCATCCTTGTAGGAAGGATTCCTCTGACCAATTTTGGATGTCTACTTTGGGTGAGACAAATCACCCCAGGACCTCACCTTTAAGAGGAGCTGGGGGTTACTTGCTCTCATAAAGATACCCTCTTTTGGTCCAAAAATCCCATGCTTTGGTGCTGGTAAAGGACTGCAGAGATACATCTGATAGCAGCACGCAAGAGCAGGGCAGCCAGGGCTCCCCATGGACAGGGTGTATGAGGGAGACCTGAGATGCTCCCTGTGATGGACCTGGAAGTTGTGCCTCCGTGCAGCATCTCACATCGGCCTCTTTGCTCCAGAGAGCTTCAGGCTTAAACAGAGGCCAAGGAATGAGAAGAGTACTTATATTTTCCCAGCATAAAAATAACACCAGTGCAAATACACCATGTGGCTTAATCAGTTAATTTCCATGTTCTAACTTTCGCGTCAGGCTGGCAAAACCTCCCAGCTCCTCCTGGAGCCAGGACAGTCACCCTGGGCAAACACAGCTCAGCGCGAGCATGGGGTTTGGCTCTCCCCATCAGCCTTTGGCCCTCAACCTTGTCATGCCTTGCTGCTGCCAGCAATGTTCCCAGGGTTCAGGGTAAGCCACTGCCTGTGCTTCACATGCAGGTCCCCGAGGCTTTGCTGACACCAGCGACCCATCTGGCACAGCCATCCTGTCCCAGTCACTCCTGGAAAGACGCAGGGATTTTGAAAAGAAAAATGAGTGCTCACTCAGAGCTACTCTGGCACAACCACAATGCCTTTAATTCCCATCCTCCGTTTGTTTGAAACAACATCTTCGTGTAGACAAGCTGTAAATTCAGTTCTGCCAAAAAATCAAGTTAGTCTTTGCATTTCTTAATGCTCATTAGACAGGCCGTGCTCCTGGCTTTTTGGCTTTGAGAAGGAGCCTCTACTGGGTTTTCCATACCTTGAGTTAGCTGCTGGCCAGTCACGTCAGGGTACTTGCTCTGTGAAAGTAAATTTGGACATTTCCCATGCCAGGATAGGCTGCAGAGTGCAGTCTAGGGCAGTTTTTGCTAACCTGTGGGTTTTAACTACCCAGAGAGATCGTGAAACACATCCAGCTGGTGATCACGGAGAAGAAACAGCATTAGCCAGCAGCAACACCTTTCCTCCTGCATGGGAAAAGAAGGACCTCAGTTGCTGGTTGCAAGAGGTCACCTTAGCCGGGGAGCTGCTGACTGCCTTTAATTGCTGGCCACGGGTGTGTGTTTTATCCCTGCAGCTGGTAACCACCAGCACATCTCACTCCCTGCCCGGAGCTGCTGCTGTAGGGACTGGCTGCAAACTGGTCCTAGCATGAGGAAGTTTAAAAAGTGCCAATATGTTTGGAAAAAAAAATGCAGCAAAGAAAAGCCTTATCTTCAGGCTGATATTATGTGTAGCTATTTTTACTTTGGCATATCTGATTTTCATGTGTAATCTAAGATAAACACACCATGGAGGCAAGGTAGTGCAGTTCTAAGTCAGCAGTAAACTTCTCAAAGCCAGCTCCAAGGAGGAGATAATCTTTCCCTTGTCTAGTTTGTTTGGAAAGAAAATTAAGCTGACTGGTTCTCATTGTATGTTTACCCATTGTATGCACATTGGTTCTCAGTGGTACAAAGTACAGCTTTTTCTGCAGCACAAATCAGCCGACAAATGCGTTCACTCGGTTTTGCTGGTTTCTCAACTCTAAATGATTTAAAAAAATATATGATACAAAGCTTTGCCAAAAGAGCATTTTCTGCTGAGTTTTGCTGTAAATAAAATTAGAAGTTGAGGTCTGTGTTACAGTGAAAAATAGAAGAGTCTTTATTTCTACTTCTTGTGAACAACCTATTCATGCTGCAACCTATTTTGTGCAGAAGCAGGAATATTTTCTGCTATATCTCAAGCCAGGAACTATGTGGTTTGTGTTGCAATGAGCACAACTGCACAAGCCCCCCTTCCTCCTAGTTTGAAAGGAGAGATGTTGTTCCTACCAGGCAGGTGGACAAATTAATAATGTTCAGGAATCAGCCAGCCTTGTAACTGTAAAACCCATTGCTTAAAGGTGCTTCTGGTCTGGAGACAAGCAGTAAAAGAGAAAAACCAAGCACATTTATAAATAATTCATTGTTTTGATACAGGGTAAAGTGATGTTGTAGACACAAGTATAATCTGTAACAGATGGTTAAAACCATATCAGTGGGAACACTTAGAGGTGGCACTATCTATTGACTGATTAACCATTTATGAAAACACATACTAATAACTTCATAGTCCTTTAGCAGCTCTTAAAACACCTGTGGTGTGAACTGTTCCTGGAAAACACATCTCACTTTTCATTAAAGAATAAGATGATTGATTTTTTATTTTTTATTTTTTTTCACTTTTTCCTTTCAAAGGCAGTCTGGATGGTGCAGAGCACCATGATGGAGGGGAGAAGACACACATGATTTCTCTACAGGTGTGGGCTGGTAGGACCCAAGTGACACAACCTTCCTTTTACCTGCCTCTTTGTCTCTCACCCTCACGAAACATAATAGAAAGGAAGGCAGTGAGATTTTTGGGGTCCACCCTCAGCAGCCACTTAGTCATGGTTTCTGAGCCAAACCCTTGAGATGTGATCTCAGAAGGGTGTGGGGTGAGGTGAAAAGTCTGGTGAGGAGAACCCTCCTGACACCTAAGGAGCATCTCCTTGGAGCTATTGTAGGTAGGAAAAACTCAGCAGAGCTGACTCCACTGTGTGAACATGCTTCCTTGTGGGATTTGCAGGGGCTCTAGACCCAGATGACGCCACCACAAGGCTATTTCTTCTTATAGTGTTTCTTCTTTTCCTGACTGTAAGACATCACAGAAAAGAGGAGAAAGAAGAAAAAAAAGCCATAGGCAAATATTTCCTTCTTAAACACTACGTCCACATATGTATGGGACTGTGGGGGTGGAATATGTTTTCCCCCCTTGGTTTTTCCTCAGCCCCAATCTCTTGGTCCTCTCCAACGTTTCCTTTCTCTCCATGGTTACTCCACACAAACAATTTCCCTGCTGACTTGGTCAATGCAAAACTGCCATAAATATGCACTGCAGATGCACCGTATTACTCACCCGTGGGGTGACTCATCCCGGAGCAAGTTGGTAGAGAGCCATACTGGGGTTTGTGAGTCAGCACGGCTGATTTGCTTTTGAACTCACACCTACAGGGAGTGGAAGCATATCTCAGTGCCTTCTGTGTAAACCCAGGGAGCCCTGCACGGGTGGCCCTGATGGCTCATTCAGGAGATTACTGGAAATTAAGAGAGGAAAAGGCTTCAGTCGATTTTATTGCTGTCACTGGCAGAAAGAGAGGGTTTGTGTAATGGGAAGGTAGCCACTGTGATCAGATGTTGGACTCAAGCCTGAGTCTTCCCATGATGAGAGCCCAAACCACAGTCACTGGAAGCCAAGTAGGTGTTAGCACATGGTGGAGGGCAGGCACATCAGGCTGCATGAAACAGAAGGAAAGCCATGCAGGTGATGCTTCTTTTTTAGAGCAGAAAACAAGCTTCATGTCATGATCCACATACAATGAATTTTCTTGTGGCACCGACCCTAACTCAGCCACAGCCCCACTGCATCCTGAGTCTGTTTGGTCTCAGCATCCTCAGGATGCTCAGAATTGTCCTCTGTTTACTGTGGATGGTTGAGTCACACCCATGAGATCATTGTTCACAAGTACATAGGGAACCTGTCCCAAAGTGATTAGGTTTTCAGAGTGACAGATTAAAACAAATTTTTCTTAACAATAAAATCAGTCAATACAAAGGGCAAACAAAGAATAAAGCAAGGAGGATATGGCATGGGAAAGTTATGTGTAAAACTGATAGGAACTGTATGAAAATATGAATGGAGAATAGAAATAAAACTAAATGTTAAATGAGGAAACAGATACTTGTAATCAAAAGAGGTGTTTTTCTATCAATTTTATTTTTCTGTTTTCTGTTTTTTGTTTGCTTGTTTTCTGTTTTAAAGGCTAATAGGGAAATAGCCTATTAAGCCAGAAATTTTGCATATGAGTGGTGACTAAATTTCATGCCAGGTTGGGGCATCTGTAAGTGGAGGACGTTGTAAGAATGCCGGTTTGGGGACAGGAATGTATTTGGGGCATTGGATACCTCTTCATTTTGTTAAGAAATAATATAAAATATACACATCTAGCTGAAGTAGATGGCCACAATCACACCATTTTATCTTAGTCCAAATAAAGTGAAAATTATGTATACTGGTTACATGATACTCAAGCTGTTCCTTGTAGCCTTTTGCCCCAGAAAAGGCCCAAATGCTTCAGACTCCTGACATTCTCAGGTTCTTTAGCTACTGCCTAGCCTGAATCATAGAATCCTAGAATGCCTTGGGTTGGAAGGGACTTTAAAGATCATCTAACTCCAACACCCCTGCAATAGGCAGGGGTGCCACCTGCTAGATCAGGTTGGCTAAGGCTCCATCCAGCCTGGCCTTGAACACCTCCAGGGACGGGGCATCCACAACTTCTCTGGTCAACTTGTTCCAGTGCCTCACCACCATTACAGTGAAGAATCTCCTTCTAATGCTTAATGTAAATCTATCCTCTTTTAGTTTCAGACCATTCCCTCTCACCCTGAACTTCCTAAGGCTGTCCATAATAGTTCAGATCTGCACATCTGCAACTCACATCCTGCATTATCTCCAACAGTTATCATACACTGTTTCATAGATGATAGTGTGCTATGTGCTATATTGAGGCCTGCTGAAAGATTTAGGCTTAAATGGGGTGTCTAAAGGGTGTAAATCCCTTCTGGGTAATCATTTGTAGAATGGCCTGGTCATGCCAGGTCCAACTTGTGCTCATCCTACTCTGTTTGCTGAGCCAGTTCTATGATGCCCAGTGAAATTGGATTTGCTCATGTTCAGACTGCCCTGGAGTTCACATTTACCTTCACCCAGATTTCTCCTGCCAAAGTGGTCAGTTTGTAATCTGACCTAGAGACCCAAGATTAACTGGAGGCATAGCCCCATCCCCAGAGGCTGCCTCGTCCAAGGGAGAATTCACCCCAGCACCCTGTGGTTAAGAGGACAAGAGGTACCTCTGGGTTGGGGTGCCTCAGTGCCTCGTACTCTTGGCCAAAGCACTGCTGCTGCCTTCCCAGTGAAGAACCATTTCCAAATCTACATTGTCAGGCTCCAAAAAGGGCAGGATCACAGCCTGATGTACAGCAGAGATAGAGTTAGATGAGCCCTTATGCTCCATGAAATGCTCCATGAAACTTTGTAGGGGATAGAATATGAACATCCTTTAAATAGACTCCCTGTGACTGCCTGGGGGCTGCATTTCTCATTAATTTTTTTTTTCTTTTTTAATGAGCTAGAGATTCTTGTAGAGTGCCTCTCCTCTTTTGTCTTCCACTTAAATTCCCCCTTTCATTTCTCCACCGCATAGTTTCTTGGCTGTTGTGGTGAGACCTTTGTGGGGCTCTTGCTAACCACCATGTTCAGAGCAGCTCGTTTGGTTGTCAGACCGACTGCACCTTGCTGGGTTTCCCCTTCCAGTGCCTGGGCTCCTCTCCAAGTGGTGGTGACTTCACACAAGCCCTCTCCAAGCAGGAGGAACATCTCGCTGGATTTGGAGGCAGAGGCATGAAGCTGCTCATCAGGCTTCTTGCAGTGGAGAGGAAAATAACCATCAGCTGCTGCCAAAGACAATATAGTGCAGCAGAGCATGGATTTGTGTTTTTTGGTGCTTTTCTGGGGGCAGTTAGGGTCTGAAGAAACGTTAAACGGACTTGGTTGGGAAGGGAAGGTCTGATATATAGAGAAAAAATGCTCCAGGTGGACGTGGGAAGGGTGCAGGCATCCTTCAGATCATTTACCAGCCTGGGGGCCACGGACTGCTTCCAAGAGGTCCACGAGTGGTAGCTAAGAAATGCACATTCATAGGCTTTATTTTGCTTTGTGGGAGTCTGTTGCACAGCTGGAAAATGTAATTAGGTCCTTGTGCTGTAAAATGGGCTGAACACATGCTGCTTCAGGCTGAGATTACAAGGGAAATCTGGGAATAGATTAGGCACAGGCTATCCTGGAGTGGAAATGTGCTTGACATAAATCTGGAAGGACAAGATTTGTCCCAGAAACCACCTTCTTTTGACCTCAGCCATTTATCTGGGGTATCCAAGGCAGTCAGAAATGTTTGTTATAAACCTGGAAAACTCATCTGTACCACTCCCTTTGGGTACAGTGTTCAACCATTTCCACAGCCTGAATACTGATTTTACAGGATAAATTAGGGGACCTAATGAGGGAGCAGACTTGGAGGAAGACAGAGAGAATCCCAAGCAATAGGACCATCTTTGCAGGAGATGTTCTCTGCCATGGGGGTGAGGAACAGAGCTGGAAGAGGACAGCGTGTGTGCAAGGTACATCTCTTCCTAGTTGGTGAACTGTTGAAGAGAGACACCAGATTAGAGTTTCCTGTGCATGCTGTGTGGCTAGTTGCTTCTGCTGGTGAATGCTCCTCCTCAGAGCCAGGTGAAGGATCTGGAAACTTCCATATTTGGCATTATTCCTCTATCTAGCAAGTAAACAGAGCACACAGTGTATTGTCCTCCGGTGTTGCCTCCAAAGGGTAATAATCTCCTGCTACTATCGTCAGTCATTCCTTTAAGTTGTAAAGATACGCATCTTTATCTATAGATTCAAATTTTTCTCTAGACTGAAGCGGGACTAGTCAGTACATTTCCATGTGAAAGGGCTTTTGTTCTTACATTACTCTGTGTGTGTGTTTTTCTTTTTTGTTGTTTGTGTGTGTGGTTTTTTTTAAACCTGGAGGAAGTCCAACTAAGAACAATAGTTAAGACTCCAAAGTTTTCAAAGTTAAGCACCCTGGTGCTAGAAGCTGCCAGAAGTCAGGCTGTTCACATGAGTTGAGTTTGATCTCCTATTTTGATTTCTTTTAACAAGATTCTGCATATTTCAGCAGAGGGCCCTAAACTCATTCAGTGCGTTGGTTGGACAGTGAACAATGCAGTGCGCCATAAAGCAAATACTTTCTCTAGTCATTAAGGCACAGCATGGATATCCAGGAGAGGTAAATTATATTCTTGGCTTTGCTACCACCTTTTGTTTGATGTTGAGCTGGGTGAGATAGTATCGTAATGGAAGTGTACAAGGTGGCTGAATTATGGTGGTGGCTTGGCAGCATGAGTTATGGCCTCCTCCACTGTAGTTTTTTTGGGCTATACTTTGCAACCTTTGTGTTCTTGCAGCTGAGCTTTTTCATAGTACAGATTGTCCTGTACGACTGGGTAGATACCTGGTGTTTTTATTTATTTATTTATTTATTTATTTATTAGCGTCCTCAAAAGAAAACAGCATGCTGGTGATCGCTGGCTTGTGTAGCTCACTGTGATAGTGCCTTTGTCCACTTGAGGGCGATGTGACCTGATTCAGTGCACGCGACTGGCTATTGAGTGTGAAATTAAGACCAAAAAATGTTGGCATTTAACGTTGGGTGTCCAAATGGGATCTAAGCATATGAGTTCCCACCGTAGCTGCTGGAAATTCAGTCAGTACAGCCCATGGAGCATGGAGAGAAATTAATCTTTCTCTAAAGTAGACCACCATCAGCTGATAGTGTGAACCCTACATTCATTCGACTGTATTCTGTGGGGTCAGGACTCTCTTCCCATCCTAGTGCCTTGTGTCTTTGAGATATCCTTGAGTGTCCTGTATGGGCTCCAGCTGCTGCCCCAGAAGAGTCTCCCTAAGGTCCTTGATTGCATCAGCCAGCTCTGTACTGGTAGTTTGGCTATCCTGAGAGCTTGTCAAGTGGTACCAGCTACCTGCTGAAAAGCCACACTGAGGCCCAGATCTCTGCTGACTATTATGGAAGCGTGGCCGCTTAGCTTACATGTAGACACAGGCACTCTGATGCCTACATCTTGCCTAGGGCCTTGTTTTCAAGCTATATTCTTCGCAGAGTTAGTGATGGCATTGAAGAAGGAAAGATCTCCAAGTGGGGATGGAAATGTGGGACATCTTTTCTAAAAGTTACCGCATGCCCACCTCTCAAATGGGTTGTTAGGATTCTGTGGGTCGAGATAGACCAACAAGAAGCAAGAGAATTTGACTTAAAATACAGGTGAGCCTGCACTGCCAGGTTGCATAGTCAGTTTTTGCTACAAAATATATGACATCAGGGATTTTTGAATGCATAAAGTTTTGCTTTGTAAAGACCCATGATGCTCTTGAGGCAAGGCATATGCTCCAAGTTTTGCCTATCAAGCAATACACTTTCTTTTTATAATTTAGGAAAGCTACTTTGTTCTCCAGGAATATGGGAATAAGCACTGAATGCCTGATAAATGTTAGTTAATCAAAATAATCTAATTTAGTTAGGTTTGGTTTATCTGTTAGGCTGATCAGTATTTATTTTTGTTGTTTGCAGAAGGAATAGGAGAGAAATAATAAAGACAGAAACATTTCAGTCTGCTATAAATTACATGAAACCAGATTAGTCCTATAGTGGCAACTGGAACAGATATTGCTAATTAACAACAGCTTAAAATAGCCAGAAAGCAATGGTCTGTAATGACATAAATAGAATTTCATTATTCCTAGAAGTAGGGGAAGTGTTGTAGGGCACCAGCTATCCACAGCAAAAGCCCATGCTTCTTCCAGGAGCTTGCCTTCCATGACCATGTTCAGAATATTCATGTGTCCAGTTCATTTCCTAAAAGCAATTTTCACATGTGACACTTGAACTTTTTAAGTAGAAAGATATATATTCATCTTCACTGGGTGTAAGTATTGTGTTGGTGTTCTAAGAGCTGTACAGAAAGACCTTTATTTTTGAGTCAGTAGAGACAAGAAAAGATCAAATCTCAGGGCTTGGAGCAGAGCATGGACCTACATGTGCTTATCTCCTTGAAACCTGCTAAAGTTTAGACCTCTACAAAGCAGTTGGGTCCAAAATACCTCTGCGGATACCCCAAAGCAGCTGTATCCAGTTCCTTGGGTCTGGTGACCTGATAATCCAATCACACTATGATGGTATTATTGCCCATGCAGGGTGAGGATTTCTTTTGTTTTGGAAAAAAAAAAAAAAAAAAAAAAAGGAAACAACAGTGTTTACCTCATAATTCATGTATGTCTTAGTGGGTTAATAGAATGGAAAATGGTTCTTGGGTCATATGATTTGTGTGTGCCTCTGATTCTTTTCTCAGATAGACAAAATTCTCCTGGCCTTTGATATACGAAAGAAATAACAGCAGGAGGGAATTAATGAAAGAAAAACTTATCCCAACAGGAAAATTTGACACTGGCCTGTGCACCTCACACCCACGGGAACATACATTGAGCAGGAATCATGACAATTAGAAAGTGCCTGTTCATGCCTAGGTAACTGCACTTGGTCTGACAGTGGCAAATCCTTTCAAAGGCTCTCTGACCTTGGCTCTGGTCTTGCATTTTCTCCCCAGACATGTAGCAATATTTTTTCCTACCTGTTTCTCAGCAAAACCATCCAGCAAGCCCTGGCACCGTGAGGGCTGACCCTCCAACCATCTGCCGGTAACAGCAGGAGCCTGCTGGCTGCCTTGTTGTGTGAAGCACATGGTGACATTCTTGCAAGAGGGACTTCTGCTTAGCAGTCACCCTGCAGAATGAATTTACTGGCTTCGTCTTAAAAGCTTCCACTCTAGTGCTGAGAGTAATGGGGATATACATTCCTGCTGGCCTGCTTGCTGCTGATTTGACATCATGCCACGTGGGGGAGGTGGTGGAAATAGGCAAATACTAGAAAATTAAAAATAAAAAGAATTTAAGAATCACTCTGAGCTGAAAGGGAGGATAGCCAGGAAGGGGAATACCTTGGGCAGAGAATTAGGCTATTTCTGTATCAAAGCCAAAAGCTCCTTACTTTAATATTTAAAACCCACGAGAGCTGAGGGAAAGGATGCTGAGAACAGGTGAGATTTTTCAAAGGTACGCAACTTCCAATGATTTTCCTTGGATGCATTTTTCTAGTGAATACTGAGTTTGATGAGAAATGTGACTTTTGGTCACTCAGGAGAACATTTACACATTCAACTCCAAATTGCTGAAAAGCTTCAGCTGGAAAACAAAGTATGGAGAGAAACTAGAAAGGGAGGTAACACCAACCCATATAGCCAAAAGCAAGCTTTCATTATTGATGCTTTTCTTACCAGAACCCAAAGTAAAGTGTTTCACTCTGGGTCAAAGGGATTGTTCAAGGTGTCTGGAGAAGAACAGGGAGGCAGTTTATGTTATGCTTACCTGAAAGTATTATAGTGAAGAGTTGCACAAAAAAAGAAGAAGCAGTGGGCACCAGTTGCAGCAGGGAAAATTTCTTTTGGACATAAGGAAAAAGTTCTTTCTCATGAGAGCACTGAAGCACTAGAAGAAGAGCCCAGAAAATGAAGTCTCAGGCCTTCGAGATAACAAATACTCAATGGAGCAGGGTCCTAACAACCAGGTCTGACCTTGAACCTAGACCTGCTTTGATCAGAGCATTGAGCTGCAGCCCTCCAGAGGTCCCTGTCAGCCCAAATTATTCTCTAGTTCTGTGAAGCTGACAGAGATTGAATAAAATGAAGGACTTCCCCCCCCCCCCTTCCCCCCCCCCCTTTTTTTTCCACTCATTCTTTTCTCTTCAGCACAGCTGGAAACTGGTGTTCTTGTGCTTTGCCATGCCTTTTTGCTTTTAATATCTCTGACCCATGCAGGTACTAATAATCATTTCAGTCACTTTGCTTAATCAATTAAGCTAGTTTGAAGTTGTTTCAGTCCCCAGTTATGCTGTCTGCACCAGTGACAGTGAAATCAATTACACTGCAATGAGAAGCACTCTTACTGCACTGCCAGCACGTATAGGGATGTCTTTTAATGCTAATGGGACTGGGAAACAAGGAAGACAGAGGCCAGACAAGGCACAAGGTAGGTCTAAAAGCTCACCAGAGGAAAAACAAGAAGTTAGCTGACATTTATGGGAAGCTTTAAGCTGGTTATTGAAGTGGCATGGTATATGCACATGGATCTGTTCCCTCAACCCATCTTGTTGGTAGGAATGGCGTATCATGAGGCCCCAAGCCTGGACCAGGCTATAGGAGGCCTGGTCCCGTTACACAAACCAGCAGCATGACAGTCCACCAGTATCTGGTAAAGAGCTGTGCCCAGGTCTTCTTCTCAGAAAGCAACAATACATTTTTTTGCGTGTTTGGGGTTGGTGTGTGGGAATCCAGGAGTCATGGTTTGATTTTGGGGTGGGGAGTGATTTGGCACCACAGGCAGAGAAGTGCATTGCAGAAGTCCATTGCACCAGGTACTAACAAAGTGTTAATAATGCTTGTCACACATTTGGATACTGTGGGATTTAGGGCCTGATCCAACTCACTGACTGCAGTGGGAAAGTCCATGTATTGACTTTATTTGGTGCCAGGTCACCTCACAACCCAGTAAGTAACTGGAGGGTTCGGAAACGGCCAGGACGCAGTGCTAAGTGAAACACTTGCCGCTGTGTGTGTCTTTGTCTGCACTAGCAAAGGCCCTGTTTGAGTGGATCCAGAAGGCTTTTGTCTCAAATATTTACAATTTGTTGCTAAAAGGAGCTGCTGAGTGTGACTTGGGGGCCTTCTCCCCACCTTTTTGCCTGAGGGAGGTGCAAAACAATGCAAGGGAGCTGCACTTCCTGCCAGGCCGGTCTCGGCCTGGGGAGGGGATGAAAGAAAACCAACCACAGACAGCAGATGTCCGTTATTTAACTTAATACAGCCCACTGCGGGGGGCAGAAGAAGAACCTGTAGCAGACGGACCAGCTGAAAGCTCTGCTGGGGAACAGCCTTCCTACAGCTCTTGGAAAGGGCTGGGATGTGGAGCAGCCAGACCCTCAGCCACGTGCTGGGCTGCTGCAGCGAGCTCAAGTCCTCACTCGCTGTGGGTCACCGCATCTGCTTTGACTTTGCTGCAGCCAGTGAAAAGAGCGGGGAGCTGGTCCTTTGTCATTTATTAGAGGAGGGTTATGTCTCCTCTGGAGTTTTGGAACCCTCCAGTGAATCACAGAGAAAGCTCTGTTCCTGCCCAGCGCTGCTCTTCTGTGGTTTCAAAAGAAACTGTGCAAAAATGTTCATTCTTTCATTTCTAGAGTCTGTCCCTATAGGACTTTATTGGTGTCTCTCATCTTGAATTCAGTCTTTTTCCTGGCTTAAAGATAGCTGGTAATTGACTTACAGCTTCCTCTCCACAGGAAATTACAGTACCATATTCCCTTTTATGCCGGTGTGTCATGGAAACATTCCCGTGGATTTGGGGGAAAAGGAAGAATGAAAAGGTGAGAGAATGATAGAAATCTGCCTCTGGTCTTTAGTCTGCTGTGGCTTGCCCTGATGAGAGGGGCTCAGGTTTTGTCCTGATGAGGACGGTCACTAAGAAGAACTGCACGGTGTTCGTGGTCATCACAGCCCACACAGGGACTTTCACTTGGGTCTAGGTAATTAGTGTTCCTGAAGTTTTCTTGAAAGGTCACTCTTGCTTTTTCAAATGATGGCTGTTTCTCCTTGTCTGTTCCTAGAGAATGATTAGAGAGAGAAAAAGGTCCTTGTGTTCAGTCCTGGCTATATTCCTATTCCAGCTCAGAGTGTTACAAGACTGTCTTGGTTACCTTGAGTGCCCATGCAGAAAGGCATATCTGCATCTTCTTGTGGACTGTGGATTTACCAGCCACTGAACAGTGAAGGAGAAGACACTTCAAAGGCTCAAAAATCATACTTTCAGTGCAGGAAGCATGCTAACAAACCTACAGAAGAAGGAAGCCAATGCTAACCATATTAGCTAAAACTACAAAGTCTTTCAAGGTTCATTTGGCAGAGCAAAACTGATTTATGGGGATGGCCAGGAAGGCTGTTTCCCCTTTGGAAGTGGATTATACAAGCAGGTGCACGAAGCAGGTTTTATGATGGAGCGCAGTAACAGCTGGAGGTACCAGCACGGGATTGGGTTTCCTGGCTTGGCCCAAGATTATACATTACCACAGGGATTGCCAGAGATGTGCAGTCTGGTTCAGATCAGATAAGAGTATCTGCCTTCTCCCGCTGCCCTCTGTGGATGATACGACAGGACTGGCTCCCGGCGTGATTCTGTGGAGCTGAGCTCCATTCACCTCGGCAGGTAATTTGGTCTGGTGTGTTGTGGAGCATCAGAGCCATGGGAGCTTGAACTCCCATGGCCACAGCTGCTCATGGTGGAGCTGGTGAAGGAGGCACCTTCGTAATTCATCGCATGATCCAGCTTCCCCCTTTGTGGCCTCAGCAAGACGAGCAGCTACTAAACAGCTATAAAAGGATTTTTCCTTCCGTTTGGTTGTGTGCAAATGGAGACTTGCTGTGGTACAGGCAAGCATGGACCACGTGCCCATGGCTGTGTCGCGTTACTTGAGCATCTCCAGGTTGGTAGGTTGCTGTTCCCCTGTTATCCAGCTTTACCGAACCTATTTCTTCTAATATATTGATTTGGGGAAGGCTGGTCTGATAAATTTTCTTGATAGGAATCTAGATAGAAATAAAGCTGCCAAAACATCCATGCACAGGAAAGGCTTTTCTCTCATGTAATTGTAAGTAGGAGGACTGGTGATCTGCAGAAGGAATCTTTGCATGATACCAGGTAAGCATGGCCCATAATCCACAAGCCCCTGTGGGATATCATCAGGTATCACCTTCAAAGTAAAGGATCAACTCTGCCAAAGATTGCTATGATCCAATTATGAAACAGCACAAAGAGTCCTCCAGCACTTTACAAAATAGCACAGAGGTCCAAGACCTGACACAGGAGATGGCAGTGAGTAGTGTCGAGCTGGGATTTGAGGAACCCTGGATGTGACGTAGCCAACATTACAATGCTCTCATCTGAACATGCTGATCCAGCTTGATAAGGTGCTGTGGGAAGAATAAACAGCAAATCCCCAGGGAAGTCTCACACCAGCAAACCCTAGTGAAGAGGAGAGGCAAATTCTAAGTAGCTGGAGTCCTTTGAGGTTTCTGGTCAAAGTGTCACGGCTGTTCAGCGAAGAGCCTGGAGAATAAAAGACTATAACCATAACAAAGCAGTATAATTTAGGACTGTAACTCCTGGGGCTGTTGCTGAGCCATCAGGCAGGGGCTGCTGGAGAGCTGTGATATGAGACGGGATGACCTGGAGGGCAGCTCAGTGGGGGGAGACACGTGGTGATGGCCTGGCAGGGTGGGTAAAAGCACGGGGAGCCGCTGGGGTTTGCTGTAGTTTTATCTCCTCCGAGATGCCTTGGCTGTACGCACAGGACGTGGCGTGCTGCCACACTCGGGGATGTCTCTGCCAGGGGGGATCAGAACTACAGAGGCTTTGGCACGTGTGTTGGAGCAGGGCTGGGTTGGCCTCTCAGGAGCTGCTGGAAACACGTGTGCTACCAGGCTGGGAGGAGAAATTTGGGTTTGAGAGCAGCCAGAGGGTACGTGCACCACCTCAACTCAATGGTGAAATATAAAGGTCCCCCCCAGCAGCACAAGGGTGTCTGTACTATTAGGCAGTGAGCACAGCATGGATGTGCTGGCATTTCCCAGGTGATGCCCAGGCACAGTGTGGGAGTTGTCACAGGGACATGATCACACGTCTGTTTTGAAGGACAAGACATCTGTGGCATAGATGACATCAGTGGCATAGACGCAAGCGGTGCTCCTGCACCACACGTCCTCAGGACTGGAAAAGGGACTCGTGCCCACCCTGCTGGCATCTGCAGCCAGGATCGTGCCCTGAATCGGGGCTGCAAGTCAGGGAGGACCTTGCTGTCCATCATGTGCTCAAACCACCTCGCAAAATGGCCTCCTAGAGGGCTGTCTGTTCATTTGTAATCACCTCTGAGCTCTCCCCAGTTTCTGCCAGGTTAACACATGAACTCCTCTGCCCTGCAGTTTCTCAAAAAGAAAAAAAAATTAGGTGGGATCTGGGCTGCAAAATAGCAGCTGAGTGCTCTGCATAGCTACACTTATCTCCTGCAATGTGAGCCTTTATTCTGGTACTTGAAGTTTGCCCTGATTTAAATATCCTGACAGTGGTGCATCCCCGTGGCTCTCAAGAGCTGCCATCATTTGAACAGCACTTTGCAAAAATACAAGCTGTGAAATTTCCTGGTTGCTTGGGAAAAAGCAGCGAGGAACTGCTGCTAGCTGCTGTCTTACAGCACAACGGAGCCGCACGCGGGTCGGCATTTCAGCGTTAAAAGTTGGTGAATAATAGGGCTAACAAAATAACAGAAGGTTCTTCCTTGCACTGCCCAGGGAACAGGAAATTCTGCACGGGCGAGCGCGCGGAGGTGAACAAAGCGTTAAAGCCTGGCAGAGCAGCTGCTGCTGACCTTCTGGTCCCAGCACCGCTAAACAAAGCTCCTGTTACAGCTGAACTTTAGTACCAACTTCTGCTGCTCCAGGGATCCTCGCAAAAGTACACAGTGAGCTGCAGCTAGCACAGCGTACCTCGCTGGGGTGGCGGTGAAGCCGGCAGAGGCCACCACGTCCTGTCCCCAGGCTGTCCCCAAAGCCCTCCTTTGCTGTTGCCAGCGGTTTAGGACTCATGAAGATGGTGATCAGTAGATGTTAATTGATATACCCCCCCTAAAGATCTGAATTTCTGCTGAGAGTCTTGGCGATGAGTTCCAAGGGTGAATTCCATGCACTTGGGAAAACATTTCATTTTATGTCTAAAATGTGCTTAATTGCAAATTTTCCAAGTAGTCCTGGGTATAATTGTTCAATATACATCTTTCCCTCCCTATTCACGGTTTTACAAGCTCTAATATCATATTCTCACAGAAATCTTTCATTTCAGAGGAAGAACCCAAATCCTTTCAGTCTGTTCTCACATGGGAGCCTCCCATAGCCTACATTTAACACTGGGCATCCTTGCTTCCTCCTGCATCACTTCTGCAGAAAACAGGATTTGAGGCAATTCCCAGCAGAGGACTTACAGTTATGGTCCAGGCTCTTAGTGTGGCATAATGATATGATGATATGTGAGAAAATTGTGGCAGTTCTCATCCTCCAAGGGGGATGATGCTGGAATATATAACAGGGTTAAAAAAAAAAAAAGACATATTTCCAGGTGAGGCCCTGGAGTCTCCCTGATATTATTCAGGCCCCCAGACCATGAATAAGGAAACACTGTAAGAAATATCCTGCTGGTTCACCTCTTCAAAGAGATATCAAGGTAGTTTTGGGAAAATCAGCTCAAGGAGTGATTTCTAAGAGTCTTCTGATACAGCAAAGTCCCTCTGTGACCCTGCCCTTTCCTCTACATGATCACTTGGTCCAAAAACTGTGAATTTGTCCTATGAAATAATAAATAAGACTCAGCAGACTTTGACGGGGGTGTGGCACTTAATAGAGAAGTGGGACAAAAAATAACCAATATGGGTTGAAATAACAAAAACCATCACCTCGATGCTTTCTGCATGCAGCTGAGTTAGTTGGGTGCCTAGTTTTGACAAGTTGAGCTTTAAATTTGCCCTCATCCATCTCAGTACTTTTTATGCATCCAGCTTACAGTGAGGTCAACCCCAGAGCTGTCCAAGATTTACTTGTTGCAGCTCAGATCAAGAGCTGTCACGTTCCTTGGCCTTACTGCTCCCAACCTGTTGCCATTCTGCTGACAGAAGGGTGAGGGAAATGGGATCCATGTGGATGCTGAAGGTGGACATTGCTCCCCAGATGTGCAAGCATCTGGGGGATGTATTTTGGGAGGCAGGTGGGACACCCATCAGAGGATTACCTGATATTCAACAGTGAAATATTTGAGGTCACCCAAAAGATGAGCTCATTATTTCTAATATCGTTTCCTGGGTGCCTGGGAGGACGAGAACTGAGGAGCTGGGAGACTCTTTGGGCTTTCTTGTTCCCAGCCCAGTGGTAAGAAGTATTCCAAAGCGGGTGAGCTCTCACATGCATGGCTCACAGGCTTCTGTGAACAAAAGGCCATGCGAATTACCACGTTGGATCTCTCTGGGCATGTAACACCCTGTCGTGGCATGGCTGGTAGCTTCAAGAAAGCTATGAGAAATGGAACATATGCACCACTCCTCCCACAAAAAGTTCCTCTGAGCTTTTAGTGAGCAACGTTTAGGGACTTCTTGTCCCCCCCAGTGGCAGGATAGCACCTAGATTGTGGGAGTCTGGTACCCAACTCCTCAGCATCCAGCCCGGGGAGACAGGGAGCAGCCACTTTGCCATCCATTTGTTAAAACTTGCGTGTCTCAGTTTGGACCAAACTGCCTACTGTGGAAATTGGTTTCATCAGACATCTGCCCTCAAAGCAACATTAATTACTCAGGATGAATCTTCACCTTTCAAAGACAGTCCAAACTCAACTCCCAGCTGATCTGTGCCTTAATGTGTCCCTGCGATGGAGCAGGACCAGGGCTTGAAAAGTGCTTTGGTTGCACCACAGGTGAGAGCTGCAATTCCCACATTGCAGCAAGTATTTGTGGTTGAAGCCATGAAGTCTGGCGAAAGGAGGTGAGTGCCTTGCAGAGATCACTTTGGGCTCTCCGAGCCTGTGGGGCTGCTCTTCTCCCACCAGGATGAGAGGCAGAGCTGCGCCACGCTGCCAGGCCTCCTGCATGAGTCACGCCATCCCTGTGGGGTTTTGCCCCCGTTCCTGGGTTTTCTTGAATTTTCACCTTCCCTTTTGAAAATCTGTGATCCTGATGGTTGCTAGGAAAGATTTGAAAGCAGACTGTATTGCAAGGCTTAACACCTCAAAATTTACACTAAAATCTGACGCTCCTTGGTTTCAGAAGCCTGCTGTGGGTGTGTGTGGAGGCACAGGCAGGGGCACTGGTGCTTTTAGCGGTAACATTGGCAGCATTAATATTAACAGAGCCACCGCGGTCCAGGATTTCATTTGCATTTGCTGTGTGATAACAACTCAACCTGGGGAAATACCTCCTGTAGGTACTGCAGAAGGGATGCATGAGACCTCCCTGCCCCAAGGAGCTCCTGATCCAGGCACAAAGGTTTTGTCTCACAGTAGCTGCCCCTTCTCCCCAGCCACCTGCACCTCTCCCTGGGGTTGCAGCTCCTCAGCCTCTGCCCTAGCCCACCTGGGACATCAAAGTTAATTAATATTGGGGTTTGCTCAGGTGGCTCTGATGGGATTAGCTCAGCACCTCCCAGAGACCTTGGGAGCGGTGTGGTGGTGGTACCCACTCCCATTCCTTCAGAAATCATTGGCTTTTGGGAAAAGATGCTGGGAGGGGAGGTAGAGAAGGTATTTAGAGAGGTGCCTGGAGCAGGCTGAGCATTTTCTCCGTGGGTGCCTGTCAGGAGGAATCGCTGCAGCTGGCTGGGAGGTTGCTTGCCTCCCCCTGCCAGATCTGTGTGTAACTGGTGACAGACTGGTGCACCGGGTTCACAGCTACCCGGGATGTGGTGGGAGTCTTCCTGGCACCTTTGGAGCTCCCATACATCAGCCTGGGTCAGGAGGATTCACACGCACGGTTGTGTCCCTGCCAGTATTTGTCAGGAGCTGAGATCTGGGTGTCGCTGGCAAGGGTGGCCAAGTTTCCAATCTAGATGATGCTGCGCGAAGCTGCCAAGAGTGAGCCCTCACCCAGGACCTCTGGGAAGGTGCCTGGGGCATGGCTCATCCCTCTTTCACACCGCCCACGGACCACCCTTCCAGACCTGCAACTCCATGGGCACACCAGTTATTTCACAAGCACCAGGGTCTCGGGTGTCCCTGCAAAGGGGCGTCCATCTGTAAAGGCACGAGGAACACTTGCCAGCTTCTCAGCACCATTGCCACGAATTAAAGAATGTGTTTGGAGGCTGCCTGATGTCCCCATAGTCCCCTTCAGAGGTGTCCTAGGCACCAGGGCTTTTATCTCCTAAATCCACAGGCTGGTGCCCTGTGCAATGTGATTTTGACAAAAAGAATAGGGAAGAAAACGTACCCAAGAGCCAAACCTCCACCCTCTGTGGTTGCTTTGGACACCGTGAATTGCCAGAAGATGCAAGACTAGCAGGAGAGAGGATGGGGTGAGCAGAGGTCCATTAGCGATTCCCTACCCCCAGCATATGGCTAATTAAAATTTCTAATTAAGGCACTGTGGGGGTGAAGAAAGGAAGCTCTTGGCCGAAAGTCCCCCCTCCTTTTTCTGTATTTCCTTCAATAGCTTTATAAATTTCCCCCCTAAATTAACTAATTAATATCACCTAATCAGTTAATAGAATTAGCTAATTAGATTGCTTAATGGAATTTCTGAAGAGCAGATTTAGAAGCTCTTAAGGAGACTTTAATCACTTTTTATCTGGGAAGCGGGGCACCGGTGTCTGCGTTCGTTCAGCAACTTGGAGCAATCACTGTTATCAGCAGAACATTTCTGAAAATCACTAATCGGGCTTCATCCTGCTGTAGAGTCACAGCTGCAATTACCCAGGCTTGAAAGGTCAGGTTGAGCCTTGCTGGCTTGTCCCTCCGAGTTGCCTGCACACAATCACATCAAAAATCCACGGCTCTCAAGCGCTCGGTGGAAATATTTTAATAAAATCAGCTCTAGGGCACGGCGCTGCATAAGTCGCCAACCTCCCTGCAGGATCTGGAGTGGCTTGTTAGCCCCGTGGCATTTTCTCAGCTTGTTTGCTGATGGTGTGCTTCAGTGGTGGTAAGTGATAGCAAATCACTCCCGCAGCCACTGCGGGCAGGGGGCAAAGTTTGCTCCCGATCCCCTACGCATGGGCGTGCAAAACACAGACACATGCAGCCCTGCACACCCTGCCGACTGCTCCTGAGCACAAGAGAGCAGTGAAGGAAAAAATAGAATACATGCTGGGAAAAACATAGCACTGGGTGAAGTGCAAACTCCTCTTGCAGTAGATGTGCATGGTTTGCAGCCACCACCGAAGACATGGCTCTCTAGGGAGCACAGGATAGATCCAGCGAGCAGTTATTGCTCAGGGTTGGTTGGTGGAGAGGGGTGAGAGAAGGACTTGGGTTTGCAGTGGTGTTCAGCCACAAGTAGGCTGCTCTTTCTGGGGCATCCAGAGCTATTCTGGCTTTGGACACTGGCCCTCGGTGCTTTTCAGCAGTGTGAAGTGGGAGTGAAGGCTGGAGAGCCTGTCCCTGCTCTTTGGGGACACCGTAAGAGACCAGGAGATCCTTGGGATCCAAGGTGAGCCCAGCTCACCAAGGAGGAATTGGGGGGAAAACAAGCAGGTCTCAAAGAGCCCATTGCATTCTTGCTTGCACAAAAGGGACCAGATCCTGAGTGACATGCAAAGCTCCTTGGGCTTGCTGGACTCACAGAATCGCAGAATACCCTGAGTTAGAAAGGCCCTACAAGGATCACCGAGTCCAACTGCTGGCCCCACATAGCTGGGCTGATGCTCCCCAGCGCAGTGTCTGGCCATGTACAGTGATGGGAAAGGAGGCACGGACCTCACACAGCCTGACTAAGGTAGCTTTGAAACAATTCCCAAGCTGCGTGCAGCTTCCAGCCCCCACGTTAACTGGCTTGTTGTCAGGGAGGCTGTCCGCAGCCAGAGACGAATGTGGACATGCAGTCCTGTTTGGGGTCCAGGAGTTCGGTGTCTGCTTTGGGCTGAGGCTCATCCTGGTGTTTGGGACTCATTCAGTTCTGCTCGTCCTGGGCAAGATGTGTCTGCCCTGCAAGCAAAAGTCAGATTGGCACAGCCTGACCTGCAAACTGATGGCAATTTGATCCAGCCCTGGGTTTTGGCACCTCGACCCGAGATGGGCACGGCAATCAAAGGCTGTGCTGTTCCTAGCAGCTGCTGTATCAGTGGTGTGACCTGCTGCTCTCGCTCTGAGTCGTGTGGAGGAGCAGGAGAATGGCTTAGTGTCAGCTCTCACCGTGCTCTACCTCTCTGCCCGCTGTGCCCACAGGAGCTAATTAAACAATTACACCTCAATAAGCTCTTTGTACCATAACATACCCTAGGAACCCCTAAGAAATCAGCATTTTTCTATGGTTATTGAGGTGGGCTTCTTCTCCGTGGCTGTCTCCATTGCATTTTAGCCAGCAGCCAGCATGTCTGCCTGGCTGCAGCTCCCATGGGTGGCAAGGAGCTGACAGATATGACCTGGACCTGCGTAAAGATAATTGGGTTAATTCAACCTAATTCATCCTGCTGTAGGGGCTCCTGGAGAGAGGTCAGCCTCTGCATGGGGAAAAGCTGGACTGACACTGGACCAGGACAGTGGGCAACCTTCAGCCTTTCCAGACTTGTCCTCCTCCTTCATGGGAATGAAAGCAAGGCTTTTAAAATATTTCCCTGTGACATGTGGCATTTGCTAGAGCTGCAAGTGCTCAAGTCTCTGCCCTGCCTGAAGGTTCAGAGGACAGTTTTATCTCCGACTGCACCAGAACAGGACTCAAGCTATAAGCCTGGCAAGCCTGAAGGTCTCAGGGTGGTGAGGGGTTGCTTAGGTAGGCCAGCAACAAGGAAAAAAAACCTTTCCAGAGCGTTGTTCAGGCTCCTGCTGTGAGTTATAGACAGGAAGAGCCTGTCCATGTGTTCTGTCTGTCCAGGACCAGAGACCTTTGCCTCGTAGTCAAGCTCCCTAATGCAGACACCTGAATCTTCCTTCTCTGCCCCTCTGGCACCAACAAAGTCATTCTGATGAAGTTCCCATCAAAACCAACCATTCTGAAAGAGCACACTGTGCTGGGACTTAAGTCTAAAGTCTTAATAAAAAAGTCTAGGTAATTATCCAGGGAATTTGACCCCCTTGTTTTCCCTTCTTGCTTGTGGATTTCCCGTGAACAAACCGAGACCTCTAGATTTCTTCAGTGTCTGGAATTTCTCTGCCTTTAACCTTCACAAACCATTCTAGGCTGGGATAGCCTGCAAGCCAAAATTAGGACTCTTTCCCGTGGACATCTCAGTCTGATATTAATATTGTTCTCAGTGGAGAAAACCAGGCCTTTTAAATAGGGTGATTTGCCTCTTCCTTGGAAGACATGGAGAGAAGTTAATGAACTGAGCCATGCAAAGATCTTTAAGAGTCAGCACAGACTCACACAGAGATATCGGAGTGACATAAATGTTTCGGTGCCTCATCTTTGAGCATCTTGTTGCTCACAAACCTCCCTTGAAACAGCGAGGAACATGTTGTTTGAGAGACTGCAGTCCCTGAGAGTTGGGGCTTGGAGGGACAACCCACGATGAAGGTAATGAACCAACCTTCTCCAGCTAACCAGCTGCAATGTTCAAAACAGCAGTGCTCAAATAAATGCACCTTACTGTATTTCCAGCACTTTACAGACCTGTTGTAGTCACTAAGAATTACTGGGATCTTGGGACAAGGACACCAGTTCACATTATCAGGCATGAATCAGTTCACATAAAGGTTTTGCAATGTTAATAATCAGTTTCCATCCCCTCCAAGGCTCCACAACCCATGGATATCACAATGCAATAGTCCATGGCACAACGAAGAGAAGCTGCAGGGTTTTTTGGCACTAATGTTAGCCTGAAGAGTTAAGATCATCTTCTGGTGACGGCACTGATTTCCCTTGCATGGAAGCAGTGTGAAGATTGAACAGCAGCTGATGGGCAGATATGTTCGGGTTGAAGGACTGGCCATAATCCATGAGTTAGATTTTGCAGCACTCTGCATATAGGTAAAAGTTGTCCATATTTTACAGGCTGGTGAAGACAAGCAGACAGAATATTTCACCACATATCACATTGCAAATAGGTTTCAATGACTTAAACATGGGTGTCTGATGCCATTTTTGACACTCCAGGTTATTTGGGACATCCTCACAGAGATGATCAGAACCTAGAAGAGATCCATACCCTTCTGGAGCAAGAGTTGGAGTCCAGAGCAGAGAACAAATGGCAAGAAACTTTATCTATGGGCAGCCAAATCCCATCCTGGGTGTTTCTGGAGAGATGTGAGGTGTCAGGGAGTCGCTGCCATCATTGTACTCAAGTCCTGGGAGTCTCCCTTCCTCTCATGGTGCTCCTGGGATGAAGGTGGGCAGGCATGTGCTGTGTGCCAGCATGGACTGTCTCAGTGGCATTCGGCTGGTTGCATGGCTCACAAACCTGCTGCTGAAACCCCATCACCCCATCCTTCCATTACTGCTGTTGTAGCCAAGGGCCTTAAGAAGAAATGTTTGGGTTTTGTACTTGGGTGCTTGCAGCAGTGCAGCTCTGCGTGCGGGTGTCTGCTGCCCTAACGGTACCTCTGCCGGCAGCTGCCGTGGTAACAGCGTGGTGATGAGGACCATATGGCTCAAAAGCAGCACTGCTGCTCTAGGAACATCTCTTAACCCTTTGGAGGGCATCTGCTGCCAGGACTGGTAACGTGGTGGGTTTAAATGGCTGTACAGGGGCTAAGCAGTGCAGCCTCTCAGATTTAATAGTGGTCCCCTGCAGATGCCCAAGGAACAAAGGAGAAATGAAGGAAATCCGAAATGGTGCTTTCAGTTCTCTATTGCCCCACTTGCTGGGAAATAGCAGACGAGTGGCTTCCTGATCCACAGGGTTGTGTCCACAGGTTTGTGTTTCAGGTCCCTTGGTAGACTTTGAGGAACCTGTCTAGTTTATAAAACTTCTCCACTCGTGTACAGCTGCTTGTACTCTGACATGAGCTCATGAAAGTGACAGCAATATTGTTCCGTCTAGCTAGTCATGTAGATTTCTTAGCCTGCCAGTTGGATTCCTGTTGTAATGTCTTGGCAGTGGCAAAATTAATATCACTAGGAATACCAAAATATTGTTGGAAAATTAAATTGAAAACAGTAAAATAGGCTGAAAATGCTAAAGAACTGCTGGATTAGCCTATCTTTAACAGTGACTAGATGCATGGAGAAAAGCAGAAAAACAGGAAAAGGATATATAATATTTCCACCGGACACTTCAGTGCTTTGCAATGTCATATGGAGCCTTTCCGAGGCAGTGTCGTTAGATTTAATAAGCCCTGATGGATTTTTTTTTTTTTTCAGGAACTTGCCTAATTCCTTTATGAGCCCTTGTGCATTTCTAGCATCCACAACATCCTGCAGCAAGGAGCTCCACAGCTCAACTGCACGTTGGGTAATGAACCACATCCTTTTGTTTGTTTAAGCCATCTGCCTGCTAGTTTTACTTGCTGGTTTCTTATTCCTGTACTGGTGGAGACCACGGACACCTGGTCCTTGTTTATCTTCTTTGAGCCACTAATGAGTTTTTAGACATCACAATCCTACCCTCTCCCCAATGACTTTCAAAGACAGACAAGACCTAGCTTATTTGATCATCGTGCAGCGTGTTATACAAAGGCCATTCCATAACCGTGCTATATTTGTCCATTCCAGATGTTTCATATTCAGCAAAGTGTTTGTGATAGCAGACTTCATGTAAACGTCTGAAAAGCATGGTTGTATGTAATCATTTTGGAGAGATGTGGAGATGGACAATGATGTGAATGTACAATTACAGTGCGAACAGTAGGAACAAGGAAATATTTTGACTAAAATGCTCATCTCTAAATAGTGTCTACCATTTGTATAAGCTTCCTAAAAAGATTTTTTTTTCTTATTGAAAACACCCATGAAATTGAATACCCAAAGCAGGGTCTAGTTTTTTGCTGAAGTCTTGCTCAGGGATTGTATTCTGACCCAGCATAAATGAGTAACATTGAAAAGCTAAAATATCACTCCACTGGATGTTCCTTCAGTGTGCCCATTTTCACAGGCTCTGATTCCGACACTCCTTGGACATGTGAACATTTTCTGTTTTCCAAAATGGCAAGCTTATGTTAATTTTCCCTTAGTCAGGTCACTAGCAAAGCTGTGTAAACAAATGACCTGTAGCCATAATCTTCTTCAGTTCCCCCTATTGATTTCACTCTGCTATTTTTCTGCCAAATATTAGCAAATCTTCCTTCAGGAATGGAGAAATTTTGTATGTTGCTTAGAAGGGGTGAGTCAGGGGAGACTGAAAACAGCCTGCTCGTATCTTTCTCATGATCATAGACTGGGTTTGGAGAAGACACCCACGTTGATATGGTTTATAAAACCTAATAAAGGAACTTCACCCATGAGAGCACGATATTTTGATTTTGAAAGAATGTATTTTTGCAGTGCCAACAGTGCCAATTCAGTAGACCCACTCACTGCTGCATGTTGAGAACCATTCATGCCATAACTCCAATGAGTAGAGCTACTCTGAAGTGGCTTCCCCAGAGACTGGTCTTCCTCTGACACTGTTTAAGGTTTTGTATAAGTTATTTGGCAGTGATATAGAACATATAGGGGTTAGGAACCATTTATGGCATTACAGATGACACAGAAATTTGCAGACTGGCAAATCAGGAAGATATAGGTTACTCATACTGAGAGATATGGATTGTGTACTTAACTGGCCATGGCTCAGCAGGATGCTTTTAGTCCAGCCTAATAGAAGGGAATCCCTCTGGGATTGAAGAATGCAAGGCTGTGCTTACAGAAAAGCAAGCTCCGTGTTTGAAAGCAGTGTCTTGAGGAACGACTTCAGGGTCATCTGCAATAACCCCTCAGGATGAGCTCTCATTGCAGTTCCACGGAAGGGGAAGCAAATCTTTGGATTTTTTTTAAAAGGTAGGTAATGTCAGCTGGCACAGGGAGAAGACAGCCCTGGGGGAAGTGCCATGCTGCGTCCAGGAGTGTTGGAAGAGCGAGCATGAAGAAGAGCTCAGAGAGAGACTCAAAACTGGACAGCAGTAGCTGGAAATCAAAAAATGCAACCTAAGACTAAACCTCAGCTCCCAAAGGCTGGAGGCAACCAAACACCTGTCCGGACAGGGGTGATGGACCAGACCCTCTCCAAAGAGGCTGCTTAGCATCCTGGCTTATGCTTCAGCTCAGCTTTGAGGAAATATTGTTTATGTGTGCAGCTGGAGGAGTGGTGGCCTCCTGGACCAGTGAGGTTCTGGATGTGATCCTCCTTTCACCCCACGTTGTCTCAGGTCTGACAGTTCTTATTCATCCTTGGTAAGAGAAAGCTGATCAGTTTCAGGCTGCCATGAAGGACTCGTGAAGGAATCTTTGGATTTTGTAAGGAGAAACTTGTCCATTTCTTGCTTGAGGCCACATAGATGAGCCAATGCTCCCTTACACCGGCAATCCTTGTTGTACACCAGTACGCAGCAACATGTGCACTCACGTGCAAGCTACACACCCACGGGATGCTTAGCCCCACTGATGATGGCCAGGGCAGCACCACGACTTCTCTGCTCACTCAGCCAGACCGATTTTTTTTCCCCTCTGTTCATATGCCCTTCAAATTCTTCAAAGCACAGAATTTACACAAACAGGAGCTGGTTGCTTTTTTGCTTCCCCTGCAAAACAAAAGAAGAGAGAGAAAGGCTTGTATATATGAAGAAAAAGCTCCAGAAGAACAACCTGACAGCTGACAGCTCAGACAGGGTCTCCCCCAGGGAAGGGAATGCATTATATTAACCGTGGTACACCAAGGAGCCTCTCACATACATCACTTTCCAAAATGTTTTTAAAAGTTCATTAACTTCCAGTGGAAAGTTGTGGCTGCATCAGTTGCCTTGGAGCCATTTTCGCCGACTCTTGGCCCTGGCTCGGGAATACTTTGTTGATTTAGACGGGTCTATTAGAAAGTGTAAGTCTGCTGGGATATATAAAAGGCAAAGCTTCACTCTCCTGAACATTTCCTTAGTGCAGCACTTTAAAAAATTGCACGGGAAGCAGGCTTTGAATGCCTTGCTGCTTTTTAACTGCTGGACTTTCAGCTTGAATGTTTCAACTTGGTTAGTAACCTGTAAATGACACCAATAAAAGAGATTCTGAATGGGGAGGGAGGAGAGAAAGAAAAAGATGCGATTCATCCAGTACTTCTGCTGCTTCTGGGAATTTGTTTCTCACCAGCAAGAAAAACACCTGGCACCCAGCAAGGACCATGTGCTGAAAAACTGGATGTGACCCCCATTTATTCAAGGGAAGTCTTTTTTTTAAAATTTAATTTAATTTTATTTTTTATTTTTTCAGGGGTGGGGGAGTGATGATGGTGAAGGGAGTATGTGTCTATAATATCACAGCATGGAAAATAGTAGGGTGAAATATTTTCAGTGTTGTTTCTACCACTTTTTTGAGGTGCTCTCCACCAGTCCCAGAGGTTCAGACAGGGATGAAGAATCACAGCCTCCTCCTCCTCCTCCTCACGAGGCTGGGAGTGGCACTGCCCACGGATGCCCTGGGGGTGCAGCCACAGCACAGCACCAGCTGGGTGCTCAGGACCTGCCCTCCTACACCTCGAGCTCTGGCCCTGCCACCATCCCCATGGCTTTTGCCAATGTTATTCCTGGGGTGGCTGGAGGGGAAATTGAGGAAAAAATGCCGGGCAATCAGCGAAGGTCTGTCCTAAACACATGCCCTTGTGAAACTGTAACTACTGTAGTTTTGGGGGAGATAAAAATTGACCCCTCTTCCTCCCTCCCCCACAAAATAATTACATTTTCAGGTTTTGCTTCTGTTTCTTTCATGATCCCAACCACCAAAATATCCTCAGACACTGTATTTTCCCTTCCTTTTTATTCTCTCTTCCTCCAGCTTGACAGTTGAAACATTAGAAGGAGAAGGGGATTAAAAAAAGGAAGGAGATAGTCAAGCTGTCATCTTCATTTTAAAGTAAGAACAATACAAAGTGTTTGCTAAATATATTTGTCTTTTTTTTCCCCCTTCTTCTCAATCAGATCAAGTATTGCATGGCGGCTGAAGAGAAATTGCTGTGTTTTTCTGGCCCTGACATACGCTGTATGCCGTTACGCCTAATATATATTTATTTAAAATATTAATGCAGATGACTGAGCACTGCCTGGCTGATAAGCATGTTCATCGGAGACTTTTTGTGCACATTGTCTTCTCTTTCTCTCAGAGCCTCACGCAGGGGCCTTGTTGGAAGGAGAAATATACTGGAGAGTAAAGGTTTGCTTCCTACCCTATAGGAATTTTTTTAATTACCATTTTGACAGAGAACAAGTTTAACTGGCTCTTCAGCCACAGACTATAAGGTCATTGCTATCACAGGCCATAAAGAAGATACAAAAATGAGGTAATAAAGTATATGGGCTGTGTATGTCTGGTAATTTAACATTATTCTTGTAACCCTCTGAGTCACCTGTGACTAATTTAAAAATGCTGATGCACTTAGATGAAAGCCATAGTAAACCACCTAAATCAGAGTCTGAGAGCTGTAAACACTGGGGGTGGGGAGGAGGACAGAGATGAGGAGTGGATCCGAGCTTTTATCTGAAAAGATGCAATCAAGATGTGCCTTCAGCCAGTGGCACACAGATCCCCAGAAGTTGCCTGTATCACACAAGCATCCCAACACACTGTTCACCCTCTGCCTGCTTGGGATTTGGAGTATTGCTCTTTTTCCCCCTCTCCTCGGCCAGCAGCTGTTTGTTTGTTTTTAAGCAGTTGGTATCAGAGGGTTGGAGGATGATTTTCCTGTGCATAGGTAGTATTTCCAGGTGGGATGCCCAAACAACAAGGGCTGCTGTGCAAAGCTGCTGGTTGCAAGGGGACCCGGGGGTCCTCTGTGCCCCTTTTTCCATGGGGACTGATCCTCAGCCAGCTTACAGAGCCATTTTGGCCTGATGAAACCGATGCAAATCAGCTCAGTCCCCAAAACTCTGTTTGTCCCCGTCCCCCTGCAGCTGCGCTTTCCCACTCCGTGCCTGGCAGGGAGCGAGGCACGGCTCACCCCGGGGTGAGCTGGTTCGGGGAACTCAACCAGCAGGAAATTATTGGCTTGTCTGGGAGGGTTTCTGCTGGCTTAGCTCTCCGGCTCTCTGAGCCAGCTGCCTGCAGGGGGAGGGCAGGTGCCTCCGGGGAGGGTGGGATCCCAGACCCTGCGGATTAAAGTTTATGGGGGCATCCCACATCTCTGCCACCTGCAGAGACCCCTTCCTTCACCATCCTCCCTTCCCCCTGCAGGGATGCCACAAAATGTTTTTTGCACACCAGGGCTGAATGTTTTGCTTCCATGCAGAACAGGCACCAGAAAGGCATTTTTGGCTGCAATACCTATTATTTTCTACCCACAAAGCCAAAATTTCCAGAGTAGCTCTAATCCAAAGGCAAACATCTCCCATAATATTGTTTTGGCTTGTGACTTGGTACCAGCTCTAAGAAACCCCATTCTAGAGGGGAACGAGGTGAATTCCTGCTGTGGGAAGCAGGCCAAGAAAGGAGGGCAGATATATAACCATGGGGGCTGGGGACACTTGAAGGAAATAGTGGTGGTCGATAGATATTGATCCTCTTCTCCAGTGTGCTCAGCTGCCGCAGACTGGAGACGAAAAGCCTGTTGTTCCTCCTGGGAAGGTGCAGGAGGTGTGCTGTGCTCAGCAGCCCCAGGAGCAGATGGGCCAGAACTGATTTTTGTACACAGACGAGGCTGACCCACAGCAGGAAGAGGGGATGCTCCCACGCTGCATGGCTACTGAATCATGCTTTCTGCTGAAATCCAGCAGAATAAACCAGTGCAGCATTACCCAGGCCTCCTGGCATCCCTGGCATTGCTCAGCCCCATGGGGCATGTGTCACTTATTTTGGAGACCAAGTCATGCTATTTGGTGGCAATGGTGATGTCTGCCATGTTCAGTTTTGCCCTGCTGGTAAATCTGCTCCAGGTTTGGAGCTAGTGGCTCTGGCCTACCCAGTGAGGTACCCACAACTTCGGGGTCTTCCTGCAGGACCCACAGCCTTGGGGATTTCTTGCAGAGCCCACAAGCTTGGGGGTTTCCTGCAGAAAACAGGTAGAAATAGGGAGAGGTATGCTGGAGTGGGTGATGTAGATGAGGAGGCTCGCCTTGCTGGAGGACGAGCCCTCAGGTCTTATCCAAAAGACCCTTCAGAGCTGGTAGGAGAGGACTTGGCCTCCGCTAGAGGCCATTTTGGTCCCCCAGGTCTCAGGACACAAGGTGACTGCCTGAGCAAACATCCTCAGTTATTCACTCCTGCCTTGACGTGGCTGTCGTGCCATCTCCGGACTGGGAATCTGGAAATGCCGGTTCCCCTGCCGGCTCTGACCTGGCCTGTGGTGCACTTCAGGTGAGTCACTTCACCTCTCCCTGCCTCCCGTTCCCCTCACTGCTTTGTCTTCTCGGCTGAGCCCCTGAGCTCTTTGCTGCTGGTGCTGCGTCCTGTGTGTTTGTTCAGCAAGCAGGACAACGGGCCACCCAAACCCACCGTGACCCCCAGTGTCCAATCTGAGATGCAAATAATGAGGATTTATCTCAGGTAGTCTCCACCAGAAATGCCTTCCTATCAAACAGCGAAGATTCTTATTTCCCTGGAAATGTAATTTCTGCCCCCCAAAACGTTGCAGCATCTCAATGTTTGGCATCTTCCTAGCACATTGTGAAAAACCTGACTCGGGAACAAGCGTACCTGAGTGTCTTCACCAAATAACAAAGTCTGACAAAAGGTGGCAGGTCTCAGGGAAAGATTTCAACATTTTTTGACATAAATATTAACGTTTGGAGCTAAAACCTAAAAAATTACAAACAATGACTTGAAAGTTGGGGCAGGGGTAGAGCAAGCTGCTTGCTTAGACTTGGTGAAAAATAGGAGAATGTCACTGAAAGTCATGGTTTTGAACAAAAGTTGTGTTCTGCCAGAATCCCATATTTCATTAAGAAATATCTCTTGGTTGCAAGACATCGGCTGACCAGCTCCGTCCCTCCCTGAATCCTAACAAGATGCTTAGTGCTGTGCAAAATCAGAGAGAGAAAACGAGCCTGTTGTGAGCAACTTCCAACCGCGCGGCCCATCTTATCTCTAACGTTTGACTTCTCTGTTCTGAAGCATATATTTTGAGAAATGGAGGCAAAGCCTGGAAGCAAAATTGCCCAATGTGTGACTTTCTGACATATAATCAATTGTCTGCTCACTGACTACGGACAAGCTGTGTTAATACGTCCGTGAAGTCCTTCAATTTATCAGCCAACGTCTCTGAACCCAGAGCTGGCTGGCAATAATAGAGGGGAACAAAGTAACCGAACACAGCCACTCTTCCCAAAAGTAACTTATCATTCAGTCTCTGTTCATGGATTAGGCTCTGCTATGTTTTTCAGCCTCTGGCTAGCTCACGAACTGTGTGCTGGTTTTTAATGAAGATGTGCAAAGAAGAGAGTTTGGGTAGGGAAGAGGTTAAGCAGTGCGTGATGATGAGGTGAGACTAAACAATATATTTTGGTGGAAATTTTGGAAGAATGACCCAGTAGAACCTGATGGCTCAAGTCTTTTTCTTTTTGGCAGATGGATGGGTAACTGAATCCTCCCAAAACCTTTAGCTGTTTTATCCTGTGGGTAGCTGTGGCACAGGCATCACCCAGCTTTAAAGGAGGAGCATGTGGGAATCCTCTTTCACATCTGGAGTGCTGTCGCAGACCTGTCAGGAAAATCCTTCCTGAGGCACCAATGTGGATCTGACCGTGCCTTGGAGATTTCCAATATTTGCCCTGGGACATTCTGCACCGTACAGGCGGCAGGTGGGAAGCCTGGACCAGGCTGAGATGCCACTTGGCCATGGTTAGAGGACAGCAGTGGTTGAGGTGCACCAAGAAAGAAACTTTAATGTCTTTTCATCTTCCTTCTGAACCTGCAGTCCACAGGAATGAGGAGTTTGCCCCTTGCAAGCAGCCAAACTTCCCCCTCTTTCTGCCCTTTAGCAATGGCCATCAGAGAATGTATTTCTGCAGAGATTTTCTTCTGTGGTCCTTTGTTTTTTCCCCCTGCTCCCTCTTTCTTTGTGTGCTTTGAGGAATCAAGCAGAAGAAGGAATTTCACTGAAGGAGGTGAGATGAGATGAGCAGCCTTTGCAAACTTTCCTGGGTGACAGCCTCCAGAGCAGCTGAGGCTCGGACAAGATTAAAGAAAAATCTGGGGATTTTTAATTTCCCTGTGTGGAGCTAGGAGATGAAGAGCCACCACAAAGAAGCTTGCCAGGGGCAGTGAGAAGATGAGAATGAACCCAGTGAGAAACTACTGAGAAGTACTGGAGTGGCATTTCTGTTCAGAAGGAGTTCTCCCCTCCAACACTGGCTGCTCCAGACACCTCACTGGAGTACAGGATGAGGTCCCCATGGTCCCCAGGGTCCCCACTGACAGGACAACCACTAAAGAGCCCCACTCAGCCACCACCGTGTGACTGTTGTCACTCCCCATCTCTCCACATTCTCCACATGATGGGAATGACAGAAGAAGATGGGAGCACCTCCCAGCACCGTGCACAAGTCGAAGCCATGCACCAGGCTCTGCTCATCGCCTATGGAAGGGGATCTCACCACTGGGAAATCCAGCACATTTGGGACCAGGAGCATAAAGCCTCAGGGATTGTGGAGGAGCAATCCCAGGCTGTCAGGGAAAATGCACTGACCTAGTCCTTTGGTTTCTCTGATATTGGTCTGATATTAGGTATTTCTGGAAGCTCCTTCAAATGTGACCCTTGTCCTGCTCAGCCTGCTGTGTTATCCATCATCTTTTGGCAGTACAGCAAGTACAACAGGTTTTATCTCTTAGGACCTGAGTTCGTATCACTTGGTTTTTCACAACACCCCTCATTTTGATGGAAAACATTTTTCAAGAGCGCTGACATAGATCAGATCCTAAATGCCATCTGGCAGCAGGATTGGGAGCCTGCACATCACTTCAGGTAGAATTCAGAGGGAATTGGTTACATCAGGGCCCTGCTCAGAAAGGCTGAACATCCCTTCAGTCCTGTGGCTGCTCTAGACGTTCACAAGGGATGAGGCAATGGGAGACAGGTCGTGCAGCTAGTACCACCATTTGTGGTTTAAGATCTATGAGAGGAAGAAATTCCATGTTATTTATTCCCATCATCTTTTCTGCATTTAAAGGATCTTTTTGCCCAAGGTAGTGGAGGGTCAGTTCCTAATGTACATCCCAGAAGCATCCCTGTGTGAACTCACCTGAAGTCAAAAAGAAATAAAGTGTCAGACCATTTTCATATAAGTTTTCCATTCATAGTTTCTTCTATGTGAAAAAATTAGTTTTCAATACTTTTAAAATGTATGTTTTTAGTGGCCTCTACTAAATATATATGAACTTATGTGTCTGCTGATTTCAACCAAATTTGACAGGAGGAGAGGTGTCCCACAGTTTCCTTCTAAATGTTTGAAAAAAAAGAAATGCTGAAAAGTGATTTCCTACCGTGTTGATGCTAAGGAATCCACGTGGGTGAGACTCCAAATACATGCCCCAATGTTCACCTCTTCAAACACACATCTTTCAAGCTTCTCTCCCTCTCCTACACCAAAATCCTGGGACACAGGCATGTAGGAAGCCAGGATTCGTACATTCCTGCTTCCTACTAAACCTGCGGGGAATATCTCACTAACACTTCGGATTCTGGAAACTAAAAATGAGCTGAAGGCTCAAAGCCCTGTTGCACATCAAAATGCCAGAGTGCTTTGGTGCCGCTCAGTCTTTCTCATTGCACTGGTTAACTTGAATTAGCTCGTTCGAGAATGACGCCTTTTATCTGGTTGTCACATGCAGGCCTAATGTGAACAACAGCAAAAAGAATAGCAGAAGAATAAAGGCCTTTGATGGGGATTTATGAAGGTCACATGTCTTAATTTCGCAGGGGTGGGATTCAGAGGACCTAGCAGAAAGTGTGCTGGGCAGGCACAGAGATCTGGAGGATCAAACTGTCTGGGAACTGGAGAGAGCATGGACAAGCCTATGGTCTATTCGTCACTACCAAGGTTTGGTGTCATATGTGCCTTGATGAGACATTGTGGGTGCTCCTTCACTGGCTGGCTCCTGTGTGCTGGGTTAGCAGAGAGCTTTGGGATGGTTGACAAAGACTTCAGGAAGAGCTGACACCAGCTCCACCAGCACCGTGCAGTTTCCGGGGGACAGAATGACCCCCAATTTCTAGCCAGCATGGACATAGTGCATCCTTTCCACCCACCACGAGAGTCTTCAAACACAAACTAGATGAGCATTTCCTTGCACAATTCAGTCCTGTGGGTTCTGTTCAGTGGAGATGGTGCAACAGTGAGAACCCCAGAGCCCCCAGAGAGAAGTAACCCTCAGACCCCACCACTGAATAAATCAAGTATCTCTTCCTAGAGGGTGGCACAGGAGGTGGGACAGCCAACACTTCTGCCTGGCCTGGAAACACGGTGGCCTAAGTACAGCTTGGGATCTGGCCATGGCTGCTGCTTTAAGGAGAGATGTGTAACGGTCTGATTCCTGCTGATAATATGCTGCTGCAGATGCCAAACTCCTTTGGTTCAAAGCAGGGAGCTACTTGCTGGCTCCAGAAGCTCCCCTGCACCCGCTGATGTGTAAGGAGGCCCCTTCTTCTTCCTCTCCATCTCCTTCCATTTGGTTCTTCTCCTTGCTATCTGCCTTGTGGAGGTCACAGGCAGAAATGTTTCCTCCAGGACAGTCTCCCATCGGACCCTTGCCAGGTCTGAACAAACTCTAATACTAGCTCCTGCTGATGGAGGAAAGTGCCAGCAGTAAGTGAAGGCAAATGCACTTGAACGACATTGGGGCAGACACCAGACAGCAGAGGGATTTGGGGACTTTGTTCTCAGACATCCTCCTTCCCATCCCTGTGTCTTTTCCCCCTTATTTCCACGGCAAGCTGTGCTCCTTCCCAGCAGTGCTGGATGCTCAAAGCAAAGCTGTGATTTTGCTATTCTCTCCCAAATGAAGGACTGCGGTGCACACACACATCCTTACAGCAAAGAGCGTCCTATTGAAGGCTGCTTGGCACCAGACTTAAAGCAATTTAGCAATCTGCCATCTTAAACCATCTAATGACAACTCTTCAAGCAATTGGAAAATTGTGGCCTTCGGTAGACTCTCCAGCTGAGCAGGAGCCGGTGTGTGTCTCCTCTGCTTTCAGCAGGGCTTGGCGCTCGTGATCAAAGTCAGGCTGCTCTCCGTGCGCTTGGCATGGCATTAATGCAGAAGCAGGATGTAAAGGGTGGGTTGAAGAAGTTCCAAGGCTGTGTCTATACTATTAAATAAAATGGGCCAGGGCTTGCTCCCTGGCACAGGCAGAAGCTGGCAGAGCTTACATGCCAATGCATAACCTTCCTCTTCTTCAGGACGGGGCAGCTGCATCCAAACCATCCATTGGGGTCATGTTCTTGGCTCAGACATCAGTCTGCACTGGGGCTTGGAGCAAACTCAACGGCCAGAGCTTGGCCAGAGACCGTGATCCCAATGCCCGGCCTATCACAGAACATGCTGGGCACATTCCCCAGTTTATTGATGACTTTTGGGTTTCCCCATGCTGGCTACCATGTCTGTAGCTTGGTTCCCCACTGCTCTGCTGAAGGAGTGGGCAAAGCAATCTATGGGTTAGCACCTACTAACATCTGCTGTGCAGCGTGTTCAGAGGCTCCACCTGGGGTGATGGAGACACACAAGTGCATAGGAGGGCTCCATCCAGCCCCATAATTGGAATAAAAAGCTCTGATGTTCTCCTTGATACTGGTGGGGAAATGGGACCTGGAGGGACCCAGCACCTCCTGGGGGAGCTGGAGGAAGGTAACAATAAGGAGCTGCACGATTCTGCTGTGCTAAGCTCTGTCTGGGGAGAGATGGGGTGGGCGAGGCTGGGCTTATCTCACCTCTAATGAAGCTGTCAATGAAGCAGCAATCAGACTACACACACTTCCCAAAAGCAGACTAAATCTGGCTGAAGAGATTATGTTTTTTGACACATTCAAACCTGACTGGGAAGCTGACAGCATTCTTGCCTGAGGGAAGAAAAAAAATGGATAAAAGACACAGTCTGTCATGTATAAGGCCAGGGCAGCATGTAAGGGATGGGAAGAGACAAGCAGTGTGGGGGCGAGGCTGCACCCCATGGTACTGAGGAGTGCTTGGGCAGACCCCTGCGGACCCCTTCCTGCATTGACTCGGTCGTGCATGAATCCATCTCACAGTGGCACTGGAAGCAAATCGTCAGGGCCCCAGGGGTGACCTGTCCGTCCTGCAGCCATCCAGGGCTGGCACTGGAGAAGGGTGGAAATCTCCTCTGACCAGGGCAGACCTGGGTGCAGATCTGAAACGTGGGCAGAGCTCACCTTTGGGTGGCATGAGCTGGATGTAACGTTGTCAGTGTTGGCAGCTGGCTTGGCAGGGGACAGAGGTGATAAACTCAGCAGAGCTCCATGCAGGAGAGAAGAAAGATGGGGGATGTTGACTGCCGATGGCATGGTATGCTTGAAAAATGCAACAAAAGCACTTACTTGTGCTGGTGTGTGTCAAGATTTTTTATTTTTATTTTTATTTTATTTTTTTATTTTATTTTTGTTTTTATTTTTGTACATGGGACACCCAGTTGCAGGCTGCAGACACACTGGGCAGCATCACGGCTACCCTAAGGGCAGAGAAAACTCACAGCCCCATGTTCACATCTGGTTCTCCCCTCACACTACATGCCTGATACAAACTTTGGGACTTTTGTCTAACCATAGCATATGGGAGCAGCCTCCCCTGTATCTCAGGGCTGTGATGGGAAGGGTAGGGGGAATTAAGCCACCTCATGGGGCCATGTGTTAGCATCCACGCTGCCAAAGGATGCTGTGCCGGAGGATGAAACAGTGCCATTTCCATGGGACAGATGTTCTCAGACAGCTGTGGGACCCTGCTGGGGGATGCAGCATCACGTGCTGCCACCTTACCCCCTCCCTGCATGGTGCTGAGCAGCCAGCATTGAACCCAGGAAGGCTTTGGGCTCCAGCTCGGCCTGCCGTGGCTTGGACTCTGAGAGGAAAACCAATGAATTCCCAACCTGATGCTGGAGCCAAACGATCCTGCAATTTGGGAAGTGGCTCGATTGCGTGGCCTCACTTGAGCATTATCACCCCAGCCAGCTCCAGGGGTGAACTGAAACTGGAGCTGAGCCCAGGCCAGCGAGTCCAGCGTGGGCTGAACGTGCATCTCTGCAACACTCACGGCTTTTATCTGTATTCCTTTATAGCTTATCGTGTTTGCACTAGGGCTCCGCAGATAACAATCTATTAACAGTAAAGTGAATTAGATCACTGCCTGGTTATTTCACTCAGCCGAGGCCAAACTGCTCTTGTCCATTCAGGAAATTTGTACTCCTTTATTCTCTCTGTGCACGAAGGCATGTCACTCTAATTACCTCCCGTCTCATTCAGCCCGAGTGACTCCGAAACGTTTGCAAGGCAGGAGGGGAGCTCTAACCTCATTAGAGCGTGTTATCGTAAGAGATCAGACACTGGCAGGGGTTTGTTGTGATGAGCTGCTCGCAGATGTTTTCTTTTGAAACTACAAAAGGGGAAGAGGGCTCCGAAGCTGGTGTTGCACAGCCTGGAAATAATCCTCTCCAGTAGCAGGGATGGGGAGCAGGTGCGCAGGGTCACATCCTGCCCTTTGCTTGGTCTGCAAGGGATGGGACAAGGATGGTGGGGGAGAGTTTAGGGACACAGCACCCTTCAAATGGTCCATTCCCTGCTAAACCTCAACACCAGGAGAATGTTTTTTGAAGGCACAGGTGAATGTGTGTCATTGTGAATGTGAGGGAAGCAGGCATAGTGGGTTTGGGGTGATGGAGCCCGGCACAATCCCTTTCCTGATCCCTCTGGGGTCTCTAATCCAGAGATACTTAAAAACTTTTTTATTGTTCCCCCCACTCCATCATTATTTTTGACGGACCTTCCCGTCTGACCAAGCAAAGTCAAATGTCAAGCAACCCGCACGTTGTTGCGAGCCATTAGCCAAATTAATGAAAAACAACCTATTTTTGGTTGCACATTGTCATTTTTCATTGAAAAGTCTGTTTTGTTCAGGATATGGAGGGGCGGTTTGCAGAGGCTGGGCAGCAAAACCACCTGCCAGCAGGGTGGACCATGTGTGGGAATCACGTGAGCTGGCTGTGGAGAGGGCTGTCCCCAAAACCTGTGCCCAGACCTCAGGGAAGGTGCCTGGTCAGGGCTGGCCATGCTGATGGAGGTTTGGGACCAGCTGCTCAGAGCAAGTGCGTGCACTTCTGTCACAACACCCCCATGCCCGTGCATCTTCTTGCTGGCAGACAGGTCCTAAACATTTAAGAAACATCACAGAGCGGCTTCCTGGTAAATCTAAATCTCTTCATTTGTGTCAGAATAAACTTCAGCAATCCCTTTTATTATTAGCTTTTGGAAACAAGCTGAAGCATTAATGTTTAATAAAGCCAGTGCCCATAAGCAGCTCACTGCTGCTGTGTGTGCCAGGCCATCTGGCAAAGGCACAAATCCCACCCTGCCAACAGCGCCCAGGCAGATTCTGGCAATTTATTGATGAAAGCAATTTAATGGGAGGTTAATTTAAGTCACCAGCACAGAAATGTGCCCAGGCAAGATAGCTTCCAAGCAAAGGGGTTAATGCAGAGCCACCTAGAGCAAGGTCTTCCTCTCCATCCTAGCCCTGCAGTTCTGTCTCACATTATTGGAGAGACCCATTTCCCAGGTTTGCTCTCAGGGGATGTATTTATTACAGATGTGGGGATGGCAGCATGGAGACACGGGATACACATCCCACGGATACACATCTCCATGCTTGGAAACTTTTTTATTGGTGGGACCACACCAGCCAGAGCTCCTGCAAAGGGAAATGTTACCTTCTTGTTGCCTTATCATCTTTTTATCGTAATGTTCATTTCAACCCCTGCTCTGTGGGCACGTGGATGCACCTAAGGCAAGCAAAGTCAGAATGCCAAACACATCACTCACACCCTTCCCCGTGCCCGTTCAGGGTTGTGAGATGTGGTTTCACCCTCAGTGAATGCCGACATGAAACAATGAAGGCCACGATCCAAAGCCCTCTGAAATCAAAGGGAGGTTTGGTGTTATTTTTTTTTCCTGCCTTTGACTTCTGCTGCCTTGGATTACACCAATATGCAGCAATTTCCAGCAGGTGAGAGCTGATCAGCGTTGGGCAGTAGCCAGACAGCCGAGCCCAGCATCTACATGCAGGTATGCTTTAGCGATGCCTTCCAACAGATTTGGCCTCAAACCAAAGGTCCCACTCATCTCCTGACTGTGGTCCAAGATGAGGTCTTGGCTATAACCAGCCCCAAAAAAATAATAATAAAGGTAATAAAGCACAGACCAGGATAAACCCACCCAGCAGCTGCTGTGCTTCTGTGCACAAACCTTCCTGTTCTCCAGATGTCTGCAGGAGGCATCAATGTAAAATCTTGGGCAAACCTCTGCCTGAACTGGGTCCTTGCTGGTGAAGGCCCCATCCTCTCCCACCCCCAGTTCTCTCTCTTGGAGCCCCCTGGACCAACTCCCGACTTTCAGTTGCTGCAGCTGTAATTCAGAGCCAGTAAAGAGACTTATTTAATAATCAGGCAGTGATCTCAAGTATGGCTTGAGGAGTTTCCTAGCATGTTGGATGCAGGGAGGCCCAGCTTTCAGCTCTCCCATGAGGCCACGAGGGCCAGGAAAGTAGAGGTCTGGCTTTCTTTTTTCCTCTTTCCTCTGTTTCCTTTGTTTTAATTTCAGACTTTTCCATTGGATACTTTTCTTCTTAGCCTAAGTAAAATCTCAGGTGCTGGGAAGACAGCTTCTGGTACCACAGGCCCAGCTGCCCCAGAGACAGCCCTAGGCGAAAGGGTGGTGGGACTTGAGCTGGGCCAAACACACAAGCATTGACTCCTAATCCCAGGCAGGGATCATCCAACTGCTGTGGTGTGTGGAAAGCTGAGGGGCTTGTTGTCCTCCAGGACAGCTCTGTGACTTCTGGCACCGTGGTACTGACAGCTAGCACCAGCCCAGGGGAGCCCCGAGCATCCCTGGCCTCTTCAGCAGAGCAGATTTCGGGGCATAAGAGAAATGTTTGCGCATGCAGACATGCACGCTGACATTGACTGTGAGAGGAGAGGGACTTTAAGATTGGAAAAGGGAAAAGACTGCTCTGATGGACACATCAGAGTCCACAAATGGACGAGGAAGCATCCCCAGTGGCACGACAAAAGGTGACTCGTGCAGCAGTGGAGTCGCTCAGTCTGTCCCGTTGCCCTCAGCCGCCACTCTGGCTGGTGAAGATGTTGCAAAACCGTATTCCCGTCTGAGGCTCTGGCTTCGCATCAGCCCAGCACATGTCCAGGACGGCTTCCAGAAACGCAGAGCCAAGCAACGCCTGTGAACACAGACCCTGGAAGGAGCCGATCCGCTCCCAAACCCGTCGATGGCAGAGCAGGCAGAAGCCTGCTGAGCCTGGGGGAGCCAAGCAAAACCCAGGGGCATTGAAGGCATGTACCTCGTACAGTTGTGGAGTGATTTATTGAAAGCTTAATGAAGGAATTGCCAGGCTTGCTTTGTTTCCATGGTACCATAAAAAATGGATGGGAAGTGACTGGGCTGTCTTGTAGTTTGAATGTTTCATTGGCATGTCGCGGAAACCTCCGGAGGATGCCTGGAGGGCATGAGAACTGGCTGATGGAATGTGCTAGTTTGTTAATTTAATAGGATACAGCGTTTTCCCTTAACTCCGCACATGCAAATCAGGTCAGCACACCTCCCTCTTGCTTGCAGTGGAGGAATCCCGGTCTTGTGGGGTGTCCCAGAGGATGCTGAGGTTCCCCGGCCCCCATCCCAGCACCTGGCAGCATCGGGCTGCGGGATGGATTCTGGACTCCAAAGAATTTAGTGGGAAATGAGCAGAAGTGTTTCTGTGGTGTGAAAGCCAGTCTGAACAACACTACAGTATGGAAGGCAGTACCAGCTCTGCTGAGTGGAAGAGAACAGATCAATATACACATTGATAGGGGTATAAAAAAGTACAGGTTGTATGTGGTTCATCGGGGACTTTATCAATGAATCCTGCCAGACCATTAAGGAAAAAGCTTACCAGATTTATCTGGGATTAGTAATCTTACTGTAGTATTTTTAAAACCAAACTACAGGACACAAATCTCCTAAAGACCACAGGGTGTTTTTACAAATCCCAAAGAAAGGATCTCAGCTTTGATAACGGTATATATGATTTTAACGTCCTGCCTACAAATCTTTATTCTTTTGATTCCCGTTAAATTCCCTCAATGTTTCCAAAAGGAGACTGATGAATCTCACAAAAATATTGTGTGAGTGCATGTGTATATGTGTGCATGCATTACACGTGTGCATGCATGCATCCTAAAGCCCAATACTTGGGCCCCATCCATCACTAGAGATAAGTCCAATCCTTTCACCAAGCTGAATGACTGAAGTCCCATGTTGGGAAGGATTCAGCCCTGTAACAGACACAGGCTCTTCAGAGGATAGACATAATCCAAAATTAATTGAACTCGGTGGAGCTCTGCTCATTTAAACCAGCCAAAGACATTTGAACCAGATGACTTGCCCCATCCTGTGTCCCTGCTGCAGCCAGAAAGGAATCCTAGCTGTAGCTTTGCTCTGAAATACCCACGACATCCAGACCCGGTGTCCTCCAGAAGGTATCATTCCATACATCCTGAGACTTATTCAGCCATACTGCCAAGCTGCAGTGTGACCCAGGCCCGGGCTTCATGTCAGCACCTCTCCTGTGTGATGAGATCCCCAGTGCTCACAAGGATGTGCTTCAGCTGCTCTGTGGGGAAAGGATCCAGTGGATCCAACCCGGGCGCATCCTTCACCTTGCTCTGTTCTCCACCACGTGCAAACGCCTCTTGTGCGTGGGTGGCTGGGCTGGCCCAGCTCCAGCTACGATGCACAGCCAGCTGGGTTCATTTTCTGGTGCCTGATGGCTTCGTGCTCAGCTTCCTACCTCCCTATCTTGTGCTTTCCCTGAGCACGCAGCTTGGTTTCAGGCTCTTTGCCCTACACAAGAGCTCTGCTGCTTCACCAGCCAAGGAAACAGTGAGGAATTGCCATCAAGCTGTAGAGGTGAGATCTTATGGAGCGTTTTTTAATTTTTTATTTTTATATATTTTGAAGGGGGGAAGGAAATTAGTAATTTCCACTGAAAACTTGCTGCTGTGTTCCACTCCTCTTGAAATCAGTTTTGTTCTCAACCACGCTGCGGCGCAGGCCTTGAGGATCCCAGAAGAAAAGTTTTGTGCTTTGAGGATCCTAGAAGAAAAGTTTTGTGCTTTGAGAGGAGCTCCACCAACCTTCCCCCCGTCACCCCAGCTGCTCCCATTGTGAGCCAGGAAGACAAACATGAAGCGAGAACCTTTTCTAGAAAAAATAAAAACAAAAAAAGGGAACAACTGCCACAAAAATCTGACTGAAGCTCATTCCCAAACAATCCAGTGCCAGCTGCTCAGCAGGAAGGCGGATCCAAATGGACAGTTGCAGCAGTCGTGTCTGATCTCTTGCGCAGAGGCGGCCAGAGGCTGATCAGTGCCAAGTCCTGCGTCGCTACCAATAGCCCGCGGCTAAATGGGACTCCACTCCTGGAAGGCCAACTGATCTTAATTTAATGACTGGGTGATGAAGAGCATACCACGCCTCTTTCTAATCAGCGATTAAGTCCTTTCGGTGCTGATTTACTTCGTCTGACTTCCATCGCATGTTTCCCTGTGGCTACGTCTATATTACAGCAGATAGCTGCGGGCTTGAGTCTGCAGAGCTGAGCGGCTCTGTCATTTCTGGGGCATTTCCAAGCAGGCTAAAACCAGGATGTGTAAAAGCCCAGGCTGAACTGCAAGTGCACATCCAGACCGCACAGCACCCACTCAGACTGGAACCAAGTGCCTGAACCTTTTTGGAGTTCTTCCAACACTTGCCCTGCTCGGGGATGGTGTTTTAAATAAGAGAGGCTGTGTGACAGCCTGCCTAAGGAAGCAGGTTTTCCATGCGCATGGTCTCTCTACCTTGGAATAGAGTATGGCTATAACCACACAGATTTCAAATCGCCCTGGTAGCCACCTTGCTGTGACTCCAGACTCATACAGGTTGTAAAACCTGCCCAAGAAACAAGAGAAGTTAGACCCGTACTTTGTTCCAGCTACTGCTGCCTGGGATAATTTGTGCAGAGCTTCTTTATGGGTTTGTTTTTGTCATGTTCTCATGCACAGTGGAGAGGGAAGTGCAAATCTATCGAAGGCACTGCTACGAGAGCTCTTTCGGCAGCGTGACTGCAGCACGATTGTATCGCAGCTCTGTGGCACTCCGTCTGCAGGATGCTTCAGTACGGCCGTGGAGACAGATGGCTAGTGCCAAGTGAAAAACCTACTTGCATCAAACACTACCCAGCAAGTGCTCATCAGGATCCTGTGCAAAGCATGGCTAATCTGCACCTGCAAATCCGTTAAGTGTGTCTCCCATCAAGTGTTCTCACCCCTGTCCCTGGAGTGACAGCAAATCCAGAGTTATTTTTCTACATTCACTTCTACTCCAGAGGTTTTGAGAGGATGCACAGCATCCTGCAGCTACCAGTTCTGTAATGTGTCCAGTTCAGCATCCTCCCCGACACACGGCACTGACCTCTGCTGTGTGATGGATACCAGATGAGGAGAATTAACTATTCCTCTGTTCTTATTTAGTTGGGAAGCAGTAACCTTTCAGTGCTCCCTGATGTACCAGATATGTCAGAGCTTCCCACTTTGACTTCAAAGGAATGTCACAGGGATAGGAAGCGCAGAACCAGCAGCGAAGCAATTAGTGATACGATCCGGTGGAGCCGTTCCCCTGCTCTACTTCCTAATGTCACTTAGTGTGTATCCATTAATGTTAAACCACGTGTTAAAAGAGATTGGATGCTGAGAAATGAAGTCCTTCCTAGAAAAAACTGGACACCACTCTGTGATGGATTCACAGCAAAGTCAGGAAGAAGAACAGGAAGCAGCACCAGGAATGGATTTAAAGCATGCTCTGGGGAACATTTTTCTCTTGCACGGATATTTTCCATGCAAGCTGGTTTATCTGAGTTGAAATACAAGAGAATCAAACTCTCTGCCTGAAATCTTGCTCTTGCTATGCAGTGGGACACGGGCAATTGGCAATATAAATGTAAGTGGTTCCACAAGCAGTGGGAAAAATAAACCCTGGCTTCCCTTAGCTGCATTTGACTACAATAACCACAGTTCTTCTGTGGCAAGAGATAGTCTGTGCACCGATTCATTACTCATGCTGATGGGCCAGCCAGTTCAGCATACTAATTGTCCAGCTGGCCCCTGCCAAAGGTTTCAGCTTGCTTTTCCATTGTTTACTGGTAATCCATTACTCTGCTAGTCCAGGATCTGAGCAGCCAGCCCCTGAATATGGTATACTCTGCTGATGGGGAAGATATACAGAGGATTTATGCTGCAAAAGTCCTGTTTCTGAGCCCTCATAAGATCCCATCCTGCCAAGCTCTTGCTTTACACCAAGGGCATGTTCCCCTTTCAGCATGAGTAGGGGCATTTTAGGGCACTGTCTCCAAAAGAAGATTTCACCTGGTACCTCAAAAGGCTAAAATGGACAAGAAGAGGATAGGCACCCAGCTGAGCTACCTTACTCTTATCCCATCAGTTTGGCATTGCAGAGAGCCAAACGAATGAGAGGAACACCAAGTGTGCAGGAATGCCCACGTAGTGGTGGTCTGCTCTGGTCCTTCAAATTTGGCCTTGATTTTGGGAATTGCTTTGGTGTTGGTGCCTCTGGGGAAACATTGTGTCCCATATAATGCGAGGAAGAATGAATGATGGTTGGTGGGCTGGTCCTGGACAGCAAGTACACCCCCATTTGTCTTCCTCACGTGCCTGAACAGAGGATGTTCTCCCACTGACCATGGGGAGTGAGAGAGAGATTTAGCACCACCACATCCAGGCAGCTTCAGCCCATTTACGTCCTGTGATGATCCGAGCTCCTCTGCTCTAGCAGTGTGGGAAAATTCGTAGCCTGCTTGCACTGTCTGCTGCTCTCTGCTGTTTACTGCTCCTGTGCTTAAAGGGTTTACAGGCTTATAGCAGACAAGGAAAGAAAATCAGCCAGCAAATGAGTGCAGAGGGAGAATGTAACCAGCCCAGTAAACCACTTTGGTGCTGCCCCAAGCAGAGGGCTGGATGCTGATCTCCTCCATGGAGCCCTCCTATTTCTGTGCAACAGAACTGCCTCAGGTCTCTGCTTGCAGAAACAGGGGCAAAAGGGTTATCACCCTCCCTCCTTCAGCTTTTGAAGACTGAGTGCTCCAGGGCAGGACCTGCCAGGTTGTGTGTGCTGCAGCTCAAAGGATGCTGGAGCTTTGCTGCTCCTAATGCAGCAGCTACTGTGTTAGCATGGGCTGGTTTAGGTTTTTCTCCATCCTTTCCATGCAGGAAACCCTGAATTTGACATTGAATATACAGGCATCAATAATGTAGCAAGCACAGGGGTGGTTCCTTAATGCTTCCTGCAGGCATCGTGGATCGCCCTCAGTGGGAACAGAGGGGCCCCATTGTGGGGGCATCCTGACCCAATTGTGGGGGCATCCTGACCCCATTGTGGGGGCATCCTGACACCATTGTGGGGGCATCCTGACCCCATTCACTTCCCTGCTCTGGGGCTAAGGGGGAGCAGAGGCAGTGGGGTGGAGGGGGAGATGAAGGGAAAATTTGTACACCCACATCTCTGCAAACCAGGGGAGCTGGGCATTGTGTCTGCTTGCAGGCAGAGAAAAAAAAAAAAAGAAAAAAAAAAAGAAGGAAAGAAGGAACAAGGGAAGAAATGGAGGAAGATTTCTTCCAGGAACAAAATCTGTAAGTGAGAAAGGTGAATTTCCCCTGAAGTCTTTTTTTGTCAGCATGCTCATTCTCCTTTTTTGTGCAGGTGTTTAGTGTGTCTCATGGCTCACACAACAGATTTAGGCTCATGGCTCTTTTCAGCTCCCTTCCTCTTTCTCCCTGAAGTGCCCTCCGTGCTCAGCTTTTCATTCCTTGCATCTCCGGCTCTAATTATCTTTTCTCTCCTGCTGCTTCTGATGAATTGCTCCATTTTTTCATATCTTTGGGGCCCCGCTGCTTCTTGGGGAGCTAGGCTGCAGAGTTATATTTCTCATCCCTCTCAGTCATTACGAAAGACAATTGTCTCAGATGAGGACATTCATTAAACTGATTTGGGAAGCTTGGGCTGTCTTCACTGTGTGCGTTTGCATTAGTGTGGAGAAAATAATTAAAATGCACAGGAAGTGTAGGCTGGAATAATAAGAAAAGCTGGTCCTAAACTTAGAAAATTTGGGGGCAGGGTAACCATTTAATTTTTAATAGGTGTCCCCATCACTGCAGTTGTAAAAGAGATTTGAGTGCTTTCTTCCTCAACTCCAGGGTCTTTCCATATCAGAGTATATGGGAAAAACAGGTGAAGAGACCCTGCATGTTCCCCCAGATCCTTAGTTTGCCATAGGACCCTGACAATTACCAAATCAATAATGCAGATACGGTGGGGAAGGAAGGGTGCTTATGTGTGCTTTCTGAATTTGGACCTCTTTAAGCTTCCTAGGTCCCAGCTTCTCTCCACAGCCAAAGTCAGAAAAATGTTTTCAACATAGAAGCTGAGATGAACCTGGTTCCAGAAGGTGGGAATTTGTGGGAGAAAAAATATGGGGAATACAGAGCACATAGAGATTATGGTGCCAGGAGTGGCTTTTTATTCTGGTGGTGGAACAGGCAATAAATCCCAGAGACACACCCTGCCATGAGTGGGCGCAAGAATCTGGTGGTTTCAGCAGGGAGATTGGGAACCACAAAATCTCAGTCCCATCCTCAGCTCTGCCACAGCCTCTCTGAGCAAGCCACCTCCTCTCTGTTGCTTAGCCCCAGCAGAAGTCTGTCAATGCTTTGATTTTCTGCCTTCTTCATGCAATGATCTCAAAAAGCCCCGGGGCAGGGATTGTTTTTGTGGCAGCCCTAAACGAGGCTCTGGATGGGGCTGGAGCCACTACCATGCAATGGGAAAACTGGGATTAACCTGAGGTCTCTTCTTCCTTGGAGGTGAAATGGCCACAGTTTGCACAAGGCAACGGGAGACTTTCAGGGCCCAGGTGAAGCAGGACACAATTAGTCTGGCCTGAGGCCACGCTAATGTGCTTAATTGGCTTTGCGCTCCTGTCCGCGGGTGTGCGGCCCTGTGGACATGTGTCTAGCAGAAGAACCAGGTTTGCTTCAAGGCTCTGCAGATAAACTCTGCCTTGGGCTGAGTTTCAGACTGACACTGAGACATGAAGCCAGGACAGTTGGGGATATGGTTCAGACATTCACAAGTGGCTGAAGACCACCAGGAAAACAGCAGTGTTGGTGAGGACCTTCCCAGTTCCTACAGCCTCCCTCCTGCCATGGATTCTGGAAGGGTTTCCATCAGCATTGCAGCCTCTCTCACTGCAGGAGCCTCACACCAGATCCCAGGGGTGGGCAGGAGCTCAGGGTTCAGGCTGCCATCCTTGCTCATCCACGGAGACATCGGCAGTGGTGTCCGGGGCTCAGCTCTTCCTAAAGGGGACACCTCCAGTGGGGCAGATGCCCTGTAAATGTCAGCCACAGGAACCCACCAGCAGACAAAGAGGAGGGGTTTTAGGTAAGTAAAGCACAACAGGCACAGAACTGCGAGAGAAAATGTGGGTGTATGTGCGCGTGCGTGTGAGTTTGTGCATCTGTGTGCCAGTGTGGGTGTAAAACACAGAGACTGAGAATGGCTGGGGAGCAGGAGGGGATGATTTAGTGCCGCTCTCAAGGTAAGTCCTGTACTTGCCTCCTCTCCAAGGTCTTGGCACCAGCACATTTCTCTGCAGAGGAGCCAGAGGTGCGCTCCTCCAAAGCGATACTCTATCAAACAGGAAAGCCATTTACTTTCTGCTGGCGCTGCAGATTTTCAGCGCCTGCAACTGCAGACCTAAAAGTTTATCTTACCGGAGGAATTTATATGGGGCTGTGAGATGGGCTGGTGTTATATGGCTCTAAGTAGTTACATGAAGCCTCTGTGGGCTAATAAAATGGTATTAATTGTATTGCTAAGGTTGCATTTTAAACATTAAATTATGGATGGCTTGATAGCATCGTGAAAGCCAGCATCTTGACATGACCTAACCATTATCTATGGAAATGGCTAAAATGCCTTTTTACAGTGTACTCTGGTTGATTTAACTCTTTGAGGTGACGCTGCACGGTGAATTATTTCCCCAGGCAGAGGGAGAGCAGCGAGGGCTTCTCCTTTCTCCTTCCCCTTCAACATCCCTGCTCCATCCTGCACAGTTCTTGAGCTGCCTTTACCCTCCCCAGCATGCTTTAGTCCAGAAATAGCAAGTGGGGGACAAGCCAGGGTCAAATCCCACTCCCCACTTTGTCCTCTGTGTGTCTGATAGTGCAAACAAAGGACACATAGGCACGGGGAGGGCAGCAGCAGGAGGGGGGCATGGGGGCAGCTCGAGGCAGGGCTCTGGGTGCTGCCCACCCTGCCCAGCCCCACAAGGAAACCAGCAGGGGGATGCCCCAGCCCCTGTTAATCTAATTAGAGGTGTCGGCCCTAAAGGGCAATTATAGCACATAGCAAGTACCAACAGCAATTGTCCTCTCGCTGTTTTAGGGGCAGGGCTGGGGATTTTGGGGGCTGGGAGCAATGAGCATGTGCAGCTGAGGAGGAAGCAGAGACAAATGTTAATTTAGTTGTTTTGTTTTATTTATTTATTTTTTAAAGGGATTGATGGATTCAGCATGCATAATCACCGGAGATGTCTCAACTAGCTGAGGAGACATCCCTGCTGTGCTGGGCGAGTCCCCCATCCCTGATGACCCCCTCCCCTGGTCTTTTCCCATGTGTCACCGTGCCAGGAGAGGCACAGCATCCCCGCGGGCTCTGCGGTGGGAGCCTGGCCGGTGGCATGCTCCCAGCACAGCAGGGGGGCCCCGTCCCACACCCCCGGCCGTGCGAGGTACAGCTGGGCTGCCTGGGACCCCAGAGTGCCCTGCGTCCCACGCCTGGCTTGTGACACCTGTCAGCTCCTGTGTTGTGCAAGCTGCAGATCTGCAGTGTCCCCCCACCCTGTTCCTGGTCCCGGAGCTGCTCATGGTCCAAGCTGGAGAGCAGACCCCTGGGGGATTTTAGGAGAAGCCCTTGGCTCACTCCCAGACTGATGCTCTTAAGCTGAGGGAGACATTAAATACAGAGGAGAGGAGAAATGGTCCTTTTGCCACTGTCCCCTCTGGTCCCTGGGTGCAGAATGGGCTCTGTCAGGATGGAGAGCCCCATTGCCCAATTGGTTTCACCCCACGAGCCATGGGGTCTGTCTCCTGCCCCATCACATCCCCCACAAGGAAAGCACCCATGGACACATAAATGAAATGGAGAGCTTACGCAGCGCACGCATCCCCAGCTCGCAGCAGCATCATGAAAGCCCCACCCGTGGCCTTTCTGAATCAGACAAAATACATAGAGGGCTGATACCTGTGGTGTGGCGACCTTGAATTTTATACTAATAAAGCTACATGATGGTGGTTTTGTTGTTGTTGTTGTTTTTTGTTTGTTTGTTTTTAAGTAAAAAAAAAAAATCCTTTCGTAGGCTGCTGTCCCCTGGCAGTGTTTTGACGTTAGAGACCCATCACGCCTCTTGTATTATGGAGTGCTAATTTATCTTAGAAGCCAGTAGCAGCTGCTCATGTTACAAGTGGGAATTTCTTCCCTTTGTTTTGCTGGATGTTGCTCTCCTGAATTTCAGTTCAAGGGTTGATTTAAGTGGATCTGCATTACAGACTGAGGAGATATTTCCAGTGAGCGAAGTGACTAAACGTGGCATGTTAATGCCTTTGGTGGATCAAGCTCACCAGGCAGTTCTGGACGCTTTAATAAGCCCTGCTTTGTAGAGCTTAAAATCTGAAGGCTAGATTTACCCACTACAAAGTGTGCCCAATGGAGTTACACTGATGCAAAATATGGATGAGGATCTCACCACGTTTCTGTTCCTCGTGGAAGAAAATCTGTCACACGAATTGGCCCAGAAGAGAAGACCCCCAAAAGGAGCCTGAGAGCCCCATATGACAATAATCAGAATCACAAAATGACCTCTGGAGGTCTCCGGATCCAAATCCCTGCTCATACAGGGCCACCCAGAGCAGGTTGCACAGGTCCATGTCGCGGCGGATTTTGGAGATCTCCAAGGAGGGAGACTCCACAATAGGAGCATGAATATGAGGAGGAAAAAGGGCCAGGAAACTCTGCCACAGATGCCCAGAGGACAATTTGTGGGAAGTGCTTGGTAGTAATGTTTAAAACAGATTAAAAAGTTTGAGGGCTGAGATTTTCTGGGAAATGTTTTTTTCTTGGGACATAGAGGAGCCATCCAGGCACTGGTGGGACAGGAGAAGAAAACTGCATATACAGGAAGACCCTTAAGGTGTGTCCTTAAGGCAGCTTTACTCTCCTATTCAAAGACGGTTTGTTAAGATCAAAGCTGCTCTCTCCTTCCTGAATAAAGCCATGGATTCTTCATTTAACCTGGAATCTTCTTTTGGGTGTCTGGGGCTGATAACCCCTTGGGGAATAGGCACAAGGGCTGGATTTAGGACTCTCTGTGCCTTGATTGTCACAGTGAGGATGCCCTCTCCAGGATGGTGCTTTGGAGGGCCAGCCCATGGTCCATGTGCTCCACGCAGAGGTTGCCAGGCTGGCGCTGCTTTGGGGCGAGCCAGCTGGCCTTCGTGTTTGGGCAACTGGTGCATGACTGAAGCCTGGCCCGTGCCCAGGCTCTGCTGGTCTGCACAGGCTGGATACATGGAGGCAAGCCAGCTGGCTCCGGGAACACCAGAGAGATGCAGCCCAAAGAGGGTGAGCGTTGACCAGCATTTTGGTAAGGAGCATGGGTCATGTCCTCCAAGGGTAATGGGGGCTTCTTGCCCTGCTCCTGCTGTTGCATCCCTAGGAGATGAAAGGCAAACCTCTGACAAAAAATATGGTGTGATATGGCCTGAGTTTTTCTAAAGAGCCTTGGGGTCTGTTCCATGCTGACAGGGGGCTGCTGCAACCCTTTGTGAACCTTAACACCAAAGCTACACTTGCATGAAGCAGCGAGGAGTGGAACCACCTCCTCACACAGCTTTCTTCCCCAGTTCCCAGGGTGGCGGAGTGGGCCTGGCTCCTCATTACAGCAGCAGCCTCCTCCTGTACCCCAGGCCTGCTCTCCCTCCTGACTTTGTTCTTCTCCAGATTACCTGGACATGGACACATGCAAAGCCTTGGCTCTGTGGCAGCAGCCTCCATCATCCTTTGACAAAAGCTTGCAAACTTCAGAGCAATTCAAGATTTCCTCTTAACATTTGCTTTTTCCACACAGGCCTTCTGTGACTCGTTCAGGAACCCCAGCAGATATCCATCAAGGCCACGTCCTCTCCAGCTGGCTTTTGGAGGATGCTGGTGGTCCATTTGTCACTTGGATTTTTTGCAACAACCAGTTCATGCCTTTTTATGACCAGTTCCCTCAAAATCTCTTCACATGGTGCCCTGTAATGCCTTTATGAAGTGATGGTGTGGCTGAACATCTTTATGACTACTTGTGCTGTGCCTGCATGTATTACTGCGGGGCTAGTGACAACAAGAGGAGAGGGCTCCTGTCGATGGGTGACCACCTAAAGATCTAGGAGGTTGGTTTGGAGCGGCATCTGAGAGTTCAAATGCTTCTCTGAAGCTTAGCCAAACCCCTTTGGCCTGGAAACCGAGCTGGGAAATGTAATGAGATTAGGCTGTCGAGTGAGATTTATGGTTCATCCTTCTTCCAGCTGGGTCAAAAATACCACAAGTGCAGCCTCTCTGAGAGCGCATCGGTGCCTCCGCTCCGACAAAATCAGGGAGGGACGCAGGCGGGAAGGACAGGTGTGGTTTCCTTTCGAGCCAACAGATGATTATAGTTTGGGGGAAGTTCAGCTTGTGCTCCAGGCCCGTTTGCAGGTGGGGCCACCTGCACGTTGATTGCACACCCGGGGGATGGGACTCACCCTGACCCCAGTGATGAAGGGAACGCTTTGGAGGGCTGCAATTCCGGGGGACAAGGCTCTAGTCCTGCTGCTTGCCCACATTATTCACAGTCCTGGTTCACAACCTCCTTATACAAACCAGATTTTGCCCCCAGTCTCCAAGGGCTTTCCTCACTGCTTCGGCCTCTGTGCGGCCTTGGATAAAGTGGTGGTGCAATGTGGGGATCATCCACTGCTGAGGCCGCCAAAAACCTGTCATTTTAAAACTGTTTAAGCCAACCCCTGGCTCCTTCAGACTGTTACGAGTTAGGACTCCATCATGTGAACAGCACAGCTACCAGAGAGGAGAAGAAGGCTGTTTCTACCAGGCAGTCAGTGTCAGGAGTTTGGGGAAAGCCATCTCAGCCAGTCCCTCTGGTGCTGGAAAAGGGCATGGATCCATGTCCTAGGCCTTCTCAGACTGTAAAGCAGGGCACTTTTTTTGTCAAGACACAGTCTCTGTCACTGTGAATCAAATCAAACATCAGGAATTGTGAGGAAGCAGAGAACAAAGCAGAAAATGCCATTATACCACTATAAATGTCTCTGTGCATCCACACAGGCTCACAGGATAATCCAGGATGGATGAGACCGTGGGACGTCATCATCAGTAGTCTGCCCCACTTCCGTCCCCAAAGCCAAAAGAAATATGGTTGGGAAAGATGCAAAGAAAGGTAACAAGGGTGACTGAAGGTCCTGAAGGAGAAAATCTACAGTTTGAAAGAGAAACAACTAAGGAGAGATTAAAAAAAAAAAAAAAAAAAGAAGACTAAGAATGTCCCAAGGGACAACCAACTGCTCATCTTGAATAATAGAAGAGTTGGGGGCATCAAAAAAGCTACACCCTCCCACTGTCCTGCTGTGGGGTGTGGGTGCAGCCATACCACCCTGAGGCATGCTACGACTGGCCTTGAAGCTCAGTGTGCAACCAAGCTCAGGTGAGGAGGATGCTTATGGCTTTCACACAGGGTTGCTATTTTAATCCCTGTGTCGAAGACTTTTAAGAAAAGTGCTGCTAGATAATTGTACAAGTGAAGCTAATATTTTCAAATGCTGGAAGCTGCTATAGATCAACATTAGCAGCCATCATCACAGCCTGTGGATATACCTGAGAAATTCAGTTGCATCTTCATCACTCTTCAGATTTAAGTTCATAGTGCCCTGAGCACAGTAATACTGAAGGCTGCTTTCCTGCCAATTTCTGTCTTGTAGGTTGGATTTGCTGGTGTACAATGAGATGCAAACCCCCCAAAGCAGCTTCTCCTGGGGGTGGTGCTGGCTTAACGGGGACTCTGTAGTGGTAAGAGAGGAACTCAGGGTTGTCTCCTTTGTCCAGGAGCTTATTCTTAGGTGGAGGTCTAACACTGAGGTTCAACTTGATTCAGACACATGCTGACATGAAGAATGTATACAAGCTGCATTTCCTGAAGAAAGCAATCTGGAAACCTTTCAGATCACAAAAACTCTTCTTTGGGGCTTTGCAAGCACTTTCTCTGTCCCATTAACTCTATAGCACAAGCTGCTCATCACCTGCTCTCCTTGTCAGTGCCGGTACTATCATGACATATAGAGCAATGGTTTATAGCCACAACAGCATCTAAATTACTGATCATTCACTTTTATAGTGTGCTGTGGAAGGAGGAAGCTTTTCTCCTTAAAAACAATCATTTCTCTTAATAAGTGCACCGTGCAGCAGAAGAGGCTGAGGAGCATCCATCCTGCTGCAGGATGTGCTCATGCCAGGGTCATCCCAGTTTTGCTGTCTGGGGCACAAAGGTATATAACATCCCCATCACATGGGCTTGTGCAGTCTTTCTTTAAGCCTTCAGCAGGGAGACAGAGAGACGTGAGACAAGATGGTCCTTTTCTTGGCTAGTCTGGTTTCTGGACATACCTTCCCCAACGATTTTTTTTTTTTTTAATTTACTAAAGCAAAACTGCCAAGCTTATATGGAGTGATTTTTTATTTTTTATTTTTCCTGAATGCAGCATCCCCCAAACTCTAAACAGTCTGGTTCAAACTATTTTTTTTTTTCTTCTAGGAAATGCTTTTGATTTTTCAGCTTTTAACTTCACAATATATTTCGCTTCTGGATTTCTAAATGGGATTTTTCCAAGCAGTGCCCCAAATCAAAAGCACTTCTTTCATCTCCCAGCAGCATTTTTGAAATTCTAGATTCACAGAAAATATCCCAACTTTTGGCTTTCACGGCATGAATAAAGGAAACATTTTGAAGTTTTGAAACTGCCACTGGCCGGCGAAACTGGGAGGCTGAGCAGCTGCAGCTATGGAGAGCCTCTTCAGCAGCTGTGAGCAGGAGCTGTAAGTCAGCTCTGCACTCACTTGCCATCACGCAATAATATTCTTTGCCATTTAAAAGGATTTTTATCATTTTTGTGTCTTGCACATTGTCCTCATCTGGGTGCAGGGAAGCTGGTGGCCAGACCAAGTCTTTTGCAGGTGCTGGGCTGCCTGCGCTCACCCTTTCTCTGCATGTAGGGAGATTTTGTTGACCCCAGCAAAAGTTCCTTGGCCCAAAGGGTCCCTGTGCACCTGGGGCTCTTTGTGAGCCCAGTGGGGCAGTCAGGGAAAGTGCTGGAACGGAGGGACAGCATCGCTGTATCTAGAGGGGAAAACATTCATGTCCCCTTTGTTCTTTCATCTTTTCCCTCCTCTCTCTCTATATACATATTTAATTTACTTCCTTCCTTTCCTTCTTTTTCACCCTCTCTTTCTCTTTCCTCTTCTCTCTTTCTCTTTTGTTTTCTTTATTTTTTTCTCTCTTCCTCTTCCTTTTTCATTTTTTCCCTTTCCCTTTCCCTTCTCTTTTCCTCTTTCTCTCTTCCCTTTTTTCTCTTCCTCTCTTTCTTTCCTCCCCTTCTTTCTCTTCCTTTCTCTCACTTTCTCCCTCTTCCCTCCCCCCCACCTCTCTTTGTCCTCTCTCTCACCCCAGGGTCCCCTTTGTCTGCACTCCCCAGATCCCTCTCTGGGCCCCTGCTGCTTTCCCAGCCATCCCCAAGACATCACAGATCTTTACACCAGTTCCCCTGGGCTGGCAGCATCTCAGAGCTCGTTTGAGAGCAGCCAGGTTGCTCTAATTGAGGATTCCCCCCCACCACCACCATGCCTTGGTCCCTGTGGGAACACGAGGGGAACAGCGATGTGAGAGGGAAAAAAATATCCTGGGCAGCAAACCACTGCTCTGGTTTGCATTTCGCTGGGAAAAGAGGCCAGGGTGCATTGCTTTGGGGCCATCCTCACCCTGCCCGCCCCTTCCCTGCCCTCCCCTGCACATCCACCCCACTCCCCACGTTCAGGGCACGGGGGTGCTTTGGGCTCGAGAGGTGCAGACAGAATCCTGCACCCTCCTGCAGTGGCTCGGAAGGCGGCTGGTGGACTAATTTAATATAGCTTGGTCTCAGCTCTTTTAATTATGTCTTTATAGTCTTTTAATTAGCCAGAATCCTACTAATTTAAACCACTCTTGTTCAGAGAGACTTCTGCTTAGCAGCTGTTCTCACTGTGAGCTTTCTCTGGGTTAGGAAGAGGAGCCTGGGATGTTTGCCGCTCCCCTTCAGGCTGTTTTTCTTATTTTGCCGCATCAGCAAAAGGTTGCAGAACAGAAATGGTTCCTCTGAGATAGAGGAACGTGACTTACAAATAATTATTTTTGTCTGGAACCTGTTTACAGGGTTCAGACAATAAAGAAAACCAAGGCTGTGGCACTTCCCTTTGCACATGATACAACTCCAGATTTCCTTCAAATGAGGCAGAGATTTGGAACTTGGAGGACCAGGCTGTCCAGCTCATCTGAAAGACAGCCTAATGAGGATCCTGGCAGCCAGGCTATCTTCTAGAGAAAGCCATTGGAAAGAGGGCTCCAGGCATTGGCTATTTCATGCCCTTTGCATGCCAGACCACCAGCTGCAAACCAGACCCCTGCGAGGTGCTGCCCAGTCTAGAGCAAAAAGGGTTTCCCAGGTGCACAGGGCGAATGAAGACACCATCCCAGAGGTCCTCAGGGGACACACGAGTTTCTTCAGCTCCACTTCCCAAGAGGGCTCACCTCTGAAAGGTGACGCTGAACCCTCTTTGTCATTGAGATCCAGAAAGGAAAAAAATATACATATAAGACTTGCAATAAATGTACCTTTCTGTACCTACATCGCCAGCTGGTGCTCCCAGCAGTGGTGAGAAGTGCAGGGCTTGGCTGCTTCTGGGTTGCAAGCAGCACCCGCCACCTTCCCGTGACTCAGCTCCGTGCTCAACAAACACAGGGTGTTGTCCAGCTGCAGATTTTAACAGGGGGGAAAAAAAAAAGTTTTTTAAAAAAAAAAGAAGAAAAGCTGTGTGTGCAACAGCTGTGAGGGATTATCGGTGTATATTGTGCTGTCCTGCACTGCAAGAATAAAGCATGCTTTAAAGTTTAGGGTAGGAATTATTGATTGTGTTTAATTGCTTATGTCCCATTCCAGACAAGGGATGCAGCTTGCCAGGGTTAATGCAAACACACGATCCCTGCTAAAAAAAGGCATGCCATCAAAGTGCAAAGCAGGAGGCTGCAAGTGGGAGCCAGCCTGGTTTCCTCTGTAGTAATTCCTCTAAAACATTAGGCTTTTGAAAGCAAACAGTGAGGATGGTCCGGGGAATTGAAATCCATCACAGCAAGGAGGGCAGACAGCCCTGCTCCGGCTGCAAGTCAGGAGGGAGGTGGGAAGAAAAGGGAGAGCCGAGAGGGAAAACCGTCCCCGTCGTGTGGCTCATTATCATGACTCTTCTGGTTGCTGCCTCAGTTTATAATCCAGGCTCTGTGGTACTGTAAGAGCTCATTAATTTGGAGTCTGCATTGGTGAGTCAAATGCAATTAAGAATAATCAAAGAAATGTCATCGCAAAATACACTTCATGGATTTCTTTTCAAAGCTATAGTATCACTATAATTATTTGTGGTATAAATTCATAGCACTTCTCCAAACAGACTGTGGTCATCTCTGCAGAAAGACAAAGCTTTTGTAGTAGGAAAGCTGGCTCCAGACACGGCCACAAGCGCTCGGCGGGTTGCTGCCAGTGTTTTACGACTGGAGGCGGTTTAGCAAAGTGCAGATAAGGAGCAGGCTGTGTTTTGCACACAAGTAAAACGACTGACCTGGAACATACTGGTGTGGACATCGACCCAGGATAGGACATCTCTAAACTGGGGATTGTTGGAAGACAACTCAATGGATGAGCCACTTGATACGTACTCTTATACTTTGCCCAAAGCATCCCCTACCTGTCACCCTAGTGATAGGGTATTTGCCTGTGGAAATCAATGTCCAGACCCCATCACTCTAGGAAGCCACCCAGGTCATAAAGCTGGTGGGGCAGATTGGTGGAAGGAGCAGGACAGAAATTTTCACTGAACTTCTTTTTCAAGGGATGATTACTTCTTTGACTAAGTGCCCATTCACTTGCCAAAACAGTTGGGAAACCAGATACTTCATGCTGTAGGGCAACCAGTTCCTGTTGTCTGATGTTGGGATTATTTATTTATTTATTTATTTATTTATTTATTCAAATTGCTTTTAATTTCTGCCTGTTTTCAACCAAAGCATAATTAAACCTAATTTTCCATTGTTCAGTGGGGAGAGGAAGAATCCATTTCCAACCATGTTAAAGACCCTCAGAGCTGTAGGAGAGGACTTGTCCCCCCCCAGAGAACTGTGTGCTCTTCAGTGAAGGTGAGCTCCACTGAAGGATACTGAGCACTGGGTTGAAGGAAGCAGCTCCCTGGTGTTAAAGCATGGCTGGAAATAAAGCACATGCAAATATTTGACTGCGTGCTCTGCGTTGATTAAGTCTGATAAACAAGTGGCCCAATCTGAAAATGCAATATATACCTTTGTGTCAGAGGAAACACAACCTTCTTTACTCATCCACAGTAAGGTTTGGTGGAAGATGGTTCTGCAAGTGTCCTCAGCTCTTTGTTGCCCGCCAAAGCTGGGATTTTCAGTGGGGCCAAGGAGAATTAGATGGCCACGGAGAACCAGATGCCTGCCTCAGGTTGACCTCTCTGCTTGCAAAGGCACCTCCGTTTCTTGGGTGGGCTGAAATTTGCCAGCTGCTGTCATCAGTCAAGCTTACAGCCTTCACCGAAGCTTGGGTTGGCTGGGAACGTGGCAACACAAGTGCCCCACCAAGCACCGGGTGGAAAGATTCACACCTCTGCGATGTGTTGTGTTTTCTCAGGTCTTTTGCTGGTGCATCCTTCAAATTCCTCGCGCAAGTGTGAGTCTGCCTGCAGGAGGGAAATGAAATGTGTGCAAAGGGATTTAACTGATTGCCACCCATTAATTGTCCCACAGTGAGGGCCAAAAGCCTCGGAGAAGATTCCTATTATTATTATTACCAATAATTATAATAACGATTCTCTGGGTTATGGTAGTACCTGAGGTAAAAGAGCCTCCATTGATTGCTATATTTAATGAACGATCACCATGCCCTGGGCAGCATCCAGTCTGCTCTATAAAAACCAGGGATATTACAATCCTCAAGCCAAAACTAAAACAGCTGTAGGGATTTCTCCAAGTCACCCTGAAAGTAAAACACCAGCTGAGCAAACCTGCTCCCAACCAGAATCAAAGCCCCTTCCTCAGACAGCCACCAGCTTTTTATTGCCTTTATTTGCATTTCTTTCCCACCGCATCAGTCACCCCTGGGGTGCCCAGAGTTTCTTGCTGTGACCTGTAGAGGGAACTGTGCAATGTAGCAAAATGGTCCAAAATAGTCTGGTGGGCCCCCTTCCAGGAAAGGGTGTTCCTCACCCATCCCCTCCATCCTTAGCAGACCTCACATTTTCCACTCAATATCTCAGGTGGGCTGGGACCAAATCTGGCTTCCCGTGCAAGACAAGCTCCACAACAACCAGAAGCTGGGCTGCATTTCCAAAATAACATGCAATACCATCTTTCTTTCTTTCTTTCTTTCTTTCTTTCTTTGTCTTTCTTTCTGTCTTTCTTTTTTCTCTTTCTTTTTTTCTTTTCTTTTCTTTTCTTTTCTTTTCTTTTCTTTTCTTTTCTTTTCTTTTCTTTTCTTTTCTTTTCTTTTCTTTTCTTTTCTTTTCTTTTCTTTTCTTTTCTTTTCTTTTCTTTTCTTTTCTTTTCTTTTCTTTTCTTTTCTTTTCTTTTCTTTTCTTTTCTTTTCTTTTCTTTTCTTTTCTTTTCTTTTCTTTTCTTTTCTTTTCTTTTCTTTTCTTTTCTTTTCTTTTCTTTTCTTTTCTTTTCTTTTCTTTTCTTTTTCTTTCTGAAAAACAGCTAGTTTGAGCTATTTTCTCTCTATTTTAACTAACGGTTTCTTAGTTTTTGGGGGCTGCCAGTAGGAAGCTAGAAAAGGGCTGTTTAGCCTGAGGGTAGCTGGGCCACCAGCCAAGGGTTAGCAGAGCCCGGTGTTTCTGGTGAGTGCACCGGGCTCAGCCCTGGTGCTGTGGTTTGGGTCCTGCTTTATTGTCTCCGATGACACTGGAACAAAATGACTCAGGAGACCGTGGAGCCAGACAAACCTTCCTTTCCCCATGGCTAAGATGCAAAGAGACCCTGCTCCCCTTGCTGCCACCACCCTGTGCTGGCCTTGTGGTGCTCCTTGAGCTCGAGATGGGTCAACAAAAGCCTGGCGGAAACAAAACAAAACAAAAAAAATGCCACCTTGTCCTTGCAAATGCGCCCATCTCCTCCCAGCTGCCTGATGAGGAGCTCAGGATTTCCTGCCGCTTGCCATCTCACGGGAGGCACAGGCGAGGCAGGGGGGGCAGGCAGATTTTCTTAGTCATCTGTGGGTATTTCCCGGTCACACAAGGTGCCGCTTCTGTCAGACTTCAGGGTGTTTTGCTGATGTGGCTAAGTACGGCCTGACTCAAAGCCCCTTGCAAAAGCACAGATATCTGGCTGAGGCTGGAAAAGCCAGTGGTTTGAATCTACTTTTCTCCTGACACCGGCATTGTGGAGGAAATGGGCCAAAGCTGGAAGTGACTGATGTTGAGGTCTGCAGATGCCCGATCCCTCCCCTGGGATTTCTCCCTTGGAGAAGTTTCTCTGTGTCCAGAAAATGCAAATCTTGCTGGGCTGGGTTAATATGTTGTTACAGTGCGTGCATAGCCCCCAGCTTGTGTTTCCCTCCATTTCCCTGGGAAAAACAAAAAGAAACAAAAAAACCACCAGCCAACCAATCAACCAAACAAAACAAACAAACAAACAAACAAAACCAAAACTAAAACCTAAACTAAACCAAAAATAATTTTAAAAAAATAAAATAATTAAAAAATATATATTTGGCAGCACCTACAAAATGAAAAAGGAAATGAACCTGAATTCAGGAACTGAAAATGAAGAGGAATTGAAGGATTTAAGACCTGCAGGTCTGAACATTTCTTAGAGGACCTCAGTCTTGAACCTCCTGGTTTTGCTCTCAGCTCCATGAGAGATAGCAATGCAAGCACCCTCTTTTTTTGGAGCTAATCACACTCTCATATAGGAAACATATCACAGCAACCTTGCTGAGTTTTTTGATTGTACTTGTCAGCCCCATCACTGTCTGTGCCATGGAGATAAAAGCCCATCCTGTGCCATAAACATGCCTTTCCCTCTCTCAAGGACTTTCTCCAGGTCTTCACCCCATCCCATGGAGCAATGATGGCTCCTCCACATTTACAGTCACCAGCCCTCATGGTGGTGGGACATGGTTTGACTTTGCGGAGTGAATTGCAACCAACCACACACTAATAAGTGCCTTCACAGACCATGGTGGTGACTTTTATCCAGCCCATTTTTCAAGGCAGAAGCAGGGGTGAAGAGCCAATCTTTCTTCCTGCTCTTTACCTCTCCGAAGGGAGCAGCATCCCTTGCTGACATTAAAGGCGACTGAGCGAAAGGGCACGAATATAAGCCAGGCTTTATATAATTATATAGGGAAGAAAACTGGGATGTCTCTTTGTAGAGGCTGGGAAGGTTCCACTGGAAAACTAGGTTAGACTGAAAAAAAGAAAGAGCCTCTGTAACCCAGAAATAGCTGGGAGGTTTAAGTATAATTTTCCAGCCCTGTGTTATTATGGTACTAATTCGGGTCTGAGAAAGAAATGTAGGTAAAGGTCTCCCAAGGTCAAGAGGAGAAACAAATCACACATGCAGCTTCTTTTTCATACAAAATCCTTTGTCCTGACTGAACAATCTCTATTCACAGAGGGTTTTTTCTCCTCACTGCATGGGAAGCAGAGTTTAATATTTGTGTTTAGCTGACTGATTAATTAATTAGCTGATGTAGAAATAAGGCAGCAGTTAGAGCCCTTCCTTTCACCTGGAAGGTGAGTTTTGGGACCAAGCAAAGCCTGGAAACACCCCACCTGTTCCAGGAGCTAAGGCAGAGGCAAAGCTCCTGCAAGCAGAGCCAGTGAGAAGCTGTGATTTCAATCTGCATCCATGCAGCCTTCCCTTAGGCAGCGAGTGATGGCACAGCTAAGGCCATGCCAGCCTCATCAGCAAGCCCAGAACAAGCAAAGGTTCACCAAAATGTTTATTGTTCTTTGTATTTGCATTTTATTTATTTATTTATTATTTATTATTTTTTTGGGTGAGGCTAATAAAACTTAGCCCCATCATGGACAACCACTGTGCAAAATGCTGCAGGAGAAAAAAGCACCTGTACCTAAGAGGGAACAACCTGCAAATCATGTCAGCTCTCATCAGTCCATGAAGTCCTTTTTTTTTGCAGAGAGCAGTGACCAAAGCCACCTGTGACCAAAGTTCTGCCCTGTCTAGGATGCTGAGAAGCATCAGTGGTTCAAGGAAGGAGGAGGAAGTCAGTGCAACCATTTTTCTGTGAAAGCACGACATTTCCCTTCCCCACCTGAGCTGCACACTTTTTAACAAGTGCTGGGAAAATGAGCAAAATAAACCTGTTGGCTTTGCTTACACCACAGCCAAAACCCAAAAGTCTTTCTGCTTTGCATCTTCCAAGCCCCTTCTTCACGTGAGATCCCTAACGGCATACCTACAAGGGAGAATTTCCAGTTACTGCTTTTGGCACAAATTAAAGCCCCCTTGCTACTCCAGGGCTGTGGTGCATCTGGTAGCAGTTTCACCATACAGCCACCCTGAAATCCAAAAACTGGTGTCCAGAGGAAACCAGCCTCTGGTAGCCGTGCTCAGGACCACTTGATGTTTAATTACTTTTCAGGACTCCTGTTCCTGGGCTTGGTTTCAGCAGCACTGCCAAGTCCACCAATTTTCCATATCCAAGGCTGCAGGCTCAAAGAGAATGAATAATCCCAAGCAGCACTTCTCACCTGTGAGAGCCAAAATTCTGTCCTTTCTGGATTTTATACCCAGAGATGAGAGGTGGTAAGTCTTTTTTTTTTAATTATTTATTTTATTTTATTTTATTTTATTTTATTTTATTTTATTTTATTTTATTTTATTTTATTTTATTTTATTTTATTTTATTTTATTTTATTTTATTTTATTTTTATTTTATTTTATTTTATTTTATTTTATTTTATTTTATTTTATTTTATTTTATTTTATTTTAAATTTAAGTCCCAGCCCTGCAGATTTTTGAACAAGGGAGCTCAGGCCTTGCACCTGTAAATGCATCGGGATGAGATCTCTCTTTGGCAAAGCTGAGCAAGGCTTGAGCTTGATACGGCGTGGCTCAGAAGCTAAATTCTTAGAGAACAACAAAAGAAAATCCCCTAAAACCCCAGACCTCACAGCACATTTTCCACCCTGCCATTTACACGGCAGGTCTTTAAAGGCCAAAAGAGATTTAAAGGCCAACAAAGATTTGCCCTGGCTGGTGCAGAATGCGTTGGGTGGCACAATGAGGGATTTGAAAAGAAATGAAGTCAGAAATACCAGCAAGGTCAGCTGTCACTGTGGGACAGCAGGCAAAAATCACCATTCCTGATGCTTTTCCTTATATTTTGCTCTCCTGAGTCACCCTGTGCTGGGTAGGAGACAGGGCTTAGTCAACAGCTTTGCTTGAGTTGTGGAAAGGCTAGGAAGGAGTTGAGTGTCTTGGGCTTAACCTAACACAGAGGGAAGGAGGTGAGTGTCTTTGGATTAACCTGACATGGAGGATCTCAAAGCCGTGGCTATTTTATCATCGGGGAGAACACAGCTGCAAGCTCAGGCCAGCAGCTGTGCTCCTGGAGTGCCGGACCCCAAAGAACATGGGAGATAAAAGTTGCCTTTGATCTTGTTGGGCTGGGTTTTTATTGCAAGGTCCCTCCATTTATAACTGACTGCAATCGTGGGTTTGTCCTTTGGTGAGGAAGGGTGGGAATCGGGAAAACGAGCAACAAGGCTCTTGGGAGGGGCTGGCCATTTTGGAAGCTGTGTCTTAGGGCCAATATGACAGTCTGCTAGGTCAGATGGGGAAGAGATTATTGCTTTTTCCCCTCCTCCCTGCTCCTTTACAAAATATATCCATGTTCGTCATTGCTCTGTATCAGGGACCTGTCCAGAAACCTTTCCTTATCTCTTGGCTAATCATGCCTGGATGAGGCCAAACTGGAGCTTGCTTCATCTCACAAAGGACTAAACAAACATTCTAGCTCCCGGTGATGCAACTCGAAGTTGATTTTTCCAGTTACTCAACTTCTCTCTCCCTTCGTATAATGTGCTGAACTTTGAAATAAATGCCTCTCTCAGCGATTTCAGCAATTTATGTCAAGAAAATCTGGATGCATCAGAGTGAGAGATAATATTTTCTGACACGGCACAGGAATAAAGCTGCAGCAGTACATGTAGCTCCTGAGCCTGCATCTCCGCTCTGCTGCTGACAAGGTCTATGGCCAAGGGCAAGGTAGTTGAGCTGTCTGTGCCTCAGTTTCCCCACTGCTGAAAAGGGGATCGTGGCATTTATCCCAAGCAAATGAAGCAGGACAGTGTCACACAATATACCTGAAGCACGAAAGGAAGCTCTCTGTGAGGAAAAGGAAATTTGGACTCTGCTGTTTCAGCAGAGAGGATGTTTTACTCTCAATTTGTGCTAAAAAATGCAGCATGTAAAGAGGTGTTGCTGATTATTCCTAAGAATCAGCAACATACATCGCATTTAAAGAATCTTCTCCATATGTTATTTCTGCTTTCTTGGCTGCTTCCCAACACGGGTCGTTATCTCCTGCCTCTTGCAATTGCCCCTGCTACTTCTTTCGGATCCAGCCTCCCCCTTCCCCACCCAAAGTGTCTGTAGAGAGTCACAAGGAGCTTGAAGGACTCAGCTTTAGTGAGACTGAGTGCCCTGATGGGAGCTGAGGGCATTTGGATACTCACAAGAGCAGCTCCCAGCTTGAGGAACTGGATACAATGCTCATATTTTTATGCAAACAGCCTTGCTAATGAGAGAGAGCTCTGCCTCCAAACCCCTCAACAAGATTCCTGGAAGCCTACGGGGTTTGAAATCCACAGCATCCTAGTGATTTATCTGAAAGGAAGGGAAATACAGGAGGCAAACAGGGCCTTGGAGTTGCCTTTTTTTCACCCCACAATGGCTGGGGTTGATCAGCAGATGTTCTAGGGTGGTATAACCTGGCTATGACTGCTTACAGCAGGACACAAAATTGTCCAGCCTCGGCCATGAGATGCCTAAGGGAGAAAATGTTGGATTCGTCTGAATCCTGCTCTCCATCCAGAAGGCACCTTGAGAACTGGGGGGGTGTCACCCCCTCTGCCCACTGAGCAACACCTCAAAACATCACCTCGGAGAGACAGCCCTGGGCAGGGGAACTGCCACCAAAAGAAGCCTGAGTCTCCACCACCCACACCCTCCAAAGAGCAAGGTCCAGCTCAATTTGAGTTGCCCCAGTTGGAAAGCCCAGACTTGGGCAATGTCCTGGGAGGGAAAATCAATGTCCTGGGAGGGAAAATCTTTGCACTTCCCCACAGCATGGGGAATAGCCCTCTTTAATACAACCTCTTTTAACCCTTATATTTTCATGACAGCCCCAAAGCACTGGGACATGGTCTCTGTTCTCCCATTTGTAGACAGGGAGATGGAAGTGCAGCAGAACTAAATACCTTCGTTGCATCCACACAGATGGCCTGGGGCAGAGCAGAGACCTCACGCCAAGCCTTAGGTTACCTTCCAGTGGAGTAAAATGTTGTTCTGAAAGCAAAATAGAGTGGCCTCTGGCTTCCCACACATTATTAGGGTAACATCTTCCAAGTGGGTGAGGCCTCTTTTGGTTCCTGGCCCAAGGCAAAGCTCTTGAGGTGTCCTTCATCCTTCAGCCTGGGGTTTCTGGCATTCTCCTTTTGTTTGGGAGCCACCAGAAAACTGCTCACGTGGAAGTTTGCTCCCCAGGTCCACTTCCAACTGAGACATCACTCGTGAGCACTGCCAGGAGAGCGACACTGGTGCCTTTGGCTTCTGGAGCTCAGCTGCGAGTTGGAGGCAATGATCTGAGCTGAGGTGACCTCAGCCGACCTGAGCCGGCACTTCCACAGCCTCATCCAGCACCGACAGATGCACGGACATGCTCCTCCTCAACCCAGATAGCTCCGTCCCAGCTTCTCTAAAAGGCTTTTTCTCCTCTGTCTGTTCCTGTAACCATCAAAGGAAATTTTGAGCCCTCATCCTAACGTACAGAAGTATTTTTTAAAGCGCTGTGCTGGGCATGAAGACAGCACTTAAAGTGAAAGGGTTAGCAAGAGGTGCAATGGAAGAGGAAGGCTTGGACAGGCTCGTTATTTCCCACTGCTTTTCCTGGCTTCTCTCAGGTTTTGACTGGATTTTGTCCATCTCTGGACCAAGTTTCCTCTCTCTCTCCCTCTGAATGTACCTTAAGAAAACAGATATGTATGTGAAGTGTGGGAATGCTTAGGGTATATAGCAGTGTGTGGCATGCAGCCTCTCATTAGCAGTATCAGTGTAAAGTATATACTGACAAGTACACTTTATACTTGTATATATGTAGAAAGTATAAAGAAAAGACTATAAACAACACCTGTTGTGGTCCCACCCAACATGAGGTGGGCAAGCACCAAAGCCAAGGCTCCTCTCCTGCATGGGGATGGGGGTGACGTGCCAGTTCCTGGCATAAAGATCTCAGCTTCCCTCGGAGCAATGGAGAGGGATGGAGGGAGACCTTGGGCTGGTGTCTGATCCATCTCTGAGTATAGGAGAACCCCCCCTGTAAATGTGCACATATGGACAATTTCTGCAGATGCAGGAGTCCGGTGCCTTGCTGGGATATCACTTGGGCTGTAGTCAGTGGAAGACTTCAGGAAAAATCATCAACAAACAAAACCTCTCCCCTTCCCAAAAATCCTTTAGTAATGAATCCAGGAGCCAGATATGATTTAAAATCACACTGAGGCTTCCTGGAGGATGTCAGGAATAATATCCACTGGTTTTAAGGTCTGCCTGTGACTCACACTAGGGTTAGCACCATCCCAGGATGTCTTTGGGCCTTGAGGTTAAGGTGACTTTTACCCCAGGAATAATCAAGGGGAATTTGGTGAGGATTTTAGTTTCTGTAGGTGCTCTGTGGGTATTTCTCTGGACCCAGTAGGCAGCTCTGCTTTCCCTGCTTTGGATGCCTTCCTGCTACTGCCTGGAGCCTGCACTGAAGCCAGGGTGCAAAATGCAGCTCTTAGTGTGCAAACAGCCTTGGCTGCTCTCCTGGACCTGAGCAAAGGCCATCCGCAGGGAGGTCTGGCTGCAGGTGACCTCCTGACACAGCCTGTCCTCAGCCAAAAGCTGGTCAATATTAGATCAGGCCTTGGGGAGAAGTCAGCTCTTTTGAGATCTTGGGAATATCAGTGCAAGGAGCAGATCCAGGCATCGGTGCTTGCTTGAATAACCGGGGCACAAAGAGAATTTCTAGAGCACTAGGACACCCAATAGGACAAGTCCTCGGGCAGTTTAATTTGGTCAAACCCTCTAGGCCCAAGCTGGCACAAGCTAAAACAACCCCTGAGTAACTATACTCCTCTTTTCTTCTCCCCAGCACCAATTTTGGACTCTCCATCCCCAAATGACACAATAAAAATTAACCCAGAGTCTTCAGAGGCAAAGCACAGCCGTAGACCTGAAGTGCCCCAGGGCTGGATGAGCCCCAACTGAAACACAAAGGAGCTGCTTGTAAAGACAAAACCGGAGCTGCAGCAGGAACACTGCACAGGAATTGCTCCAGAGGTCAAGAGGAGCTGGCTGCTGCATTTTTACCTCTTCATCTGTCAGTAGCATGTACTTGGCAGGATTTTTAATGAAGAACCGGAATTGTTTAATGCAGAGCTGGAACGAAAGGCTGATTTCCCCCAAGCCTTCCCATCACAGCTGCAGAGAAAGCTCCGGATCCCCTCCACTGGACCTGGCCCATCACCTTTGGTGTCCTGTGGGTGTGGGTGTCACCGGCTGGCAGTGCCCACCCCGAGCTGCCTCTGCTTTCAGGGGGGCAGACAGCCCTGTCCCATGGCCACAGGGACCAGGGGGACAAACACAGGAGTTCCCCTGGCTCTCTCCTGACTCAGGTATCACATTCTAGGGTTTGTTCAGGCTTTAACAGCTGGAGTCCTGCCCATTTTAAATAAGAAAAGGGAAACCCCGGAGAGCAAGTGCTCAACATGTTTCTCACACACAAGCACATCCATACAGCCTGCTTAACGCTTTCGGAGATGTGGAGGAAGGGAAAGTTGTTGCATGGTGGAACAGAAATCATTCTAATAGCTTTTGTCATTCGGAAGATTCCCTTGAGCTTTTTTTTTTTTTAATTATTATTTTTAATTTTTTTTCCTTTAATTTTCCCCTCATGCACATAGGGAGCTGCCCTGGAACTGCCCTAAACCCATCCTGCCCTCCTCTGGGTTTTCTTTCCCACCTGAGCTTTCTCTGCAGCCCAAAGAGCCCCTTGTTCCCTCTCTGTCTGTGCCACTCAGAGCAAATAAATCAAAGCAGAAAAGCCAGCTAAAGGGATGGCTTGGAGTTCCCTCCCTGCACCCAGCCCCGGCATGCTGGTGGAGCACGTTACTCCTCGCACAGCCCCAGGCTGGTTTTGCCCCCACTGGGGCTACAGGCTGAGGGCTTTGCTTCTCTGATCTGCAGTGTTTCACACCCAAAGCAGCAGCCAGATGGCTTTGTGGACACTAGATAGATACATAGCCCAGCTAACAGACCCTTCGTGAGCTCTGGACCCCATGCAGAAAGCTCAGCAAGGAAGAGGGGTTCTTAATGGGGTATGTCAGCGAGGACTCCCCTCCAGCTTCCCCTCTATAGAAAGCAGATCTGGTTCATCTGAGGCATCCCAGCCGCACGTGTTGGCCACTTTACAGCAGCCATGGAGATTAAATCCAGCTCTTCCTGCGCTAAAAGCACAGGCCCTTTATTATCTAAACGAAACCTGGCTTCCCTTATGCAGACACGCTGCTGGGCTTGTGACACACAGACGAGGCACCTGGAGTCCTTCCAGGTCATGGCTGCCTCTTGCACACACAAACACACCAGCTGCAAGATCACCCAAATTTTGCCACTGTCCATCGACCTCCCAAACTTCTGAGAGACCTGTAATGAACACATTTTACATGAAAAGCTATTGCCCAAACGAAACCAAGGCTGTTGGGCTAAAACAACAGACTCCGATTAGACCAAACTATATTAATCAGCCCAAGTGCCGCAGCGCGTTTAGCAAGGCTGCCGCTGCCGCTTATTTTTATGAAGTTGTTGGGGTGGGATTTTTCTCTGTGTGCCTTTTTAATGTCAGTGCGTGTGTTTCAAAACCACAACAGTTTTGTTCCTGAGAACAGATGGTGGCTGGGGGCTCTTTCAAGCCAGCTGCAAGAGGAACCTGGCCAGGGCCCCAACTGCTGCGGCGGGTCTCCCACCTGCAAAGGCTGCTTCCTTTCCCTCATCGAGATGAGAAGACGACCCATCTCTGCTACAAAATAAAGGTAAAAATAAAGGCCTAGCCTTCAAAGCTCCCCTTAGTGTCAGGGAGAGCTCTGCCTGACTGCAGATTAAAGGGCAAACACCAGGCACACACAGTACATGCTCGTTCAGCAGCATGCCATGAAGCCTACAAGGGCACAGCAGAAAATGCACCTCATTCACACAAATACACCCTTCTCCTGGTCAGGACCTCAAGTCACTGTCAGATCGCATGCGTTGGGGTTTTTATTAGCATGGCAGAAACCTTATTTAGCTACAGAACAATGGAGCCCAGATGCTGAAACTGCAGGGTTGACCCTAGGCCCTGCCAGGGAAGGGGAGAGGGGTTTGGGGGCAGCAAGGCTGCAGTGTGGGGCTGCAAGCCTGAATCCTACCTGAAGGGTGACAAGTGGAGATCATGGGGGAAGCGAGAACAGAAGGAAAGTCCCTGGACAGGAGGAAGCATCTCAGCACAGCCCACAGCATCGGACCTCCTGCGTCTCGCACCGAGAACAGGGCTGGGACCGCCATGCCTTGTCTCCTCCACCCCACATGTCAGTGCCACCGTTCCTTTTCGTCTGGATCCATCCTGCTTAACTGGGAGCATCTCTGTGAGGAGATGAGCATCCAGGCACCATCGATGGCTGTGGAAGGAGACAGGTCCCTGCAGACAGCACCTTACAGCTCTGGGCTCAGCCTCCTGCAGAGGGGTTTCTCTCCTTGTGTGGGCTACAAGGAGAGCACCTGGTAGCCATGCTTACAGATGGTGCCCCCAGGTAACTGCTTATGTATGACGTGGCTAAATCAGGGCCTGTGGCCTGCAAAGCAGATTTTAGCACATCTCCTAAAACTTGCCTTTGAGGGAGCAAGGAGACCTCAAGAGTAGCAGCAACAAACTTCATATTTGGCCCTGTGCACAAAGGTCTTTCCTCTGTCGAGCTTCTCTCTTTTAAAGAAGTTTCAGCCAAGCAAAACTTCATCCCAGACAGCCCCAGGGAGACCAGGAACCTCTGCAAATACAATATGTTGGGATTAACAACCATGTTTATCAATAGCAGGTAATGTGACCTGACAGGTATTGATTCAGCAGTGCTGCGTCACATTTGCTCAGTATGTAGGTCACTCAAGCACGGGCTCTTCAAATAAGTGTGCAGCATGCCCCGTCTGAGCCATGGGTACAGTACAGGGTGTCCCTTCTGCAAACAGGCAGCGTGGGCCACTCCTCCTGCTTCCCTGGCTTGTTTCATCCAAGGCAATAGGTCAGCTTCATCAGTGTCCAGTGCTAATGACATTTCCACTGGTGCTTGGAGTAGGGCAGTTTTGCATTTCACAGAGAAGTGCACACATAAGGCTGCCACGTGTTTGTTGTTTTCCCCCCACCTCGATGTCTTCCTCTCCCTCCTGCCCGAGTGCACTTTTTGGCCTCTCTGATTCTGCAAAAAATGGGAAATGAGCTGAGGGAGGCGAAGGGGGCTGCAGCATCTGCTGTGTGTGTGCTCAGAGGGGAGAGATCCCGACTGGAGAAGATCTGGGAGGGGAAATGTTTTAAGGCAGAAGAGATGTGAATTTGAGGTCAAAGAAGATGGGAAGGGAAATCTGTTGCACAGGACACTGTGGGATGTGGGTGTCCTGTTATGATGTGATTTGAGAGCAAGGGTATATTCCCTCTACACCTCTCCATCCTTCCTCTATCTATCTGTTACTTCATCCCTCCATCCTTCTGTCTGTCCATCTCTCCGCCCTTCATCCCTCCACCCCTCCATCCTTCTACATGCACCCAGAGCAAGGTCCCCCTTACCCCATGAGGAGCAGCAAGGCTATCTCACCACCAATAGGACAGCGTTAAACACATCCCACACTCTGTTTTCACCATTGGGAACAGTCTGCCTGTGCATCCACCTCCACTGCTGGAGCAGACTTCAGGAGCCAGCTCTTGGTCTGGGATTTCTATTAAACCACCATGCTGTGTCATTTTTTCTTGTTTTTCACTCCCCTCTCTCCAACCACAACCACTTTCAAGCCAGCATGTGAGGGAAGAGGAACTCATGTTGATGTTTTCTCTTTCTCTTGTGGTTCCTCAAATGATTAATAGAGAATCTGGGACTCCTGCACTTCCCACTTAGGAAAATAACAAAATAAAACCATTGGGAAATTCCATGGGTTCTCTCTTCCACAGTTTTTACCAGATCATCCCATAACTGGGGAGTCTAAGAACAGTCTCCTGCCTAAAGAAAACTAGACATTTTCCTCCTTTCAAAGAGCTTATCAGAAAGCAGCTAGGTTTCATATAGCAATAGCAATAATAGAAACACTAATTTTATTTGTGTGGTTTTATTTTCAGCTGGGAAACAGGATGAATTTTTCATGACAAGTTTTGCAAAGAAATGTGGTGGTTTAAGTTTTGCTTTTCCCTTGGCCGGGGGGAAATGGTGGAAATTAGTCATCTGAAATATGGCAAACCAGTCAGGCATTGTTTAGCTCATATATAACCTACCTGAAGCACTACAGACATCCATGGAAAGGAGTGGGGAATCCAGCCTGGGCTGCTACACAGAGAAACCTTGTGTTTCTCAGCCAGGTTTCACGAGTTTTTTTGCTTAGGGCCCCCAGGGTTTGAGCTCCAGAGATGGCAACAGGCATGGGCTCTCCTGGAGCTGTTGGATCTGGGACCAGCAGAAGTCCTCGTTTAGGGCTAACCTAGCACTTAGCAGCATCGGGCCATATTCTGAATGCCTATTATTTATGTTATGCCTGACCCAAGTCTTGGCTCAAGACTTAGAACCTAGGAGATCAAAAAGTCCTCACTTCTCCTGACATTTATTTGCTTTAAGTAGTGCAGATGAGAGCTGTTATCAATTTTCCTTAAGACATTTTATGGTAGCACCACAAGGCTGGAGAAAAGACCCGTTAAGGTTGCGATCTGTGGATTGTGGACTGTGAGCAGCTCATTAAACTCACTGTTGGATGGTAACACAAATGTGAGCGATTAACAACTTTAGTGATGTTTTAATATTGGATATACAAATATAAGTCATTGGCTTTCTTCCAGATTGTAAGGTTGGCTTAAAGTTTAGAAAATTTGTATGTAATGGCTTTTAAGCTTTTCTCCCCAAATGCAAGGGCTAGAAAGCTTCTTAAAACAAATTGTGTGCAAATATTCCAGGATCTGGGCAACGGAAAAAGCCCCAAAATTGGCAGCCTGGGAGCCTTGAATCCTGCCATGGAAAAGATCATCTGCTGGAAACCCGGATTCCCCAAATGTGGTGGTGACCACGGGATGCTCCGGTGGTTTATTTTGTCTTGCGGGCTGTTTGTTGAACGGAGGGGAGTTTCTCATGGACGTGCCCCAGTGCTCTGCAAGTGCACCGTGCGTGCTGCAGGCAGAGCAGCACAATGTTTTCATCTGCTGTGTTTGGCTTCTTTAAAAACAGAAGAGAAACAGCAGCGTCATGTAAGGCTCAGAAGCAAATGGTAAAATTAAAAAGCAAAGGCTTGTTTTGGGATAAGGCTGCGGGACTGAGCTGAAATCTGTTACACATGCTGCTGTAGTCTTAACTTTCTGTAATACTGGAAGGGATCAGAGAGCAAAGCTGTTGACTTTGCTAAGTGTTTGCAGGTCAGGCTATAGGGAAAAATCCCTTCCATGCTCCAGCTTTCTAATGCCAAGGTAAAAAAAAAGAGATGTCTCATGCTGTGCAGTGGGAGATTTCTCTGTTCTTACCTGGGGGAGAGGATGCTGCCCTCCAAAAAGTCCCTTGGCATGGGAACGGGGTGGGGATGGTGGCAGAAGCAGTATGAGAGCCTGACTACTGGGCTGCTGGGGTGTGGGGTGGCACTGAGGTTGTGTGGGTGGCCCAGAAACACTGCCACGGCTGATGGGAACTGCTGAGCTCTTCTGCATGCCTTGCAGAAATGATGTCATGGAAGGAAATTTCGGGTGTTTAGGAGACCCTGTTTGGCACCTCAGCCTTGGCACCGCCACAATGAGTAACTGTTGCTGAACGTGATGATTGATGAAGAACAAAAAAACTGAAGTAGCATTTAAGAGATTAATGCAGCCCAGCTCAAAGCACTGCAGAGCCCACTGCTCCTCTGCCTGATGTGGTCTGCATCATCCCTTCGTGGCTCCCAGCCACAAAACCAAAATGTGCAGCCTGCTGGGATGCTGGTCTGAATGGGATAGATGGATGGATGGATGGATGGATGGATGGATGGATGGATGGATGGATGGATGGATGGGTTGGTGAGTTAAGCTGGATTCAGGAGATCCAGCCTTTGGATTGAACACAATTTTGTTCCACATAATACATGGCAGGCCCCCAGTTAAAATATACTATTCATACCTTTTCTGTGATGTGGCTTTGAAACTACCTTGACCTTCCTTGTTATATAAACATACATAAACATGCACATATATATAAACAACCTTATTTGGGAAAATGTTTTCTCTGGGCTGTATTACCCCAGGAAGACCATAGCAGGGCCTGATAACCAGTCACTGAGGCTTGCAATTACTTAGGGGCATGGTTTAGTGATAGACTTGGCTGTGCTAGGTTAACCGTTAGACTTGATCTTAGAGGTCTCTTCCAACCTAAATGATTCTATGAGTCTATATTTCTATGGAAGGACTTGGGGATTAGGGCAGAACTTAGCAGTACCCTTGCTGCCCTCCTGGTTCTGAGCTCTGCATCAGCATCATTTGCCAGAGATCCTTGCTGTCCCTTATATAAAGGGAAATTGTGTTAACTCAGCTTTTATAAGGAAGGCAGAGGGACAAAACAACTTTTATTGTTACTGTTGTTTTTCTTTCTGTTGCAAGAGCTTCTGCAAAGGGTCTCCTGGTGCTGCATGTTGCATAAAAACACACTGAGGAAAGTGTGCCGGCCTTATGTGACCTACCCAAGGCTGCCAAGGGAGCTGGGGCCAGAGACAGGATTAGGGCTCCACTTCTCAGCTCCTACTCCCGGATTCTCCTTATTAAATGACACCTCATCATTACAATAATGAGATCATCCCTGTTATTTAATTACATTCTCCTTGTTGCTACAAATCCTCTGTGTAGCAATCCAAGTACTTGCTTTCTAAGGTTAGCAGGAACACAGAGATATGTTTCCTGCCTTGCTATAAGATGTATATCACTTAGTTCTTGCCTGACATCAGCTTTTTCCAGCTGTGGCCCTTGAAAAACTGAACTCACATACATGCTCATGCTCTGAGCAGCGAGGTTGTTAATACTCACCTCTTCCTCCACAAATTTAGGTGCAGGCTTAATTTTGTAAACCTGTGGGATTTCTCAAATGCTGCTCATGCTACCAAAGTGAAGTGTCTGCAGGAGCCATGTTCTTGAGGCTACATCCCTTTTGCTTTCTGAAAAGATGTGTCTCTGCAGGGTGCCAGCCTGGAGGAAGTTCCCCACTCCGAGGGATTTGGACATGCTGAGACCTGGCTCTTTGCCCATCTCTTTGGCTTTGCGATGGAGACACTCTTGCCTCTGTCTTATTAAACCCTGGCCCTTGAGGGTGAGGACACGGTGCCTCCAGGGAGAGCTGCTGCTTCTGGTGCTGGTAGCGCTTCGGTAGAGTTCAGCCAGCTTTTTACAACCCATCATTATCTCCTGACACGCAGGGGAAAACAAGAGCTCTGGCAGGAGCATTCATCAGCAGGAATCTGGCTGGGCTTGTTTGCAGGGCCGTGCCCCAGCACAACCTCGGCTGGGGGACCAGGCGCAGGGGTGGCATCAGCTGCACCACAGGAGGACAAAGCATTGACCACCACCACTGCAAGTCATCCCATGGAGAAGAAAGGCCTGGGATGACTTCTTGGGTAGTGGCTCCAGGCTCTGCTTGCATTTCCCCAGCTCTCCCAGGGGCGACTGGGCTTGAATATTTGGCAGCCTCCTCAGCCCAGGGGGAGACTGGAGAGAACTGTGTTTCGGGGTGTGAGATAAAGGCTGGGTGTGCGAGTCGTGGCACGGCTCGTGCGTGGAGCATTGCCTGCTGCAGCTTTTGCCAACCCTGGCTACCAGGGCTACCAACACTTCCCAGTACGACTCCTGTTTGTCTTGGCACTCTTCCCTTGACAATGCTGGTGTTCCCATTGAGGCAGCTCAGGTACTGAGGAGTCACCCATGTGATTTACCCAAGATCACAGTGAAGATGTTGGCCAAGGAGGGATTTAATCCTAAATTAGGGAGATCTTCTAACTTCACGTTTATGTCTTAACCACCCAAAACCTCCTTCCCAGCTTCTTTCACTTGTCATACCTCAGGAAATGATGCCCCACATCTTTTATACATTCTTCTTCAAGATACCTTCAGCTATATTTCCTGTGAAAAGCAAGTAAGCAAAGACACCACCTTGTCCAGGGCATTAATTTTTCATCTCTATGCCATGCCAGGCTGGGCTTGCCTAGCCTTAGTAGATGTCCCAGCTTCTCTCCCCAAATTTTCACCACTTCATTACGACATTGTTCCACGCCGTCAGAAACGAGCCAGTAACTCCCCAGGGCAGGGCTGTGTACCTGTGCAGACTGGGAGGGTCTAGCATACTTTCCAGTACTGAAATAATTAACAATTAAGTCATTAATTAATAGAGCTCATGGATTTCCACCAGCACGTGAAGTTCTTTGCAATGCCTGGGATCAGAAAAATCCTCTCTTATAGTTAAGTGTTGAGTAACAGACCTGGAAGAAAAGAATCAGTGATCTTTCCTACATCCCTGAGAGATGTAAAGACTTCTTGTCAGACAGGCAGAAGCTGCCTTTCCTCCAGACATCTGCAGAAGGGCACTTTGATGCTCATGTTGAGAAATATTCTTGGCTTGCTCTGGCTGGATGAGAAACTGCTGCTATCTAAGAGTGATTTTGCCATGTCTTTCCTCCATGGCAACTGGGATTGGAAGAGGTCATGTACTGGGAGAGAAAAGCCACTCAGTAACTCCATCAGATTGCACAAAGAGCAGAAATATCATCCCATTAGTACCTCCAGTAACCACACGCTTGTTCTAATTGTCTAGCCCCGTTGCTGAGTTCAAAATATCGGTTCAAAACCCTGAGTTTAGCTATCCTACTAGAGCAAACAAGCCCATCAGACACTCTGATCCCAAGACAATGTGGCCATATACTGCCTCAGACAGACAGGCTGACTTGAAGTCCAGAGTTTAAGAAGTGTTTGACTTCAGTGCAATAAAATCAAAGAGGAAGCAAGAAACCTGAAGCAGTACCACAATCATTAACCCATAGTGCTGCTGCAATGAATATCATATTTATGAGCCTGAATGTAATTAAACTGCTTGGGGTGGTCTTTTGTGTACCTGTAAAGCAGTATCTACATGTACAGCACTCTGTAAATAAATAATACACAATAATAATGGTTAATAAAATATGCTGGATGGTGGAGCAATTTGGCTGCTAGCTGGATTGCTGCTGACAATTCAGAGATCTGATTTATGATTTTGAGGTCATTCTGGGAAATATTATACCATTGCTTTGTGATCCTGTTGCCATGCTTTTCTGATTATTTGTATAAGTATATTTATATTTGTATATGCTGTTGGTGGGCAAAGTAAGCACTATTCCATTATACTACAGGCTTGAAGTCAGAAGAGAGCATCATGGTCTTCTTCTTTCGTCTCCTGTATTTCTTGCTGAACTAGTGGTTTTCCACTCGTGGTTTGTGAGTAACGGTGGGTGCAAAGGTTATTTCAGATGATTCTGTGAAGTTGACTAAAACCAGCAAAGGGATTTTTTTTCAGTGTTGTCCACAAGCTACTGGCTTAGCCAATACCTCAAAGTACTAAAACCTATTTCAAAGGTGTCAAAGAGCAGAGCCTTCCCTGTGTTTATTGTCACCATCTGTTTACAACTTGCTTTCCATTTGCATTTCTCTCTCTCCGGACCTCTGTGTTTCATTTTGGTTCTGTCTGTCCAACAGAAGAGCGTTGTTCTATGAGAGAGGTGCTGCTGCAGAGAAAGTGTTGGCTGCCTACAGCCCTGGGATGCATGGCAGGACACTGATTACTTCTGAGGCTTTCATGGAAGAGGCTGGGGAAAGGACACCAGCTGTCAGTGGGCTAGAATTTGCCAGTGTCTGCACTTTAAGGGATATCTGTCTTAGATAAATGAAAGATTTGAGCTTCTCCAGACTCATATTTTGAGGCAGATTCAGCAGTTCTCATCTCAGCTCATTTTATTCTGCACCCTCTCCAGATTTCACAAACTTCATTTAAAAGTCCAGGCAGCACAAACGAATGTGTTTCTGCAGTTCTCTCTCACTAATTCTGCCTATAGAGGTGGTAAGATCTTACCTCCTCTCACCAACAGGTACACCCCTTGCATATTGACAAATTACATGAGCTCTCCTAACCACAACACCCCACTATAAATTCCTGCCCTGCAGCTAGCACCAGGACATCACGAGCTTTCATGGAACTGCTGATCTGCAAAGGATGAATGAATGTCCCTGGCATTATGGTTGGCCTCTGGTTTTGCTAAGGTACATACCGTCCAATGAGTCAACCTCAGAGCTAGTCCAACTGTAATTGGCCTACTCTTCTTCTTAATCCTGGCACCAATTACAGTAATATCATCATACAGAAATGGTCTAGGTCCTATGGTCATCCAGCCTATCCTTTACAGTTGCAGCAAATGCCGTAGTCCACAGTGCCCACCAAACATCTGCTACATCTCCTACATACAGTACCTACTGCAGTTGCCTCCCGACATCAGTTAGACTCTAGACTAGGAGGAAATGGTGAAAAGACATTTTTCTACTCTGTTAATGAAAGAGAGCAGAAGAGATCCCAAGTGATCACACTGTCCTAAGATCTTTCACTGGCCAGAGGGAAGTTAAAGAAAATTCCTAGACAATCTTGGCACGTAGACCATGAAGGAAGATTAGCAGCCCAACAGTTCTTGCCTCCCTTTCCTGACCCCACATCTGATGACTTATTTTATCCAGAGGTTTTAAGCAAGGCATGCTGGTCAGGCATCTGAGATACTGTAATATCATGGCAATCACCAATATTCTCGCTTGCTCCTGTACTTAGGGGTTCAACTTTATCAGTGTATCTAATACAACTTACTGTTACGGTCCGGATCTGAAGTTGCAGCACTTTGTCTGGACTTCTGCTTAAGGACCAGAGCTGGGCTGTCAGACTGGGATAGAGCAGATGGTTGGGGAGGCAGGTCCGAAGGCCACCTGCATCACTGAGCACCCGTTTAGGCAGCAGTAGCAGTAAGCTTGTTATCTTCTGCTCAACTTGCTGTTAGTGGACATCTAATCAATATCATCAATGTGCTGTACAGAGTGATTCATCTTGGCCCAAAGAAGACACCTGCATGTTTAAGGTTAGATGGTATGAATATCATGCTCACTGACTCTTATCAAGCTTCACTGTCTAACCCCAGCTTCATCTGTGCCCTATCAGCTGGTTCCTTCCATAAACTACCCTCTCTGACCCTGGAGGTCTCTTGCTTCCTCTTCTCTGCTTGGAAAGCTCCAAGAACCAACCAAAACTTCATTCCTGTGACAATTAGAAAAAGGCTTCTTATTTCCTCTTATGTCTCACTTTTGTTTTGCTAAGCAAATCAAACCAAACAACTTGCGTCCCCTGTCACCAGACACTGCAGCCAGATTTCTGCTGCACCTGCTCCTGTATAAAGTTGCACGGTGACAATTCCCCATCAGCAACGATGTTTGGAGATCTCTATCAAGGCAGGTGTTCAGCAAATGGTCTCTTTGTACGGGGAGTACCCCACTCTGCTAATTGCCAGCACAAGGTCTGTACAACACAATGACACAAGGCTTTGCAGCTTAAGGCTCTGCATGAGGTGAATATAATCTTCTCCTGAGCCTGAAAGTCTGTTTAAAAAATGTTAACAAACATCTGCTCAAATTAGTGTGCGGCAACAGGTTGTGGGATGAAGTATTCCAGCTCACCAAAAGAAGCTTGGGGGGGGGGGCACCTTAGACTACCACTGCATTAGTTTAGCTGAGCAAAACCATCACTACAAGCATGATGGCAAATGCCAGATGGACCAGTGCTCCTTTAAACTGGTATATCAACAAGTGTGGAGGTGGAAACCAGGGCTGGACAACAAGCAGAAACTGTGTTTTCTAAGGGAGATGGGGTTTGATGTGTTTGGTCGTGCCACTGTAGCAGAGGAAATACTCACTGTGCTTCTTTCCTAGCATTACCCTGAGACTCAATTTGGCTAAAATTTGCCTTTATGATATCAGTTAGAGTGATGTGCAAGTGTCAGTTCACAAGGATTATAAAATGTCTCCCAGAAATTAGTTCGATCCTGTCTATACTTAGCTACTGCATTAAACCATCAGAAAGGCATCAGCAAAATGACAGGGAGGCAGAAATCTGCGTCTTTAGCTAGGATGACTTTCCCCTACTCACCTCCCTTCCCTGACTATCACGCTACACTTAAAACCCAGATCTGAGCTTTGCAGTTCAACTTCAACTTCAAGTTCAACTTCCAGTTTGCTCACAGCTAGAGAGCTGAAAGGCCTCGGTTTTGAGAAAGCAGGTGTGATAAAGCTCCTCCTTGGGCAACAGGAGATTTGCTATTTACTCCAACAGTTCAATGAGTCTTAATTTTGCCTTCTCATGGGCCACATTTATTTGTTACTGAGAGAGGAAAGAAGGCACTTTGTTTACCCCCTGGATGGCCATGGCTCGGAGACGGATTAACCCCAGCCAGATTTCATTCGATGGTGCCTGCAGCACAGCATCCTCTGCAGCCTGCACGCATTGGGGCTGGTTTATTGTTGGAAGCCAAATGGGTGCCAAAGATAAGCCTCCTCAAAGGCACGTCCCTCTCTGATCCTGCTCTTCCACCAGTGGCATGCTAATAAAATAAACTTGGCTGTGCGCGGGCCATGTGCACAGAGCCCGGCTCCCGGACGTGGAATTCCTGGTCCTCGCCAACTTTCCCCTAAAGCTTCGTGATTCCAATAAATCACGGAGCTGAGTTATGGGGCTCTGTTTGGTGGGGGCTGCTTTTAATTGCAGTTTTAGGAACTGTGGGAAAGCAGAATTAATGCCATATGTTTTTTAGGCTTTCGAACCAGTCGCAGGGTCTCGCTTTCAGTTTTGGCCGGGATTCAAACATCACAGCGAATTTTCAGGTTCCTCTGTGTCAAGCCACAGCACGAGGGGGAAGGGGAGGAGGGATGATGGTGGGGAGTGCTATGGGATGAGGGAGGGTGCTGGTGCCTGGTGCTGTGCTGCTGGGGTGGGGATGCAGGGGAAAATAAAAATGCTTCCAGAGGTGAAGTGGAGCCCTCCAGGTAAAATCCATCTCCTTTCTGGTCTTCACCATGGACAGGCAAGCCTGAAACTTGTGAAAAAGGGAATGGGTTGAGAACGGGAATGGACCATATGGTGCTGCCATGTCAGGGCCTTTTTTCTGGGTACTGGTTTCTCTCATGCTGCTCCTTTTACTAATTTGCCTTCCCACAGTGCTCTCCATACTCAGTGGCGTGGTGCCTTCTTCACCCCTCTCCCCACTGCCATCAGGCTGTGCTACGGGCATGAATTTGCAAAGGATGAGCTTGAAGGAACTTCAAGGTAGAGCTTCTATACAGAAGGACTGAAGTCAGCAAGCACAGGTTTGCCCCTAAAATCAGGCTGTAGATATCAAAAGGGAACTAGGCTCCCTTTTGCTGTTTGAAGCTGTCTGGTCCCTGCCACTGTGACCCTGGAGACTGTATCTCCAGGTGTGTCCAGCCTGCTTCCTTCTGGAGACCCATAACTGAGACCTCAAGGCTGCTCTCAGAGGACAGATTTCACAAAATACAGTTTCCCCCTGTGCCTAGCAAGGGAATGGGGGACTCACGGTGTTGTAGGCTTACTTGTATATACAGTTATGAATGTGCAGTGACTGGGGCCCATAAGCAATCAAGCAGAACTGCAAAGGAAAGACCCCTGTGTCCTGGCTCATGCCAGGAAAAAGAAATCAGAGATTTTTATAAGCTCTGTGCATCAGGGGAGCCACGGTGAGGGTTCTCAAGAGTGAGCAAGGTCCCAGCTGAACATGGAGGTCCAACACAGAAGCAACCTCATTTTCTCTCTTTCCCTCTTCTCTCCAATACTCAGTTATTTTGAGTTTGAGTTTGACACATCCTAAAACCAGCATGGGATGTCCAGTCAGCAGTGGTGAGGGAAGACATGACTCTTGTCCGGGTGGGGACCTATCCAGCACATGACCGTCATTTGGAACGTGACTAATTATGACAATAAGTCACCAATGGTAAATTACAAAAGGATGACTCTGGCCAAGACAGAGGTAATAACTAGTTAGCTCATTTGCTAATATGGTGTAAGGAAGGAGAAGCCTGGCTGCTGACTCAAATCTGATGGGGTGAAAAAGCATGTGTGACATCTCACAGCAGGTGGATGGAGTTTTCCATCTTATTGTCTCTTCTGGACTATTTTGCCTCTTCTGGGCGTTGCCATCGGTGCCACCATGACAACTTGCTCTGAAATTTATCCAGCAACTGAAAAGCACCTGCATGTAATAAGAGAAGGGATGTGATGTGCATTAAAAAAGCATCTAAGGAATCGTTTCTGTCATCTCTGAGTAGGTGTAAATACCTGATGACTTCTAGAGCTTGCTAATTATTAGAAGTGACTTTATTTTGAAGCAAAATAAAAAAATACACATCTCAGAGAGGCTCAACTTTTCTGAGAAAATCGTTCCCCATCTTAAAATGCATTCAGAAGAATGCATCAATTTTCATGAAAAGCTTTCAGTGTAACAGTTAAACAAATTGCATTTCCTCAGTTTCACTTCAGCACTGTTAAAATGTTTTGGTGACATAGAAAGGCATTGTTTCAACTTTCTTTGATTCATTTTGTATTGTATTGCAATATTAATTGAAACATTTTCAATCTGTGTTATATTTTATTGTGCCGGGATTTATGTTGCTTGTGCCTTTGTTATGCTTGGTTTTGACTTTATCAAAGTGAAATGTTTCAGTGGTGTCAGATGGAATGGCTTTTACATTCTCATTCCATCAAACATTTTAAAATTTTATGGTTTTGTTCAGATTCAGAATGATAAATAGGAAGCAAATGTGGACATTTCCCAGAGGACAAAAATTCTAAATTCCAGCCAACTCTGCCTCAGTGTTTGAAAGGAATACATGTTTTCTGGGCATTAAATCTGTGACTTTGGAGAGCTGCTCCATCTGTCAGCTCTACCACAGCCTTTTTATGTGACCCTGGGCAAGTCACTTAGGACTTGACTACACGAGGAAAGAGACTGGAAAAGCTATCCACGTTCACCCAAAGTACGTGCATTTACTCCATATGAAGGGCGAATTCGTCCCTACAGCAGGTATCCACACCTGGGCCAGTCACCCTGAGCTCATTTAACAGGGGACTCGTATCACCCTAAACAAAACATCAGATCTGGTGAGATGAACTTTAGCTTATGTTGGCTACAAAAGTCGCCCAGGGTGAGTGCCTCAGCTGAAGATGTCTGATTTTCCCGTGATAATCCCCTTCCAGTGTCTGCTGCAGTGGAATTTGGTCCATCCTGAGAAGGGTTTACACACATGTACAAAGGCCATGGCCTCCGTTGGGTGGAAAGGGCTCCAGCCTGGCCCCGTCCAGAAAATTGGGACTTAAAACAAAGGACTGCATTTGTCATTTGGTCTGGACACAGTCTCCAGCTCTACAAGTGGTGTGGTATTTTAAATTCACACCAAAAGTTCATTCCCCAGCCACTTCCCTACACAAAGAAAACCTTACTCTGCCTGCCTATCAAGTTTTTCCCCTGTAAAATAAGGATTTTACTCATGCTTCTTGTCTCTGAGGGGTTCTATGTAGACCTATCAGGAGCATCCCACTATTTGTGTACATCCAGGGATGAGTACAAGGCATCTTTGGCCTTGTTTAAATCTCATTACAACCCTGAATAGTTGCATCACGGAAACATTTTCTTTCTGTGTGATCCAACATAGAGCCACTTAAATGCTTAAAAACATCTCCTCCCTGGTGAAATAGCTTATTTTTTCCCAAATGATTTGCCCAATTACACCATGCATCTGATTTTTAGATCTGTGCAGACAGCAGCAAGTCTCTCAGGATGGGACACGACTCCTGAAGACCTCTGCCCACGGACACCTGGGACACAGCTCCCATCTGTCTCACTGGGAACAAGTCCTGACCAGGTGTTAATCACATCCTCACCGTGTCGCTTGGAGGGTGTCCCACCCCTCATTCACCAGGCTGGGAAACTGAAGATGAGGACAGAGAGCAAAAGGGGACAGCCAGGACCACAGCTGATGGTTTCTCATCCTTCCACCTGAGCAGCCCCTGGGGCCTCTCTGGAGACAGAGGAGGGAGGGAAATGAGGAAGAGCTGTCAAAGGCAGGCAACACAGCAGTTTCAGTTGTGTATTTCAGTTCATCTCAATGACCTCTGCTTTGTTTTTGCAGTGCCTTTGTCTTGTTTTCCTTCACATCTAATTTTCTGCAGCACCTTCTCATTTGGGAGGCCCATCAGGGGGTCTGTGGACCTGAGAATACAGTCCTTGCACCTTTCCATTGCCAGGGTGGGTTTCCAAACCACTTTACTGGGAAGAGGAGAGTGATGGGCTGTGTGTATTCCCCCTTCCAGTTGCCCAGCTTGCCATAACATAGTCAAACCAGGGTAATAATACCAAGCCAAAACCCAGGCCTCCTGTACATCTTCTGACTTGTTTTCGAAGGCTTTGCAATTCTTTGTGTTTTTTACCTGTTTCTTGGGCTTGCTAAAACAAAAAACAAAAGCTCATATAAAGTTGCAGCTGCTTGGCACCAACCCAGAACTTAACACCAAAGGGATGTGCAGGCAGAGAGGGGCAGCATGGGGGTTCTCTCTTCTGACTCGATAGGGGAATAAAAGCATCTAAAGGGGGGATTTTGTCACTGGCATGAAAAGCCTTTGGACACCTTTGAAAGATCTTTCAAAGTGATCAGGGCAGCTGCCCCAACATTTACTCCCCTTCTGCTTTGGGAACCAGCTCTGAAATGAGAGGTGTCCTCTGCTGCTTGCAGTAATTCCCTCTCCATTTCTGGGGTTGCTCCTCTTTGTCGAGCCCCATTTGCAGGTGCTGCTGCAAAAAGACATTGAAGCTGCAGTTTGGGATCAAGCCAAATGCAAAAGAGGGAATTAAATGATATTTCCCAGCGTCCTGGTGACCATCAGGCTCCCTTCTTTCCACTCTCTGGGTACTGGATGAGGTTTGGGTTGTATCAACAATTCAACAGGGGTTTCTCTGGTGCTAGAGGTACAAAGTTTGAGTGTTAACACACTTGTACACACTGGTGTTTTCTGGATTGGGCCCAAATCCCTTGACAGCTAGGACCACAGGTAAAACGATATAGGAGAGTCATGCAAGGGGTAAGAGACAGGTAAGGGCTGTGGTAGCATGAGAAAACAAAACATTTAGATGAGTTATTGGCTCCTTTTTAAACCAAGCCCAAGTGCTGAGCATGCAGGGAGGAAAGCTCCTGAGAAAAGCCACCTTTGGGCTGATCAAGCCTACGGTGTCTGTAAGGCAAGCCAAAGCATAGACCTCATCCTCCCATGTCACTCCAGGCCAGAGGTAGTCCTCTTGTGAAATTAGCCCCAGAGGAGCCGGGATGGGGCTAACCTCTCCTTGGGCAAAATTTCCCCAGCAGCCAGTCTGGTCAAGGAAAAAAATGAGAGGTTTGTCACCAAGTTACCTCTGAGCCCCTCCTGACGCTCACACGTGCTGAATCCGAGTGATCTTCCCACACTCCAGACCCCCAGAAAAAATCTATTAACATCCCAAGGGATGTTAAATACTTTTGGAAGTCCGGCCTTAATTGTTTGTGGAGGATTTTATAAGGACAACCCACGAAGAATTCAGCTCCTGTTTCTGAAAAATGAGCTATATCCATCTTCACTTCAAGCAGAACCCACCTGTTTAAGCCCAGAACTGTGTGGGGACACTCATTTTGAAGGAAGAATGACCAAGTTTTATCAACAACTTACTTTCACCGACAGGACAAAACTGCATTTCGGACTGATGTGCAACATTTACACTGAGGGGAAAAATGGTGAGAAAAGCAAATATGTTTATTTTGGTGCGAAACTTACATGCACAAAGGTCTTCAAAGCATTTTCTATGTGACTTTGAGCAAACAGATTAATTTCTGGGCTTCCATTTCCTCTTCTTTAAAATGAGGGTGAAGCTATTTATGTATTTCTCAGCTTAAAATGTGCTCAGCAGGTGCACCGAGCCAGCACGCTCCGCAGCCCCGGCCGTTAGTGGGAAGGGGACCAACATCTCTGGAGGGGCATCAAGCCCTGCCTTGCTTTGAAGAGCTGCACATAGACACGGCAGCTCGTTATTTAAACCATGTTAATAAATGATGGAAAGAAACAGGCACCTACAGAGACTGCATTATTTCCAACATCTGTCTTAGGAACCAAATCAATCAGGGCCTTTTTAATACACGATGGTCACTCTCATTATTTAACATGTGTTGGACATATACATGACAAAAACACTGACACTGGCCCCATGAATCCCAGCCTTCTACTCACAATGCCTTTGGACCTCTACAGAACAACAGTGCTTTATTGGGGTGTCTGCCACCCACACAGCCTAGAAAAAAAAATATTAATGGCAAATGTGGAGTTAAAATCTGGGTGGACAGCAACTGCTTTTTGCATCCTCCTTGCTGTGAGAAGAGAGACGATTTAAGAGACAAAAGCTGAAATAGCACAGCAGAAACTGAGAGGAAACCACCTTCCCCCGTTAACAGGAAACCAGAATCAAACAAGGGTTAACTGGGCAGTGCCAGCAGCGACTGCAAGTGAGAGGCTTGGACATTATTTTATTGTTGTCATTAATTTCCTTCCTTTTACTTTCAGTAGATGAGCACAAAGAATTATTTGCACTAGACACAGCTGGGCCCCACTGAAGTATACCCTAAGAAACATCAGAAGTAATAGAAAAAAAAGCAGCTGAAGGTACGTGGATGATTTCTGGTAGTAACATCGCCAAGGAGTTGTGCCATTTTTTCACTTTGGAGTACACAGTGATGATTCCAATTCCACAAACATTTGCTGGTCCATCTGTAGGGTGTCAGGAGGAGTGATGGGTGACTCTCGCTTTATGGGACATGAGATACTAGCGATATGCCAGCTCATTTTCGCTCATGGTTTTATTACAGAAATAACTAAAAGAGCCCTGGTTTGAGTTGTTATCAGTACGTTCCAGAGTTAATTAATTGGAGCAGATCATGCCCCTTGCTGTATGTCACTGTCCAGAAGAAGGCTCCATACCTATTCTCATTTTTGACTCTTGAAGTCATTTTTCACTTTAATAAGGACTAGAGCTCTGCAGGAGCAGGGGGATGGAGGAGAGCCTGTGTGACTGCCTGAACCACTCCCTTTCTTTACACATTTCCTTCCCTGCCACTATTTGTCTCTCTCGGCTAATTGGATTACTAAAGCCTGTGCCCTTTGTGCAGCTCCAGGAAGGGCCAGGAGCCCACCTCGGGCGGGGGGCTCCTGACACAAGCGTGCGGTCAGGAGGAAGGGACGCGCTCCCCGCATCCACCTCCACCCCTCTCCCTCCCCTGCTCCCTGGGACCTTGTTTATCTTAACACCAGCTGAGTTTCCCAGGGAAACCCAGCACCAGGCATCCGCCAGACATTCATTCCTTTGTTCAGCATAGCCGAATGGATCGCTGCCGGATCTTTTTTTTTTTTTTTTTTTTTTTTGCAGAAAACCTGGGAAATTCTTCAGGGCTCGTGTCCCCCCTGGTGCCGATGGGAGAGGGCTTGCAGAGAGGCTTGGAGCCTCAGCAGGAGCCAAGGCATTTCAGACTCCTGGCACATCCAGAAGTCAACGCCTCATTGCTACACGGCTTCCCTCCCACCCAGGTTTCTGCACAGCCGGCCAGAGGCTTTATTTATGGGCTGGGATGCTCAGCAGTGAAACGGTTAGAGCTCTTGGCATCGGGGGTCATAATTACCCTTCCAAGTTAACACCCATTGAGATGAATGGGAGCACACCCTTTTCTGCGGGTGTTATTGTTGCAGTCTGCCTGGCTGCACGCTCAAAGGCGAGAGTTTACCTTGGTTTGCAACCAGAAAAGCTGGAAACTGCCTCCCTCTCTTCTTCTTTTTTAAATAAAAGGAAAAAGAAAGTTTTGCTTGTGCAGATTTGTGGGGTGGGGGATAGTGAAGCACTATAGTTTGGGCCTGATGGTGCTGAGCACCTACAGTGTTCTCTGGGTTTGGAGAGAGGACAAGGGGTGAAGTGCTCTGGGAACAGGGCTCTGGGTTCAGCCCGGCTCCTGCTGGCAGCTGGGGTGGTTGCTGTGTTATCATTTCCTCAAACCCAGGAAAAGCTGAGCATAGTGGGCAGCCAGAGTCGCTAAACCAAGGAGTCTCTGAGGTTTCCCAAAGTCAGGCGTGTCCCAGGGAGCAGCCACCATCCAGGCACTGGCACCGCCACCACCTGGGAGATGGAGCCAGGCTATGGCCAGGGTTGCAGCATTGTCTGGACATCCCAGCCAAGGCATCTGAGTACATTCCTCACTTTTCACCCCAAAAACATTTCTGGTGAATGCAAACCATGAGCAAGGCAGAAGGGCTGAGCCTTGACCTGAAGCTGGGCACCTCCACCCCATCAGCGGTTGGGTGTTCACAGGGGCATGGAGGAGGAGCTGCTGGCCCCACAGCAGAGGAGATGCTGAGCCCACCTACCTGCCAGAAGTTACTTCCCCTAAGCACTTCTGCTGGCTGGTGAGCCAACACCTCACCAGTTCCCTCCCTGGCTCCAACCTAGGAACACAGCTGGGGCTTCCAGCCACTGCCCTCAGGCTGTTTGCCACAGGAGATGTCTACCAGACACCCTGGGGACACTGCTACACTAGTGGGGTGTTTTGTGTTGGGATAACAAACTCACCCCAAGGGCTTCTGTGTACAGGGATGGGATCGCTGGGAGACGCAGCATGATGCTGTTCCTCTGGGGAAGATGCAGCCTTTGCCATCTCAGGACTGCTTTGGTAAAGACAGACTGCAGCAGTTCCTAGAATAAATAAACTACCCTGGCATAAAGGTTTCATTCCTTGACTAACATGTGGTGCATGTTTAGCAGGGGATTAATGACATGTAACACTCCTCATCTTGCTCAAGGCATCACTGGCATACCTATAACCCAGGGTACATAAAAAATAGGCAAAAAGAGATGATTACCCCTCTCCCTGAAGCTACTTTCCCTCTAGGGCACAAAAAAAAAGTTGCAAACACCCATGTGCCAAGGCTATTTGCAGGAAATATTATGCTGGGTGGGGGTTTGGAGGTGTTTTCATCCCTGTAGTGAAACAAGTGCCAGGTACTTGCTGTCTGGAGGAGCAGCCCTAAGGCCTCAGGCCCTTGGGGTTTTCATCCCCTCTGAGCTCCCCTGTACTTGTTTGTGCAGCTAAAGGCCCCTGTGGATAGCAGAGGATGCTCTGCGTATGCACGGCAGAGGCACACACGTGTAGGCACAAACACGAGCACGGTGGGACAGATAACCCCAGGACAAATCATGTCCTGTCCTCATGTCTCCTTTAACTCCCGATGGCAGCACCCACTCCTGGGGGACAGGCATCCCCTGACCCTGCTGCTGCCACTGCCTGCACCCTACAAACCCACACCTCAAGCACAGCTGCCAGCACACGCGGGTTCAATCAGGGAAAATCACGAGGCAAATCCCTAAACTTCCAAGGTGAGATACAAACCCATTTGCAATAGTCGTTTACCTTCTTTTATACGGCTAAGTATTAATTGCAAATGTTTCAAGCATGCTTAGAAAAAATCCCAATTAATAAAATCCTGCAAAGCTGTGGGCTTTGAGGTTTGGTTTTAAGAAAAAGCATGGGCCAGGCCAGGTTTATCCAAGGAGCTGTGAAAGGCAGGTGGCATTTCTGCAGAAAGAAGACTGCAGCTGCACGGGGTGCAGCGTGCCAACACCTGAGCAGCCCAAAGAGCCAAGGAGTTCGGTGAAATCACATGATCTCCTGTAAAACCTTTAGGAATAGGATATGAACTGGTTCTGTGAGTGAGGATAATGCTGACACGGAGTACAAAAGGGAAGAGAAACTTGGCGGCAATAAAATCCACTCCTAAGCAAATGCTTATGTAAACACGCTGCTCACAAGCACTGTGCCGCGGTGAGTTTGCTCCCTGCTGCATTTCAGAGTGGCAGCGGATAAAAACATGATGAAAACCCTCTTCCCACCCTGTTACACCAAAATAAAGAGGTTTTTGGCAGCCTGAGAAATCTGTGTATTTGTAACCAGAGATGCAGATGAAAATCCGCCTAGCAAATCCTGGCGTTCGCACTTGCGCGCAGCGGTGCCCTTGCTGCGTGCTGTTTGTTTTCCCCTGGTTCAGCTGGGAGGCAGGCAGCTTGTGTGAAAGCAAAAGGTGATGCTGTGCTCAAACCCGAACTGCTGCTCGAGCAGTGGTGGGCTGCTTTATACCCAGCCAGAAAACAAGCACAGTGGAAATAACCATGTGCAAAACCACTTTACCATGGACCTGTGCAGATGTGGGCTGTGTTAGTGTCGCTCTGTAAATCCAAGTGGTTGCAACAAGCTCTGTTTGTGTGTTGTTTGCAGAACAGGGATGTCAGAAGATGCTCACACTGGGGTAATACAACCCCTGTCACTCAGCACCAGCAATTTTCCTCCTTTTCCCACAGCTCCTCACCCTGCTCTGAGCTCTGGGTCCCATGGCACCACTGGTGGGTGAAATCGATGTGGTTTTGTGGCTGGAGCCCAGGCCAGCACGGCAGCAGAGCCAGGTTCTTGCTCCATCTGTCCCCAGCTTCCCGTGTGAGCTGCCGTGTTTATTCACACATGCAAGACGTGGAAAAAAAGCTCAGAAAACTGTTTTCTTGCAAACCCACCCAGCTGAGGGTTGGATTAAAATGATACTGTGAAGCAGAGAGCTGCTAAGCATCCCCAGCCCAGCAGCATGGTCCTGCCCCCACAGCAGAGATGCTCACTGCTCTGCAATATTCACAGGCAATAGCTTGGTCAGACTCCAGTGATCACCTTTCTTGCTCAACAGGACTTCCTTCTTGTGCCCATCTGCGGTACTCATACTTGGCTGTCAGCTGTCTTAAATTTGCTGAAAAGCAGAACTGCACAAATAACTGATAGGGGTGAGGGGTGGCCAGACCGGAAAAAATAAATGTATTTGCTGTGGGGTAACCAGAAACGAACATTTTCCAGTTAGGAGGGGGTGGGGGAAATCAGTATTTTAGTGAAATAACTATGTTTCAGGTCAAGCATGCACTTTGTCTGACCACAGCTATCTCTTAAGTGTATTTTATAAATTGCTCAGATAATTCGCTAATATGAGAGAAGCTTCAAAGAGACATGAAATATTTCTACTAAAAAGTAAGTTTGTTTTGTTTTGTTTTGTTTTGTTTTTGTTGAAGAACAATTTCCTGAAATTGCTTTCAGTCGGTGAAACATTGCACTCAAGCCCATCTGCATATTTTAGAGAAAAAATTGCCTCCTTCCACCACACATCTTCTCTGGCTGGTAACTTAACCGCATCCTCACCCATTTCATCCCCTTTCCTGGCTTCCTCCTTTTCCTCTGTAACAAATATAAGTTTCCTGTCCTTCTTTTCACCATGTCTGACCCGTTATCTGATCCGGGCTCTCTCTGTCCCGACCTCTCCTTCCTCCAGGTGACCTTCCCATTGCTCCACCAATATCCATTTACCTGCTCCTCCCCAAAACCAACTCTTCCCGTTTTCTTTCCCATGGCCATGAATCACGGAGCAGCCCTGGGGAGGCAGGCTGCTGGGTGCTGTAGAAAGAAAAGTGGGGAATAAGGAGCGAGTCCAAGCCCAGGCTGTATGGTGCTGGGAACTGAGCCCCGTTACAAAACTCCCCAGGTGACCTTTTTGCTTTGATAACCTAAAGAGATCTCTGCAGCCCACAGTCCTTAAATTGTGGGCGTGAAGCCAGCATTGCTCCGCTTTTACTCCTGAGGACGTGCCCTAGAATTGCTGAGGTCCCTCCCCTCACCTGTCCCTTTGTCGCACCCATCGTGCCACCTCTGCTCAAAGTCAGGAGCCAGGAGCAAGGCACCAGGTCCCTGCCTGCCCCATGGAGAAGTGACAAGGTCTCTGCAGGCTTCCTGGGCTGCTCTGCACAGCAAGCATCTAAAGATGGCCCGGAGCCAACACCGTGGTGTAACGGAGACGTGGTGTTCGTATGGACTGTATCTGGTCACGTCCTGCAGGCAGGGGTTGCTAATAAAAGCCAGTGATCTTTGGGGGGAAACTCTGCAAGCAAACAAGGCACAAGAAAGGATCTCAATATTTCTTTTCCCCCACAACTCCTTTGTTCACAGCTTGCTGCCACCCCTGTTGCTGTAAAAGAGCAAAACAGTAGGACATTTACCTTTCATCAAGTGCATGGGTAGGGAATTAACACACACCCCTTAACAATCAGGTTTGAGCTCTATCGGGGTCAGTTTTTAAGTTTTTAGTCCCGTGTTTCTCAATCCCAAATCACATGTATGAAATAAGCCCTGGCCACCACCAGATGGGTGAAGTGCTGCCCCTGCTTGAGCCCTGGAGCCCACCACGGACCTAACCCAGCAGCTCAGACCTCCCGGTGGGGCTGCCCCACACCAGGACCTCCACCAGCATCACAGACACGAGGCAGAGCACAAGGTTTCTGCGGTGCAGGGATGGTGTAGGGCTGGGATTTCCTGATGCATGGGGAGACTCGGGGCTGGAGAGCTGGCACAGCTGCTTGTGCTGCCAGCCCCCGGGGCTGGGCAAACACCACGACACCCAAGAGGAACCTACGGGCGTCCTGGGGGAAATGGTGGTCACGAAGAAGAGTTTCAATTTTGTCTAAATTTTCCATGGAAGAATTCCCCTTTTCAGAGAAAAACTGTGTGCCAACTTGTTACAGACAACTATAGCTATCTGCCTATAAACATGTATGCACACAATTGTACAAAATGCAAAGATATCTCTGTGTTCATGTGTACATCTACTTGCACATATTTTGATTTGAGGGATTTAGTGTCTGTAACAAGTGTTTCTAAATTAAAGTGAATTTCTCTGCAGGAAAAAAATTGAAAAAATAAAAAAGAAAAGACAATTTAAAAATCCCTCATCTGAAAGCCCAGTCTTTAGGAGACTTTGATTTAAAAAGAAAATTTCTGACCCGTGCTGCTGATGGGTGATGGCAAGTAGATGTTCACTGGCATGGCTTTAGTAGAGGAGTTATCAGCAAATGCTTGAAGGGTCACCAGAGGCTTTGCTGTTCATTCTCAGACCAGTTGCCCAAAACCTCCCCAGACCCTCCCAGGGATGTGTTTGCTGCCTCCTTTCCCCCAAAAACGGGACTCAGTGTTGCAGATGCACCAGCCTAAATCCCGAATTCATCTCTCCCAAGGCCATACTGCAACACCATCGTGCAAGTGCATGTAGTTTGCAAGAGTTCAAAGCACGATCACTCTTCACTGTAGCACAAGGAAAAGACAGAGTAAAAGCAATACAACTTCTGCAGGTACTTCCCTGCCTAATATTTTTTCTTACATTCTTCAGACTTTTTCATATGCCCCCCAAAATGTCCTATATCTTTCTCCTCCTACGCAGGGTTTCTCTTTTAAGCCATTCACTTCTCCCTCTTCTGAGGAACACTTTTTTTTTTTTTTTTCCCTGCACGGGTTTTTCAATTTAAAGGATGTCTGTGCTAAAAAAATAAAAAATAATATAAAAAAAAAAATCTTGCCTCTTTGTTCTTTCTTCTACACAAGTTTCCTTTTAAGTGGCTGGAGAGACCTTGGTTTCTCTAAGTGCCAGAACCCTTTGTCAGGTTGGCTCTCTGATCAGGCTCCTCCATGGAGCTGAATCCCTTGCCAAGCTTTCCCACATTTAGCCAACAGCCCCTTTGAGCCGAGTCTTGAAAAACTGGCTTGTCCTCGGCAGCAGTTATCTCTTTGTCCAACAGAGCTCCATCTGACTGGGTAATCATCAAAGTTTTAATGAGCCTCTTTTGTGAGCCTTATTCCAGGTGGAGGGATTTTTATTATTTTTTTTTCTTGTGGGTTTTGGCTCAAAAATATGTAGGCAAGAAGGGAAAGCAGCGAGCCTTTGTACCCAAAGCAGTTAGCTGCTTAATACCTGCTTAAGCTGTTCCAGAAAATTTTACCTATAACTCAAACGAGGTGCAAGCAAAGAGAGGGAGGCTGGGTTAGCACCCCTGCCCTGAGGTAGCTGCTTAGAGCTGGGATGAGACATGGAGAGAGACAGCAGCAAGCCATTGATTTAGGGGTGAGAAAATCCTTGGCTTGTTTGGAGCCTGAAAGCTTCCAGCTACAGCTCACCTTTGCTCGCCTCCCTCCAGCTCCTCTCTCAGGTGCTGCATTTGTACTCGATTCCTGACCCTTCCAGGAGCAGAAGAGTCTTAATTACGAGCCTGTGACCAGCGAGAAGGAGCTTTTCATCTCCGTGTTTACCTACCTTGGAACTAGCTCAACCAACCCTCTCCCAGAGGTCCCCAAATCTAAGAAAAATGACGTCAATCAAACACTTGCCTTTTCAGCTCGCTGGTGGCTCTGGGGTGTCTGCCTGAAAGCAGTGGGCTCTGATAATTAGAGGAGGGGAATGAAAAGGGATAATTAGAGAAGGGAAAGCCACCGTGCTGCACAAATTCTCAATTACTTCAGGCTTGACCTCTGCAGAGGTGCAGGTGCAGTAGAGGCAGGTTCTCCATCGGAGTCTCTCCTATTCTCCCTGCTAGGAAGGGGGATACAGATTGATAGCTGTGCTGCCAGGATAAGTTATTTGCCAGAAAATCAGACCGGCTTTTTTTGCTTTCTTTCTTTCTTCCTTTCTTTCTTCCTTTCTTTCTTTCTTTCTTTCTTTCTTTCTTTCTTTCTTTCTTTCTTTCTTTCTTTCTTTCTTTCTTTCTTTCTTTCTTTCTTTCTTTCTTTCTTTCTTTCTTTCTTTCTTTCTTTCTTTTTCTTTCTTTCTTGGATGAGAAGAGCTGCTAAATCAGCTAAAGTAAATTACTGACGGCAGCTACAGAAGATTCAAAGCTGCAGGCACATTGGTGTGCTGCTGTAAGGCTCTGCCAGGCAGGCAGAACAGGAGGTCACTACATGAGCAATGAAATTAAAGAATGAATGAATAACCAGAAGACTGCACTATTGGGGTAAAATAGCTGCTAATGGACACAGCAAGGTGAGAGGGCATGTTTAGGCTTATCAGAAGGGGTTATGTTAGTGTATATATACATATATATATATATATAAGTATGTATGGCCTGCCTTGGCCAAAACCTAACCTTGGACAGCAGGAGAAAAAACCCACCTGATATTTAGGTGCCCAACTGAACCTATTAGGAGCGATCTATAAGCCATAAACCACGGTCTCAGCAGACCTCAGAAGTTGAGCTCTGAGCTGGAGAGTGGCATGGGGATGGGTTTCATCTGGGCAAGTGGCTTTCCTGCAGATTTTCCAAGGTTTCTCCATCCACATCCTGGACTCTGCCAGCACCTAAGGTGGAGACCAGAGCTTCCCTGTGGCTCGAGCCTCCCCACAGGACCTACTCTCACTCTGGGTCCCAGATGAGTGGTGGAGCATCCAACAAGGTCTCAGGTCAGGGTGAAACTCAAGAATCAAGCCATTAGCAGAAGTTTTATTGTTGGGCTTTCAGGAGGAGGAAGCTAGCTGTGTTATTCCCTTGCAGGGCACCACGTACAGTCCAAGACCAGAAGGGTTGTCTAGGCTTGAATTCTTGGCTCAGCATCTTGAAGATTGGGGAAGAGTAAGAGGTAAATTAACTGGAACAGAGACAGGAAATCCACAACAAGAAGCAAATAAACATGCTGAATTCTTGAAAATCAGGCCTTAAAAACAGGTATTATTTCCTTGTTTCATTTTTGCAAGAATTGGGAAGAAAACAACAAAAACAGGTCCTCTTTCTGCAAATGGTTTGGACTGGTTTGCCAGCTGGGAAAGGATGTCTTCAGCAGAGAAGGGCTGAGGCAGGCTGTGCCTGTGGTCTAACAAATGCTTCTTTAAGTATGTCTGGAGGAAAAAAAAAAAAAAAAAGAAAAAAAAAGAGAAAGAGAGAGAGAAAGAGAATCTGTCTGCTTTTACACAGCCTGTTTACGTTTGCATGGTGCAAATGCTCTGATAAATCAGTGTACTGGGAGGAATGGCTGCAGAATTCAGCTCCTCCACCCATGAATTCTGCTGCTTGTGCCCTTCCTATGTGCAGTTCCCAGGTAATGAGGCTGTCCCTCGGGCAGGGCCACAAGCCATTTTCGTGCTCCTGGCAAGGACACCTCGAGTGGGGCTGGTGTCTGATCATCCCCAAGAACATCAGCATGGTTCAGAGGTGTTTACACTGGCTTCCCATGCATCTATCCTCTGTGTCACCCCAGTGTGGACAAATTTTCATCACTCTTACTGCACTGCTCCGCCTGGGCTTCCCAGCCAGCTAATGCAATGCCCCTTTGTGAGGCATAAACCAAGGTCTCCATCCAAGCCCTTCATACAAGGTGTTGTGGGTGCAGACCATCCCTTTGAGCCCTTCACACAGCTGCTAGGATTGCTCCTCAGATCTGGGGATGCTGCTTTTTGATCTCTGACTTGAGACACCAACATGACCCCTGGAATAGTTCTCTCTGTGTGCTCCCGTTGAATGGAGGCTCTTTTGCATTTAACACACCCTCTTTGCAAATCTTATGCCAGGCATAGGATCACCCTGTCCTTCCTCAAGGGCTGGAGATAAAGAAAATGGTTTTGTAACCAAAACAGCTTTCTCTGCAGTCCCAGCATTTTAACACTCCACTGCTCTTAGTGACATAGTGGAACAAATTACAGCCCTTCTCCCTCCAGGAAGAGGGGACCTACAGACCAGAGCCATCATCCCACAACTCTCCTGTGCTCCAGGGATCACTCCCAGTCACATTAAAACTGTTCAGTGCGAATTTTGGAGGTGTCAGGAGGAAGAAACTGATCGCTATTTTTATCTAATTACAGTCCAAACAAAGCCAACGTGACAGGCTTCAGAATTAAATGCAGTATTAGAACCAGTTTGGCTGCTTTATTGCCACCACCTGAATGAAGGAAGCACCTGGATGGAGAAGGCAGGTCCCAACAGACGTTTGGCAGGGATATCGAGGGCATCTCTCAGCAGCAGAGTGGTTAATACTCACGGGCATTTCAAGACAAAGCATTTTAATTGTTCAACACCAGTCAGCAGCGCCTGCTTCGATGAAGGCACCGACATCTACTTTCTCTCTGCGCTGCTATTTCCAGCTTTCAGGCAAACAGCACTTAGCGTTCAGCTAATTACTCTGAGAAAGCAGCAGGGTTTCTGGGGCTGCAGATTTTGCACGATTTTCTATTAATAACCCCCAGGGCTTCCAGCTTTGTGTTTCCTTGGGATAACGCTGATCTCTCCCTTTGCTCGTACCGCACAGCTCTTGTGCATCCACTCGCCCCTAACCACTTAACCAGGCGGTTAGCTAATCATTTCCCTTATCTCTCAGCCCCTCTGATAAAGCTGCCTTGCAGCAGCGGGGAGGATGGTGCCTGGTTCCCCAAGATCTGTCCCTAGGAGCGGAGGCTGGAGCCTCCCAGCAGAGGACAAGTAGATCCCTTGGGCTCCTGGGAGGGTCAAGTCCTCTCCAACCTGCCCTTTGGTTTGAACAAACAGTGGTGTTGGAGGGGAAGGAGGGCAGGAGGGCAGGCTGGCTGTGCTGGGAGGGCAGAGCAGCGCAGGATGGGTGAGCTGAACTGGCTGCCTTTGTGTCTTGAGCTTAGCAAGGGAATTAGTGGGGTAAAAGGTATGGAAAAGGAGGGGGTGAGATGTAATGCTTTAGAAACCAAAGACAAGACAGTTTTAACCCTCCCTGTACATTTGCAGCAACCTCCTCTTGTCTGCAGCCTTGACTGGAGGTGAGAATCCAGACAGGGTGCATGCATCCCGCTCATCTGGCTTTGCCTTAAATTTGCAGGGATTAAAGCAAATCAAAGGCTGCGCGGCTGGGAGTTTTAAAAGTTTTTTTGTTCCTCTGAATTGCATGAATCCTAAAAGATCTCTGACATCAAAAGGACACATTAACCCCGGTAACTTTGTTATTGTCGTATGGGGCTTGTTTTTACTCTCTCTTGCATGATCCAAAGCTTAAAGTCAACAGAGACAGGTCTGTTGACTCCGTTGCACTTTATTAGCCTGATAGCAGAGCTCGTGACCATTCTCTTCAGAGTGAGTGTAGAAAACTTGAGATAGAGGTAGAAAATAATTTTTTAAAAAAGAGACAAGTACAAGTAAGCACATGTAAAAATGTGCAAACATACATTTGTTCTTGAATCTCCCTGGTAGCCTTTGTGCTCTCACAGTCACAGCTTCTCCTTTTTTTTTTTTTTTTTTAAAAGAAGCTTTCATTCCCACTGCTGCTTGACTAGTGAGAGCTGAGCGAAGAGGGTACTAGCTTCATTAGCAAAAAAAAGTGCTGTCCTGTCCTCTGGAAAGAGAGAAAGGAAAAAGAAATAACTATAATCCCCTAACCACTTATAACCATAGTTACTGGCTGGCCAACATTTTTTTTAAACCAGTGGCAATCCTGAAATTCAGATCAAGACTTCATTGTTCTTCCAAAAAAACCCAACATTGTGTTAGTGTAAACTAAAGAGTTGCAGGCAATAAAAGGTTGTTTTGGGGATGGTTGGCGTGGAGGCTACAGGCGACAGCTGGTGGGTGTCTGATGGGGCTGCCCTTTCTAGCTACCATCTGGACTTTGCATAGGACATGCAAGAATAAGCTACTTATACCTTAATAAGGAAAAAGCCTGTAAAAATGGAAGGGGATGTGGGGGGTGCCTTGGCTGTGAGAGCCCTTTGCAAATAAATAAGAGTGTGAGCTTGGGCATCCCTGCTCTGCTGGGGCTAGGAAAGGGGCCGCAGCTGGAGACTGAAAGCATTTAGAAATTTCAGAGCTATTTAAACATTATGTCCTCGATGTACTAATATGCATGAAATCTTAATAATAATAATATTAAATAAAATTGGTTATCAGTATTTTAATCACAGCAGACTCAGAAATAGCACTGCAACAGAGGGCCTGACTCTTCCTTCCAGGAAAAACAAAAGACAAAACTTTTCTGTGGTCCATGGGGACAGGGAGGTGGCCAGGGCTGCAAAGAGAGAAGGAAATCATACAGGAGAGAAATGCAGGCACAACACATGCTCCGTGCAGCTGCGAGTGTGTTCTGCCACCGGCACATCATGGAGATGCCCAGTTGAGCTTCCTTCAGCAGCAGGGCTGCATTTAGCCAGACCAGATTTTCCCCCTCATTTTAGGAAGGATAATTTCCCTGAGCCTGCATTTTCCCCATGGCCACTTGACACTGCACAAGTAATGTGGCATACACGGGTATTAAACTCTCTTTAATAGCAGTTCCATTGCAGGAGGGATTCAAAGGGCCTTCAGGGCCCATTGACTTGAGCCTTTGCTTTGCCTTGGCTTAAGGGTGACCAGAGAAAAGTCATGACAGCAACAAGGCCACGAGCTGCCGGCTTAAACCAAGAGGTTTGGGCAAACCAGCTTTGCCCAATCTGTCTGCAGATGTTTTGCATTGTCCCTCTGCCCCACCAGACAGGGGGGAATTGGATAATGTTGTCCTACCACGCTGGCGTTGGTTCTCAATCTGGCAGCGTGTTGGGTTTGGCCCCAAGCAGCTGAGCCACAGGGGGAGATGCTTTTCTGCCAACAGAGGTGGAAGCTGCCATGGTCATCCCTGCCAAGGTTCATCTCTCAGAGCTTTAATTTTCTCCTCTGGATCCCAGCTCTGCTCCCTTCTCCTTGGAGCCTGCCAAGAGGAGGCAAAACCCATCAACACCGGTGCAGCCCCTGCCTGGGGCAGCCCCTTCCCGCGGGAATCCCCAGCCCGGGAATTGCAGGTGGTTTCCAGCCCTTGGAGCCTGGCCTCGCTGGGAGCCTGGAGGCACACCATGCCTCTCCTTCCAGCTCCTTCGGCCCATCCCGCTTCCATTTGGCTCCAGGGTGCGACATCACGCAGGGTGCTATTTACTGATTTTAGGCTGGTCCAACCCTTTCCCTTCTCCATTTGTCAGTGGTTTTGCCCCCAAAGCCTTGCCCTACATTACCACATGCCCACTGCCCTGTTGCGACTGAGTCACAGCATCATTAAGATGTGGAGAAAACAACACCAGCAAATGTTTTCCTCCCTGCGGAGGTGCTTAAGCCATATTTCAAGCCCTGTCTCGAGCAACCTGCCTTCCTATTAACATCTAATATTATCCGTTATCTAAAGGCACCGGGCCATAAAGCTGCGGAGCGGCACGGAGATAACCAGCAACATCAGATGCTACTTAGGAAGCATTTTGTTCCCGATTAAAGCCGAAACATGCACTAAGAGCTATTGAGGGAAAGTGCAGAGCATTTGATTTCCCTCTTTTGCTAACACACTCAGAAGAAGAGGTGACGAGTTTATGGAAATGGCTGCAATTTGCAGTCAAAAGTGGTGCATACATGAATAGGAATTGGAAGCAAGGAGCCAAATGAGCAGTTTACTGCATGGATTTCCTCCAGCAACGTTGATGGAGCTTATACAAACCAATTAGCCCCTCTTTGAAGAGAAACCCCACCCCCATCACTATGCCTTTTATTTCTTACTATAATTTATTACCATTATTATTATTAATAATCATCATCATCATCCTTTTCTTTCTTTCTTTCTTTCTTTCTTTCTTTCTTTCTTTCTTTCTTTCTTTCTTTCTTTCTTTCTTTCTTTCTTTCTTTCTTTCTCTCTTTCTCTCTTTCTCTCTTTCTCTCTTTCTCTCTTTCTCTCTTTCTCTCTTTCTCTCTTTCTCTCTTTCTCTCTTTCTTTCTCTCTTTCTCTCTCCCTCTCTCCCTCTCTTTCTCCCTCTCCCTTCCTTCCTTCCTTCCTTCCTTCCTTCCTTCCTTCCTTCCTTCCTTCCTTCCTTCCTTCCTTCCTTCCTTCCTTCCTTCCTTCCTTCCTTCCTTCCTTCCTTCTTTCTTTTTTTTCCTCTTCTCTTCCATTTTCCTGGGGGAAAAATGTCCCTAAAGATCCAGGGAATTGCTTCCCCATGCTCTCACATGGCTTTACCATGAGGTAAATGTATGGGTGTCAAATGAGTTGCTCCTTATGCCAATGTCACAGAAATAGGAGTGTGTGGGAGGGCTGGTGGCTTCTGCTCAGTGGAGTTGCCAAAGATTGTGTTAATTAGCAGTTGGAAAGACTCAGCTTCTGGAGCAGTCCAGGGACACAAGTTAAAGCTTGTCTAGACACTGGTAAAAGATGTTCTGCACGGACCAGCTGCAAAAGGTCATTTGGGCTGGGGAATCAAAGTGTGGGGCTAAGGAGGGCGTTTTGAGAGAGTTCCAAAAAATCGCAACTGACTGAGATTCAGGCATGTGCATCACTCAGCCCTGCCACAAGTGTACTGAGATCTTTCAGGCTCTGGCGGCACCTCCAGATGCTACCTGAGCACAGGAACATTGGTAGAAATTCATGGCAGCTGCTTTTTCTTGTGCTACAACAACAGTTCCAGGCTGCTTCAGCCCCCAGGTGGGTGGTGGCCATGTCCCCATGGCAGGCTCAGGTCTGGGTTCTCCACCATTTTTTACCTCGTGGTTATTTATGCTGGTGCAAAGCAGAAGCAAATAACAGGTGAAAGCAGCAGTGACAGCAAGAGGCTGAGGTGGATCTTGGGGAGGGTGGGAAGAAAAGTTTTTCACCGGCCCAACCTCACTCTGTGCCTGTGTCAGTAGTTGGTTGGAGTTAACATGGCATAAGTCCTGGGGGGGGTATGAAGCCCACAGCCTGAGCAGCCCTATCTGCTCCTACACCTCAGACGTAACCAAGGAGGAGTGTGGAAGATGAGCTTTGAATTAATGGAAGGCCAAAAGAGAACCTGTTGGATCCAAGTTAGTCTTTGAATGGAAGGTGTCGTTAGAAAGGGCTCAGCAGCTGCTCAAATGTCTGAAATTAATTCCTTTTATGTTTGTTTTTTTCCTTAATCCAACACCCAGAACCACTTTTAGAGGGTACACCTTCTTTTCCCTCCTTTTGGGATGCAGCACTCTTTTGCAGAGACACCTTCTTTACGTCACATTGTCACACTGGGACAGTCAGAGAAATGCACCCCAGGTGCCAATCTCAAACCTCATTTCTATGAATCCTTGCACGTATGGCTTCAGAATGGATCATCTGCTCAAGGCACCACCCCAGTAAGGCTCGGAGCTGCGCAGCAGGACATCTACAAGAGCTGGCCAAGGAATGGGAGTCTAGCACAAGAGCATGTCATGGAATACTCCCTTATGTTCTCGCAAGCTCACGACCCTCAGCATCCCCAGCAAGGGATGATTTTTATCTGCTCTCACAAGTGCTGTGAAAATTACCCTGCCTTTTGGATTACTTGTAGGAAGACCAGATAATCTGGAGACCAGCAGCTGAGGCGTGAGTCTGATGGCCATTGCCTCATGCTGGAAGGAAAGCCAGAGCCCAGCTGCAATGACGGCGTTAGAAGGAACGCATCGCGTCTTCCAGCACATGCCCTGCTGCCAAAGCTATGGGAAAGGCCTTTTTCAGGGGGATTAACATGTTGAACTTAGCTGAAGTAGCTCATTTGAGCTGGAACGGGTTAGTGAACGGCCTCCGGAGCAAACCAGCAGCAGATTTGAGGTGAGAGGCTCTGGCCGGAGGATGACGGGGGCGGAAGAGCAGGTTGGGAACGTCTCCATTAGGACAACTGAATCCAGAAGGAGATGCATGTTGACAGCCTCAGTGTCTAGCTTTCAACAACTGATTTGGCAAATTTGGGCGTTTGCAAATAACTAAGAGCAGATGTGTCAAATGGTTTTTATTTCCTAGAATTAACGCTAGATACATGAACACTGAAGGAAGCTGCCTGCATGCCCCCGCTGGGGGAGTCTCCTTGACCCTCTCATCCTTCTTCTTCACCATTCTCAGAGCAGGTCCTGTTTTCAGTTGTGCTGGAATAAATTGGTTTGACTGGAGCTTCAGTAGGCATTAACCGGCACACAGCAGAGCCGAGGAGGGCTGGCTCTTTTCATACCATTCGCTGTGTACAGGCAGATAATGACTTTGTCTCTTACTTACCCATTTTGGTTTTAGCCTCATGTCACAAGTCCCTTCTACATAGAGGGCTCACCCTACAACATAACATGTCTCCTGATTCCTGCTGTAGCAGAAATGTTTTTTGAGAGCCCATTTATAACTCTGTTCACACAAAATGTGACAGTTTTAGCTGTATTGGAAGACCAGCCTGACCCTGGCAGCCGCTAGCACTGTGATCGGAATAGTTATCAGACATACCCCGGTTTGTGATGTCTCATTGTGATGCTGTGGCCATGGAGGAATGTATTTGTTCCTTCAATAATGCAATGCACGCAGCACTGGCAGCAATCAGCAGCAGCAGGCAGCCCCACAAAAGCAGACAGGTGGAGTAGGACTCGTCTTGAAGTCGGGCACGCAAGTCTGAGCTAGCCATCCTGGACTCCCCTCACGGTCAATGGGGAAAAACAGGTTCTTTCAAAGAGTGACTCATATCATCCTAAAATAGGTCAGAGGAGCAGCTCTCCAGCAGCCTCTGACTCCTCTCCACAGACTATAAAGGGAACCCGAGGGAGACTAGCTCAGATTTAGGCAACTTATTTTTGCTTGTCTAACAGTCATTGGTATGAATCTCAGCCGGGCTGTCCAAAGTTTCTTGGAGTCAGTGGGAGTCATGTCAAAGGACTCGGCATCCAACATTTCATGTTCTTGGTAAGGTTCTGTTTCCCAGAAGATCCCTGAACACAGAGAGAGAGGCAGGGCTGTGCAGAGAGCCAGAAAGAAAACTATGTACTCTAGCTTTGTTTTCTGGAAGATCACAGACAGGCAGCACATCCAAACAAAGGAATTCTGTCTTTTGTTTAAAAAACAGGCCAAACAAATAGACACTGTAGGTTGGTGGCATTTTTTCCCCATTTTCTGGTGAAATGAGGTCACGTGTCTGACTGTCACAGTGCCTGGATTCCCGTCTTCCTTCAGCCCCATGCGTTCTCCTTCCTCAAGGTTTTTCCCCCATCCAAAATGTGTTGAAATCAGTGAAAATCCATACTGCTCAGTAAGGACTGTCAGCACTTTGCAAGAATCCCTCTCTGGGAGGAGGGCACCAGATTTCTTGCTAACTCCTCCCTTCACCCTCTCTCAGCAGAAGCTGATGACAGGATTATATTTTATCAAGATGCAGATTCTACTCGCAACCAGCACAAAAGATCAGTGATTAGCCTTTGGATAAGCAGCCAAGATTGCTTGTCCCTGACCTTATCAATCTGGTATTTGAATTTCGAGGGAGCTTTAGTGAGTGGGTTTTCTTGGGAAGCTGAAATCCTTGTTTTTAACTCTCCTGCAAAGTTTCTGCTAACTTCAGTGGAATTAATATCTCGTTCTGGATAAAAACAGATAACCAGCCGTGAGTCGTCAGAGATCAGGAAGGTCTTCATGTTGCCAGGAATTTCCCTTTCCTTCCTTTGCCCCACTTTTCAACACAGCTCATAAAATGAGAATGAGCTGTTTCCTGTGGAGTAGAACAGGGATGAGAATACCCAAATGTGTGTGGGTGTCTACCTGCAAACCACAATTCTGAGCTTCCACCGTAGTTAATGGAGATCTAGGGGACAATTCTGCTGCTTAAAGGGAAATGTGGTGTGTTGGAGGTGCCTGAGGGTGTCTGAGATGTCTGCATTGGGCCAGCAGGTGTGACACAGGAGCTGCAGGAAACCCTCACTATTCTTGAAATCCCTACCACTCAGAAATCAAGCCCTAAATCCCCAGCAACCCATTTTCTATTTAGCCCCAGCAAATGATGAATCATTTAGGCATTCAAAGATGTAGTTTTACTGGGCATCTCCTCATAGGTACTGAGTACCTCGTGTTCCTGCTGAGCTACAAGTTCATCCCTAAGATCTTGTTCCCCTTTCAGGCTCTTCCTGAGAGAAAATGTCAAGTTTTGATTTCAGCACTGAACTGCTCAGAAAATAGTTGTGTATATTTGTAGAGAAAGATGTCTTTGGGTGTTGTTTCACTGATGGAACAGGACACTTTCAAAACCAACATTTCCAGGCAGCTGAGGAAACAGAAGGCCACGGCCTGCTTTGGGTGCACACCTTAGTTCCTCCTTGCAATTCCAGTGGCCTTTTGAACACTAAAATCCCATTGGTCTCAAGTCTGCCATGGTCTGGAAGAACAGCATGAAGCATTTTTGAAAGGCAGTTCCACAAATGTGTGTTTTGTTCAATGCAAAAACCATCCATCAGAGAGCTGCCAGAAAACAAGGCCTTGTGGCTGAGCCACTGCTGAAGGGCCAAGCTAAGGGGCTGCTGTAAATAGCAGCAATGTAGCTCCTGAAAATTGCCTGGGGTGCTCTGCAACACAGTGTGCTAGTCCTCAGAGCTGTAGGGAGATGTTTCAGCATGGAGAGCAACCCTCTAAATGTCTGGCACTTCCCTCCCGCTTTCCACCTTCTGACCCCAATGCTCCTGGAAGCACTGGTTTCTCTAGGCCTGGATCCTTTCTGAGGCTATCACTGCTACAAACCTACATCTCCTTTCTCTGGTGGATGAAGATACAGGAACTGGAGCTGGGACAAACATTTTTAACAATATTTGATGGTTTACTCACCTTCCTTAGTCCCAGCTCTGAGAGTCGACATGCACACCACATTAATTCTGCCTGAGCTTTGCAGCAAGACCCTGGCTCCAAGTGCACTGTAGCAGACAACAAAAACATTGAGGGATCCCCAGGAAGGAAACCCCACCAGTTCTTGGTGGAGAACCACCAAGGCATTGTTTACCGACAGAGGTTGGCTCTTAGGTCTTCTTGGGTAAGAAGTGCAGAAGCAGGGGCAGAAGCAAGTCAGTAAAAGGGAGTCCCGTCATGTCTTACAAAGGCTGGATATAGGGAAAATTCAGCCAGGGGAAAGTTTTGCCAGGCAGTGTGGAGGAGTCCTCAAAGGCTATGGTTCCCAGCAAGGCCCTGGGGCCTGTCTCCTTTGCACAGGCAGAGCAGTGGAAAGCAACACATTTATTTTTAGCTTCGTGCAGCAATTAAGCAAGGTGGGGGGTTTTTCTCAGGAAGCAAATTTTGGACGGTTTCTTTAGAAAGATAAGACCTATCCCATTTCAGTAGGGGAAAATAGTTAGCACAGAAAAACCACTGGGAGTTTTCTGTTAAGTGTCTTGTGCTTGTGAAAGCTGCCTACTGACACCTTTGGATTTGAGCCAAGCGTCTATCTCAACAACAGGAATTTTCTTCCAAACTGCCTATCCACCCCAGCCAGGTATGTTCCCTCTGATCCCCGGGGACATGGCAGACAGGTATTTCCTGGGCCTGGCCCGTGATTCCCCCAGCTCCTCACCATCGCCTGCCACCTGGGATATAACTCAGCCCCTTCTGCTGATGGGATCCTGCCACCTCCTCAAGCAGCTTCACAGAGCCCTTGCTATAGCCGGGAGGTTTTGGGTGAAGTGCTCAGCACACCCGTCTTCTGGGTGACCTTGGGCAGGGAGCAGCAGCAGCAGGGATGGGAACAGTGATTCTCCTCTACCCCCCAAACAGAGACACATTCTCCTCTCTGTCCCAGGTGGGAATGACACAAAAGCACAGATGACCAAATTCATTTTGCAAAAGGTGGATAACAAAGCTTCTGGACCTGTTGGCTTGAGTACAAACTGCATCTTTCCCTGTCCAGCCTGAGGTCTCCTCGTGCCACCACCATGCACAGCTGTTCTCCCACGAGGCTGCAGAACATGCACAAGGGGAAATAGGATGACAGAGCCAGGGACTGAATGGTATTTCAGCAGTTCGGGCACATCCGTGTGCTCTAAGCCAGCAGGCATGCAGACTGCTCAGCAGTGAACAACTGCTCCAGCAGCCCACAGCCAAAACGAAACACACTTGGACTGACCCAACCCACCATGGAGGTAACTGTAAGATGGTGGAGTTGTAGGGTCAAAGCTACATCTTCTGCTTGGGAAATAAAGGTTGCTGCTTTGTCATGGTAGTTATATAGAGTAAAGAGACTATTACCCTGCAGTTATGCTCTATCTCACTGACGTTATCTCTTAATTGCGCGTTTGCAATTGCTTCTACTTGTGGAGGAAGGTGAAGTGGGGTTGCCTGTCTGGGAGATCTGGAGTATCCAAGAGACCTGCACCACTGTTAATTCCTGAAACATAACAGTGTGGTTGCACTTTTGCACCAGACAAGAGTTTATCCCTGTTTTGGACCAGGAGTTAGCTTCAGTAATACCAACGATACAAATAATGAAAGTGGTGCAGGCCTGCACATTGTGGATTTTATTATCAGCCCAAGCAAAACAGAAGATTCTACCCAAGTGCAAAGGATGCCCAGATATATCTTGAAAAACAGACTTTTTAATGGAGAAACTCAAGAACAATCATTCTATACAGAGATGTTTTCTACTTCCTTCCTTTCCTCTAGCATTTGGTACAAACCCATGGCCACCCAGGAACACCTGGCCTGTGATTACATTCAACAGCATGACCACTTGCAGCTTGACATTGCCTGGAGAAACAGAACTTGGAACCACTTATCCTGAAAAGCATGTGACACTCGAGCTAAAGCGTTACCACTGGTGGCTGCCAGAAGACGGCACATGACGCATATTTGCAGTGCTGCTTCTTTCCGATATATGGCAGAGATACTCATAAACATCTGCCCGAGTATTACGGCATGGACGGCCTTTAATGACTAGGCCTTGGATCTTGAAAGATAGTTTGGTGTGTAAATCTGAGGGAATCCATCAGGCATTAGGTTTCTAAGTACTCTAGCTGACGTGTGTGTCAGTCCCTTAATTCCGGGATCTGTGTTCTCTCTACCAGACATCTCTGCCTTTCCAGTCCTCTGGATGTTGTACTTTGGAGCCGGAGCCATACTTTCCTTTTTACAGCATCATCACAGACTCCACAGGAATTAAGTTTAGTTTTTCCTAGTGTTGCAATTAGATGGAGTCTTCAGCTTCGGTTAACTCCAAACACTGATGGTAGCTTCTGTTGTACATTGAGTTTTCTTTCCCTGGCACAGTCACATTGACGCGAGCCCACAGTGTAGATACCTGGCTGAAGGTGGACTTTGCTCACATGGGAGAATCTTTCCAACCACCCCAAGCTTGAGGCCAAGCCTCCTATAGCAGTGTGAATAGGGTGGCAGAGGAAAGGCCCAGAAATATTCATCCTATGAAGACACCCTTTGAGCACTGACTGCAGGACTGAGAAGGTGCGTTTGTCCTTGGATCTCATGGGGCTGAGCAATAAGACCTTTGCTCTGGGACCTGAGGCAACTCTGCCTGCTCACGGACACTCCTGGTGCTAGAGCCACCAAGAGATAGGGACATTTCACTCCACAGGGATGAGTTTGATAGAAATTACCGTCAGTGTGGCAGAAGCTAAAGACCTCAGAATGGGCTGTTGCCTATCCATGCTACTTGCTTTTTATGGTACAGGTGTTATTTTAACTAAACCTTTGGAGAGCTTCATACAGGCTCACAGGGAATGATCTGCTTTCAGTTCCCTGGTGGGACACAGCCCTATGTTTCTGCCCTTCCAGTAACTAGTGTGGCCACATGCCTTCCTGTGTTTTACTGCTGCTTAAAACCTTCCTGAGATAATAAGTCTTTTTAGCTTGATTTTTTTTTTCCCTTCACATGTTTGAAAAACAATTGTGCTCAGCATTTTTTCCGCTGAGAAGCTATTGGAAATCTGGTAGCTTTGGAGTCCCTGGGCACACATCAGCATCTCGTCACAACCTAAAACATTTTCTGCCAGGAATGATGTGATGCGATGGTTCCCATTGAAGGATATTCCTCCCAGATAATTCCAGTTTCCAAGGTCCCAGGCTTTGAAGATAAACTTGTTGCTTGTTTGGTTTCTTAGCAACTTCTGCTCTGCGGCAGAAATGCATTCCTGAGACCCCGCTCCCGCCGCTGCTTGGAGCTGAGATGTGCTCTGCCGTAGTGAAAACAACCACAAGAAAATATGGGAGTGCAGCCTCTCCAAAGCAGTTAGGGCTGATTCAAAACCTCTGATTAGATCCACTGGTCTCCCCCGGACTTTGTCATTAAACACAAGTCTAATTTTACATTAAAACACCACATCTGGCCAGCTCTGAAGATGGACGTTGCTCAGGTTTGGCTGGTTGTCCAGGTTCTTGTTGGGGAATTTGGCACTCATCCCATAACGGGGCTAAGCCAATAATCCCGGGTCAAACACCCTAGGCTTTACTGGAGCTTTAATCTAGGCTGAACTCAGATCAGAACCCCAAGGATCCATCTTGCCATGAAACATGGTGGGGCAAATCAGCACCACCAGTGAGACCGCTCTGGTGTAAATTTAGAGAAAAGAGAAAATTTGGGCCACCTGTAAGGCATGTGAGTCTTAGCCTTGGTATTTTTAATAAAATGTTCAAAAGAGCAAACAGCAAGCCCATCTTAATCTATGTCTTGCCTGGTGACAGACATGTATTTCATGACTTCTTCGGGTTATTAAAAGCTCACCCCCACTTCAGCTGTGATTTAGGTGCTTGAGCTCTGATGTCCCAAGTGAACACCGAAAGCTCAGGTTCATTTTCAAAGAGTCACATTCGGAAGAGTGAAGGGCAGACCTAGAAGATATTGAATCAGAGTCTGCTTTGTGTCTCACTTGATCTAAGTTTTTTTTTCAGGAGTTGTTTGTAGGGTGCCTGATGCTGTGGATATCTCTTCCATTTGTGTCTCAGCTAAGAAAGTAAAATATGATCAGTTCTCCAGCTCAACAGAATAATAGTGAAAAATAAATAATAATAATAAGGAACATGTTGATATCAAGGAAACTTATAAAGGTACCCTAAAAATGATAGGGTTTCATGGTGTGAGGGGTTGTGTCAGGAAATAAGAGCAGGACAGTTCTGTACTAAAGTAATTGACATCCAAATAACTGTGGCATGGAAGGAAGAAGTCCCTTGCTTTTCAGACAGGCAAGGCACTGTTAAAATGGTTTAAGGTCACAAGAAGCAATGAATAATTGATCTCAGGGCTGAACAGGGGTCTTCTGAATCCCAGACTTGCACTTTTACATAGAAACTTATTCTGAATTTGTCTGAAAGTACAGTCAGACCTGTTAGTGATGATGTGAAGACTTTGTCCTATTTCTGTTAACTCATGGTGCTCTTTCTTGAGAATGATCTTTCATGAATATAACACTGCATTGTTACAGCACTGTATTATGGTCCAGGGAACAAACAGAACTTATTGTTCAGTCTGAATTATATCATATTACTGTCAAGGATATAAATGCTGACACCTTTTAATTACTTCTGAGAGACTCTGGGAAAAATGGTATCCTGAAAAAAAAAAAAAAATCTTGGCACCCACTTTGTTAGTTTTATCTTGATGTTCATTTCTAGCCATTCATGTAGGGCTGAGTCATAGAAGAGAAGCCCGTAACAGTAACAGAATCACGAACAAGCTGTCTGGCTGTAGAAAATTGGGAGTCATTTAAAGAATGCATTGCCTCTTCTCGTAGTTAGTGGCAGGAACTGTTAGGGACTCTGGAGAGTCTGAAGCTGGAGAGGATATTTTTCTACCTGAATAGTTCTGTGGATGGATTGAAGATGGGGCAAAAACAAGGTACGGGGGACAAAGAGACCTTCCCAGGCAGTGCTAGAATCAGACGTACCATCGGAATCGGATGCAATCATCCCTCACCTGCCCAGGGCATCTCTAAATCTCACTTGACAATCTTTTCCTTCTGTCTTTAGGCAACATTTTTCACCCCTGCTGAGCTAGCTTGAAACCTTTAATTCCATCCTGTCTGTGCTTCCAAAAACGTGGTGTGGCAAGTGGAAACTCATCTCAATGCAGGAGAAGGAGGGGGTGGGGGGGCATGGCATGAATATTAAAACATCAGCAGTTGTAAAATATTGGGTCAGGAGTGGGAACAGCAAACCTCGGGCAAGCAGCGTGGTGCCAGAGCTGTGCTGGAAGGAGGGGTGCCCCAGGAGGGCTGGGAGCAGAGTTCTGGGGGGACACGGGCATTGCCACACAGCTATTATTGCCAATATAGGACTCCAAGCTCAGCAGGAGATGCTCTGAGATGAAGATGGCTCGGAAGGAGGTGCACAAAAGCCCTGAGTGGCACAAACCTGCTGGTGCAGGGAGCTGGTTCTCCGCTTGCCAGAGAGGCTGGCATATGCCTGGAGGCAGGATTACGATGCCTTTTAAACATTCACCCTCTCTGTGTGGTGCTGCCATTTACCCTTGTTTGGTAAGGCACCTTCTTTCTTCCTTGGCTGGTCCAGCTCAGTGGAGGAAAATGTTTGTTCTGCCAAAGCCTTTTGGCAGCTGAGCCCCAAAATCCCTGGTGCTGCTCTAGTTGCACAGGGTGACCCAGGCCCACTGTCCCCCTTGGCTAAAAGATGGAAGGGAAAGGGTCAGGTCTGAGCAAAGCTCCTTGTTCCTGGGCACGATAAGGTACCAGAAAGGTTGTGCAAGCCCTATCAGAAGATGAGAATGTGCCTGAGGCTGCAGGCTTCCTGGGGTCAGTGCAACATGGATGCTCTCCGACGTGGAGTACATGGGGTAGTGCAAGCCCTGAGGGTTTCCAAGGAGGTGTGCCGACCATCAGAAGGGGGTGAAATGCAGTAAACATCCAATGCAGGGATCATTAACGCTGCATTAGTATACAGCAAAAATAGGAAGCAGGTTATATCGAGGGAAAGAGAGCAGTGGTCGTGGTAGTGCTGCTCTTTCATGGAAACCAGGTCTCTGCTTCCCACACTGATGCACATAGTAAGATCCCTGGCAAATACGCCAGAGAGTGGTGTGCTGTGCTGTCTGCCAGCAGCAAGATTTTGGGAAGGAGCTGTGGGTGACCTGGAGAGAGCATTTCCTACCACAAGCAGGCAACACCAGCAACTATTCCCGTCCAGGCTTTCCTCTAGCATCACTGCAGGTACCTACCGAGGGGTATCTGAAGGGACAACCATGCCACAGTGACTCGGTTTCCCAGCTGGAAGGACGGGATAATTGTGCTTGTGAACTCTGCAAGGGGCTCGATCCCTGCAGACAGGCAGTGCCAGGTCAGTGCAGAGAGCAGCTCTCATTCCCTTAATGCATTTGCCACGTTTTTTCACTTCCCAGTCTCTCATGCAGCACGTCTGGCTGAGAAGATACAAATCCCAGGGGAGTGCAGTGACTGGGAGCTTGGTTTTAGCTTCCCATCACACTTTCCTGGTGGCTGGTTTGCTAGTGCCTTATGATGGAGATGGGATTCTCCTGAATGAGGTGTCACCGATGAGGGGCAGAGCTTTGCCTGGCTTTGGAACACAAGGGGACGATTCAGTCCTTTTGCAAGAGCTGATCAGCTGCAGTAAATAAAGCTGCAGCTTGTGGGAGTAACAATTAAAGCCCATTATAACCTGCTTAACTAGTCGGGGACTGAAGCACCCGGGAGAACTTGCTCTGTCCTTCCTGAGTGCTGTTTTGCTTTACCCATTTGCCTGATTTGGGAGAAAGATTGTATTTGGGGGGGTTAGCTTGTGGTTCCTGCTCTCACAACCAGTCTGAGCAGTGGTTCGCAGTTCCTAAGGGTGAATAGTGAGATAGGATAAAGAAAGAAAGAAAAACAACAAACAAACAAACAAACAAAAGCTTTTTCCAAGTGATCCTACTGAATTGGGTATTTTGATCCATGGAAATGCAGCACCATACATGTTCAGGGTGGACAACATCATAAATTTAACCAAAATGTGTTTCAGGCCAGTCTTGGAATTGACCAAAACTGCAGATCCCAGAAGTGTCACTGAAGAGCCCACGCCTGGTGGAGGCAGCAGCACAGGCCACTGGCTGGCTCAGGCTGAGAGGTCTGAGAAGGGAAAGCAGGGGCAGAGCCCATGCCTGCATGGCAAAGGCAGGGTCTGAGCTGCTGAGGCCTGTGTGTTGATGAGTCACAGGCAGGATTTAGGAATGCTGAGCCATGGAAACTGCCCGGGTATCTGATTGCCCCTGCTGCAGGGCAGGAAGACACCAGTGCCAAATCAGCCTTTTTCTTTTTTTTCCTCTCCTCTCCTCTCCTCTCCTCTCCTCTCCTCTCCTCTCCTCTCCTCTCCTCTCCTCTCCTCTCCTCTCCTCTCCTCTCCTCTCCTCTCCTCTCCTCTCCTCTCCTCTCCTCTCCTCTCCTCTCCTCTCCTCTCCTCTCCTCTCCTCTCCTCTCCTCTCCTCTCCTCTCCTCTCCTCTCCTCTCCTCTCCTCTCCTCTCCTCTCCTCTCCTCTCCTCTCCTCTCCTCTCCTCTCCTCTCCTCTCCTCTCCTCTCCTCTCCTCTCCTCTCCTCTCCTCTCCTCTCCTCTCCTCTCCTCTCCTCTCCTCTCCTCTCCTCTCCTCTCCTCTCCTCTCCTCTCCTCTCCTCTCCTCTCCTCTCCTCTCCTCTCCTCTCCTCTCCTCTCCTCTCCTCTCCTCTCCTCTCCTCAAAAAATGCTCACAGGACAGGGTTTATCTGCAGTGATTTTTGTTCTGCTTTCACGAGCTAGAAGGGAAGAAAAATCACTCTTTTCACTCCTCTTTCTCTTTTTAATAATGCTGCTCATGGCCGCGTTTTCTGCATGCCTCCCAGACACAATCAGGAAGGAACACAGCTTGTCCCATGTCCTTAGTACAGCTCCGTGTATTTGTTTCTTTGGCTCATGGGGTTTATTCGTGTGCTGCAGGGTTTTGATTTGGGGCAGTGGGTGCATTGGGACAGATGGTGTGCCGGTCATGGTCTGCGAGAGCCAAGTGAGCCCAATGGGCTTGTGTGCTTGTGGCACAGCCATGGCATGCAAAAAGAAGGATTTTTCTATGCCAGAGTGTGTGTCTGTGGGCCGCAGGGTTACCATGCCCCATGGCTGCTTGTCTGGGCTTTGGGGACGTCAAGAAATCTTGGCCAGATGGCCAAAGTCCTCAGATGCTATGAGGACAAGAGGTCCAGGAGGAGAAAGGGGACACATTGTGGAGAACTGTACCAAGGACAGAGCAGCAAAAGTGTCTTTGCACAGCTGGGTCAGTGGGGGAATGCACGTCCAAAATGACATCAGGCAATCTGCATGTCCATGTCCACCCCACCACACACACACAGACAGTAAGACAGATTCCTTCACTTTGCTGGGCTCTCCAGCAAGCCAAGTATAAAAGGGAAACGTGCATTCAGTGTCACAGCACTCTGTCTGCCACGGGCAGCTACCTGCTCTGTGCTCGTGGGGAAGGGCCAGGAGTTTTCGGGGAGAAAAGGCCATCAGCCCAAACCTGGAAGGTATGCATGGCAGCTATTATATCTATTCATAAGTAAATGCTCTTGGCCAAGGTGTCATCGTCTCTTTTGCTAGGGAAGTTTGGTTTGTGCAGGGCTTTTCTTCCCTCTCTGTGGGCTCAATAGCTGTGTAACCTAGTCCTGATGACAAAGCTCATGTGCTCCCTCCTCTACACCATGTAAGATGTCCCCTGCATGGAGGGGTTGCAGAGGGCAGGGTCTTGCAACTACGCAGAATGGGACAGCTCTGGCATTGTGTTTTCACCAGCTGGTGCCCAACATCATGACTTGTGACTGGTGGGGGAAGCCAGGCAGGGTCATCACTCCTGTCCCCACACCAGTCCTAACCCAGCTCCTTCCCTCTGTGCCTCTAGCTCGGAGCCCACAAACCCCGAGGTCTCTGTGACTACAACAAAGAAGATGCTCATATCTTTGCCAGCCCCACGGCATGTGGGGTGAGCTGGGGACAGCTCACAGAGCCGGGCTTCATTCAAGTGGCTCCAATTTTCAGCCAGTTGCACCATGTGAGTCCCCTGTGAAGCATTACGATGGAGGGAGCCAGCCTCAGGTTAAAAATAAATATATTTGGTAAATAACAGACACGGATGGGAAACTTCTGAGCACCGTTCATTTCCCAGAGGCTTCAAAGCTTTAATTCCACAGCCAGGGCAGCTTCTTTCAACTTGTTTTTAGTTGCTTGTCCACTGTGTTTCCCTGGGGGGGATTCGGTGCCGCTTGTATTGCAGTGAATTGGGGGTATTTATGGTCCTAGACTTGTGCTTATCTCATCCTCCCCTGTCCCACAGACTCCTGGCTTGGCACCAGTCCTGAGTCTCTGGTTGTTCCCCTGCAGAAGGGGCAGGAACCAAGCACACACACACACAAAAAACCAAACAAACAAACAAAAAAAACAACAATCATCTTTCCCAAAGAGCTCATGGAGATGAATTCCCCATTTTCACTCAGCTGCAGCAGAGGCACTGCACTGATTTATTTACTTCTGGACAGGTCTTTCAAGAGTAAAAATCCTCCCGGTGTTTACTCGGGCGGAATAAAGCATCTCTGTGACCATGTCGCCACAGTTGAGAAAATTTCAAGCGGGACTCTGGCTGTTCTCCGAGCGGCAGTCAGTATCTGAGTTACTATCCCACAGAGGTTTGTTGTTGGAAAATAACGTAATTGACTTTGTCCCGTTTCCAATTTCACAGAGAAACGAGTTGTAAGAGTACACAGGGTACACGGACTGGCTGCTCCCGGGGTTTATTGAAAATGATAAATGCGGTAATCAGTACGAGACCAGTACAGTACGTCTCCCGGTCCTTTCTTCCCCTTGTGCCTGCAGGATGGCATTGTCACAAGCAAGCACTGCAGCCACCGTGATGGAGCTGCCCTCAAAAGCCCGCATCCCGGCCTGGCTGCCAGCCAGAATCGCCGGCTTTTCATTACAGATTACCTATTTCTGCTGCTCCTCAGGACGGCGAGGAGGAAAGACTGAAAGCAGTACACGGGCTTGCAAAGCCAGGGTGGTGCTTGTAGTGGGGACAGGCAAATTACTTAAGAGAAAGTTAAAAAAATAAATAAAAAAATAGTTTTCTTTATTACTTTATTTATGAAGGCAGTGCCTGGTTGAGGCCGGACCTCATTTTGTTTGGTCTGGTGCTAGCAAAGCAGCACAGCCCCCGGGGCCAAGGGCTCCTGAGTAATGCTCTATATTGCCTAGTATATTAAAAGTGCCTGGGAGCAGTTCTGGGCCTTCAGACCACAAACACGGAAGGTCCTGTACCCATTAACCCCCTCTAGGCCCCGAAACATTGCAGCCATCTGCAAAGCCTTTGGGAAAAGCCCCTGGCCTGTGCCCATCGGTTTTCCATCCTGGGGAGCTCTTTGGGACACTGCTGGCTGGCACAGGCAGAAGTGATGCTGAAGGTGCTGTCAGGTCCCGGTCCCAGGAACACAGCCTGGCACCAGTTTACTTGCAGAGACATCATTCCAGAGGATGAGCCAGCCTAATATCCCGTTCCTCAGCACCAGGCAAAAAAGAGGCATAGAGAGATGGGGAGACTTGACAGAGGTCCTAAAGGAAGTCCGTGTCAGAGCAAGGGCTGGTGCTCCATCACCCTTTGTCATTCAGGTGGAGGATGGGCTTTGAAGCTGCCTTTCTCCCCTCCAGATTTTGTTTTCAGATCTCAGAGAGGTGCTGGATGCACTTGGGGTGCTTGGGAAGAAATGCCATCCTCAAGGCAATATCCAGGAGACCCCGACTTGATCACAACCTTCCCATCTCCTCGGACTGCCTCATATTTTGCCTTGTGTGTGCAGCTGCACAGAGTCAAATATGACAGTGATATGCATCATCCAGGCCATATCTACACTAACAAGTAATTGCTATGGCTAGATTAGCAAGAGAGCAATGGGAGAGTATCAGGAGATCTACAAGTTGGTGCTAAGGGATCCACGTCTGCACACTTACAATGCTTACTCCTGTTTGGGTTTATTCCATCGCCCTACACTGAAAATCCCCACCCTATACATTGTCTCAACTGAAGGATCAGCAACTAATTTGTAGCTTTATATCCCAATGGGAGGTTGTAGCAGAGATTCTGCTTTTTTTTTTTTTTTTCCCGCTGAAAAGAAAAATAGAAGAAGAGGAAGAAAGAAATTTACTTGCACCAGAGACATTCTGCACACTGGACCATTACAGGGTGAGGGAGACCAAACCAGGGAGCTGCTGTGAAACTGCTCCCAACCAAAAATGTGAAGGTAGAGGCAGCCAGGAGCACCTCAGACTTGGTCCAAGGTTCAACAGAGAGGTTCTCATTTACTGCAGCGCTCCCTGAGTCAGGCCCCTAGGGCTTGTCTGTATGCGAAAATTAATCTGGATTAGGATGGGGCAGGAGCTGGAGGTAAAGTAACTCTTCTGGAATAACTTCACTTGGTAACAGACAAGCCGCTGGACGGTTTCGCTAGGAAGCATCATGTTACATCATATTTATGATGATGAAATGTGTTTTCAAGAGGATGTCCTTGTGGTATTCGGTCACAATTACGCAGCGAACGCTTAAAAACACATCCATTCCCTGCAGGAAGAGAAAGAGAGTTCCCTGCAGATTTGGACTGCTTTAGGGGGCTGATTTGAGCTGGAGCAGCTCGAGAGGCATCACCATTCCTCTTTGCCTTCACCCTGAGAGAGTGCATAAAATCCCACGTGCCGCAAGCAGTGTGTAAGGGCTGATGGAGCATCAGCCCAAAGGGTGCACGTGGGCATTGCCCAAACCCATCCCATGGCTCCAGACCAGAAGTACTGCAGAGCATCCGTTCAGAGCTGCGTTCAATAGCACAAACCCTGCCTTCTGCATGGTTTTATTTCCAGGTTTAAACAACCTGTTAAATATTTCTGTCTATACACACCCTCTCCAAAAGAGTTTGTTTGCGTTCGGCTCAAGTTAATCGTTCATAAGCAACAGCCCATAAGCACACAAGCCTCCACATATTATTTTTTTAGCTTTCTTACTATTTATTCTGTGAGGAGATAACATAGATTTCAGCTTGCTCCCTGGCTTTTTTCTTTTTGCTTTTTTCTTTTTTTTTCTTCACGCTTGCACAAGGACAGATGAGGAGGCAGAAGGGAACCTCCCTCCTCTCCTTTGAAATGAAGTCTGCTATCAACCAGTCGAAGCAGAGGAACAAGCCCATCATCATGCTATATATATATATATAGCCTGGCTGGCAGAGTACGTTTTCCTTAACATGCCTAATCCCACAAGTATGTGGTGGCTTGCTCTACAGAAACTTCAGCTTTTCAGGTGCTAGAAAATATGCATGTTCCATGTTACTTGATAGTTTACTCACATCCCTATCTCCTGGAGGCAAGTAATCGCTCAGCTTCTCAGCTTTCTTCAAAAACTTCTTGTCGCTCTGCCTATCCTGGGAAGCCTGAAGCCTTCCCTCAATATCTCCTCCGTGCAACCCTGCAAAGAACAACAATGTACTCGGGATTTCTTGGTTTACATTTTCCCACTCTAAATCCAGAAAATGAGACCTGATTTTTTTTTTTCTCCTGTTTGCTTCTGACATGCAGTTCTGGCTTCTCAGCAGACTGGCTTTTGTGTGCTGAGCTTTCCCACAGCTTCCTTAGAAGAATGGAAGGCCTGGTGAAGTGGGGTTTTGGTTACAGGGCTTATCACAGTATAAAAAGTTATCATTGCTTCCCTGCTGCAGCCACCCTCAGATGCAGATGCGCCAGTTGGCCTACTGGGCAGCAATGGGAATTGGAGCTCCAGGGAGATGGGAAGGGTTTTTCTCCACCCTGGAAGATTTGAGGTTTAAAAAATGCTTACTTTGAGGTACGTGGAAGAACCAAATTACAGCATTTTTGTAACCTGCATGAAAGGGCTCACACGGCTGCATCCCCCGCTGGTAGCAAAATACCTGCTTTGTGCGAGAGCCAGCTCCAAGCCCTTTCACTGTCATTATCTTGCGTGTCTCCAGCCACCAGGCTGTAGGGTAATCTGCAGCCTCCCTCATCCCCTTCTCCTGGAGGTGTCCCACTCGCTATAAACACGACTCATTCGTGCAGCTGCTGGGAGACTTCCCACATCCCAGGGGAGCGCTCTAACTGCAAAATTATCGTCACCCTTGCTCTCGTCCAGTGGGTATTTAATTACTCTTACAAAGAAGAGTAATTTCGAGTGGAGAAAACAAGAGGCGCCCAGGTCAGAGTACCCCATAATTATCGCAGAGGGAGCTTTCTCCTAGGACAGGACATTTCCCAATCAGACGCTGAAAACACAGGGCTGTGGGGGTAGGCAGGGACAGAAATATTATCACCTTCTCTTCCATCTTGTGAATAATTCCTCAGACTTACTAGAATAGCATAGCTTGAGATATGTGTGTGTGCATGTTTCTGGAAACGTTGAGATGAAATGCTTCAACATTTCCAAATTCTTTCATTTAATCTGAAAACATTTAAGAATATGCATCATATTTGGCAAATAACTGTGGCCACCCTGAAACCGCATTTTTAGCAAATAAATGATTCACCGAGTAAATTTAGCTCATCTTAAATGCCTATTTATATCACTGTAACACACCCTGTCACTGTTGGGGCTTCACCATGTTGAGTCCTATCCAGAGCTTACAGCCAGACGTGCTCCACCACAGAGCCCGAGAGAGAAAAATAAAGCCCTGCCTATTTTGCAGGCAGCTTTTTTGCAGCAGCACAGATGTCAGCCTGCTTCAGAAGAGCCATGCCCTGCCCTACAAACGTATCTCAGATACCTCACATCATTGCGGGGCAGAGAAACAGAGCACTGCTGTGCCAATGTCCTCACCCACCCTCTCCACCACCAACACGATAAATCTCTTTTTTAATTCCCATCTCCAGAAAAAAATTTAGTTCCCATCTCCACAAAAAAATAAATTCTGATAAAACTTTGTCTTACACCAGCAACATCCTGCGAATGCTGAATGTGTTAATCCCCTTCAGCCAGCATCCCCGTAATGAAAGGTTTCACTCTTTGTCACCTAATGGCAGCCAGGTCTTGTGTCTAAAATACAAGCCTAGCTGCCTTCACTTGAAATGTTTTTAATCATTGTGGAATAAAAACCTAGCCTGGCTAGTGCCAACCAAAGAGATGTTTGTCTGCTCAGCAGATTTTATCAAAGCTTCCTTGATGTCTTTGCCTTTGTAATGCTAAGCACTTCACTGTTTGGCATATTTAAAGTAGGATGCGGTACATGTGAAGCATTTCACAGAGTGATGATGTATCGAGTGTGCTTTAGGAAGTAATGAAAGCAGCAGACTCATGATTTTTGAGCTTTTAATTACTTATTAAGTGGCATGACATAAAGGCTACGGGGGAGATTTTTTTTTTCAGCATCCAACTTATTGACTTTGAAGTCGGTGCCTAAATACCCTTTGTGCCTTTGAAACTTTCCGTCTGCTCACAGGGGAACGTGCTGCTGCTCTGGGCTTCGTTTCACGCTGACCACATTTGTTCAGGGCAGGGGAGCAGAGGGATGGGAGTCTGCTCAGACGCAGGGCTCTGCCCTCCCCGTGGTGGATAAAAATGAGGGACAGGCTAAATACGTGCCCTTTGACAAAGGATGGAGAGAGCCTGGAGAGAGCACAGAGCCTGGAGCAATGAGTTCTGACCTGGCCTTAAAAATGCCAGCACTACAGGGGGCAAATAACCATAGCAGCCCCCGGGGTGCTTTTAATGAGCTGAATTGCAGTCTGAGTCCAGCCCTCCATCACTCACAAGCCACTTCCACAGCTGGTTTTAGCAGCTGTCTCCTCTGACAGTGAGGGTCCAGCAAAGCACAGCGGTTCACCTCACCACCATCTCCTCCAGGTCTGGTGTGACCGCTGCGACTGGGAATGAGAGTGCCGCCGGGATAAAGTCAGGAAAAGGCCAAAAAGAAGGAAAGATCTGCATATTTGGGATTGTGCACTTGTTGGTGGGGGAGGTCGTTTTGGTTTGGTTTGGTTTGGTGTTGTTGTTGGTTGGTTGGTTGTTCTTTTATATATACATTTATTTGATTATTATTTTTTAATTGTCTTCTGAATAACATAGTGGAAAAACTTTCTTCCTATTTCTCATGATAACCCACTCCAGGAGGGCATGGCCTCCTGAAAATGTGATGGTGAGGATGGAGACAGATCCTTCCCACTCCACTGCCTGGATCAATACTTTTTGCCTCCCTGTTGGGGTGTCTTCCTGAGCAGAGATCTGTTTGTTCAGACAGTCAGTAGCTGGCCCAGCAGTCAGTACACCTCTTTTTTTATGAGCTGAAACAACCCCCTGATAGATCATGCACCTAAATACTTGCTTTGGCTTCAGAGGTTGCTAAGATGGCTGGGGGTCATGTCAAAGCTGGAGCCACTTATGTGGGAAGAAATTCACCCTGCGGCTGCCCAAGGCACCCTCTTGTCCTCTGGCCTCTGAAGCAGAGGTGTCATTCTGGCATCTTCAATCAGTATCAAATGCTCCTTTCCAATAAAAAGGAAAGTGAAAAAAGTGGAGAAAAAGAAGGGATGGCTGTCTGCTGAGAAATTACCCTCACCACTGACAGGCAAACCAAACATCAACAGTGCACGACGTGTATTTTTATCCTCTCTGAAGGAAAAGGCAAAGCCACAACTTCCCATGTTCAGTAAGTGACCAACACAAACATGCAAGGGCTCAAGTGCATTTCTACTCCCTTGAAAAGTTTTCTTTAATTAGGGCAGACACACTGCTCAGTCAAAGCAACATCAATGTCCATGCACACAATCTGATTAACCTACTTCCTCTAATCTTTGCTCAGGTCTTCGGAAAAAAATAAAAACTCAGTGGGAAAGACTTAATTTCACTATCTTTAGAGCAGGTTTTACTTCTTTTCTATCCCTTTTTTTTGGTTGTGTGTTGTTTTGTGTTTTGTATTTTTTTTTTAACCACAAAAATGACAAAAGACTGTCCTGCTTCTCCAGAAAATCTTCTGCATAGAAACAAAACTAACTTTAAAAAGTCCTGCAGGCTACACTGCTCCTAATAAATTAATTTGCAGGCCTATTTTAGGTACAATTATTTTGCATGTATCACTCCTTGTCTAATGAAGAGCAGAGGTGGAACCAGTCTGGGGAAAAAAAAAAAAAAAAAAGAAAAGAAAAGAAAAAGGCAGAGGGCTTAGTAACATCCCTGTTTTACCAATGGGAATGAAACATGAAAGAGATTAAGGTCCATGTCCAAAAAGAAAAAAAAAATTTAAGTTGATAACAGAGGGCCTGAAGACTCCAGGTAGCAGATAGTGAAGGCTGAAGGTGCATCACTTTTAGGTCTGTGATATCTTCAGGGGCACAGGGCTACTCCTGGACAAAGTCTGGTGGAAGTGGCACAGTGCCTAGGTCAGGCTGAGGCCACAGCATCAGCACCCAGACATGAGCTGTTCCTGTGACTAATGCCCCAGAGGGATCCTGCCCAGCAAGTGCTCAGGATCAGCCTGCCCAAAAACTGGGGCGCTGAATACCTCTTCTGTCTCAAACCTTCTGGTACAAAGCTGGAAATCCCAGGAGGTGGGAAGGTGGTGGGTGTTTGATGGGCTCCACAGCCGGGGGGCTGTCCCAGCTCTCCCCATCCCACAAATGTCCCTGAACAATGGGTCTGTAGGTTGGTCCTGGAGGGGCCACTGCTCACCCTTTAAAACAGGGATTTTGCACTTTAAAGAATTTTAATTGCAAGCGAGAAAAAGATGTGGCAGGTCCTTAGCCTTTCCATCGCAGTACTTTTGGGAGAGCTCCCTTTCTAACAGGGATTGCAGGATCTGTCCCGTAGTGTCAGTCTTTAGGATTAGGCACTGCAACAACTGATGTTGAAATGCACAGGTGCCTTTATAAGCCCCATCTGTAAATACCTTGTCTTGTTGCCAGAAGTCAGTGGTGAATTAAAGACGAAACAGCGAGCTATTAAACTCTCAGCTAGTGCTGGGGAATTCCTGCAAATCTGAACCACGAATTTACCCTCCCTCGTTCACAGTCCACATCCACTGACGTCCCTCTTTCCGTGACCACACCACAGCACTGGGCTTTTCACTGCTGTTCTCTCTCCTGGGACTTTCCTAAACATATATATTTAGTGGTCTTTTTTCTTGAGGGTCAAGCAAGGAGAATTTCCCCTGAAAGGCTTGCAGGAGAAGTTTGCCTCAGCACATGTCTGAGCTGCTGTCATGCTGCAGGTCACGATGTGCAAGGTGAACACTGCACGACCAGCTGAGCTGAGCTGGACCTGAACAGGGGCGGTGGGAAACATTGCATGATGCCATTCACCTCTGCAAGGAGCAGCTCAAAACCACTGCAGGAAAGCCAGCAGAGCAGATGAATTTTTATCTCATCCTCTTAATCTCAAGGCTTTATGTTTCCTTTAATGTGCACGTGTAATTCATTCTAATGGGATGTATCATGGAACGATTAGGGTCCAAATTGTACTCATCATGCCCAATTTTCACCCATAGTAGCTCATCTGGAGTCACACCAGATGTAGCTAAGGGCAGGATCTAATCCTCCATCTCTTCAAACGAGGTAAGATCAGAGGGTTTAGACACTGGTAGGCTATCTTCCTATCTAGCCCTGTTATGCCAATATAGAGACCGCGGGATCCTGCCTATAAAAGAAGAGGATTTTTAAAAACAACTTTCATGTTGTTTTTTCAGAGCAGTGCCTGGTTTAGTGGGTGTCGGCCGAGAGCAGCTTGCTTCCCCTCCTCATCCAGGCCAACTTCCACACGCCAATTGAATGGAAGCGAGTGGAATCGCTTTGTGTTACCCACTGCAGGAGCCCAGAGCCCATCGTCAGCTAACTCCACTCCAAACGTCTCCACTAAACCTGGCAAACCAGAAGTGAGCAGCCCACGCGCATCCAAGAGCCTGTGCAGAAGGGGAGGTTAGCCTGGCGTCGTGTTCACCGTGTATTTAAAGAACTGCAGAGACTCCGGAGTAGTTCCCCATGTGGACACACACATATGTTCGCACTCCCACTTCTTTTGGTGTCTCTGAAATAAGAGAGCCTTGGTTTTTTTTTTTTCTTTTTTTTTTTTTCTTTTCCTTTTTAGTTGGTTTCTCTTTGGAAGCATGTTGAATTGAACTGGCTACTATTCCAGAGCAGAGGAAAGCTGTCTCAGAGCTGGCTTCAGATGGCAATATCCAGGGAGCACCACCGCAGCTACTCACCCCCACCTGCCTAGTTATTAAAGACCAGCCCACCGAGGTCTGGAGCTCAGAACATTTCCTCTTATGGCAGATGCCTAAAATACAGCAGAGGAACTGCACCCCAAAGCACTGATTCCTCTCCACTGGCTGTAAGGGTGTCTCAGATGATGATAAAAGCATTTGTGAGGATGATTCACAACTGAAGTCCCCATGTAGGCTGAGATATTTATTAAATCCGTAGGGCCCCTCAACAGCAGCCAAGGTATGGGACTGCCTTCCCTGCCTGGAGGGCTTGTATTGCTACCCAGCTGAGCCTAAAGTTTCTTCCCACCCCATAGGGACCACCCATTGGACATTACTTGGTCCCAAAAGGGTAAGAAAACCTTACTGGTCCTTTTCAGGGGGGTTGTGGTCAAGTGTAGCATTTACGTAGTGTAACTACCCAGGTAGAAAAGCTTTGTGCGTAGCTCAGTGCATCCAACCTAACAGCCTCTCAAGAGCATTCACAGGTTTTCCATTAATAAAAGGAAAATTAACAAATAAATAGAAGTTCAGCTGGGCCAGTTCACGGGATCTGAATGTTCCCCATAGCACAAGTGCACACGCAGCTGGAGGATTCACAATTCACACAAGCAGCACATGGAGATAAGATTACACGGTGTGGGTGAGTGTCTGTAATCCTCCACGGTGACCCACAAGGAGGGCATCTTTTCTGATCCCATCTAGAGGCTTCTCGCTTCAATGGGCTGTGGTTTGTAGATCTCGAGGCCTCTGCCCTGGTTGCCCTGCCTGTGGCTGAGGTGAAGCCCTGCTGGTGGCTGCTCTGATGGTGGAGGCAAGGCTTTTGAGGCTTTGTTCCGGAGAACAAGTGTCTGCAGCCAGGGGACATCAGCTCAGCTTGCAGGAGCAGATATTTGCAAAGGGGTAATTCGGCGACATCTGAGAGCTATTAAAGCATTATTTACATGGCACCTTTTGAAAGAGGAGTTCAGAAGGTTCCATATACATTCATGAAGCCTTCCTATCTCTGCAGGCTTCGCTGTCTGAGTCGAGCGAGCGGTTTCAGAGCGCGTGACGAGGACGGGGACGTGCTCCAGCCTCCTGCCCCGCGCTGCTAACCACAAAGCATCCCCTCCCCTTTGTCAGGAAGGCTAATCCTGTAATGTGACTCTTGAGCAACGTTTGGGAGACCAAATAAAACTTCATTCCAAAATAGAGCGTATGAAAATGAAGATAAGGCTCAACAAGTTGTAACAGATGCCTGTTAATTAGTCACTGCGAGGCGCTTTCAGACGCGAGCCATGTTTCGGTGCACGAGCCATCCACAAAGGCTGCTGTCCCTTCTCATCTCTGGAGATGATTGAGGAGCAGGGGCAAGTCTGGGCACCCTGATTTCAGTTAAAACTCCCAGTCCGGCCACAGCCAGGCAAGCCCTGCCTGCTTTCTGCCATTGGACTTAGCCCCGAGTTAAAAAGGCAAGAATTTGCGTTGTGCAGTTGCAGACAAACCCCAGCATCAGACAGCTCTGTGGGTGCAGAGTAACCTCAGGAAAAATCAGCCAGGACTGATGTTGTCTGTTCTAGAAGCGCAGAAAACACATACCGGTACAATTTTATTACTTTTCTCTTGATACTCACATTTTATCTTCACTTATATCACATATTTCTGAACCCAGTAGTAAACAGTTTCTCCCTCTTTCATAACCCTTAATGATACAGGTTGTTTTTTTTCCCAACTCTTTAAGATTACCATTTAAATTAACTATATAAATCAGGCCCTGGCCTCTATTACACAGGAAAACAATTGGGTTCTGTTTAACTTAGGAATCTGCAGTGTTTATAGATAGACAACCCCGAAGGTAAGTTACTAAACTAGTTTCTAGTTGCATTGATCTGCTGCCAGAATACATAAATTATTAACTGAGAAGTAACTCCGGAGAGTGTTGTGTGTTTAAGTTCATATTTGGTAGAGCTCGGGATCCGTGGCTTGGCCATAAGTAGACACTAGGAATATTAATCACTTTCAAGTAGAATTCTATATTTTAATTGCTGAGAGGAGACTCAGTTCTTTTGGTGTCTGACAAAGGAGCCCTCCTCCCCTGCCTTTGTTGCTGCTCCCGCCGATGGGAAAACTCCCACTGGTTTCCCTGAGGACGCCGGCGTTACGGGGATGGGAGTTTGACCAGTTATTTTGGCTCATCAGAAAGCCCACATCCCTCTGCCACATCAATCTTTTCCTTTGAACTGCAGCTACTCAAAACTGAGTGTGCTGTCACCGCGAAGAGCAGCTGATAGCGTTTTCCACCCTAAACTACATGAGCCACTCAAAATTTTTGATGGTGCCAGGGTCCTGATGAAGAACACTCTTTTTCTGCTCTTTTGTGTTAACCGTGAGCTCAGCTTGAGCTTAGCTGCCCTTCAAAGAGTGGAGGCTCACATTAAAAGAAAATAAAAAAAAAATAAGTTTCCTGGCTGCATTTCCGAGAACTGGGACAGTCCGTTCCTGAGAAAAAGGGAACGGCGGGCAGTCACCTGGGCGAGGCGTGCACAGCTCAGGCTGTGCGTGCCGAGAAAACACGCTTGCTCTTTGTCTTCAGATGGTCTTTAATTTCCACGGCTGGATGTCAGAGCAGTGCTTTGATCCTGTCTTGAGGTTAAGTAGGATGATATAAGGCATCCTGGCTGCTCTGTTGGGCAAGATGAGCTAGAAGACAGTGGCTGTGATAAATGCAAGATGTCTGCATGCCGTTTGGTCCCTGGGTGGGTTTAATGCTAATTCCACTTTGCCTCTCCCACTTTCTTTGAATAAATTTAATCCCAGCCAAACTACAGTACAGAAAGAAGCTCAGAGAGAAGGGAAACAGGATCTTGAGCACACTTAGCCCCAGATGGGCAGATATCTCTCATACTTCACCTCAAGCTGGAAGACAACATCAATATAGCTTTTTCTCCATGCCATGAGAGCTCACCATCTTCAAGTGTATAAATCCTCACTCTGTATGGCATTTAGCAAGGTTGAGGTTGGACATGGATGTCAATGGTATTTAAGCTCTTAAATATCTTTGAGAAACTGGAACATATGGTTTTGCAGGCTACCACATTGGGAAAACTATGGAAAAGCAAGGAATGAAGCCCAGTTACCTAAAGATGTTTTACAGCTGCTAGGCAAACTACTGGCAAATGGCAAGATTGACAAATTTTGTGGAGCTGAGTGTCATGGACATTGATTTTGGCCATCCTGGCCATCCTATGTCCTCTTCTTTTGGTGTCTTCTCTTGGGAAGCCCAGTCTCACAAGGAGCAGCCTGAAAAAAGACACAACTCCACTCTGGGTTGCTTTAAGAATAACATGGGAAAGGTTTTTCTTGTATTTTCGAGCTGTAGTTTTTACCTTCCAGGAAATTAAAGTAGAAATGAGTCCAAACATTTCAGGAGTTCAGAGGTTCTGCTCCACATCTTTTGAAGGGCTACAAATTTAATTTAAATTTTTTTTTTTTTTTGGTCACCCTTACTAAAAACTTCAGAGGTGTGGGTGACATCCGTGCTAAAGTATTGTACCAGGCTTCTTTGTTTTGGTTCTATTCCTCAGCAGCATTATCAGGGTAAAGTGGAAAGTTTTGTGGTTATGGTTTTAAGTATGTTAGTAGGCACCTCATTTGCTTCTGTGACCTTCAGCAAGCCACTTCATCCCTCTGCTGCAGCACTCCCCTATAAAATAAGGGCAAGAAAATCTGCAGTGCCCCAGGGACAGCTTTTAAGAGACACTGCAGGCATGGGAGAGGTTGAGATGCCACCATCCAAGTGACAAGTTGCTGTGTCCCTTAGCCGGCACCAGCATGGAGCAAAAGGGTTTAACCCAACTGTGAGGGTGTGAAGGCTTGGGAGGGTATTGCCAGTCCTGCCTGAAGACAAAATGGGGTCAGAAAGCTTGAATATTGTCACAATTTCTATATTGATCCTACTGTTTGTCTTTCCACAGCACAAAAACAGAAATGCAGTTAAATGCCATATCCGGAGAGCTTTTGTTTTAACGAGTGATCTTCAGAGATAAGGGGCAGGGCAAGCACTGCTCTCGTGTGAGCTGTCTCTGTAGGCAACCGTTCTGTGGCTTGCAAGCTATTAATTACCAGATGTTAGAATTTATTTATTTTTCCTGAAAAGAATTTTGACAGTGTAGAATCTTTTACAAAAAAAAAAAAAAAAAAAAAAAGGAGAGAGAGACTGCTCATTTAAAAATTCCTCTTCTCTCTCCAGTCCTTAAATGCTGCTGGATTGCTGAGCTGTGAAATACAATGTCTTTTTAAGAGTTCCAAGATTTTTGCCCAGAAGGAAGAAAACACTGTTCAGGTTCGTCTCTAGAGGATTTAATGATCACATCGTAAATTTCTCCAGAGAAATGAAATAGCAGTCAGTGGGTAATATCCCATCTAATGTTTTTTTTGTTGTTGCTGTTTTGCTTTGTTTTTGTTGTGTTTTTTTTTTTTTTTTCCCTCTTTCCTTCCTCAAAGGCCCAGCCTCCCTCTTCGAAGCTCTCGGGTCTCAAATATTATTCTTGCTCTGATTCTATCCTCTTGCTTGTCCCAAAGCCTTCTGTGCCCTAAAATCAACCCTTTCGGAGAACAGTCTTTGGGATTAGACCTGTTACTTCTGTTGGTGGTTTTTCTGTGAGCCCATGAGCCATTTCTTTAACCAGTCTGCACCCAAGTTTCCTTATAAATGCTACAAAAATAAGGAGGAAGGATTTATTATTTACAAGAGCATCAGCAACCCAGAGCTGAGGACTCTCCCGATGGGTGCTCTGTAAGGGTTTATGCATTACTGCTTTTTTTTCTGACCACCACCAGCACGTGACTGAGCCCCTTGGTGCCCAGAAACTTTCATCACAAAGGCAAAAAACTCCCTGATGATCTGGTGTCTGCCTCACAGCCCAGATCAGGTTCAGGGGAAGCCGAGCAGTGCCCTGCTTGACCTGGCAGTGCTGTTAAGTCACATCTCGCCCTGTCTGCTTGTCTTCCTGCTGGCCAGGAGTGGTTTCTGTGTACAGACAAGCTGACCTGGCTGTTCTGAGCAGCTGCACAAGAAAACACAGGGGAAACAGTGGAAATGCCATGAATGCTTGAAACCCTGCATGGAGCTGGATGTCATGCCCCCTGGTAAGTCTCTTCAGATCAACAGTGCTGGTGTGTGTTTTTAGGGCAGCAAAACAACCGGATCCATGGTACAAGGGGACCCAAGCCTTCTCCTTACACCCACATGCCTGTTGAGATTCAGTGTGCAAAGCAGCAGAGATGAGTGGTTACGGTATCTTTGGGCAGATCTCTTTGTTCTCCATGTTCCGTGCCACCTCATCAGTCACAAACACCGTGGGCAGCAGGGCACGGGCAGCAGCGGTGGCCCCTGCTCCTGCCTTCCCACCGCCCGGGGTCTTCTTCAGCCCTCGGATCCCCTCCGAGGGGATATGGTTTCCTTCACCTACTCTGTGAGCCAAAGTGCTCCACCACACCATAAATTCTGTATGTTTCTTTAGAAAACACACGGCACCGGTGCTTATCCTGCTCTTGCTCCTCTAAATAACCCATTTCTGCCTACGGGTACGTGGCCCTCAAAGGACCTGTTGAATAGCTGGCAGGAGACACAACACGTTGGACACTGGCTCTTGACTGCTGTCTCTGTCTACATCTTAACAGGGAAGGAGACACTTCACAATACACTTGGAGATGGGCCCAAGCCACAAATTCAAATATGAATGAGGACAGAAGGTATTTGGCTCCAGGGTTTCGGTTCTAGCCCTTAAATAAAGTGACTTAATTTACAGCGTGCTTGGCCCAGGGGAGCTCATGAGAAGGAATGGAAATCCTCCACCAGAAGTTATAGGTTTCATATGGAAATCTGGGGACGAGAGTCCTTCAGCCTCTGCTGTGAAGACATTGGGACAAATCATCAGCACAGAGCCTTGTCATTTAAATCACAGCTACAACATACTTTCACTTGACATTGGCACACGCTGTCTCAGAACACCTACAGAACTGTTTCATAAATATACTTTGCCCTGGCAGGGTGCAATCCCAAAGGATAAATTAATAATAAGCCACATATACATAGGCGCAGTGCTCAGAATTGCATAACAGCTTCAGAGATGAATAATCCATGCGAAGCTGGGCAAAACTGTTTTGTTTCAGGTTGTCTGTCAATGGGCACATTCCTATTTTGTGCTGCTCATGTCTGCTGGATATAGCGCTGCATTGATGAGATGTGACTCACAGTAAAACAGGCAGACACTGCCTAGCGTAGCAGCATCCCCTTTAGTGCCCTGAAAATGCACTGAATTAGCTATTTCCTCTCACTCTTGTTCAGAGAGATTTGAGCAGTCTTTTTGAAAAAAAAAATGCTTTAGGGTGCAGGGTGCATTCCCTGCCTCAGTCTTCTCAATATTTTTTTCATCTTCATGCATAGGTATAATTCTTATCACGGTTTTGTTATGGTTTCTATGAGAAAATAAACATCAGAGCATCCAGAGAGCGTGGCATGGAAGAAAGCCTGGATTTCAAAACTTTGCCCCAAACCTGCTTCTACTATTAGGAGCTGGTGGGACCAAGCGTGTCGCACAGCAGGTCGATGATCACTCTGCCCTTGTGGGGTTTCCAGTGGGGAACTCCCACTCTGAACCAGAGACACTCTCCTTTCCCAGGAGATGAGCACCACATTCTTTGTATAAGTCACAGATTAAGTACCCAAAACCATAAAGGTTACCCAGGGATTTTAGCACAGAACAGCAGAAATAAATCACCTCTAAACACCAGTATCAAGGGTGGCTGCAAAGTTCCCATAAAGCTGAGGGTCCCTCCAGCTGGGGGCTAATGGCAGCTTCTGCCTCAGGCATAAGGCAAGGGGTGGAAAGGCAGCGACAGCTGAAAACAGCTTCAGTATCCTGGGGCAAGAAGGTAGACAATGCAAAGCCTGGAGACGGCCATGGCTTTAACCAAGGCCTTTGAAGTCAGTAAGGGTGTTTCCGCAGAGTTTTTAAAGTATTGCTGGTAGAAAAGCCTTATGGCCCTACACAGTGCATGAGTTCCCAAGTGCACCTTGTAGCCTTGTTTCTGCTGATGTCCTCAGCTGCGATGCTGAAACAACCTACTTAGGAACCACCCGAGGAGCAGGGACATGAGACGTGGTCCCATCAGTCTTCACACCCCAGCGACTACCTGACCTCTCCTTCTCCTTCTGCAGGGCTAGCCCTTCTTCCTCCTCCTGCTGCTGGCAGGATCTCTAGAAAGCCCAGGTGGTCTCAACAACCTGCGTCAGGCCAGGTCTTCATCAATTTTAGGATGTTCTCTTTCCATATGGTTCCATTATCCAGACTCGAGATGGATGTCAGGTTCCCTGCGCCTCCCCAGCGCTTTAGGATGAGCCTCCTTTGAACTTCTTGAACCTGCACGGTCCAAGAAGCCAGTCCATGCTTCAGAGCTCTGTTTACCAAAGAGCAAAAAGAAAAGAAAAATAAAATCACACACTAGCTAAAAACACCACACATTGTCTAAAAGCATTGGCAACCTGTTGGTACTGATGGCAAATGAGACGGTTTCCTGGTTGGCGATAACTAGCTGCTTTCAATTCCAGAAAGCCAAATTTGCACACGTGAATCAGAGCAAGGGTGCCAGGAGAGGCTGGATGCTGCAAGCAGCAAGGCTGGGGGCTGCCTTTTCACTACAGCAAAACCAACTTATTTGAGTGAATTTCTTCCGGGTTTCTGCCAACATAACTAAAATCATATTCCGGCCACCACTCTGAGTACATTGCTTAGCTCCAGAGCCATGGGAATATTTTCTGCTCGCTGCTGAGTAAACCAGCCTTACTGTGCCTCTAATTGGGACTTTTTGTTTCCCTTGCAGCAGAGCTCAGGTGGTAGACATAAAAGAAAAAAAAAATCACAGCCGTTACCAAAAAGCCGACTCTTTTCTGTGATTTTTATCGCGGGCAGACAGCTAACCCACACAGCTGGATGCTGGTGTCTGCCCAGCCCAGGGAAGGGCTGATCCGGGCAAGGTGCCGGCTGGGGGAACGCGGCAGCGGAGGCGATATAGCGCGGGCTGCAGCGGGGTTGGCAAGCGGCCGCCCCTGGAGAGCTCGCCCCGTGGCTGCCAGCGCGGTTCTCAGCCAACTCTGTGGCACCCCGTGCCAGCTGGATGAAGCTGCCCTCGGTACCCGGGGGATGGAGCCCTGATAAGTCCATGCTAACCCCGTCTGCACTCCCTGTCTGCAGTGTTTTTTTGCATGGGGTGCCCAGCCCCAGCATCTCCATCCTTTGAGCCCTTCTTCCCATTGCTTCTCGCTCAGTGCCGTGTCTTTGCAGGGTGATGGCTGGAGGTTTAGCGTGGGGAAAGCTCTGGGAATTTTCCATCTGATGGCTTCATTCAGCACTGAACAATCAAATGCAACCAAATGCGAGGGTTCCAAGCCTTTTTTCCCACTCTGGAGTGCTGGGTCAGGCTCAGACCCAGACACTGGATGCCAAGGTTTTGATTCACCCCACCGTGGGCTGTTCCCTCTCCTCCTGGACTGGGTGCCCCTGTTACTGCCAAACCTCCCCCTTGCCCCAGTGCCAGGCAAATCTGCCCTTAGGCTCTGCTTGGGCAAGCTGCTCCAAAGCGACCTCGTCCAGAGGCTTCCTCCTGGTTATTTCCCTGGCACACCTTGTCTGCGCATTGGGGCAAGCTGGGTAGCTGTAGGGCTGCCCAGAAATTCTGTTGAAATGCCATGTTTTGTGATGGGATGGGGATACTCCATGGGGAAATGAGCTCTGAGCAGTGGGAGGGAGTTGGGAGGCTGAGTGCAGTGCAGAGATGAGCATGTGCTCAGCAGGACAGGGGGATTCCCAAAGTAGAGGAGGACTTCATGGGGTGGTGATGGAGAGGGGACACAAGCTGGTTGGAGCAGGAGCTTGGAGCCCTTTATGTAAGTCTCATCATGAAGAAGCTCACATGTTGGCCAACGACCCTGTTTGCTGGTCTATGCAGTGTCAGGGTATTAATAAGGTGAGGAGAGCAGAGAAAGGTGTGAGAACAACACATTTCTCAACACTCTGCTCAGTCACCTCCCCTCATCCATTTGGTTTCCCCGCAGACACCCTCAGGTCCTGGGTCCTCAGCTGCTCTAAAAGCAGCATCACCCTGCCGAGCTGGGGAGAGCATGCCACATCTCCCCACCAAGTATCTCATGCTGCCGTTGCATGAGGAGTCATTTATCTCACAAACCTAGAGCAAGCAGCATCCCTTCACGCTGGACATCCTTCACCTCAGGCTCAGGGAAACATCCAGGGACAAAAGCAAAGGAAGACACAGTGTGGTGACCCACTCCACCATGTGCTGCTCCGAGGAGGGGCATGGACTAACCTAGGAAGACCCCTTTTTTATGTCACCCCCATAAATGCCCCACATGCTTGCTGTCCCCGTGTGGCATTGCTGAGCTGGGAACTGAGCAGCTTTTGCAGCACGACACAATGAGCAGAGTGGAGAAGCAGTTGCGAAAGACAGTTTGGGACGGATTTAAAAAAAAAAACAAAACTTTGGAAATTTCACTGCCCATATCCATCAGGCAGAGCACGCAAGGCCCAGCTCACACCAGGCCACTGGGATTTGGCAGGAAAAATCCCTCTCAGATCCCTGATGAGAGTGGCAGGCACCTCAGCTGGTCTCGCTCCCGAGGCGTGACGCCAGGCATCTTGAGCGATACCCAGTTTCCACGTGTCTTCGCTCGTGTTTGCAGACTTTTGAGGATTGCATAATTTCCCCCGTCCTACGTCGTGCTGGGGAGGGTGGACACTAGCATTCCTCCAGCCCCAGGGTCAGATTGCTCAGCCTTTGAAGATAGTTCCTTGGAGTCCTTGATCCTGGTTTTCTTGGCCTCTTTGAAGTTTCCCCTTGATGTGAGTGTGTATCTGGGTGACTCAGTTCCCTTCCTCTCCCAGCAAGATCAGACCTTGTTTGCCAGCTTTGTCTCACGTCCCCCTGAGCAGATAACTGCCAGATCATGTGGTCTCTGGTCCCCAGGTCCATGGGCTCTGAAGTTCTGGGGGACTCCACATATCAGCATCGCCTTGTTCCTTCTTGTTGGCAGGACGTTGAGCTGGCTTGGAGGTCTCTGAGACATCCCCACTTTCTGGAAGTGAAATCCTACAGCCCGCTATCATAGGTCTCAGAATTCCTACCAACTTCTAAAATGGGGGGCTTCGCTCTTTCTTTTCCAGTTTTACTCTGCAATAATTGAGGTTGAAAGAGCCAAAGCACATCCCCCGGGTTCTTAAGAAAAGTCTCTTTGACCTCTTTTCCCCTCCTTGAGGAATTTCTCTTTTGCCCACCTCTTTTCTGGAGGACTTACCACCTGCAGCTGTCTCCTGAGGCTTGCAGGAAGCAAAGCAGTGGTGGTGACCCTCAGCAGCCATCCCGAATGCTCCATGCTGCCCGGGGCTTGCTGGGACAGCCCCAGGAGCTGCGTGTTGGGGACTGGTGATCGACCCAAAGCATGCAAGCTTTGTTGACATAAAGGGATGGATTCAGGCACAGGAAGAGAGGGGAATTGTCCTTATCTGCCACCCCGTAGGCATGATTTAGGCCTTTAATGTGGGAAGACGTTCACTCCAGGTCACGGAGAGCCAGTGGACAAAACCAGCATCCTCACTGTGTGCGAGCCCTGCAGCTCCAGCCTCCCAGGCCCATTTCCCACCAAAGTAGTTATTCGTGCACTTCTGCCCAGGGAAACTAATTCCCCATCCTCCTGTCCTCGTACCCATTGACCCCTAAAACCTGGAACACTTTGGGAGAGCGACCTACCAGCAGCCCAATCCTTTGGGCAGGTTTTCAGCCCCCCTTCCCACCCCCCTTCATCCACATCCTTTGAGAGCAAAACTTTCTGCCCCAGGCTATTTCTGACCTCCCCAGCTGCTGCCAGGCTGCCTGGGGTCATGCTCCAGAGGTTGCATCTCTCCTCCAAAGCAGGCAAGATGTTTCCCTGCTCAGTTGGGTCCTTGCAAACCATGCTTCACCCACCCCTCAGGAGCCAAGCAAGAAATTGCTGCTGTCAGGCCCCCGTTTTCAGACGTCCTGGTATTTCTGCATGTGCATTTATTTCCTCCTATTCACACGGATGTATAACCAGGCAGCAGCTGTAATGTAATACCAGAGTCCTGTATATAACTCTGAAAACACCACTGGAGCAAGGCCTATTATCGTGAGACCAATCTGAGCAGGAAATATTATCATTACCAGGGGGCATTATTTTTTCCAATCACACTTCATATCAGTTGTCATCAAACCCTGTGTTTTATATAGTGTTACAATAGCCACAGTTGCCATGAATTGTCTCTGGATGGACTGTAAGTATTAAAAACAAAATAAGAAGCATATGTTGGAATGTCTGAAACTAGCAGACAAAACTCAAGGCTTTGACAACGTTACGGGTTTTTTGGAAGGAGCCAGATTTTAGCAATAACATTCCACTGTTGTTAGTCTACCCACCAGCATCTAACCTGCCCTATAACATCTCACTCGAGTTTACAATTTCCTTCACCTCCTATTCCTCTCTAAAGTAAACTCTCTGGCTTTTCTCTAACGTGTGGCTTGGAAGAGGCAGGGCTGAGGTTCCAGCCTCTGAGGTGCCAAGTGGAAATCTTCCTTCGCAGCAGACGGGGAAGAACAAATGCACAGCCTAGGGAAAGTGTTTCTCCATAGCTCTTTCTTTCCCCTCCTGCTCAAGCTGCAGCAAAATGTCAAAGGCATGATGCACGCATTCCTTTGAAGCCATTCCATCGCCTGATGATCCATTTTGCTTATGAAAGGAATGCACACTCGGTGCCGTGATTTTTGTTGGAGGCCTCCGCAGCAATGTAATAACTGCGAGGAACGCTGCCAGGTTTCCCCCCTTCCTTACACATTCCAAAACTTCCATCCAGTGAGCAATAAATAGCAAAAAAATATTAATTACCCAGAGGAAGAATTCTCTCCTGAACAAATATTGGCTTTGTGACGAGAAGGAGTTTGTGAAATGTGTGTTTGCCTACCAAGCCCACTCAGTCTATTTCTGATTCCCGAAGAACATAGTGACCTGTGTGTCAGATTTTGTTATGGCTTTTTTTTTTCTTTCTTTTTTTTTTGCATGGCCAGCAAGAACTGTAACAAACATACAGGAAGGAAAACACCCCTATTGTTGCTCTTGGTCTTTTGGTGGTTTTTGTTCTGTGCTTCGCTTCTGGAGTTGCACAAAAACACGCTCTTCTCTTTTAACCTATTGACCAATTGTCCCAGCTTTTCCCCAGATTGTTCACCGGTTGAAAGTGTCCAGTAAAGGAGCTTGGGAGAAATTATATTTGTGCTATTATATGCCACACATACAGATAGATAAGCATAGATAAAGATAAGATATCTATCTAGATAAGATAGATAAATGTCATTTTCTGTCCTGTGCAAAGTGCTGTGCGTGGGGGTCAGCCTCTGACTGAAGAATTTGGTGGAAACGAAGGTGAATGACTGATGCTTCAGGTCTGGAGGGCCAGCAAGAACAGTGGCCACAGCACCCCAGCACAGAAGCCCTGGAGGAACCCGAGCAGCAGGACAGGATGTGGTGCTTCCTCCTGGAGCTCCCCAGCCTCAGCTTTTTGCATCTCAGGGACTTCCTGAGCTGGATGTGGGTTTTCTGTGTTTAATAAACCTTTTCCATTAATTTCCCTGATCCCCCCTTGAACCTGCAAACAGAGAAATTTCCTGCAGACCAGGAGGGAACAGGGAAAAGGGGAAGTTTCTGCTTGTCTTTGCTGGATGCAAGTCCTTTCCTCCAAGCTCTTGGTGCTCCGGAGGGCAGAAGGCATCAGCAAAAACCATATGCAGCCCATGTCCCCTGCAGGAAAATTGGGCATGGGTGGCTCCGGCCCCTTGCAGGGATGTCTCCAGCCCCCTTGAGTCCTTCTCAGGACTGGGTGAAGCAAGATGCAGGAGGGAGACTGTGATCCCAGCACCTCTGCTACCTGGGGAAGCAAGGCAGGGTGTCCCATTGCCATGGCTAACCCCTACAAGGACACAGACCTTGGATCCAAATGCTGGAGGATGTGGCGCTGACAGCCAGAGCTGCTGACAGCTGGGGATATGCATCTTTGCTCCTGGTCGGGGCAGTCACAGACCCCCAGAAGCCCACCCGACAGGCACAGAAGCTTTTTCCAGAGCACCAAGCTGGCACCAATGCATTGGAGCCCAGGCATGAGACGGGGCAAGTCCCTCTGTGGTGAGAATCCTTAGGGGTGGGCATGGGCCAAGTGCAGGTCACCCAGTTGCAAAACTCCTGGGGCATTTCTCCAGCAGGTCCTACAGACTCCACATGTGCTCTCATCATTTGGTCTTACAGGAGCTGAAAAACCATCTCAGGGTTCCTTGCTTGCCTTCTCTTGGGTCTGTTCTGTTGGGGGAAAAAATGAAATAACAACAACAAAAACCTAAATGCAATTTGGGGCACGTGGAGCAGACTAGGAGGGAGTCCAGGTTTGCGCAGCCCCAGGGCATGGTAACCACAGTCCCAGGACACTGCACGCCAGCCCTCCCCTGCAGAAGAGTGTGGCAATGACATTTTGAGCCTAAGAAAATGATGGCAGCCTTCCTGAAAGCAAAGCGTGGTTCAGCACACTCAGAGGAGACCACCCAGAGAAAAAGAGCCTGAAGAACCCCACAAGTAAAACTCTTGAATCCTAAGCTGCCCCTCATCTGCGTTGCCCAAGGCAGGATGAGCTCCATTCATAGGTTGTGCCCTTCCCTGCTGCTAGGAGCCAGTTATGTTGTAAGAGTAGTCAGCAGTTAGGAGCTGTTACATATAATTATTTACCCACACAGAGATCTTTTCATGAAAAAAATAGCAAATCTTTTCATTCAACAATTTTTAGACAAGAGCTATTTGTTATTATGACATTTTTCGTCTGTATCAGTACAAACATCCAGCCATTTAGTCTTTCACCCACAGAAAACTTCTTTCTTTCTGTTACCAAAAAAAAGGAGGGGGAGGATGAATGAAAACTGAACGTATTTTTGTTGTTGTTGTTTGGGGTGTATTTTGAAGAAGAAAAAAAAAAGTCAAAATAAGATACTGCTGTGAGTCCTTAATTCAGGGAAAGGTCATTTTTAACTGTCCAAAATTGCTTGATTCAATAAATGTTACCCATCTCTAGTGTCATGCTTTGCTAATCAGATTTGAGGAGCTGCTCAGCCCAGTAGATCACACTGCCATGACTTATCAGCTGAACTAAATGGCGTGCTTACACCACGCAGCAGAATCACAGTGGGAATACTTGGCCTTCACAGCTGGCTCTGCAGGACCCTGAACAACACTGCTGGTCCTCTGCATGTCCTGAAAATCAGTTTGACTCCTACTAGGAGCAAAAAGACATGGAGAGACTGGGAAGAGGTTGTAATGATCAGTAGCATCCCTTGGGATGGAGGTTTTGGGACAGAGGTCCATCTGGCCTAAGCTGCTTGTCCTCACCTTCCCTGCAGAGGTGACTGCAGGAAGGATGCTGTCCTCTCTGCTCATCTCGTTTATTCTGCCCATGTGCTGCCAAGTTGCAATTTCTGCTCCTTGCCTCTTTTTTTTTTTTTTTTTTTTTCATGCTCTTCTATCCTTTCAACAGGATTCCTTTCCCCTTGGCCAATGGATGTGAGGGTGTGTTACAGAGCGATTCAGCTGGAAAAACAGCCAAGAAATGAAACAAATAATCTATTAAATTGCTTTCTGCAGAAAAAATCCAAATTCTGGCTTAAATTTCTGGAGACAGAATACTACCCTGGGGATTAAGTGCAGCTATCTCCAGCTGCTGGGTATTCGTATTTTCTCCTTATTTTCCCCTGATCATTATTTGTGTCTTAGCAGGAGATAAATTTCCCTTAGTTTGATGTTATTCCTGGTTCTTTTGTGGTGTTCCCATGTAAAACTTCAGTTGTGATAAACTCCTTGCATCAAAATAAGAGCAGCCTTGATTTCTATCATGCAAAAGGTAGGGTGTCAGTATTCGGATAGTAAACATGAGGTTTCATGGGAAAGTCTGCCTGTTCGCAGCTGGTAGGATGCCTTTGAATATTTTGGGTGCGACTCATTTGATAAGAGCAGACACATAAATTGCTCATCTGAGAGCAAGTCTCCCCGGTCTCCCTTCGCAGTTGATGGAGATCTCATCAAGGGAGCCCAGGACTCATCACCTTCCTGATGCCCCGTGCTCTCCAGCCCTGCTGGTGGCAGTGGCCCGAGGTGGTTGGCAGAGGTGCTGGATTGGGAAGCACGAGGAGGTGAATGCATTTTTCCTGTCGGGGCGATTTCTGCTCTTATGACATGCTGGAGGGCGTGCTACGAGCAGAAATGATAAGCTCAGGCTCTGGGCCTCTCTGGGAACAAACCTCTCAGTTCTGAGTCAAGGTGAACCTCAGCACAGGTTTGTGTTGGATTTGGACTCGTTAACTTGATGTGAAGTAGTCCTGAATTCTAGTTTTTTTGACTGTTGTTCAAGAAGCTGCATCCTTAGGTAGCTCAGGTTGTGGGCAAGGCCTTGTCTCTGCAAGGAGGACTTGGCCAAAATCTCACCATCCTCAGCCAAAGCTTGAGTTGATAGCTGGGTGTCTAGGGGTCAAAATGCCCCCCTGCCTGGTCCTGGTGGCCGGCAGGGTGGAAAATCGGAGGTGGTCTGGTCATGATGCCCCTATCTGTGCATCTCCTGCTCACCAGGCCTTGAGTACAAGTGTAAGGGCAGACCTCCGAAAATATCCACCACATTTTCAATTCCTCTGCTCCCTGGAGTGCCCAAGATGTGGAGGGACAAGATCCTGCCTTGGCTTTAAGAGGGGAAAGGTTTTAAGAGGGCTGAGGGCTTCCATGGATGTCTTGGGGCAGGAAGGAAGGAGGAAGAGGACCAGGCCTGGTCTGGCTGAAAGGCAAATCACCAGTGCACTGACCACACCTGGGCACTTCCAATGAAAGATCCAGTTCGTACCCAGGCACTGCTGTGAAATCCATCAAAATTCATGCACTATTCCCAACTCCTGGTCTTCTCATGCAGTGATGATCTGTATTTGAGCTACGCACTGCCTTAAGGAACAGCACTTCATTTCTCCTGGCCAGGCAAAGGCAGCATTGCTATCCCTGTGTCTTGCATCCCCTACCACAACATGGTGGCAGTTATAAATGAACCCGAAATTCACACAGCATCAGACTTTCCAAAATCCAGTCCTGACCCAGCCTCGTATTCTGAATAGGTTAACAGTCTTTTTTTTTTTTTTTTTTCTAAACAAAAACCAACAACCCTGACCCAGTGAAAAATGTTAAAGGGAAATTGCAAATGTTATGCTTGTCTGAACAGGAGCCACTCTGGGAAACACACTACAGACATTAATTTCTGAGTGATTTCCCCCCTCTCATCCTGTACACCCTCAGATGAGGAATGCTCTGTTTTGGCTTACTCCTATCTTCTAGTGCCCACTCTGCTTATCAGAGATGTACTAGTTAAGGTGGAGGAAATTAAGGTGACCTCTACTAGTTCAGGTCTTTATGCAATTTGAGACGGCCATTAGTCACGTATTTTGGCATGCGGTGAATTAAAGAGAGACTCAGACTTTCAGACTATCTCAGAGCCTTTCTTTCATGTTTTGCTCTCCGCTGTATGACTGGACACCCAGGAAGGCTGTTTCATTTAGCTGCCTCTTAAAACTGATGGCTTTATAAAATTTAAAACAAATCTGAATGCCTTCTGCTGCTCCTTTGGCTGATGCCGTGTGAATATCCTCCTGGCGTCCACGGGAAAAATGTTTCCCAGCTATTAATCAAGCCATTGATTTAGGAATTTTGCTTAGGGAAAGAACTTAGCCCTCGCGCCGGGAAAGGACCATAAATTTGCAAGAGGAAGAACTTCTGGGTCTCAGTTACTCATCCTCTTCCTGCCTGTGTGAATAGACTGAGTTTTGCAGACCAGATGCAGGAGTCAGCACCGCAAGAGTGGCAGGGAAATCCCCACCTTCTTCTCAGCCTGGAGGAGCCACAGTTTGAACATGTTTAGAGCCAAGGAGGCAAAGACAGGAAACAAGGTAAAAATCACCCCCCCCACACCCCCCCCAGGATTTGTGCTTTTTGCTGACACATGCTCACTCCTGGACAACAGAAAATGCTGAGATGCTCAAACTCATTCTCATTCATGGGTCCTGTGCAGAAATCCCACTAAAAGCAATGGGATATCATTAAACATCCCGTTGCAATAAGCATGGCTCCACACCACCTCTCTAACCCCAATGCAAAGGTTTCCCAGACCACCACCTCTTCCACTACCACATCCGACCATGGCCAGGGCTTTCACCAAGGCTGAGCTTCCCCTGGGCACAAAAACCCCAATGGAAAAAAATAAAAATAAAATAATTTTTAAAATGGTGTCTGCATGAGGGGAGAAGCCCGGGGCTAGGCTAAGCAGCGATTTTGTGCCTCTTTAGCCAAAAAGGGCTGTGCACAGCTGATTTGAATAAGTTATCTCACTGATGAACACATCTTCCTGTTAGGGAAAACATTGCTCAAGACTGAAAGACCTAGTAATTGCTTTTTGAAGCTGTCTTTTTTTTGTGTAGGCCTACCCACTTTTTGCCTCTGTCCTAAATAGCACAACTCCCACTGATTTAGTAGAAATATCATGAATTAAGAACTAATGACTCAATTCCTAAAAATAATTTCGGGTGCCTCTATTTATAGGTACCAGCCTTAAGCTCAGAAACATTGGCAACCTCCAATCCTCTATTTTTTTTCCATCACGCTTTGATATCACAGCGGAACAGTCTGGAATTCAACACTTTCCAGTGTTCCCTTTTTCTGGGTAGCTGCCCTTTCCAATCCAGATAGCCTGCAGCACTTGATTTCTCAGGAAGGGACATGGACCATCAACTATTTTCAGGAAGTGTCTGGAAGCTCAGTTTAAAATAGCAGTGGAGATTCTGGAGGGCAGATGCAAACTTGTCCTTTGGTGGTGGATTAGAGACGTGAGAAAACACTTCTGAAGGGCAGCTGGTGGGCAGGATGTGGAAATGATGTGGGTGAAAGCAGTCTTGTGGGGCAGAGAATGGAAAAGCAGAGGATGGAGAAGGAGATTGTGTTGAGACAAGGCATGGAGAGGCAGGGAACAGAAAGGTAGAGGGTGGAGACACAAGGTATGGAGAAGCAGGGCACGAAGAGTTAGAGGTGGGAGAGGCAGGTCACGGAGAAGTAGCCTTGAATCTATTTAACCCTATGGCAAACAAAGGACCTTCAACCTTCCCAAACCTGTATAATCAGACCAACCCCGATGACGTTTGACATCCCTTTTCAAAGGCAATTCAAAATTTTCAGAGGACAGATACTAGCCAGGCATCAAAAAAATAAGGTAGGAAAGTCACTCATGGGTGTTCCAAAAGAAATCCATGGATCTATGGTGTATATCTGTCACCTAAAAATAAAAATAAATATCAACAATATTAAAAAAAAAAAAAAGGAAAAGAAAACTCCATAGAAAATGTAGAAGCATCTATTTGTAACAGAAATCTCCTGTGTTCTTAGCTGTCTGCTTTTAGGACTATAGTATGCCTGTTACTTCAGGGAAAAACAAACAAACAAAACCACAAAAAAAAATACATTCTTGTGTTTATTATTTAGAGAGAAAGGGTAATTCCACCTCAAAGGTGTTAGCAGAGGGAGAGGCTGCACTTTCTCCCCCCGTGGCGCTCAGCACAACGTCTTGGTGCTGGTGGCCACCTCCAGCACGGTGATGTCAGGAGTTACGAAACATGTATCAGCATGGTGGTGGCAATTGCTTCTGTGCCAAGACACATTCTTCTTCTCTTCTTTGGAAATAGTCTTTCTTCGGAAATACTCGGCTGAACACCTTTTGCCCCTCCTCTGTCCTGCTCGCTGAGAGGCAGGATGCTGGCGAGGCCAGCGCATGACTCATGCTCTGGGAAACCAAGCGTGATGTGGCTTTCTGAGGAAAGAACACATGAGCAAGGATTTTTTTTTCTTTTTTTTCTTTTTTTTTAACTTTTCCAAGGAGAATGGGGCCATACAGACAGTGGCACTTAAATAAAGAGGACTCTGTGGCACGGCTGTCAGGGAAGAGGACTGTGCAGGAGCTCCACTGCATCCCCTGAGCTTGCTGTTGTGGTTCAGAGGATCTTTCACAGGCCAAAAAAGCCCATTTTGGGGCAAAGAGAAATAACATGATTTTGGGGAGAGGTGAAACAAGCCTTTCTGTAGCAGCACCTCCTTGCTGCACTGGGTACCGTGACCCTGCTGTTATTAGGAATCATTAGTCATGTAGATGCTTTGGCAGCTGACATGTGTCTAATGTATTATGCTTTTCTTTGGAAATCCTCTGCTTTACACCTCCTCTGAGCATCTTTCCACCATCAGCCACCTGGCACACTCCCGAGGCTGCTCACTAACCTCTCCTGTTCGAGGTGACGTGTAGGCACCCCACAGTACTTACATGAGCTCATTTTGAGCGTCCCCTGTGACGGGAAGGGAGGTGGGCTCCAAGAGGGGTGATACTGGGTGTCACCTGCAGGGCTGGTGGGACCTGGCACCTCCTGGCACCCTGGAGGGTCTCATCCCGTCCACAGTGAGCTGGGAACTTCCCAAAGAGCTTTCTCTATGTCATCTCTCAAGAGAAAGCAGAATGGAAATGGGAAGCCAAGAAAAACTCAACCCAGTTGTCTAATGGGCGGAGAAAGGCTGGGGTCAATATTTCACCTACACGTATCCAACAAAGGGGTTAAAAATAAAAGGGAAGGAGTCAGGGCTGGTGATGCATCCCTGTAAGAGAACAGCATCAATTAATGGGTCTGGGAAGGGGGAGTGTGGCATCCCCCAAACCACTACCCAGCTTTGGCAGGAGAGGTCACCCCCCTGGCAGGGCTGGCACGGAGATGGTTAAGGTTCATGCAGGTGTTTCCCTTTAATAGGCACTGTCAGATACCTTTGCAGCCTGGATGACCATCTGGTTACTATAAAGAATGGTTTATGGGATCTCATCCTGTTTTTTGACTACTATAACATAAGTATTGAGAGCCTGTAAGTTATGGCTTCATAAAAATAACAGCTTAATAATGAGAACGACTTTCTCCTTCCAGACCATGAGAAATTCAGGTGTATTTTACCCCTCCATTAAGATTGTAAAATGAGACAAAAGAGACCCAGACATCTAGGGGGAGGAAGAAAAGAAGAAAAAGCAAAAAAATACCAAAAACCTCTGAGAGCTCTGTTTTACATCAGTGCATGAGCAGAGCTCAAAGCTCTTTGCAGGACAGGGATGAATCCTGGTCTCCATTTTGCAGAAGGGGAAACTGAGGCACCGAGCTGTAAGGTGGCTTGAACAGCATCATCCAGGCAGTCAGTGGTCAGGGCAGGAACTGCATCCTCAGCTGGAGGTCTCGTTGTAGCTGCAGGCTGCATTTCTGCAATTCAAGCCAGCAGCACAGCTACCCAGGAGTTGTCCCCCTTTATCACAGCTATATTTAGGCTGTTCCTTTGTATTTTGAACTACTTCTGTATTTCCAGCAAGCAGCAACCATCTTCAGACCCAGTTTCTCCGTGTTTTGTGGGGTAGCAGGGCAGTGTGTAAATATATGATTTACTCCTTTCAAGAAGTGGCTGCTAGATCTGGCCCAAAATTTTCTGCTTGCTTTTTTTTTTTTTTTTTTTTTTTTGCATAGGTAAGGATGGGCGAGGGCCTTCTGCTACACATTTCCTTAGGACACAGGAATCTTGGACACCTCAAATCAATGGTTTTGAGGTTTTTCTTGAGCACTACTGTCCAAAATACTCTCTGTTTTTTATTTTTATTTTTCCTCACAATAAAAGCTTTTTACATAAATATTGGAATGCAAGACTGCAATTCAAGTAGCCGAATTTCCTCTGTCTCTCCACCCTGGTGTAGTGCCACACCACCACCACCACCTCAGCATATCTTGCACACAACATCCAAACTCTGTAAGGAGCCCTTTTCAAGCCTTTAACAGCAATGACATCGGTGTGGCAGGAAATCAGGGATGCCTGCTTCTTATACATCCGAGCAGAGCTGGCATTTTTATTGATGGTGGTGCTGTGCATGAAATGCTCTGCAGGCGAAGACTGCAGGAGAGCACAGGATACACTGCACGCTACACAGGAGGAAGGGCGAGCACGTGTTTAATATGATGGCCCGTGTCTTGGAAGACCCACTTTTGATTTTGGCTGTCAGAAACAACTTGCACGACCTGCAGGAAGTCACACTTCTCGTAAAAGGGGGCTGGCAGGAGGGTAGTTGTGCCAGTCAGTGGGGTGGTGGGGTACACCAGTGAGAGGTGTAGGTGGGGAAGGAGTCATCTGCCCTGATTTTAGGTAGCACATCGCTGTCTGACTCAGCCACCCTTTACAGGCAGAGGAGGGAGTCATCAGGTCCCTGCTTCTCCAAAGTGATGGGTCCCTGGTTGAGCCTTGGGGAAGGGGAGCCAGCCAACCTCACCCACACAGGGATGTGCAGCAGGGATGCCTGGGCAACATGCTTGTCTCCCCCACTACATTCATCCTCTGCAGGCTAATTAGCCATCATCATCATGAAAAGACACCTGACCAAAGCCCAGAGCAGGCTGGGGACCCAACCTCTGGTGAGGGATCCCTATAATATTTAATAACCTGCTTAGACAGCACAGGGAGAAGTGCTGGACAAAGGAGGGCAATGGAAATGCTGCCACCACGGGATGTCCCTTTCCCCCTTGGCACAGGATGTGGCTCTCCACAGACAGCACCTCTTGGTGCTTGCACAGATGCTGGACCAGCGTGGTGCTGGGTGCTGGGGTGCTTGCATCTGAAGTGCACGTCCTGGGTGCCCAAGCTTGAGAACAGTGAGGGCATCAGTGCTTCTGTCACTTGTCTGCCAGGGAAAACTCCAAAACTCCCTATCTTTTTTTTTTTTCTTTTCTTTTTAAAGACAAGCCGGCTCACGGTGCCTTGAGGTAGGCTGGGGGAGCTCTGGAGGGGGCCGGGGCACTGGAGACCATTGGCTGCGTGGCTGGGAGGAGGCAGGGCTGGGATTATCTTTCTTCTGCCTCCAATTTGACCTCTTTGCCAGCAGATTGTTCTGATTTTCCACATGGAGGGATCTAGGGACCCTCTCGAAAGTTCAAACTCCCGGCCTCCTCCCTGCCGGCAGCAGCAGAGCTCCGCGCCCCTATGCCTCAGCAAAGCCCCATTTCACAGGGAAATCACAGGGAAATGAACTTCTGAGCACTGGTCACAAACCAGACCTCCTTCGTGCACAAACTGGGGCATTTCAAGTCTCTCTTACCCAGGACCACGTGATTTCGAATGGTCAAAAACTTCCACAGTTTTTGCTGGGATTTTGGGGCTGCATTTTCTGCTGGTTTACCAGCAGAAGACCCAGGGGAAATCTCTGGGATGGTTTCAAGGCAGAGCGCTTCCATTTTTCATTTTGCAACAGCATTTTATTTCAAAACTTGTGTGCCGTTAGCTACCAAAAAGCTGCAAAACAAAAACACAGGAATCTGAGCAGTTTCTTGCAGGTTTTTGCTTAGCTCAGAAAGGCCAAACATTTCCATCTTTAGTCAACACAAATTCTTACAATTTATTTTTTTTAAACTTTCTCAGTTCAGCCAGCAGCCCTGACAGGTCAGCTCCTTGCACTGCTCCTTCTGACAGCCTCGCTGACTTCCTCCACGCTGGTGCAAGGACTTGGACTTGGGTTAACCGAGTATTGCCCATCGGTGCAACGCAGTGCAATGCAGCAAAACACCTGGGAATGCTCAGCAGTGTCCGTCTGCCCTTTCCAGCTCACTGGGGCATCTCAAACCAGAATTTCCCAGTCCGTGACTGGAGCACCGAGGCTCTGCAATCACGCGTCTTAATAACAGGTCTTACCCAGCACAGGAGTGCTCTGTGGCATGCACATTATTGCTCCATCTGCCCTGCTTGCAAACATTTATTATTCTCCATGACACATGCTGTAAAACTGCACTGAGGTAACTATGTATAGTTGGCAATTTCCATTCAGATGAGCTGAAGGAATTAATGAATTTGGAAGATTTCAGATCTGTTGAGATAGGGACAGGCGATGGCACGCTTTAAAATAATCACTCTCAACCGTGCACAACTTGAAACCACCCTACTAATCACAGGCAATCTGAGCGCTTATCGGGGCAGAGGGAGAGCTCAAGCACCATTCAAACCCTCTAATAATGGTAAATGATTCCACAAATGCACGTGTCCAGGACTCGGACTGCTTCCAACGCTAAGTGCTCATGAAAACTTGAAGTGCTCCACTGGTTTTAAATCACTGTGCAGGGCTGACTGATTTAAACTATCAGAGCACTTTTCTTTTTTTTCTTGCATTTTCTTCTCCCACCACCACCCCCCTTTCCTTTTATTTATTTATTTATTTTTTTATGAACACTTCAATTTGGAAGCAAGTCAAACACTTTAGTCTAGTGGTTCAAGACATACTGAACCGATTTAGAAATATGTCGGAAAAAAAAAAAAAAAAAAGGAACAGTAAATTATGTTTTAAAACCCTTTGGTTTTAGAGCATTTAAGCAGCAAGGCTTGCTGCTGGAGCTGGGATGTGTTAGCCGGGGCTGGGAGTAAGCGCTGCGGTGCAGGCGTGAGCCCTTATCTGTTCGATCGCATACCTGCTGCAGGGGCACATCTGCCCCTGTGCTGCTCCAAAAATTCCTCAGCCTGTAGGTGCAGTGCTGGAAGTGGCCTGAAATGTAAATGTCATGCACAGAAAGGGGAAAAGATGCAGCGGATTCCCCCTTCCACCCCTGCCTGGGCTTCTTCTCTGCACAGCGTTTGGTCTCAAGCAGCCTCACAACCCGAAAGTGAAACTTTCTGGTGAGTTTACCCTTCTCGAAAGATGGGATAAAGCTGAAGCAAACAGCATAAATAATGAAAAAGTGAATTAGACTTTTAAAAATTCCATCGCCTTTAATAATTCAGACTGATTATAACATGCTGAAAGGAGCTCTTTTTTTTTTTTTTTTAAATTACTCCTAGCTTGGCAATCTCCCATTACGCACGAGCACCTCCATTGAAAATCATCAGCTAACGATAGCTGGGTCAGTGTGAGACGAGCAGCAAATTGCATCTCTGTAGATGTTTATTCCCAGGGAAGACCCACACGGCCATCCTGTACCCAACGGTGGCACAGGGATGGAGGATGCGGGACCCACGTCCTGCCCCTGGCTGCAGCCACGCTCTGGCTCGCATAAAGCCTTCAGCCTAAAACTCCCTCGGAGGCAGTAAATCGAAGCTGCTTGTCACCGTTGCTGGGAAATGAGTGCAGCGGGAAGGAAACCGAGCTTACGGTCGCAGGCATGAGCTGAGGTTTCCCTCTCATGTAATGTGGCGAGGTTGAGGGACTGATACAGCCACAGCGAGCGGGGGAAATGAGGACATGGGAGCATGCCAGGCCGGGCGGTAAAGACAATGCCAGCAGGGCCTGAACAATGGCAATCCTTGTGCAGGGACTCGGGCCATGCGTGCCACCCGTTTCCTCCCTTAAGATGCTACAGGTGTCATCTGCTGCTGGCTGGGACTTGCTGCCAAAGGATGAAACAAGGTCAGGCCACCAGCGTTCCCATCACCGAGAGCCACATCCTCATCTCGATGGAGCAAGGAGCTACTGCGGTGACCATGACTGCATGACAATGACATCGTCCTAGTGACACTGTTGTAGAATCACAGAATCATTAAGGTTGGAAGACACCTCCAAGCTCATCTGGTCCAACCATCCCCCTACCACCAATGTCACCACCAAACCATGTCCCTAAGCACCACGTCCTCGAGATGTGCCGGTGGGTGAGGAGTGAGGCTCTGGAGAAGTCAGGAATGGAGGAGAGCAGATGGCAGGAGAAGACTGGAGGCATCTTGAAGGATGGCTGGGAGCCCTAGGGAGCTGAAGGACTGCCCCAAGCATTGGCCTGGCTTGGAGCAATGAGGCTGAGACATGGACCAGGAGAAGTCGCGAGGCCGTGGAGCAGCTGAGAAGTGGGAGCTGAAGCCCAGCTGAAGCCTGGGAGGAGCAGGAGAAAATGCACAAAGGGCTCTTTTGTAGCGTGGCTCCGCTTGCGAGACTCAAAACTGTGGTCACAGGAGCCAGGCTGAGCTCTGAGGTTGCAGCCAGACTCGTTTAGCATTTTGCAGGCCGTAATTTACTAGCAAATACAAACACTGGCCACCCACAGGATACACCCCACTCCCAGAGCAAAAAGGTAGGTGGGGGGCACCCCTTGTCCACTGCCCCCACCATGCCATCTGGCTTGCTGCTGCCAGGCCCGTGAAGGCCATCTGCCTTGTGGCTGCCAAGAGAAAGTTAATTATATATATTTTTTTGCAGAGACACAATGGCAGCCAGAGATGTAGGCCAAGCATAAGGGAATAAATGAGGCCCAAAGTCACATTGCCAGCGCTCAGAGAGAAGCTGTTCCTGGGCTAGCCATGCTGCAGCCCCCACTCCAGCAGGGACGAGGCTCTCCCAGAGTTTTGGAGTTGATGTTTCATGCTCATTTTTGGCTGGGGTACCTCCGTGAGAGGGCACACAGTGGGACAGTCTGCTCCAGGCCCTGCCTGGGCTTGGTGAGGGACAGGAAGAAACATCCCTTCACCTGAGCCCCCAGTTCCCACATTCATCAAGCGAGCACAGCCGTTCCCATTTCCTTTGCAAAATGCCTCTAGCAGGAGAAAAATAATGTAAGAACAAAGTATGAGAAAACCAGAGTTTTCTTTGGCCCTGTTAAAACTACTGTGAGAAAATGCAGCTGTTCGAGAGCATTTAATAAATTATTTTCTTTGCAAAGCCTCACCTTTTTGTACCAGCTGATGTTCATTAGCCACCTCCAGCTCATCGCGACTCAGAGACACCCTTGCTACTACCACTGCCAAAATAGCATGATCCTGAGCCCAAACCAGCACCTTTCCTTCAGGTCAAGGATCCTGGGGGAACAGGGTCAACGCCACACTCTTGCATTGAGACCATTTTGGGGTCCAGGTTGACATCCCCACACTCTGCTGTCCTATGCCTCATCAACATAACTCCACATCTTTGCGTTTTGCTCCATGTTGCAGGACAGATGAGCCCCCAGGGACCAGACCTTTCCTCCCCCATGATTTTCAGGATACCCAATATGTTCTGGTGGACCCTCAGGGGTCCTGGTTTCATTTAGGTCTGCAGGAAGCTGTCCCCTCATTCCTCACACAAGAGCAGCACCAGGGCAGGGATTAATCCCTCTCCAGAGACATGAGTTTTCCAAACTGCCTCGTAAAGGGAGCAGCACATTGCGAGAAGAGAAAGCTCCTTTGTTTAGGATAGCAGCTGTAATCTCCACATCAAGCACATGTTGGAATTCATAAGTGACCATTTAGCCATATTCTGACAGCAGAACGAGCAGCCTCGGAGCAGCAGCCAGGCCTATTTATAGAGAGGAGGTTTGAGGTAATATCCTTACCTTGGATGCACCGTCTCCACTTAAGAGCCCAGCTTACAAGGGAAAGTGATGCCAGACAGGCCAAAAAAAAAAAAAAAAAGGCAGGAGTCATGGCTCACTCTGCCTGGCTTGCTTTGCATCATAGCAAATTAAATGTTACAAGAGCAGTAGAAATCTCTAAAACCTCCAATTCTTTCAGACTTTAATAAGAAATGCTGGAGAATGTGTAGCCACTGAGGTTCCTCAGGCCAAACCTGTATAAACATATCAAGTTAATGCATCACTGATGTCGCAGTACAAGAGCGTTAGGCAATCGTGAGCTACCCAAGAGGTCAGAGCTTAGCCTACAAAGTTTGCTGACCTTTCTGTTGACTTTACTGCTGACACTCGGTGGCTCAGGAGAGCTCTTGGACGCTCACTGAGCGTTATCATGAACTGAGGCTCTCCCCCCATATTGCGTCAAACATTAATGCCTCGAGTCTGCTAAGGCCAAGGTGTTTGGGAGAACTCAAGCGGTGATGGCTGAGGTGTCCTGTGTAGATGGCTGGGATCCAAGTCTGGCTGAAACTACAGGAGCTGCCCTGGGACACCTCAGAAAAGTGGATTTTCTCCCAACAAAGAGGAGTCGGGAATCCGTGGAAAGGGGAAAGGACACCAAGGTGGTGGTGAGAACCCTGCATGCACATTGGTTTGGAGAGCTCTTTGAAGGGTTGCACTAAGAATAACGGAATGGCTTGGCTATGGCTTGTAGAGATGATAGTCCAAGGCTGAACTGTGGCTTGGAACAAGGCATGGTGGGATGAGATTCAGCTCACAGACAAAATACCTAAATTTAGCCATTTCATTTAAATTTATTGCCTATGCTACATGTAGGTGCCTCCAGGCCAGCCAGGAGTCTGAAAGCCAATTGCCACCTCGAGAGAGATCACGTTGGCCAAATGTGGGTGGTTCCCTTTGGGTACCTGAACAGATAAGGCTGGTGCTGAAGAGCTGGGTTGAATTGTCCCAGGGCGGTGCCTTCACCTGAAGATCCCTTCCTCTTGCTATATTGAGGGCAGTATATGTATGATGGCTCCCAGAGGTCCCAGGCCAAGAAGTAACAGCACTTGCGTTGGTTTTAACAGCTGCTGAAGTTTAGGGTTCAGAGCAGGACATTTCATCACCTTGGCTCACTCGTCCTTCTCAGAGAGGAGCTCATAATTCTGTTTTTTGGCTAGTACAGCTGGCTTCATGATCTGTGTACCAAAATCTTCCTAGGACCAAGATCTGCTACACACATGCTGGTACCAAAGGGAGCAGAGAAGATGCTCACACATGCAACCTAAGAGCCCCACATGAACCATCCCAGCACTGATGCTTCCAAAGGAAGGATGTTCCCTTACACCAAATATTCACTTTGGTTTACCTCTTGGGTGTGAGAAACCCTACCTATGCATCCCAAACCTTTGCACCATGCCTGTAATTAAGCTGGTCGTCCCCTGAAGTTCCTCCTCCAAGGCAGTAAAATTAAGTTGGGGACAAGAATTTCACTTGCCAGGAAGAAAAGGTGTCACTTTAGGAATCTCACGTCTGACATGGAAGCTGCTCTAAGAAACTTCCCCCTGCTTCCCACTGGCACATGGGAGTAGGGGAAATAGCCCTCCGAGATACCTCTGAGCCCTTCCCCTCTTCTCTGAGTTCAAGTTGCTGCTGCTGTTGCTGCAGGGACAGCTGAAAAAATCCTGGTGTGCGAGGGAAGGAGAAGCTGGCCAGCATCCAGCATCGGCTTCTGCCGTGGGGGGAGAGCCCTGCCTTCCAACAGATGCTGGGCTGTTACAGCTCGAGAGCCCTGCTCCCTTACCTTCCAGGGGTGTCCCTAGCTGCTCCTTCACTGACCGAATTAACCAGGAGGGACTGAACCAGGAATGTATATTTTATGATTAAGCATACACGAGAAGCCCAAATTGCAGGATTTTGATAAAGAAAGCAACAGGACAGAGGAAAGAATTATTTGGTAAATCTCTTTGTAGTGCATTGGTGAAAAAGCCGAGTGATACAGTCCTATAATGTGTTGAAAATTAAATATTTCCGTTCCTCTAATACGTGTTGTGGTCATTAAGCCATTAAACAGCAAGTGACTAAAGCTAAATGGCTAACCTGAAGCCCGGGATTTTCACCACGCTGCCCAAGAGCTATTAATATTGTGTTTTATTATTTCAAGGGTGTCTGTTAGTTAGAACGGGAGGCTGTACCAATCCTACCACAATAGTAAACCACCGATAACTACATCAGTTCAAATTTACTAGATTAATAATGACACTAATGTACTCAATAGCAATCAGCACAGGTTCATGGAAAGGGGATCCTGTCAAAGTAAACTTGCTTTTTTGCTGTTGATAGGGACAACAGTGTTAATAGAGTTGGCACTTTATAGAGGTATCGGTAGCACAGGGTATTTTAAGCTGATTAAATCCACTTGGCATACGTAAAATCTGTTAAGAACTGGACACTTGATAGATCTCAAACCTTAATTGCAACAGGAGACAGTTCATCGAGCTCCTGTGCTTTCAGCGGTACTTAGCAGAGCTCAGTTTTTGGCCTTACACTTTAATTTTTTTAGGAATATTCCTTGAGACAAACACATCATTAAAGCTTGCAAATGATGAGGAAATCTGGGAAGTGCCAAGGAAAGAAGAGATCGGAGGGACTGGGTAATCTTGATTGCTTGCTATGCTCTTTGCAGGCAAACAATATGAATTTGTTGGCAGCCAAATATACATTTATCCTTTGAGGAATGAAGACTTTCTGTGCACATTTACAGTACACAACAATGCCCAGGAAGCAGGCATTTTGAGAATTGTTTTCCAGGGGGTTAGATGGATCCTGAAGGTTAAAACAAGCCCACTGCACAGAAATAGGGAGGCTGTGGTCTGTGTCTGGCACAGATCTGATGTCTGTGGGTGTTGACATGGTTATACTTCCACTGTTGAAGAAATCTTGATAAATTGTAGAGAGCTGCAGGATGATAAAAGAATTTGAATATATAGATATGGCATACACTGACATGCTTAAAGGGCCCTCAGGGTGTCTAGAAAAGCAAGGAAAAAGCTAAGGGATGACTTGACTCTGGTGATAGAACTATATTCAGCTAAACTGATACGGGCATAATAAGATCAGACATCAAGAAATTTAAGCTGGTCAAATTCATATTAGAAACAAGATATATATCTTTCAGCAATGAGAACTGAATCAAATATAGGAACCATTTCCTAAGATTGGCATTTGATTTTCCATCCAAGGATTTTTTTTTAAATCAGATGAGATATCTTTTTGTTGTTGTTATATATATATATATATATGAATAATATATTACTAGATTAATAATGACACTAATGTAGTCAATACCAATCAGCACAGGTTCATGTATATATCAATAATAAAAACAAGAATGAATCCTTCAATGTATCCAACAATGTATAAAACTCTTAATTTTATATTTGCCCAGGATTCTGCAGATACCTAAAGGAGCATGGAACAACCTACCCTGCCTCTGAGGCTTGGGCCAAAGGACCAGGATCAGAGCAGTCAGCCTCTTGAAAATTCATGGGGAAAAAAATAAAATATATCCGCAGGTTAGTCTTTATTTCCTAGGTCATGGAAGTTGTCTCCCTTGAGTTTTGTCATTTTACCTTTGAGATCCTGCAAGAAATAGTCAGATTCTGTGGTGTGCCTGTATCCCCAGATGGGCTTATCCAAAATGAGCAATTAAAAAGCATAATAAATATAAGCAAAAATTATAAACCAAATATATAAATAAAAAAACCTGGAATAATTCTGCAATGTCCTCTAGTCTGACTCTTCTGAATCATCAATTAATGACCTACTTAATCACGTTAATGTTTTCTCTAGTCCTGATCAGACTTGCTTACACGTAATGCTTTATTATATTGGCCTACTATTTAATGTGAACCAGGTATACACGAACATCTCACCAATCAGATCCATTTATCTACTAATGCTCCAGCACTTACTCTGTTGCAAGAGAGAGTAAAACATGATAGCTAGTTTTTTTTTAATTAATTAGTTTGTCAAGCTTATTTTAAAAAGAAGAAACTTGAGCCTAAGTTTGCCTGTCAAGCAAAAATACTATGGCTAGATAGATTTCCAAAGCATGAAATTCAAGAGGAGTTAGGTTTCCCTTTGTGCCTTTGAAGAGCTCTCCTTTGTGTCCAAGAGCTTTGTCTTGGCTGACGTGCTCCCGGCACTTACCCACAGCCAGTTCGGGGACATTTTGCTCTGTTTCCAGGAAGCACTGTGACCAAAGAAAAACTGAAGGCTCGCAAAGACACGTGCCAGCCCAGTGGTAATTGCAGCATTTCTAAGGCTCGCCTTTTTTTTTTTTTTTACATATTTAAGGACTCAGTCATATAAATGGCCTTGGCTGCACACCAAAGATCGGACCTCAGCGTGATGGCTCTGACCTATTTCTCTGTTGTGGCACACACGTCCGCTGTCTGAAGAGCCCAGCAGCTGGAAAACATGAGGAGGAAAGAGAAATGAAGCTGAGAGGAGTCTTTCCAAATTCTTCAATCAGGCCCAAACAAGCTTTGAACACAGGATGCTCTGCTATTGATTAGGTGATCAGGATCTGGGTGGGTTGTGTGTGGTGTCCATGTCAAGCATCCCCTTTTCTCATTCTCAGCACGGATTCCAGGAGAGCTGCTTTGCTTTGAAAGAAAAGGGAATTTCTCCACACCGGTAGAGCATCACAAGATGCAAAGAAGGAGAGGGAAACCTATTGTAACACAAAACCAGATGTTTTTGCAGCTGATCTCAACTGAGTGGAAGAAAATTTAAGATGTGCTGGTAAGAAGAGCTTTATCAAGTGGGTGACTGAATGTGGGAAAGTGATGGAAGCAAATCTGTGTGAAAATGTTAAAGCAAAGTTTGGAAACATCTTGGAAGATACAAGCATATTTCACCTTTTCATTTTAGGTTCTTCTAGCGGGGAGGAGTCTGATTTGCTTTACAATCACAGTAAGCCATGCCTTGTAAATAAAACTTCCTATTGTCCTCCAGAGACGGCATTTCCATACACGAATGTTCCTTATTCAGGGAGTGTTAATCCTTCAGAACAATCTGTGCTTCCAAGATGAATCCAGATGCTCATCACGTAATGTGTCCTCTCTGATGTGCTTCTGTTAGGGCACCTTCTCCCTTTTTGCTAGCGTCCTTTGCCCCAGAAGCTGAAGTGCTGAATCAAGCCTTGAAATATAGGGGACAGGTTTTGCCATCTGCCTTAAATTAAATCACCTTTTCCTCTTCAGAGGGCCCAGCCGGTCTCATTGGAGCCGTGTGAGGTCCAAGACATGCCAACAAGCTGGGCCAACCTCTGAAGGACTCAGGGGCACACTCCATGTCCCCAGGAGCTCCTAGCCAAGACAGAGAGAGAGGAAGAAGGAGGATGAAGTGCCGCAAAGACTAGTACGTACAAACACTCTTGTTTCATGCATATTTTATTATTCCAGCTCTGTAGGATTCTCACAGGATTTCCTGGAGAAAAAAAAAAAATATATATATATATATGCATATATATATATATATATATATGCAGCAGATGAATGTCCTGGGCTTGTCAGACTGCTGCAAATGTGCTATAGGGATGGGCAGTGTGCACAAAACGGATGTGCTTGGGGCATGATGAAATCCCAAGCAAATGTCTGATGTCCCAAACTTGCATAGCCATGATCTCCACTCAGAGACTAGGGTTGGCTGAGGAAACATGGGCAGACACGAACTTTCTCCTTTTCTGATTTTTTTTTCCGACCTTGAGGTTTTACAGGGAATCAAATCTTTGCAGAAGACACTGGTTTTGAAGAAGTCCTTAAAGTTAGGGGAGGGAGTTTGACATGACTGGCCATAGCTCAAGGAGGTTTCTAAGCATTAGGAGCTATATCTGAACTGATGCTTGGCTAAATATCACACTTAGCTGCCATTCAGCCATTTTCCTTTTAATATTGCTATTTTTGTATCTAGGGGTCATTGAATCCAAGCCAGAGGGCTTGGCAGCCCGTGTTGGCTGGGCCTACACCAGCAAACCAAGCAGGGCCAGCTTGTCCCAGCCTTTTTTTCTGGCCCTAAAGGTGAACACCAGGACGCAGCTCATGTTCATACGGTTACTCACAAAGCAAGTCATGTCAGTAGGGTTACCCCTTCCTGCCCCCTTCCACAAACCCCTCAGAGTGCCCTTGACAGCACGGCCACATACCCAGGTCTATGGGATGCCCTGAGCCATGCCAAGGCGCTGTCTGGGAGCCTTCTCATTTGCATGGCACCAAGAGTCATGCCAGGGAATAAGCCAAATTCTGGGTGCTCACTGGAGAGTGTTTGATCGCATGCCCTAGTTCTGAGTTTACCAGTGTAGGCATGAGCGTTCAGACCACCTAGTGCTGAGCTTAATTCAAGTGCTGCCATCACCGCCCTCCACGGGGTCTACAAGGAAGCAGGAACCAGCCTGGGATAGCAGACAGCCTCTTTGATCTCTGCAGCAAAGGTGCCCCAGTGACGATACGGGTAGGCAGCTTGAATGTGACCTGAGTTCATCCGAGATATCGCCGAGCTCTCCTGATAAGCCCTGTCTGGGGTAGGGAAGTGTTATTGCCCTGTTTATGCCTGGCGGAGATCACACAGCCACCTTACATGTCTCTCCAGCTCCCTGCTGCATCCCACCCCCCGTCACCCTGGTGCTGCACCAGGTGGGCTCAGTCATGCTCTGTTCCCATTTGCGGATTAATCTAGCATCACATATCCTTTTCCTTGCCAAGATGATGGAAATATCCTGCTTTGGGGCTCAACCTACTTTTTTTTTTCATAATCTTTTCTAGTGAGGGTATTTATTAATATGCCACCACTGCCTCGATTGTATTTTGGAATGGGAGACAGAGGTTGTGTTTTAATTTTCAGTTAAATGTGAAGAATCAACATGAAAAGCTTCAAACTTTTCATCTTTGATGCCAGACAAGCATGGAGAGGTGTTTTTCAGAGCCAGGCTTGCTAGGGAGCTATTCATGAATCTATAGATGAAGCTATTTTGCTCCTCAGCCAAGCAACTTTCAGACATTACAGAGCATTTCTATACCAGATCTATTTTTTTTTTTTCTATCTGACCTCTAATTCTAAAGAAAACTGCACCTCTTCTTTATAGTACTTAAATTTCAGTTTCTTAAGAGCTCTGCTCAGGAGGACATACAATACAGAAACAGTCTGCATACTTACAAATATGCCAGTGGTGTATGGCACATTTTAGGGACCTTCTTTATTTTAATGTCAAAACAGGGGCTCAGTCCCCAGCTGTAGCCAAATTTACCATGCTCATTTGCACCAGGCTACAGCAGCAGGTTGTGGCTGCTGGTCTGTTAACGTGGTACTGGCAATTTGGGTGGTTTCTGTGCTTTTATTGTTTCTTTTGCACTTCCCAAGATTGCAGGAATTTTATTTTTATGTTTATTGATGACTTCCTTGCTTTTCTGGTTGAGGAGAGCTCTCCAACCTAGCAGGGAGTAATGTGCAGACTCAAAAACTAGAAGGAAAAAAAAGGACGTGGAAGTCGATGTTCACCTTGCAAACCTTGCAGTTCTCGAGCCAATCTTTTCCTTTCAGGAGGGCCCAAAGGGCTGAGGTCTGTCAGGCCCACAGATGGATTTAGCTCTCAGTGAAGATACGAGGTATAAACTGAGTACCTGCAAGCGGGTGATCAACTCCCAGCTCTCGCGGCCACACCGCTGAGGAGAGGGACAGGATAACTCTCAGTTCTGGCTCATTACAGACTTGATGGTATCTCCCTTGTAAGTTACTAAACCCATTTTGTTCATTTTGCAACACATCAATTTTATGGCGGAGCCTGAAGTATTTACTCGTCCTTGGGGTTTGCAGTTGTTGAGATACAGGATGTAAAAGCTTACATGTAAAATGTGCCTGAACTCTGCTACCCATTCAACAGCGAGTCAATAGTTCAGGAGTTAATTCATGAGAAGAAGGGAGTAAAAACACACCAAGGTCAGGATCTCATGACCCACAGTCCGTCTATAACTCTATCTGAAGGACCTTGTAATAGATAGGTATGTGGCTTGGAAAATACATAATGTTGTGGTTAAGTGAGGCATTTCACAAGTTTTGTAACATCACACTACTGGCAAACTTTCTTGAGCACACATCATATTCAGATCGGAGATCTCAGTGGGATGGAAAACGTTAGGGTGATGAAGGTTTTAAATCTCATGACACACAAGCTGATATGCCAAAAAATATTTACAAGCTGGTGAGCGTCCCATAAACTCCCTCCAAAGATTTTTCTCGTTAGGCACCGGAGGAGCTGTGCTGATTTATGCCAGAGCTCTGGTCCTCTCCTCCCCATCGCCCAGCAGACAGGGAGCGCCAAGCCCAGGCAACCTCTCCAGCAGCCCATTTGCTGTTCCTCTTCACAGCTCCAAGAGGTTTGTGTAGTGTCAGCACCCACAGCCACTTTCCTGGCTTTCCATCACTGATGTGGTACAAGGAAGGTTTAGGTTTCCAGTTCTGCACATCTCAGGGCAGGAGGCCCACCTTGAAGTATGATTTCAGGGCATTCTTTCTGCTTTGCCTGTGGAATGCCAAATTGCCCAGCCCCAGAGGAAAGGCTCCACCACTTCTCTAGTGAAATGTGGACCTCGTGAGGCACAAGAACAAAGCTAAGCTCAGCAGGGCCCGCAGGCTGAATGCTTTCCATCTGCCCAGCCTGGCTAAGGCAGGAGACCTGTGAGCAGAGCTTGGGATCCCATGCCCCAGCCTTGCTCCAGGCCATTAAGTGTGAGCTGGAAGGGGCTGAAAAGGGCTGGGCATGGTCTAGCTCCTTCTGGGGAAGCTGGAGCACCTTTGCAGGCCTGCAGCTTTGCAGTATGGACAGTGGGTTTCACCATTAAAGGATGTGGTGATGGTGTCTAAGGGGCTGGTAGCACGGTCCTACATGGCCAGATGCTCTCTGCACTGAAGTTGTTCTCCAGATTGGACCAGGGAGATGAAATATCTTGAAGAAAGAAAGGGAGGGGAAGGAAGATGGGACTTCCTAAATACAGACAAGGTCCATGGGGAAGACAGCAGCAGGGGGAGGTGGCAGGGAGCAGGGACAGGGAGGAGGGCTGCTCTCTGCCAGCGCTGCCTCGTGCTCTGGTCTCATGATTCACAGGGCTGCCGCCAGCTTCTGGTGTGACCTGGGGTAAAATCACCGACTTTCTGTTCCTCATGTGCAAAACGGGACTCTTCATACTTCCCTTCATAACTGCCCTCTCTGATTATGGCATGGGATGGTTGGGCCAGAGCACGTATGGCTGCATGCAAGGGTGCAGCTCTGAGCCCTGCTGGTTTCCTGCAGGACCCAGTGCTGTTACCTGAGCATTAATTCAGGGAAATATTTCCATCTGGACTTTCAAGGCAGCCCGTGCCCAGCCAGGGTCTTCCCCCCTTTCTCTTGTAGGTTCTTCTTGCAGCAACCTGGAAAATAAGGGGCAGGAGGAGGGAGGGAGAAAGCATTAATGGAACAAATGCTCCAAACTCGCTTCCAAAAACATTTCCATCTTCCGGCAGCGTAGCAGCTGCGGCATGTCCGACGCTGTGTTTGCCGTAATGGTCACCAGCTGCGAGGAACCGCTTTTTTATTGACCAGAGCACTTCCTCAGGGCTGCAATAGATACCGAACACCTCCGGCTCCAAGTTTCGCAGGTGCCCGGAGCTGGGGCTGGATTTCCCCTCTCCCTTCGCTGCCCTCCAGCCCCTAAGAGCGGTGCTCTGCTTTCCTGGCAGGTCTGAAGCCCCACGCACACCCATAGAGCCATGGTAATTAAGAGACATTTAAAGAGGTAATATCAAAGATAAATCATGCAGCAAAAATAATTAAAAAATAATAAAAGCTAAGACTTTCTTTTCTTTTTTTTTCAGGAGGATCTTTTGAGGAGGGGGGCTGGATATAATCTTTTTGAGCGCTCTATTATAAGCCCCGAGTTATGAATAAATCCATATTTTAACATCTGGGATTCATAACATCTTGCTGACAGTCAAATCTCATAAAAGATGTGGTGAGCTCTACAGATGTGGGAAACCTCATTCAGTGAGCTGCATAACAAAGGAAATCTAGTGCTTTTCCACTATTCCTCGTTAACTCTGTGGCTGGATGCAGCGGTCCTGACACCAGCGAGGAGCAGAGCTGCAGGGTCACCCATGCTAGGTGCACCCTTGCTCAGAAACGCACACAGCATCGCTGCTGTAAAATAACGGGGGAAAAAAGTGTGGGATTGCCGTCCCTCCTGGTGCTCCAGGCTGTGTGTTCATGCAACAGCAAGTAGTTTCTGCAAGGAGAGGCTTCCAAATAGAAGGGTACAAGGTGATGGAAAGCACCACCCGAGGCATCAGGAAGATGCGAGGCTAAGGGATGTGCCTAGGGTTTGTGTGAATGTCCCTTTGATACCAGCATGGGATCTTCACGAGGTAAAACGGGGGGAAGGAAGGGAAGAGAAAGGGCAGGACACCCTGTCACCCCCATCTCAGAAACCCACGAGAGCCTCCACGGCTCCTACAGCGGGGGCGTAGCTGGTGGAGGTGGCCACAAACCAGACCCAACGCTTGTACTGCCACGGGTGTTACAGCAAGCCAGAGTCCCCTGTCTATCGGGTAAACCCAAGGAAAGCAAACAGTTTATTATGGTCTCATTTAATTTGGACTTATAGAAAGTTGGAGCATCAGAGCCTGTATTTAATGCATTTGTGGTGGAGGGGATTTTTTTTTCCTCCCCAAATGGCTCACCATTGATTTTCCTCTTAACAAGTGCTCCTGCTCTGACAGTCCATCTCACTCTCCGTGTTCAGACTAAGAGGTTGTAATCTTCCCGTCGGTGATATCTGAATCCCTTAGCCGTGGGCACGGTTATGTTTTCACTAAAAGAGGATTACAACCTATTAATCAATAAAGATGAAGTGGGTTAGCAGAGCCGTGACAAAGACAGGGTTATTTCGCCCAGGCTGGAGAGACAGGCACGAAATAAAACAGCACCTCAACAGCCTTGTTCTTAGCAATGGGTTTTATGTGTGTGAAAGGAATGGGTAGTGGAGAAGAAAAGAACTGTAGCAAAGAGCTGACGCCAATATCTGGATGATCACCCTACTATTTCATCGGGGTGCCCGCGGTACGAGTGCTGAGCAGAGGCAGGAGACCAAAACCCACTCCTGCCCTGACTGATGCCAAATCTCAAAACGCTTTATGGCAGGAGGACAGAATTACTCGTATTGAACAGAGGGAGAAACTGAGGCACGCGATTTGTTTGTGAGCCTGTAGGAAGTAGGAGCCAGGGCTGGAGAACAGAAAATAGGCTTTGGGAGAGCAGCGAGTCCAGCCCAGCTGGCTGCCTTGCGTGACTTACGCTAAGAGGCTGGCAGGCCTCTGGAGCAGAGCTAAAGCACTGGAACTATGAATTTCCAAGCTTTCAAATATTTGGATAGCCTATAAATATAATTCTAAGCTCCTAATCCCCCCCTGTCAAATGGTGTCATTTTTTTTCATCTTTTTTTTTTGTTGTTTCGACCTCCCTTCTTTGTAAAGGTTTTGCTAAAGCAGCCTCAGCTCTGACATCATCTGAGAATTTCATTTAACAAAATGTTTTGAATCATTTGTGCCGGTTCTAGTGACTCTGCCAATGGAAACAGTCCCGGCAGCAAGTGCGATTTTAAACCTTGAATGTGCAATTTTTTTTTTTCCTCTCCTGTGGTTACATTCAGAGCAAAAACTCTCCCCTTGTCTCTGGGCCAGCTCTCCCTTGAGAAGGGGCTGCTCTAGGACATCAGGAGCACAATGTTTGCGTGCCCAGGGAGAGCTCATCTGGAGACAGGGCAGCTTTTTGTGTCCCTGTCCCATGTAACCCACCTGGGGTGGGGAAGAGGAGCAGGAGGATGGGCTGAGGCAACGTTTGCCTCATTGATGTCCTTATATCAGGTTCTCCTTCACTCTTTTTTTCAGTGGTTGCATGGAAGCAGGAACACAACATCCTGAACCAAACAAGGCAGAGATGCAAGGATCCCAGCCCTCCAAGCTGCATTTAATGCTCATCAGCCTCCACACAGCAAAAACAAGCAACAAACAAGGTGGCCCTCAAGTATCCCTGATGCACTACTGCCAGATGTCTTCCTTCTCATGGCTTGCATGGACAGAAGTTGGTGCTTGAGGTTGTTTTAGGAAGCAGGAATGTCCTTTTCCCTCAGCAACACATCTTTGACCCACCGAACCCAACAGATGTTCATTAAGAGCCACTGCACAGCGCTCAGGACTGGGGAATGAAGTTACTTCCAAACTCAGCGGTCCCTAAATCCCCCTGCGCACCAGAAGCACCCCATGAAACCAAGCTGAGATGCCTCTCTCACAAGAGAGGCTCCAAAAGGAGAGGTGCATGAGATTTTATGGCGTTATTATGGCACCACTGACACTGTTAGAAGCAAACACACTCAGGCTTATAATAAGAGGGTGTAATAGATAGTAAGTGCAAATGACTCATTCACTGAGATTTTCCAGGATTAGACAGCAGCAGAAGGGCAACGGCTGTGTAAAATGGACTTTAAAAAATAATCTTCTAATAAGATTTTAATAAACCTGTTAGTAAATTACAATGCTTGACTTCAGGAACTATTTCTCCCCGGCAGTGTATTTCTGTGGAGGTGAGGCTGCGATGCTCTCCAACGTGTGTGACACAACCTCGACCGTGCCATGGGCAGAGGCTGGTGGGGAAGGGATTCATCAGGTCAATGGATGAACAAAGAAATCACACCTGTGGGGAGCAGTTCAGTCCCCAAAAGCTGTTTCAGGCCTCCCACAACATTTTATTTCGGGATTAAACTCAACATCCTTTACTTGGAGTCTCTTCTTGTCTTTTTCTTCCTGTTGTCCTGAGTAGATTGATTTCCAAATGAAAATAAATGATGGGTCTTGAAACAAAAAGCCTCCTCTTTTCATTGCCCTCCAGACTGCTTGTAGCAACTGCTGGCTCACCAAAGCCTTGCTCTAAATCCAGCGTCTGGACACGCACGTGCGTATGCCCGATGCAGCGGGTCTGCCACATTTTTGGTACTTTTTAGAAGCCTGTCTCCTGGGGTCAGGTCATTACATGGGAATCTCGGCTCTCGTTTGGAGCAGAGAACTCATTTTTGCAGCTGCCAGAGTTGAGGCAGAAAGCTCACGTGTGCGAATGCTTAGGGGCTTGAAACCCCGAATGCAAAACAGAAGGACCCAGGGTTATTGGCCCTGCTGAATCCTCTCTGAATAGCAGCCTGGTTGTGTTTAAGCTGGACCCGGCCCAGCTGCTCGTCTGGTAGGAGGTGGTGGGCACTTTGGTCCCAGCAGGACAGTGTCCATCTCCCCCTCCGCCTCCTGCTGAGGGCTGTCAGTCATTTATCCCGTTGCCTTATGGAAGCTTCTCCCACCCAAAGACGTTACCACCCATAACGTTACCACATTATGTTATTAAGTGTATCTGGAAGTGTGTTTATACAGATATATACATCTTCCATTTTCACTTTTACTCTCTGGGGAAAGCTTTAAGAGAGGAGGCAGATGCAGCTCCTCTGTTTTATCCCTATCCTACAGGATGAATAGGGAAAATAAACTTCAGAGGGCAATATACCCCGAAACCCCCTTGCTACACCACAGATGGGTCACTTTGTGGGGCTGCCCAGGTCCCTACAAACTTTGCACAGTTAACAGGGTGCTGCTTGAGTCAGAAGGCTTTGTCCTCCAGGACCGTTAGCACTGCAGACTTCAGGAGAAATACAGTCTTCTGATGGCCAGCGTCCCAGAAAAGCAAAATTTCTCTTTTGCAACCGCCCGGTGCTGCAACCCATCTGCTTGGCTAATCCGTGTGGGGTAAGGCGGTTTTGGGACACAGCGCCGAGTTTCATGGCACAGTTGCTGCTGACGCAGGAGACCTAACGGGGCTGCTTCTTCTGGCTGGGTGGCAGCTGGATGTGGGACGCGTGGGGACACGGGCAGCAAGGCTTTGCTGCCTGATGCTGCAGCCCATGCAGACTCTGCAGCAGGAATCCCTCGGAGATAAGTGTGGCATGTCAGGGTGCCAGTGTCTGCAGAGGGAAACCTGCAGGCAAAAAGGGAAAGCCCACATGGGTCACAACGTATTTGAGCAAAACTTACGCATCTGGCTTCTCGTTGCAGGTCGGAGAGGTGGATGCTGCCAGGATCCCTGGGGTCAGATCTCCCAGCCAAAGAGCTGGCATCCAGGAGACCTCCAGATTTTAAAGGCAGGGGCTCCAGCCTCAAAACCTCATGCCTGTTCCCATCCTGCTCCTAAATGATGTCCCCAGCACAGAGCCTCAGTTTCCCTCCTGTACAACTGGAGGTAGCAGCTGCTGGGATGTGACGCTAAAACCCGGCGGCCCTGGGCAACCTGAAAGTGTGAGAAGAACAGCAACAGCTCACGGCCAACACCAGCGCCTAAACACAGCCCCAATGCCCTTTGGTAGCTTCCATCTTCCGTTCCAGCTTGAGTCATATTGTTATTTTTAATGGCTTGGATGCTGGCATCTCTGCTCTGAAACGAGCCCTTGCAGTGGCTTTAAGGAGCCTCCAGCCCTCTCCTGTGCTCACTGGGGCAGCAGAAGGTGGCCGTGCCCTGCCCCAGGTGTTCCCATTCCCAGTTTAGCACATTTGCCCCGATTTTGCATCAGAATGGGATCGTGCTGAGATGCTGGAGCCTGAAGGCTTGGTCCTTTGCTGGAGGAAGGGGGGCAGTAACTTTTTCAGACAGCTCAGGTATTTCCTCCAGAGCTCGTCTGCCATGTCACTGCACATATTTGCGGTCTGGATGGGGCTTTGCTGGTTAAGGACGGGTAGGGTGAAGTCTTGAGGAAGCCTCTTACGGGGTGGTGGGCTGAGCCCCGGCCCCATCCTGCAGCCAGACAATGCCAGCAAGACCAGAGATACGAAGTCCCCATCATGAGCCACCAAAGTGGCAGGGATGGGACCGCGGTGGCTTTGAAAAGCTCGCAGGGAGAGACCATGGAAAGGGCAGGGGACGAGCCCTGAGCAGTGCCTGGAAAAACCATCGCCCTCCCCAGACCTGGGTGCTGGCGTCTAGAGCAGCTTCACTGCAAAGCAACCAACAGACACCAAACTCTGCTTTTTCTCTCCGGAAGCCACCACCAGCCAGCCCAGTGGAAGGGCAATAACCCTCTCGCCCAGTCTCCCTCGCAGTTTGTGATAAAGAGCCTTTTGTTGCATTTTAATTTGCAAACTTTCTCTTCTGCCATTCTCATGTACCACGGTTCCGGAGACTCACATAATTATTTTTACAAGAAATGCTTTCAGACAAATAAGTCTGGGGAGGCTTGTAATTTCTATTACCTCATGGCGACTCCATTGATAGACAGCAGCACACCTTGGGAGAATTAGGGAGCAAAAAGTAATGGGGGTTTTGTCCTCGCAAGACAGAGCTGCGAGCACTGCCTGGCTCGCGGCCAACAACACCAATTACAAACCAGGAGCGGGAGACAGGTCCTAGCGTTGAAAAATTACCATTTTCCAACGAGCCCGGTAATGCAGAAGCCGTGCTGTAAGCTACCACTTCCTTCACGGCCTGTGAGGAATCCAGGACTGCGATTTCAGCCCCCCTAGGTGTTTAGAGATGGCTTATTGTCACTAAATGTGCCCAAGGATGGAGCTCGCGTTGCTGCTCCTTGCCTTTGCTGCTGCTCACAACTCTTCCCCGACTGTTTTTATTTTTCCAGAAGCCCTTTCTGTCAGGAGACCGAACGTGCGAGCATAAAAAGCAATTTCGGAGGCCCTGTCGTTGGCAATTACACCTGAAAGCTGGAGATTTAATTATTGTGGTACCCTTGCAAGAGGAGTTGCAACGGTCCTATCACACGAGACATTTCAGCGCTAAACCGGGCGGCTTCACTGCATGTCAAGGAGCAAAAAGCACAGCACTCGGCATCTCCCACCCCCAAATCCCAGCACGAGGGCTCCTGTTGACACCCAAGTTAACAATTAGTTGGGTTAATTGAGGACACAGCTGTCTGCCTAACACTGCTTTTCCCTCACACCTATTTTCCTTGCTGCTAACCATCGCCGGTGGTGGTGGAAGCCGCTCGGCACTGTCACAATTCCCACTTCATGCCTGCATTTTCAATTAACACTCTTTTTTTTTTCTTTTTTTTTTTTTTCTCAGGTTGATGATTTTTGCACGTTTGCTGGGAATCAAACAGTCCTGTCGGCACTCCTCAGCGCCTAGGTCACGTTCTGCAGCTCTCCCCAGCTACGAGGGTGCCTGTGCATTTAGGAGAGCGTCGTATCGCAATGCCCCTGTAAGGCACCGAGGAGATGAGGAGCAGACAGCAGTTAGCACGTGTCACTAAACGCATCCGTAACCACTCAGTAAGTATATAACAGCACAGCATATAGGGCCTGAAGTGCTACAGATTCAACTGTTGTCCAGCACCAGCCCAAAGCAGGAGCAGGTTCTCACGGAGCTGTGGCAGAGTAGAGTCAACGAGGAAGACGCAGGACATCACCATCACATCCACCCAGCCAGTGGAGGTGAGCAGCCCCAGGTATGTTTGAAGCGAAGCCTCCGATTTGCCACTTTAATGCCCATCTTTTAGGGGAAAAAACATCTCGAGGCCCCCATTTAACTTGTGTTTCAGATGTGTGGGGTGGGATGGAGCCCTGGCAGCAGGACAGGCAGCCCAGCAGTGGCAGCTTATTGGGACCGCACAGTGCATGATAAAACCTACACACTCATTTCACCTTTTACGTGCAGAAGAGGACGAGATGGGAAAGCACCAAGAGGCTTTTTACCCAGGGAAAATGCTTTTCATGCTGCAGGGGTGGTGAGGAGGTCAGCATCCAGGGCTTGCCCCCCCCTTATCTGGCCGCCCCGTGCATCTCGCAGCATCTCCCTCTGGTCCTTCCCGCTGCGTCCTGCGCTTCGTCTCAGCTTTGCTGGGCCGGTCAGCAGGGAATTTCCTCCCACTGGAGCAGTGCTCGCATGGCACCCAGCCAGGGAACCCAGCTCCGGGATGGTGCTGCCAGCAGCCTTTGGCAAAGGAGCACAGCAAGGGCTTTCCTGGGCACAGGGGAGAGGAGGATATTCCTCCCGAGATGAAAAAGCTGTGCTAAAAACAAACAACCCGGTTCAGGTTAAAAAGAAACAGTTGTGTGTTGTTGGTTTGTTTTGTGTTTTTTTTTTTTTTTTTTTTTTTTCCCCTCGAGTTCATTTGTTGGAGGATGGAGTCTCAGAGATGCAACATCAACAAAATGCACATTGAGTCAAAGTGAAATATTTCATTCACCCTACACAGGAAAACGTCTTATGTTATTTGAGGGCTATTTACCCTTCTGTGTAAGCTTCCACTTATTTATGCATGTAATGTTTTCAGGCTGATTTTAAAACAAGAAATGCTGATTCAAAAAGAAGAGCCAAAAAGTTTTGTTTCAAAGCGCCTTTCTCTCTCAGATGCACATAAACGTGCAGACTGGGGTCAGAATTGCTCACTGCATGATTGAATTGCTGAATAATTTCTGTCCTCCACGGGGCTCTAGCCCACAGCAGCTTTACTTTCATCGAAATAAATAAAAGCAAGGGAAGAAGTGAAACCTGGAGGTCACTGGTAGCCTTCCCAAACTTTTTCCAGGATATCCCCTTTCCCCCATGCCCTGGGTTTTGTGCCAAGCATGGCTAAGGGACAGTGACCGGTGACCTCCCCCTTGTCCCACAGCCACATTTTGTAGAGAAGCGAGGTTAGGTTCCGGTCCCACCATACCGAAGCTCTCCGGGTCCCCAGGGATGGTGTGGTGACACCACATCGGCGCCAGGACCCGCGTCGGGCTCGGCGATGGGCGACCGCAGCCGCTGGGGTCCGACACAGAGCCGCCGGGTGTAGTCTGCGAGCCGGAGGAAGCGAGGAGCCAGCGTACAACCTGAACTTGGTCAGCCGCGACCCGAACCCCGAAGAGGAAAGCCTGCACGCATGACGTCTTCCTGTTAGGAAATATTAATCACGGCCGTGTCCAAACATGGTAAACGAAACCTCAGGAAAACCACTCCTTTGGCGACCGAGTGCTGCTCGCCGTCATGTTCAGGAAGGCCCTCGTGCCTCAAAGGCAGGACCCACCCGGCAGCAGGGCACTGCAGTTACGTATTGCCTCCACGACGTCTGCGTCTGTGAAACAAATTCAGCTCATCCCTGCCGTGCTTTGGGAGTTGTCGCTGTTAGGTGTTAGAGCTTTAGGTTTTAAGGAGCATCCCCGAGAGAAGGCAGCATCATAACCCGGGGATTCTCACCACGCTGCTTGTCGATGGTCCAGCTCCAGCTTGTGGGGCAAACATACGGCAAAATAGCAAAATTGAGGAATGTCAGGTAAACCTGCGCCTCACCTGCTGATGGAAAGGGTTTGATCACCCGAGTCAGAAACCTGGAGCTCTCTGGAAGCTCCTGGTGGCGTGCGGATATCTTCAGCTGAACGCCACAGCAACCAGAGCTGGGGGAACCTGGTGCTGGCTCCCCGCTGCCCCCCAAACTCCAGGGTTTGCAACGCCTTCCTTGCCACAAAGAAACTCGCACAACAGCGCACGTCCAGCAGGAGTAAAATTAATAAAAATAAAAAATAAAAAATTGTCCTCCTTCACCATCTTTTTAATACCACTCTCAAAGCCCCCAGCGCATCGCTTCCCGTCCCACTAAGCCCACTGCTCGTAGGGCCCTGTGCTGGCACAGAGTGGAATAAAAATTATCACTTTTAACGTCCCTCCATCCCCCCCAAAATGTATCTGCTGGTAGAACCGCACTGGGACATGAACCCATAAAATATCGCTACTCTTGCTGGCAGGGCCTTAAATCCTTCTGAGGGCCAAGCCTTGCTTATAGGGCTAAAGTCCTTTCTGGGGTCCCTTAGAGGACAACACTTTCTTGAAAGGATCAAACTTATTTGGTGGCCAACCCATGTCCAGGGGGTCTAAATCAATTTTGGGGGCCCAAATCCCCTTGGGGGATCAACCCTCATCAATAGGGCCCAAACACCTTCGGGGGCCAAAATCCCTTTGGGTTCAAAATCCCTTTCTGGGGACAAAAGCCATGCTGCTGTGCCCCAAGTCTTTTTGGAGGGCCCAAACACCTTAAAGAGGCCAAACCTTGCTTGTGGGTCCCAACCCCTCTGTGGGTCCCAAATCTCTTTTGCTGCCCAGCCTGCTTATGATACCCAAGCTCTTTGTGGGGTTCAAACCCCTTTCAGAGGTCAATTCTTGATCATGGGTCCCAAAACACCTTAGGCCCAAACCTGCCAGCCCAGATCTTGGTATCTAAGCCTGCTTGTTGGGTCCCAAACCTCTTGTGGGGCCCAAACTCCTCATGGGGCCCCAACTCCTTGTGGGACTCAAACATCTGGGCTTGGTTGGCTCCCAACCCGTGGGTCCCAAAACCCGTGAAGGACCCAACCCCCCTGTGGGGTCCTTATTCACGTTGGTGCCCAAGCTGTGCCCACGGATCCCAAAATCCATATGGGAACCCAAACACCTTGTTGGGCTCAAACCCATTGCCTGTGGGTCCCAAACCCCTGAAGGGACCCAAGTCATATGTGAGGCCCAAATCCATTTGGGGGTCCAAGCTGTGGGTCCTGTGGGGTTGTTGCTTGTGAGTCCCCAAATGCCATGCGGGATCTGAATCCTCTGAGGCATCCAAACCCATTTTGGGGTCCCAGCGTGCCTGTGGGTCACCAAACCCTTGTGGAATCTGAATTCTCCAAGGCATCCAAACCTGTTTTGGGGTCTCAGCATGGCTGTAGGTTGCCAGACCCTTGTGGGATCTAAACACCGAGGCGTCCAAACCCATTTTAGGGTCACAGAGTGGTTGTGGGTCCCCAAATGCCATGTGAATTCTGAATTCTCTGAGGCATCCAAACCCATTTTAGGGTCCTGGAGTGGTTGTGGGTCCCCAAGCCCTTGTGGGACCTGAATACACAGAGGCATCCAAGCTCATTTTAGGGTCCCAGAGTGGTTGTGGGTCCCCAAGCTCTTGTGGGATCTGAATCCTCTGAGGCATCCAAACCCATTTTGGTGTCCCTGAGTGGTTGTGGGTCCCAAACCCCTTATGGGGTCTGAGTATCTTGAGGCATCCAAACCCACTTTGGGGTCCCAGTATGCCTGTGGGTCCCCAACCCCTTGTGGGATTTGAATCCTCAGAGGCATTCAAACCTATTTTGGGGTCCTGGAGTGGTTGTGGGTCCCCGACCCCTTGTGGGGTCTGAATCCTCTGAGGCACCCAAACCATTTTAGGGTCCCTGAGTGGTTGTGGGTCCCCAACCCCTTGCGGGCGCTGAACACCCTGAGTCCCCCAGACCCATTTGAGTCCCATCACAGCCATAACCCCCCGTAGCACCCCACTTAATTTCCCCAATCGCACCCCCCCCCCCCCCCCCCCCCGTCCCCCGTGTCCCCCACCCCGTGCGGCCGCCACCCGGCGCCTCAGCGGCCCCTCATGGGCAGCGCCCCCGGCGGGCCGGGCGGGATGGCGGCGGCGGGGCCAGGCCAAGCCGAGCTTCGGCGCCCCGCCCGGGGAACGGAGGAAGGGGGGGGGGGGAGAAGAGAAGCAGGAAACCGGGCGGGCCCGGGGCCGAGCCGGCCCCGCTCCTGTCACCGCCTGCGTCAGAGCCCGGAGTTTTCCACTGACGAAAAAGGGCAGCGCGGCGCGGCGCAGCCCCGGCAGCGGCAGAGCGGGAGGCGCCGCGCCAGGCACCGCCGCCGCCACTGCAGCCGGAGCCGCCGCCGCCGACACCCGCCGCCGCCTCCTCAGGTAAGGGGCTTGGCTGGGTTATTTGGGGGGTTTGGGTTCGTGGGGGGGGGGGTTTGGGGGTGAATCCGTGATGGGGGGTTTTGGGGATCGGGGTCTGGCTGACTGCCCCCCCCCCCCCCCAACGTTCTTTCCCAGCCGGGCTGGGGGTGAAGGGAGCCTGGGGGGGGGACGCGCATCGGGGACACAAGCGGGACACATCGCGGAGCTCCCCGGACCTCTTGGCTAAGAGGGGGAAAGGGGAGAGTCTTGGGGAGACCCTGCTGTGCCCCCCTTAAAAAAAAAAAAAAAAAATTTTTTTTTTTGGGGGGTGGGGGGATGGAGCGCGCCCCCCGTCAGCTCGCAAAGAAACGCTGCGCCTCCGGTGCGGTGATGGTGAAATAAAACCCGGGGGGGGGGGGGGGGGCGAGCCCGGCAGGCTCCCTCTTCCCCAAACTCCCCGGCTCGGGGATGTTTTCCCGTCGCTACAGCAACACCTACCGGCGCTCCGACCGACCGCCCGCCCGCCCGACCGACGGACGGGGCGCCCCCCCCCGGGTCTCCTTCACAACCGACCCGGGGGGGCTCTCACACCGCACCTTCGGGGGGGGGGGGGGGGGGATAAGGAACAAGAGCAGCGAATAAACCCGCTCGAGTTTCCAAACGTCGATTTATTCCTCTTCTCTGGCTTCCCCGAGCGCCTGTCACCTCCGCCGTGCCCAGCGTCGCCGTGGGATGGGGCTGGCGCGCAGGGAGAAGCCCTGTCCCACACCTAATTATTATTATTTTTTCCTTTTTTTTTATATATATATATATATTTCTTTTTATTATTTCCTTTCCGTGCTTCGCTTTCGTGCCGGAGCGTTTCTCCCGCGGCTCCCGGAGAGCCTTTAATAATTCAGCGCAGGAAACGGGGGCGTATGTACGGCCGGCAAGGTAACGCACGGCGTGTACCTACGGGAGGACGAGTATGGAAACCCGCCGTGAATTATTCATCAGGTGTAATCAAATAGAGGATTTTCCTAGACAAAGCACGCTTCGCCCCTTTCATATTTATTGCAGTGCAATCTGCGCCGAGTACATCTGGAGCCCGCTTCGTCCCGGCCGTGCCAGATAACCTTTTAATGCGTTTGCTAATGTTTCTTATTTACCTTTCGGGCTGTCAGGGAGAAAGAAGGGCTCGGTGGCAAACCCCGCGGAGCTTTTTCTTTGCGAGCTTCCCGAAATATTGGCAGGAGCGAGCTTTTTCGCCCTGCTTCCCCGGGGAAGGCGTTTCGCCCAGCCCCGCAGGAGAGCGCACTTGTGGCACCGCGAGCGGATCCGTGCCTCCGCGCCTGGGTCGTGCGGCGGCAGGGGAGGTTATTTTTAACCAGGGGGAAGGTTATGAAACCTTAGACCCGGCCTTGGAAGGGGGGGAAAATCAGCTGGGCTGAACCGGACGGCACCGCTGCTGGCCCCGAAACTGGGAAGCGACCTCGCAGGGAGGCTGCCCCAGCGGCGGCTGGGAACCCACGGAGGTAAATATGGCAGGAATTAAAATAGTTAAATGGACGGGCAGTGAGTCGGTGCTGATAGCACGGGGGTGACGAAGTTGCCTGCAGGCATTGCCAGGCTCCCTGCTGCCATGAGCTGGCAAGGATTTCGGGGGGCTCAGCACAAGGCTCAGCGCCGCACCGGTTTTTCGCAACGCTCACGCCAAGGTCACCCGACCTGCGTGCAAATGAACACCTGGGAAAGGGGGGCAAAAGACTCCCCCGGGGTTCACTGCGTGAGTCGTACCTGGCTGAAGCGAGTTTTTAAACCAATATTTATCCTGGCTCGAGGCACGGAGCTGGGGCTGGGCTGCGACCTCGACCCCATGCTCTGGGATGAGCCCACCCGGCTGCCCGAGCAGCGGGAGGATGCTGGTGCTCCTAGAGCCAGGAGGTTGGCTCTGAAAATACGTGCTTTTAGTGCATTGCACTGGTTGTTTGCTTTTTTTTTTTTTTTGTTAACACAAGTTGCTTTGTGGAAGAAGAGTCTGCTTTCAGCTTGCGCGCGGAGTTGGGATCCTTCCACCCTTTGGGATATTCCCTGGTTGGAAAAGAAGAAATTGCAAATATTGCCACGATACCCTAGAAGCTGCTTCGAGGAGCAGCAGCGCAAGCAAGGGTACGCTGGGAGAGGTTTCCTTCGCCTGCCTTGCGTGGCTGCGTGCGCCGCCCCGTAAAAAGTGCAGATAGGGCCCCAAAATCGGGCGCCGAACCTTCTTAACCGCGGTATCTCTTTGTGCAGCCTCTTAGAACCAGCCCGAGTGGCCGCTGATAGTGGTTTTGGTTGCCTTCCTGCTCGCTGGGCTAAACAAATGCCAAGCCTTCTTAAATCTAAATTACTCGAAATATTTACTGTTGATACGTTGTCCAAGAGGAGGATAGTTAAAACATTAATTCTTCGCATTCCTGCGTATTAGGGCTGTACCCTGCAACTCGCTGGGCGCCAGAAATAGGACTTAGCAGATTCGCTTCCCCTCCCCCCTCATTAGACCCCCCCCCCCCCCAAAAAAAAGCTTAAATGCTTGAAAAAAAAAAAAAAGGAGGGAGAGAGAGAGAGAGAAAGAAAGGAATGCACATCTGGGCTAAATATTTGTTAGAAAGTATTCCCAGGATAGTGGGAGTTCTGGTGCCAGAGAGGAATTCCTGCGGGTTTGATCCATTGCATTATGTACTTGTTCCAAAAGCTGTTTTCAGTAAAATAGATGAGTAAGAAGTCTTAGCCAAGAACAGAATGTCTTTTTTGGCAACTAAAAGGAAGATAGGATTATTTTATTTCAGGTTATGTAAAAAAAAAAATAAAAAAAATGAAGAGAGAGAGAGAGAAGGTGGTAAAATCCTCCTGCGCTCTGTGCTGCTCACAGAGATTTGCACCGCCGAGCAGAGATATTTTCCTTTTTTTTCACGCTGCCGTGCACATTTTTGTGACTTCTGTGCTAGGCACAAATGCGGACTGAAGTCTAAGGCTGGCGGCATCACCGCAGTTCAAATATCCCGGCTGCGGCCGGCGGTTTCGGCGGCACCGCTCCCACGGCGCGAATTCCACAGCCGAGCGCTGGGAGCGAGGAGGGGAGGGCACCGGCTTTGAGCTGCCAGCTGAACCCCCATCCAGAGGGTGGGTTTTTGGGGTAGATGCGTGAAGACATATTTTGTAAAATCCCCTCCCAAATAAATAAATTATTGCACCATCCGTAATACGGCTTGGTTTGCTCTGGCTGGGAAATCCGGCTTTGCAGGTGACCTGAGCATCGGGGCTGCCTCACCCTGCAGCATCACCCTTCTGCTCTCGTCTCTGGGAGTCCTACAAATTGGGCAACCCCCTTATAAAAAGATGTCGTTTGTGGGGTTTTTTTGTTGGCCCTAGGTAAAAGTCCTGATGCTCCCCAGGCTGGCAGCAACGTTCCCTTCCCAGCGCATCCCCAGGGGCAGGTTTTGGGGTGGAGAGGAGGGTGCTTGTGCTTGGGGAGGGCTGGCCCTGGAGGGGAGGACGGACAGACAGACAGACAGACGGATGGATGGATGGATGGACGTCAAATGGGAGGTGGCGTCAAGCAGAAGTGGCTCCGGGATGGGGTGAGCTGCACCAGAGCAGTGTCGCTGCCCAGGGACTCGTCTCCAGCGCCATGACCTCGGCTGCTCCACCGCGCGCCGGTGTCCCCGCAGGAGGGGACGAAGTCAAAATGACACCCGCTCGCCTTGCCCGTTCGACTCCCATCCTACTGGAGATCCCATCCTTGGACGAGCTGGGTGCTCCCTCCGTTGGCTGGAAGGTGGTGGTGGACGAAGTATCCTTGGAGCAGCGAGTGGGTGTCCTGCGGCGCGAGCTGGTGCTTCCCAGAGTTTTTTTTCGCAGTTTTTGGTCACTCCGTGTGGACGAGGAGGCAGCGGTGCCACGCAAACCTCCGCTTCGGGCTTCCCTTCAGACCCACACCACGGATTTGGAGATTTCCTTCGCTCCTGGTTGTTTCTTAAAAGCAGTGGGTGACGGAACAGGAGGAGGAAAAAAAAAGAAAAAACAAGGAGACGCGAGGTTTTGGGGCATCGTGGCTGCCCGCGAGCGCCGCTTTGCCAGGAGAGGGTTTAGCGCAGGTGCCAGGTAGGACACGCTGCCGCTGGAGGGCCGCCAGGGCCACCTTCCCCCCATCTGTTTTGGATCCAGGCCCAAAAAACCAACCCCTGGCACAAGCACCTGCAGCCCCAGGGCCACCGTTCCCCACCAGAAGGGGACGGCTGGAGGACCCAGGGGGGCAGCAGCCCCGTGGGCGCGCGTTGCGGTGAATGATTAACTTCTTCCAACCCAGGAACGGCTCCATCCATCCGTCTTTAACCTTTTAGGGGACTGCCGGCTCCTGGGAAGCTGCTGGTAAACGTGATTAATGAGCGCTGGGGCTTTGGAGGCACCGCGTACGCGCCCGTCAGCCTAGGTGTTATTGTGCAGCGCCGCTGAGATACCGAAAATCCCGTCACCAGGAGGTTTTGAAGTCTGTGCGGTTTCTGTGCCGGCTGCTCAGAGCTGTCGGGAGGGCGTTGGTTTTATGTTGGGTTTTCTTTTTTTTTGAGACAGGCTTAAATTAACTTCAGACATGCAAAAGAGGGTGAGAAAGTGATACGATTACGGTTACGAGGAACAAAACTGGGGGGAGAGTTTCACAGCAGGGTACGGGGACGTGTCCGGCAGCATCGTACCTGCGCTTTCACCACCCTGGTCCAGGGACATTGGGGCTGTATGTCTGCCTCCTCCCGCTGTTACCAGAATTTCAGGATTGCTCTTGGTTGCGTGCATTGCTGCCGGTTTTATTGCAGGGCTGGCAGGGAGCGTCCGCGCTGGCTCCTCCTTGCTGGAGGCAGTTTTGGGGGAGCCCTTCCCACGAGCATCCCGGTGCCGGTGGGCTTTGATATCAATTAGCCTGTCAGAGGCAAAGCTTGCAGCTCTTGTGCAGTTTCAACCCGCAAACTTTATAAAAGCAAAGGTTAAAACATGCAACAAAGTTGTGGGGTTTTTTCATTTTTCCTTTTTTTTTTTTTTTCTTCTCGAGATGAGCAGTGGAAAAACATGCAGGATATTTCAGAATCTAGGCGAGCACAGAGCTCCTTTGTTTTTAATTAGCTGCGTTGTTTTTAATTGCTACTATGCTTGATACATAACCCAGCCTAAACAAGAATAGCTTATTGAATGGGGGACTGGCTATGAAAGGCACCGTGAGGAGAAGGGCTGTTCTTCACAGTTGATATATTTGTATTTCAGTGCTTCATTTAATAAGTCTGTTTCCCCAGGGGGCTGTAGCAAGTAAATCATGCCAACAGATTGTTCTCTGCAAACTGGCTTATTTTTGTAATTAGCACGACGTTAAAGCTGTAACTGCACAGAGAGCGATCTGGTAAGGAGTTAACATAAAAGAATTAGTAAGCAAAACGGAATACTTATTGTTTGATAACGTTTGTGTCGATCGAATTGGTTTCTGGACAGTTGTTTTTTCTGTGGCGCCTTAAAACGGGAGAGGAAAATAGCGTATGCGTGCTGGGGTGGCAGCAAGGTGTGGGTTTTGGGGGGCACCTTTTGGGAATCGCACGTGCACGGCCGGACTGAGCTGGTGCCGAAGCCTTGCTTGCAATTGGCGTTATTTCCCTCGCTTTATTTTGTTTTTCTCCCTTGTTTTCCAGTTATATGATAGATACGGCGTCACCATGAGCGGGGTGTTGAAAAGGAAGTACGAAGAGCTGGGGGACGACAGCACCTACTGCTCCTCCTCCTCCTGCTCGCCCCTGTCCTCCTCGGCGTCCTCGGGCTGGGACTCGGACGAGGAGAGCTCCCGCGGAGAGAGCAAGCCCGGCTCTGCCTTAACGCCCACCTTCACCCGTGAGTACCCCTGCCACCCTCCTCCGGCTCTGCAGCCGCTCTGGAAGCAGCCATGGTGCCTTTTCCCTCTCGTCGTGCTCATTTATCTTGTTTTCATAATCAGCCAGGGAACTCTTCCTCAGCCCTTCCTCCCAGCTTTTGTCACCCGTTTGTAATTTTCTTGCCCGAGTCCAAATTTCTGGGAATAGGAGCCCGGAGGACGTGGGTGTGCAGAGGCCCACGGGTGCCTCCAGGCCGGTGCTATAGCAGCATCCGCCATCCCTCAGCCTGCTCTCAAGCTATTCAGCAGGCAAATATGGGACAGAAAGCACAGCCCATAATGCTGGTTTTTCAAAATGGTTAACCAGTAGCCTAATTACCATTTCGGAACCCGTTTCCTACACAAGGTGGGGACTTTGCCAAAGCACGCGACACGTTTGACATTGCCTCCGCTGTCAGTACAGATAAATGCTGTTTTGTTTTCCCAGCATTATCGGTTTTGAGAGCTTTTAGGAAAACACGCAGAAGACAAGGTCATAAAATCCCTTATCTGCTGTGCAAAGGGGAAAACAAGACAATAGGGGACCATCTTCATGGAGGAGAAATGGTCCAACCTAGTAAATTATGCTGAACGCCCAGTGTATGTAGCAGTTCGGGTCCAGTTAGCAGACATACACAAACATGCAGTGGTCTGAAAAGGCTTTAGAAGTCTTGTAATAATAAAGAGTCTCATTCTTGCTTGTCTTCCCAGGTTTGGTGACAAAACAATGAACTTTTTGTATTCTCTGGCTCAATAGGAAAGGGTCAGGAATGGAAAAACAATTTGGGGGGGGGGGGTGGAGGAGAGAGAAGCAAATGCCAAAGTGCAGCAGTGCAGTCGATAGATGATCGCGGTGGTTAACTTGCCTTTTGATAAAGAGCTGATGTTTTAGGAGATTGAATCAAGGTTATTATGAAAAAGCAATGCACAATGCAAAGATAGCATCAAAGCAACGGCAGAGCCTGGTTTGAAACCCTCAGCTAGTGAGCAGAAGCTGCTGACACAGCTGGGTGAACGCTTTTTTTTTTTTTTTTCTCTCATCCGAAACCGAAATGCTGCGTTTTGGCAAGCGAGACCTGTGAAACGTGGGTGCAGCTAACTGTCCAGTCTTGCACTTTCCCAGCTCCGCCATCCGAGGAGCGCAGCTCGGTTCTGGCTCTGCCTTGGTCCCGTGCCAGGGAATCACCCAGCCCTTCCTGGCTGCTTTTCCCCTATTCCCACCCGTGCACTAGCAGCTAACGTGGGCCAAAAATTAAAAAAAAAAAAGCCAAACGCTGCATTTGTGCCTCGCTGATTCTCCTTCCTGACATGCAAGCAGCACGCAACCCCTACCGCTGCGTTTTGCATTTGCTTTGTGCAGAGCTCGTGGAAACTCGCTGCCTCTGAGATTGCCCTGACCAATTAGTCCTCCCCCACTCGCTGTGTTTGCAGAGGCAGAACCAGGTATCTCTGGAGGAGCTCTGCTCTAAACGGCGTGCAGCATGCTTCAGCAGCTTAAGATAAACCAGAGTCATGTATTGCCATGTTTACCCCGGGATCACCTGCAGAAAGATTAACATCTTTGCAGCTGCTCTCAAATGAGTCTCTTGAGAACAAACTATAGCTTCGTAGTTCCTCCCGGTGGATGGCGAAAGGAAGTACCAGAAAGAACAGCTGTTTGGGCTTTTTTTTGGCTCTGCCACAAAAGCCAGAGCCACACCACGCTGCAGCATCAGCGCCCTGGCATCCCGGGAGTGGACCTCGAGGTCCTGGCTGCGGGGCAGCAGGCAGGGTGCTGGGGCTTGGAGCAGGGCAGGCGTGCGGGGTGGTTCAGTTGCTTGTTCGTTCTGCTCTGCTGCACGTGAAGAATAAGCAAATGTGCGTTTCCTGGGGGAAGTCATGCGGGAAGGAGAAGCAGCAGCCGTTTCTTAGGGTGAATCTGAGCAGCGACTCCGATGCACCAGGACTTGGCTTGGTTTCCTCTCCATCCACTTTCCCCCTTCAGATCCTAAAACACAAGATGCTGTGACCTTACCCTGTCGTGTCCCCGTTGCGAGAGCAATTGCGAGCCCTGCATGTTTTTAATATTTTACCTCCATCTGCGGGATGGCAGCACTGACCGTATGTCCCTTCCCCCCTATTTTTAGCCACGTCCATCCTGAAGAAATCCAAGCGGCTAAAGAAGAACAACGTGGAGTTTGACCAGGTCACTGTGTTCTACTTCCCGCGCTGCCAGGGCTTCACGAGCGTGCCGAGCCGTGGGGGCTGCACGCTGGGGATGGTGAGCAAGCACAGCTCCTCCCGGCAGTTCACGCTAGCAGAGTTCTCGAAGGAGCAGGAAAACGTCCGTCGGGAGAAACTGAAAGAGAAATTGAAAGAGGAGAAGTTGGAAGCCTTGAAATGGAAGGTGAGTGGCCGGGTCGGTGGATGTCTTTTTTCAGTTAAGGGTCTTTTTTGAGGCCTCAGGGGAATCGATCCTGAGCCTTCTGTGGGTCTCAGAAACACAGGCAGTGTGGGATTTTCAGCTCAGTTCTCCGCCCTTGTGTTGTGGTTTAACCCGGCTGGCAGCTAAACACCACACAGCCGTTCGCTCACCCTCCCCCCTCCCTCTCTGGGATGGGGGGAGAGAAACGGGAAAGTGAAGCCTGTGAGTTGAGATAAAGACAGTTTATTAAGACAGGAAAATAATAATAACAATAATAATAATAATAGTGATAATGGTAATAGTATTAACAATAATAATGTGTAAGAAAACAAGTGATGCACAATGCAATTGCTCACCACCCGCTGACCGATGCCCAGCCTATTCCCGAGCAGCCGGCCCCCCCACCCCGGCCAGCCACCCCTATATATTGTTTAGCATGACGTCAGATGGTATGGAATACCCCTTTGGCCAGTTTGGGTCAGCTGTCCTGGGTCTGTCCCCTCCCAGCTCCTGCTGCACCCCCAGCCTGCTCGCTGGCAGGACAGAGCAAGAAGCCGAAAAGTCCTTGGCCTGGTGTAAACACTGCTCTGCAACAATTAAAACATCAGCATGTTATCAGCGCTCTTCTCATCCTAATCCAAAACATAGCACCCTACCAGCTACTATGAGCTACTTAACTCTGTCCTAACTGGAACCAGGACACCTTGAGAGGTGGTGGAAATGATGCTGAGCTCCCCCTGTCAGGTGTTCACCAGATTGTCAGGTGAGACCTGGATGAGAGGCTGTGCACCCCACAGTCTTTGGGCTCTCAGATTTGTCTCAGAGGGCTCTGACACAGATTTTGATCCCATGGGTGGCCACCGTTGGGGCAGATCTTCCCTTTCTCATTTCTCCTGAACTGGGCTGCTGACGGTCCCTGGCTTGCTGTCCCCAACAGTTCCCTAACGCTTTGCCCATTTTTTGCCCTCAGCTAACCATGAACGGCACAAAGGAGTCAGAGGAGGCCAACCAGCTCACTATCGAGGACATCGACGACGACGACATCGACGTCAGCAACGTGGACCTGGAGGACGGCTTCTTCCTCCAGCCCTACCCCGCCAAAAAGAGGCGGGCGCTGCTCAAAGCCATGGGGGTGAAGAAGATCGACAAGGAGGAGAAGCGGGAGCTGCACAGCATCCGCCTGTCCCGGGAGGACTGCGGCTGCGACTGCCAGGAGGTCTGCGATCCCGAGACCTGCAGCTGCAGCTTGGCGGGCATTAAATGCCAGGTACTGCCCTCGCCGGGTCGCATTGTCCCCGTCGCGTGCGTCTGTCCTCGGGACAAAGCTAGGAGAAGCTCTCGGAGATGCTCTCCAGGCTGCTAGGCCAGCGCTGCTCGAAAGCATCCACCTCCCAAATCACACGTCCCGTGGGGATGTGCCAACGCACCCGTACGGTGCGCAGCGGAGAGAGATGGACCACGTGGGCTGTTCTTGGCAAACAAAAGCTTTTCGCTTCTCCAGCGAGGCTGCGATTTCCCCTCCTCCCCCTGCTGGTATTTTTGTTCCCCTCCTTGCTGCGTGTCACAGCTCCTGGTGCACTCGGGCAAACGTGGGAGCATCAGCGTCAGCCCTGCAGACCCACCTGCAGATCACAGCAGCGGGGTAATCCCGTTATATGCAACTTAGCATCTTTTTTTTTTTAATATTTTATATTTTTATGGGTGCCCACCCCGTTTTGGTTTCGGGGGCATATTCCCTATTCTGGGTGCCATTCGTGTGCTGTGGTTGCACACTGGGGTGGTGCAGGGTGGGTGTGCACAGGCGTGCACAAGCCTCGGATGCTCCGTGTGCGTGTCACAGCCCCCCTCTAGTGGCTGCTCACAGCTGGGACATAAAGGTGCCACGGTTTGTCCTTCATCCCAGGGAGGAGCAGAAGCTCGTGGTATGGATATTAAATATCGAGATGCAGTATATTAAAAACTCAAGTTTGCCCATTTACCTCTTTCTTGGGGGGTGCTATATTTTGTTGTTTTTTTTAAAACCTTGTAAGTTTTTTCAGTTGTACTGGAATCCATTTTTTTATGACAACCTTCCAAAGAGCAGGTGGAATTTTTTTAATCGCTGTATTTTTTAGCTTGCTTTTAAACCCCTCAGCCATTCTTTTGTGCTGCGGGGGTGGGCTCTGAGGGTCAGGGTGGGCGAAGGGAAGCTTCGGTTTTGGGTCAGTGTCCTCACCCCCGTGTCTCCTTCCCTCCCCAGATGGACCACACCTCCTTCCCCTGCGGTTGCACCAAGGACGGCTGCGGCAACACCGAGGGCAGGATCGAGTTCAACCAGTCCCGGGTGCAGACCCACTTCATCCACACCATCATGAAGCTGGAGCTGGAGAAGCAGCAGCAGAGCAGCGAGGGGGCGGTGGAGGCCGAGCCTCCCTTCCGGGAGAGGCTGCCGCAGCTGGGCTGCGCGGCGGGGAAGGGGCCCTTGGAGGAGCGCGCGGCGCCGCTGGCCCCCGCCTTCCAGTTCAGCCCCGAGCTGGAGGCCCTGGGGGAGAACAGCTGCAGCAGCGACATGACGGACTCCTCCCTCTCCTCCCACCCCAGCGAGGACCTGGAGGAGCCCTACGAGAGCCTCCCCTCCGACAAGTCCCAGTCGGACGTCGACGACGACGGCTTGGCGCGCATCCTCCACTTCAACGACTCGGACGCCGAAGAGGAGGGCGGCCGCTGCCAGGACAACCTGAGCTGTTTCCACCCCGCCGACTTCTTCATCGAGGACCACGGCGGTGAGGCCAAGCCCGGCCCCGTGGCCTCGTCCCACCTCTCCGAGTGCCTGGACGAGAACGCCAACCAGGACGGTGGCGGGATGCTGGAGGAGTCCGCCCACGCGCGCTGCGACGGGTTGTCCTGCTGCGCCCCGGCCCCGGCCGAGCCCTGCTCCAAGAGCTACGCCGACCTCAGCCTTTCCTCTGACTCGTTGGATTTCTTCCAGTCCTTCTCGGACTATAACTTGGGACCCCTTTACAACTCCTTGAAGGAGTACGAGAACCTTGATAACTACTCAGCGTTACAGTTTCAGTTTCCTAATTTCCCCGGCTTCCCGCAAGCCGGTGATCAAGGCTCCTGTTTGTTGGAGTCTCTCTTCGGTTTGTCCGAATCCGTCCCCGAAACCCCGGCCCCTTTCACAGACAATCAGCATTTGGAGGACGCCATCAAGTCGTCGCTGATGGAGACGGTGAAGGTGTGAGGTGCCTGGGTAGCCAGGGACGGGAAGGACCGGCAGCATCGGGGTGCCGAAACCAAAGCCGAAGAACAGTGGGACAGGCAAACTTTCAGCGACAGGATGATGTGCTACGTGAAAAGGAAAAAAAAAATAATCAGACTTTCTGAGCAGACAAACTATTTTTGGTCTTTATAGAACGTGGACGTTTTGACATACTGCAGCTACAATCAGTTCTCTTGCTGTTTGTGCAAAAATTTCTAAACTTTCGTGATGGGGTGGGAGGGAGGGAGGGAGGGAGGGACAAAGACTTTCAAGTATGAATTTCCTCGTGTTTTGTATGCAAAGACCTGTTGAGAAATGCTCCTTGTGAACGTTGCCAGTCGTACACACAGCCCCTTCTAGAAACGTTTCAGTGTTGTGGGAACTTTTTTAGACAACTTCTGAAGCTGTATTTATTGTGAAAATCTGTGATTTGCGTAAGAGCTAGCCCAACACGCTCTTGCGTTTAAATCCAAAAAAGGTTTACAGAAGAGATCCGTACACTATATACATAATCATTCTTCATCTATTTATTGCAAATTCCAGAATTTAAATAGCCACCGAAGCTTGAACTAGCATGAAACCTTATTTAAATTGGTAATACCTCAGATGTATTATGTGTACAATCATATTTTTTGCATAATATATCTGTATTTATTTATTTTCTACCTGTAGTACATGAATAGCACTGTGGTTTATCAGTGACCTGGAAGGGCAATAAGGTCTCTAAGTGGCACACATCCTGAAGATGGCCCTGTTGTTTGAGTCTGGAAGGTGCTGGCTGTTTGGTCTTCACGTAACATTTCTACAAGAGCCGAATGCAAGCGGGTGGGAGGGGAGGGATGGGGGAAACGTTCCTGCAGGGTCCTTGGGTAGCTAGCCAGCCTTTCACAGACACGAGAGCACGAAGGTGTCCGATATCCATGATACGGGGACCCTCAGCTGCCCAAGAAACACGAGCTAGCTCAGTCTAAACAACAAAAACCACCCAACCCTTTTCATAAATTATTTTCTAACTTATTTAACTTCCTAAGGATTTGGCCATGAGATCTTTCGGTGCCTGAATATGCAAAGGACCCGTCAGCGGGGGGCTGGATCCTGGGACTCAGGCGAGCAAAGCAAAGGGCAGCAGCATCCTGCTCACACTTCTCAGCGAGTGCTCCTGAGGACTCCCAAATGTCGAGGGTATCGCAGCCCCCCAAACTTGTGGGCCAGACTCTTCATTTTTAATGGGGTAAATCAAGTCAGGGAGATGGATATGAAGGTTGGTGGGTTATTTATTGTTTGAGTACGGTTGCGGAGGGAAGGAAAAAAAGAGCAATCAGTGTGTTTAGGAGGGAAATTAGAGGCCTCCTTGGCTTTCTGTTGTGGAAATCAGCCCAAGAACATGACACTATTTGGCCACGCCATGTAACTGGACCCAAAATCCGCACGCCAGTGATACACTAAGTGCCTACGCCAGCAGCGCGAGCGGCCGGGTATCGCGATGGGAACCCGCAGCTTTACATTGAGCCCCCCCTTACAAAGGGTGCGGAGCCACCCAGGTCGGGGGGGGACACCCCAAAATGGGGCTTTGGGGTCCTTTCCCCCGGCTGAACCGCTGATATCCCTGCTGAGTGCTGTTTGGTACCTGCCATTGGATGGACGAGCCCTGCCCGCTCCAGCAGGCACCACCAGCGCCCTGCCAGCAATTTGGGCAGCTTCTGGCGTACGAATATCGCGAAGGCTGGGTTTTATTATTATTATTATTAATTATTATTATTATTTAATTGTTCATCTTCTCTGGTATTGAGCCGGTCAACCTCGAAGCGTTGCTGACCCACCGCGTCCTCCCGCGAGGCATCGCCCCGGGGACATCCCCGCGGGCAGGAGGGCGACTGTAGGAATACTACTGGCAGATGGAGGATTTCCTGGAGATATATATATATATATAAATATATTATTTTTGTTGTTGTTGTCGTCGTCGTTTCTTTCGACTGAAAATCCCCTTCAGTTATCTTCTAGGTGGTAGTTGCTATCCTTCAGACTGCATCAAAATCGCTGACCGTTGAGAGTCTGGTACCGTTCTGTATTTATTGGCACTAATATATTTTGTAACATTCCTCGGTTTCTCCGCATATATATATATTTATATAAAATATATACTTATATTTTATATATATATATACACAGTTTTGTTTTTTTTTAATGAATGATGGGGATTGACTCCTGCCTTTGTGGATTTTTTTCTATAATTTATTCATTTTATTTGTGTTAGTGCCAAAAAAAAAGAAAAGATTTTTTCTCTTTTTTTTTTTTCCAAGGCACTGAATTGTAAATAATATAATTTTTTTTTTCTTCTTTGTATCTGTGTAAAAAGTTACCTGTTAAACATTTTAAAAACTGGGTATTTATTGACACAATCTGTAATTATCTAATGTATTGATTGAAACGCTTTGGTTTCAACATAGCTTTATTTTAGCTTTCTTTGTGTATATATTGTGATTACGTTGCTTAAAGGTACAAGTTAAAAAAAAAATGCTTTATTTTTACCTTATCCATTTGCATTTGTTTAAAAAAAAAAAAGAAAAAAAAGCATATTTGTCTACAGCTGCTGTCTCTCATTTCATCGAAGCAATATGAAGAAATTTCCATTACACTTTCAATAAAAGAGTTTTGTTTGAATACGGCGGTGGCTTTGCCCTTCTTGCTCCTTCAGCATGGCTGTGCATTAATTTTTATTCCATACAGCGGCTCAAAAACTTGGATGATGGGGGGGGGGGGGGGGGCGTGTGCTGTATTGCATGTCACAGCTGTTCCGTTTTTGGTTTGTTTTTTAACTTTTTTGGGACTGTTTTTGAGTGGCTGTCTCCTCGTCTTAGGGTTCCCACCCCAAAGAATGAGACGGTGGCAGCCTCGGAAGGGGGGCGTCCAGGTGGCCTCCAGGGGTGCCCCAAAGTCCCTCTGGTTTCTCCCAGGGATGGATCTCCTCGCAGAGGGGCACCCCGTGCCAGGCCATCTCCGAGTTTTTGACCTGGAGGAGGTCCAGGCTGGTGGGAATGGTTTCTCCAGCAGCATCAGGCACATCACCTGGGGAATAAACCCCAGTTTGCTCCTGTTTGAACTAATTCTGGTGGCAATCGAGGAAAACCCAAAGCAAGCCCGTTTTCCCTCAAAGAGGAGGCCCTGCTGTTGGAAATCCAGGAGCACACCCAGAGTTAAAAAACATCTTTTGGCTTCTTGGTGGAAAGGCCAAATTCATCAGTGAATGCAAATCAGAGATATTAACACAGAGAACAAGCTGGTTTGGGAAATACCTATTTTTACCTGACATTGATGTTTAAGTCCCTCAGAAACCAGGACTGGGTGGGGAAAAAAAAAAGGCCAAAGTCCATGGCAGAGGTGTTTAATACTGTCATCACGGCTTGCACTGATGAACCCATGCAGGACTTGTGGTTTTCCCATTCAAAAAGATATGTAGGATGTGTTTGTTTGTTTGTTTTATTTATATTTTATATATATATAATGGGATTTATGGGATATAGGCGTAATGGCAATTATGTCTACAATTCCCAGTTGCGTTAATTGTTCTCTGGCTGGAGGAAGAGCCCGATGCACAGTTTCAGCTCCTGCACATTTTCGGGTCACACCGATGGCTTGGCACCATGCCCTGGGGAACAGCAGGGTGGCCACCCCTGAGGGGACAGCCCCGAGGTGCCACATCCCCTCCCCGACCCAGCATCTGCATCTGCGGCCGGGAGGAGCAGCGGGTTTGTGGCAGGCTCCTCGTGCCAGGAGGCGTTTGGGCTTGCTCGGGGCGTAATGCGGCGGAAACCCCGCAGGATTTTCCCCAATTTCTTCGGCTCTGGCGTTAAAGCAGCAGCCACTTCGCTGCTCCTGCCTTTCGAAAACAAATCTGTTGGCTTTTCTTTTCAGCCTCGCCGTGCCAAAATAATAGACAAGATTTTTTTTTCTTTCTTTTTTTTGGTGCTAATGTCGCCGCAGCCCACCTGCTTTTTTACCCCCACGGGAGCTTCCCGCGGTGCGAGCCTCCCTCCTCGGCAGGGCTGGGTGGAGGCCAGCCGGCTTCGGGCTCAGCGTGGGACACACATGCCCAGACCGGTGACACACGGGCTGTGACCCATGCCCAGACCCAGTGACACGCGGGCTATGATCCATGCCCAGACCCGGTGACACATGGGCTGTGATCCATGCCCTGCGTGGCAGCAGGCGGTGGTGCTCCTTTAATGAACCCAATAAATCCCATCCAGCCCGGGCTGCGTGCTCCCCACCTTCCTCACCCTCTTTATTGCCTCTTTATTGACTTTTTTTTTTTTTTTCCCCCTCTGTATAGCCACCATCGCTTGTAACACCCGGAGGCACGGAATTACTCATCGCCTGCTTTCGTTTTTTTTCTTGAGTTGCACCGGTGCCTACGAGAAGAGCTAAAGGTTGCGTGCGGCCAGCAGACAGAAAGCGCTTCTCCCCGGGTCGTGGAGCAGCCTATGGAAACAGCCTGACTCATTTCTCGCCCGGAGCTGGCACGGGGCAGGAAGGAGACACTCTGGAGCTGTTCTTAGCGGGAAGGGCTATAAAATTGTCAAAGGGAATGGACTTTATCTCCCGCAGGGAAAAACCACGCCGGGAGCTGCAGGGCAGGGCGGGTGCAGGGGTGTTGGCTCTGCAGCAGCAGGGACATTTCCACAGGGCCGGCTCCTGCACGCCAATGCCTTGTGCCTGCTTTGAAGGTCCAAAAAATAAAAATAAACAATAAAATGCCTCTTCTCCTTGCTCCTCTGTCATGGAAAGAAAAGACTAGTTTCTACCAACCACCATGGCACCAGGGGTAGGGTTGTCCCAGGTCTGCAGCAAAGGCAACAAAAAGCACCCTTGGTGGTGCCTTCGGGTCCCCACTGGCTTCAGGACCTCTGTCCCTGCATCAGGCCCGTCCTCCACAGGTGCAAGTGTTTTTTTTCCATGGAGTTGAGAAGAAGTTTGCAGGCGCTGAGGTTTTCACTCAGACCTGGAGATTGCCTTGGCCTGCCTATAAAAAAGGCACGGCAGAACTGGCAATTATTGGCACGTTCCCATGGACTGTTTGAGATTAATCTGTCAACATTACAGGATGAGAAAAAATATGTATGTCCTGTAGTAATCCCTTATTTTTGGGGGTACTGACATTCAGCATCACAGAACTCCTCATCTCTCCATAAGGATCCCACAAGCGTCCTCTCCACCAAATTTACCAAAACTACATAGGAGCACAAAACCTGTTTGATTTCTGATCCTTCTCATCCTGGCCCTTCTGTGGCCAGCCGTCTGTGGAGGGGCTGCAAGTCCTCAGCATCTCAGGAAATGGGTGATGTTAAATGTAGAGAAGAAATGTAAGTAAATGTAAGGTTTCAAAGTTTTCTCTCTAGTGTTTTCTCCCTAGAAAGCAGTGAAAATTCGTCTCTCGTCAGAGGGCTGGCTGGAGTAGAGAATTCAGATAAGCCGTTAATAGAGAGAACTCTTTTCCTCCTTCACAGCTACAACTATTAGGAGTTTTTTTACACTGCTGGATCCACGCGTTTCCATCAGTTTGCTTCAGACCACCGAGACTGCTGTGGAGCGAACAGCAGCATTGCCATCTACTGGGCAGCAGCTCGAGCTCCAGCTTGGAGAAGCACTTCTCCTCCACGGATAGACAAAGGATGCAGTGAATTTCACTGGATTTTTGTATTAAAAAAATAAAGTAAGGCTTAAATGATCTGCCTGGGTCTGGAGGATGGGTGAGGATGCCCTCACCTGGTGTGTGTGTCCACAGCTGGAGGAGAGTTAAGTCACTCTTTGGAGTAAATAGAGATGAGAACTTTGTGGTAAGTGCTTTTTCCATTCAAAGCATAGAATCACAGAATTATTTGGATGAGATGTCCGTAACCTGAACACCTCCATCTGGTTGTGGCATGGCAGGGCTCCATTGCTGAGTGTATCTCCGTGTGACCTGCAGGTTCTCTCCAGCCGTGTTGTCTGGGGCCATCTGAGGTGCTCAGGGCTATGGAGACATCCCCATGGGGCTGGTGGAGATGACTCGGGGCCTCAGGAGAGCCGTGCGCCTTTGAAGCAGCAGCAGGACGGGGAGGAATGTCCTCAGACATCCCTGGTGGCACTGACCCTCATGTTCGATCCCTTCAGTGAGCCCAGAGCTGTGTTTCACAGCATTTACAGCACTACCAAACAGCTCCAGGTGTCGTAGCCAGTCTTGTACCTCTCCAGAGCACCCTGCACGTGGTGGGACCACTCCAGAAGTAGCCACGGGTATCTCCTTTTTCTGCTCCACCTCAGGACGTGGGGTGCACCAGTTTCCCAAAATCTAGTGGGTTTTAGCTGCGTCCTCACCACCCAGCTTTGACGACAAGGCTGGGAACATTATATATGAGCCTTACATTGCTGTGCCCAGCGGCGTTTGCCCTGTACTCTCGGATATTACCTCGCTGTCAAGCTCGGTACCTTCACGCAATAAAACCCACGGGGTTTTCCACGTGCTCCCAAGGTCGGATTTACAGCTTTGCTCAGGGTGCTCAGGACCAAGCCACTCCCACAAGGCTCTTGGAGACCGAGAGGGCAGGAGGGAAGCACGGTGTGCGTGCCGCCGGGCCGCCGCCACCCTCATACCCTGCGTCATAAATCAGGGCTGAGCAGCACAAGCTGTTCCCGTCACAGGAACCCGGAAAGAAAGGCTCTTCTTGGCACCAGGGCTGGGATAACGATCCTGAGCAGTCTCCAACACGTGGTTCTCCTGCTCCTGTGGCTGCGGCGTGATGTTTATCCTCTGGGCTGCTGCATGAGAAGGCATTAGAGGAACAAAGTTCAGAGCGGGCTGACAGCAGGTTTCCAACACCCGCAGCTGCTCCTTGGAGAGCAGGGACAGTTTGTGCAGCTGCAGGAAAAAGCAGGGAGAGCCCTTGTCTGCTGTCATATCGGGATATGAATGTTTGGGGTTGTGTCTATTAGCTACTTAAGCACTGCTGAGGAATAGCACCGAGCACGGGAAGCTGCTCATACATGTGGCTGAATTGTTAATGTGGTGCTGGAGTGCTTTCAGCCCAAGGAGCAGAACCATCCTTGAGTCTGCTGGATGGAGGGTGATGAGAATTTGGGGCCCCCTGTGACATCCCTAAATCCATCCATGGACTGAGCATGCAGGGATAGACCTGACCCCAGGCATCAGGCACCCCAAAGCCAGCAGGGACTGCACGCCTCCACCTCCCAGCATCCAGGTGGGTTTTGGAAGCGGTGTGAGGGGCTCCAGTGAAAAAAAATAATACCCCAAGACCTCCGATCAGATACGGTCAGGGCGAGATCTCAGCCACCGTCTGGCTGCTGTCACTTGGCTCCTAGGTGAAATTCAAGAGCTGTCAGCCCATCTCTGAGCAAGTCTAATGGATTTAGGCTCCTTCAGGGAGAAGCTGAACTTGCCATCGTGGCAGAAATCACACGTGCTGTCTAAAAAGGAGCAAGAACCATTCAGTAATATTAAAGGGCAGGGAAGCTTCTTAGTTTGTTTGGCTTTTTTTTTTTTTTTTCCGTGTCAGAGAGGAGAACTGCCAAACTACTGAGCACAGAGGAGGCATTGCCAAGGGCAGCCCGATAAAGCAGAGAGCTGTGGACGCAGCTGGGGCTCCAGCCCTTCTGCAAGCCTTGAAGAAACGCTGCTGGTTTCGTTGTAGTTTGTGCTCGCCAAGGGGTTTAAGCAGGGCTTATCTGGTTGCCAATCAGACCTCTATGCAAGAGCAGCTAAAGCCAGCTCCCGGGTGTTTATCGGCGTGGCTGCGAGCAAACACAAAGGACAGAGTGCAAGGCTGTATCCATGCCATTTTATCACGCGCAGCCCACAAAACTTCTCTAGGAGCCGGTGAGAAGTGCGGCAAGGGTTCCTCCGGTTTGCCAATGCCCTCTAGCGGCTTTTGGCGAGCAGAAACAGCGCTCCCAAAGAGCTGGGATTTTGCAAAAATACCGCTTTGTCCCTTAGGAGAGGCAGGGCACGAGCTGGTTGAAATGGAAAAAGAGCGAAACCCAAATCCTGCATTCCCAAATGCTCGTCCTCATGCCAGAGGGAGAGGACGGTTGAGGGATGCCCCTAAAAGATGGTTTTGTAGCTCAACAAAAGCCAAAAACTGCCTTCTTGTGCTTTCTTCTGCCTCCCTTCACCAACACCGCAGTGTGCCTAACAGGAACATAGCTTTTATTTGGAAATCTGGTATGCTCCAGGTGGGCTTGCCCCGACCATCCACTGAGGGGTGAAGTCACACAGAAACAGGGGATCAAAGTCCCTGGGTGAAATCACTGATGCTTTATTATGATCTCAGCCAAACCTGGCGAATAACCCAAGAAAGTGTGGAAGGGATGAGAAGAGGGTTGATGAGCAGGGGGATTTTGCTCCAGCTCTTCCCAGGTTAATGCACAAGTTGATCCTTCTCTAATAACCCCCGTTATTCTTCATGGTCTGGAAAACAAGAAAGAGGTGAATTCAGCAGAGAGCCAGAATACCTAGAAAAAATAAATAAATAATAATAACAACCTCAAAGGCAACAACTCTTTCCTTAGAGTTGTTTGCACCAAACGTAGCACCGCATATCCTGCTTTTAGACCTGCCCAGACCTCCCAGTTCGATTCCTAATGGTTTAATAAGTGGAAGGGTCCAGCTCCTCTGCAATGGCTCTCCTTGCCTTTGAGGGAGATGTGCCAGGGTTACTCACTGGTGTATATCCAGTCCGCATAGGCTGACACAGGTGTGAAGACTGTCGGTTTCTTACAGGTGTTACAGTAGGGAATTAACCCACCACTGACCACCCCGTGGACTTGCCAGCGCCCGTCTTTGTAACAGCTGAGAGGGCCCCCGGAGTCCCCCTGGATCGAAGGAAGGAGGGGAACATATTCAGCCAAGTTGTCCAAACCACTTAGGAATGACAGGATTAGGATCGGAGCTGTCTTTGCTCCCTGGCCAGCCTGCACCCCACCTACAAGGATGCTGCAAAGCTCAGACCCACTATTTATCACCTCAAACTGCACAAACACAGAGAAATACACCATACACAGCTCAGAAAGGGCTGTAACCCTAATTTCCCCCCCCCAACACCACCATTGCAAATACAGTCATCGGCAGATAGTCCAGGGCACGCTGCATCACGTGCAGTCCTTCCCAGCTACAACGCCTGCACAGCAGCTCTTAAAAAATCAGCGCCCTCTCCAGCTACAAGGACCAGGGTCCTGTCCTAATTTTTATTCTGTCCTGCTTTTAATCTGTCCTGCTTTTAATTATGACAGTTTAGCAGAAAAATACGGTAAATATCTATAGACCTATAGTTATACTATACCTATAATTGTGCTGCAAAAGCAGGAGGGACCCTTGGCACTCTTCCTTTGCCTTTACTTACCACTAACCAGCCCCCAGCTGGTAACATAATGGATAATTATTAAGTAAAATGTCTCTTTCAGCAGGAAGCGATGCCATCTCAACAAAGCCATTGTCGTAGGCAGGAGAAGAGAGGTGCAGCAGGGCAGTGTCTTTGCTGCAAGAGGATACAGGTAAAAGAGAGTTTACTGGAAATCCTGAATTAGTCATAGAGCGGGTCCAATGTCCTCGTGTGTGTTTTGTCACTTATACAGGTCTCTAGCCTATGGATGACGGCGAACACACAGCTTGCAAACTTCATGAATTGATCTTGAATTCCCATCTTGCGAGAGATGGCAATTAAGGATGTGAGGAATTAAGAGAGGAGGACATAGTAAAAATTGATCAAGGGCAAAATCTCTCCCCCAAAAAAGGTCCTACTCCTTTGGAGGCACCCAACCTCGGAGTGAGTTGCAGTAGAATTTGGGTGGACAGACATCCCTGAATCTGCTGAGGCTTTACCTTTCCCTTGTCTTGGGCAAAAAAAGGCTGAGGTCATCCCAGGAGGCACCCTGCATCATCTCTAAGAGGGAAGGTAATTCGGGAAACCTCCACTGCATCACCTCCCAGCCTCACCGAGGGCGGGAGTGAACATACACAGCACTGCTGGCAGGACAGGGTGCTAAGGACCATGCATCCCTTTGACAATATTGCAAATAATTACCCACTGCTGATGCTAGAGGGATCCCAGCCATCATGAATGAAGACCCTGTCCATACCAATGAAGTACTCAGTGCCATCCGCCTCCAAGAGATTGTGCTCACCTTCCACAATCTAGGAATTTCTAATTAATCTAATTAATAATTAATTTATAATTATTCTAATTAATCTAGACCTTCCACAATGTAGGAATTTCTAAAGCACCTTCCACGGGAGGATTTTCAATGGGTTGCAGCAAACCAGCCTTATGAATTAGGAAAATGATGCCTGCAATTTGATGGTGAAGAAAGCGAAGGTGGGAAACGCGTGCTTCTTTCCTCCTTTCCATCTCCGTGCAGCTTTCTCAGGATGCAAACCCATTTGAAACACTCCCATTAATGCAAATGTGCCTCGTCTCATGTAAATCAGCAATCAGCTTGATTTCCACTCCCAGGAAGTCAGCAATTACATGCAAAATCAAGGTTAAAGCAATGAGAGCTTCCCGGTTCCCTTGATTAAGTGTACAGCGAGATGTCCAGCTGTGCGAGGAAGGCACCAGTGGGGAACTCAGAGGATGAGAAGGATCCGGCACCTGTCTGCAGCAAGACTGAGGAACAGGACAAGAGTTTTGATGCTTTTTATCCCACTCACATGCTGAGGCAATGGGCTGCGGTCATCACCCAGGTGCTGCTGCTGAGGGTTCCACCACAGACGTGACTGTAATAATCTGGGGAACCAGCACAGGGGATCTGGCATTGATCTTCAGGCACTGAAGGACAAAATATTTTGCACCCGGGCCATGCAGAAATGGTGGGTGTCGCTTCAAACAGTGGAATGGCTTCATAAAAGAAACCTGACAAACGGACCCTGGAGCCTGAAGCAACTGCGTGCCCACCATCTGCTGGCTGCTCCAGGCTGAATGGCAAGCAAGGAGCAACGTGCAAGGACTTGTGTGAATTAAGAAATTAAGTTGTTGGGTTGTTTTGTTTTGTTTTGCCATTTATGGAGCCACAAAAGACCACTGGTAGCATCTGAGTATGAGAAAAGCTGGCCATCTCTGTACACGTTTTAATTAGAGGTTTTTCTTTCATATGGACAAGCAGCAGATATCCACATTTTCTTCTACAAATGTTTATCCATATTATCCCAGATCTATTTATTTATTTATTTATTTACATGGTGCAAATCATCTTCTACATTAGCTGGCTTTGCTCATAGTTGTGTTAAGACATTGTAGGTAGTTGAAATATGCCCACAAAGGGTCATAAATTGGCTTAACCAAACTGATTTCAAAGGAGTGGGATATTGTGGTTAAGCCAATGTTGGCCATGTCACGTCCCTTCACTGCAAGCAAATCCTGCTTGCTCCTTAAGTGGAAAGGTTATAAAAGCACAGAATTGCTTTGATGAGTGCCACTATTAAATTGTCACCAGCAGGTTTTACCTTGTGTGGACTAGGAGTTTCATCTAGGCTTGGTGGTGGCAAGATAAAGCACACCTTCCCAAGTGGGGACAAAGCACGGAGTAAACAAAAGTGATGTGAGTTACCAGTCCTGCTGGCAGGGTGGAAATCCAGAATAAAATCTGCTCATGAATCCGCGGTGCCAGGTTGTCAGTCAAGCTAGCAGAATTAAAACCATACATCTTTTCCCCTATCTTGAAAAACTCTCCCATAAATAAGAAAACAGGCGAAAGCAAAAAGCAGCAAAAATGTATTTCTGGAGTCAGCAGCAATGACTGCTGCAACTGCTAAGATCTACTAAGAAAGTAGCCTTTTAAATCCATTGTGCCAATGAAAATTATCATTAATAAACAAAAATCCACCTTCGGAAAGAGCACCCAAGTCCAAACAAAGCTCTAATTTGCCATTTGGCTCTGTGCACCAAACCCAGCAGGTCTGTTTTTGTAAATGCCCAGCTCTGAACCACCTCGAGCGAAGACCATGGGTGAGAGGATGCTGACCAGTTCCGTGTCTGGGCTTTGGTTTCTTGTTCATCTCTTGGCTGTCTTCAAATGTGAAGTTGTAACCATGCCTTGACTTGGATGTAGGTGAATATAACAAACACTACAACTTTTTGAATTTGCTGTCATTTTCTCACTGCTTTTTTTTAGGTATAAAGCTTTATTTTCAAGTATAAGACACCATCACTACCTGCCATTTCCAGCTATTAGGTGGGGCTTCATGGCCTCCAATTACTCACTCTGTTAGCACCTCCTTGTGAAGAGCATCTCTTGGGGGACTTCCAGAATTGCCCCTAAACAGACCAAAAAATAAAAATTAAAAAAAAAAAAAAGCATTTTTCCTTCGTATTCCTAATGAGTGTCAGGCTTCTCAAGTGAAAAACTTGTGCTGCACAGGGCTAAGCAGGTCCAGGTCTGAAAGACCAAGTGATTTTTCCTGGAACAGAACAAATGGTGGTTAAAGATACTGACACCAAGGGTTGTCATTTTTTTTTCCATGTTTTTTTTTCCAAGTCCAAAGGAGACTGCAAAAGCCAGAGGGATTTCGCTGCACTTTGCAATCCCCTTTCAACCCCAGATGCCCAAACACATAAGGAGGTCATAAGAACTGAAGAAAAAATTTGTTTTGGAACATCCCCAAAGCTCAGACTAGTACCTGGTGACACTGAAATCACTATCCGTCCTGGAGGCTGTCTCTAAAGCCTCCATGGTTGAAAAACACTGTGAGCAGTCTTCTCTACCTTTTATGACAAAGCTGTTGTATAAAGTTAAATTGACTTCTGTTTCCAGAAGTCCCTGCAACCCAGCCAAATTGCCAGGAGATTGAGCATGTTCCTACCAACCTAAATCCCCTTCCTTTGGGGGTAGGTTTCCCTTGCCTCACAGAACTATCAGCTCTCCTTCGCTCAATAGAGAAAAACCCTTTCAGTCAGAGTAACTGTGTCCACATTAGTGGTTTTTTTGCGTGCTGGGATGGTAACTGCGGAGAAAAACCAGACATGCTGTAATCTGCACTACTTAGAGGTTGTGAGGTTCACCCTTTCCCAGCTCAAATAACCCCATTACAACTTACCCAGACAACTAAGACGAACCAGATACTGAAGCATCTTGAGTGAAGTGGTAGCAATACTCCGAGCAAATTCTTCTTCTACTAGCATATCTGCTAAGAAGCTGTGTCTAAATTTGTGATTAAGGTAACTGAGCACAGAACTCATTAAACTGATCCAAAATGTTCTCGTATATGGGGAAAAAAATAAAAAGGTGTAAGAACCTGTTTAAGGTACAGCCCAAGGTTATCCAAACACCTCCACACTGCACAGTTCCCACAGGGCCACAAAGCAGATAAAAACCGATAAATTTGGAGTGCTCTCAGATCAAGTCAAAAACAAAACAATGCAAACCCAGGCAAAGCCAGCACTTTGCTAGTGATTGTTGATGCACAAGTTGCATCCCCTTCTTAGAAATTTATCTGCCTGCCCAGCTGCCTGCTACTCCATGTAACATGAACTGATCTTTGTCAGCTAGATAATAAAAGCATTAGCAAACAGGGAGGGTGGTTCAGCTTTGGCTGGACGTGTCGATCCAACCTTGGCTGGACATGCTGATCCCTTTTCTGGGATCCTTTTCTCTTCCCTCCTCCCCGCTGAATGCGTTTCCCTCTGCCTGCCCCCAAATGCTGGCTCTCAGCAGCAAAACGGGAGGCAGAGAGCTGGGCTATTTATGCCCCGAGGGGAAAAAAGGGTAAAGAGGGAAATGTTGTGGCTGGCAGAGACTGGGATGTGGACAGAGGCTGGGAGAGGCGGCAGGCACTGGTGCTGTGACCTGCACCCCGTCTTTGAGAGAAACTCTGACCTAGCACTTCAGAAGAACATGTAGAAACCTTCATGATGGATAACCTTGGTCTACAGGATGTATGTTTTCCTTTTTAAAGTCCCTATGAACTGCAATCCCTATAATCATTTCATACCATGGAGTATGATGATTTATTTCTCTTTAATGGCTTAAGTCAAGGTAAAGCATGATGTTGTCTTCACAGGAAAAAAACCCCAAAATATATATATATATTTATATACATATATATTATATATATTATATATATTATATATATTATATATATTATAGATATTTATAATACATATTATATATGTTTACATATATATTATATATATATATTTGCAGACAACTTAAAATCTTCTGTCCGAAGTGATTAACAAATCGGAGTCAGAACCTTCTCTTTCCCAATTCTATCACCTGTTGGGACCATTCAGTTCTGATTTTATAAAACACATTGTGTTTATACTTCTGCTTCAGAAGTCAGTGAAATCTCAGAACAGCCCTTCTCAGAAGATTGTAATTTAACAAAATACCTCAAACTTTTTATCTGTTAGAAGGCATCATGCAGGAATGATCCAATCTCATATTAGGTACGTCTTGGAGCCTCCTCAGTTAACATTCATCCAGTCATTTTCCTGACATCGAGACTAAAGCTGAATCACTCTAAGCAGTTGCTGGCATGTGTAAGGCATCTATGTAGGAACACAGCAGATGCACAGGTTCTTCAGCTAAACAAAAATATGTTCCTGCCTAGTCAGGAAGAAAACAAAGAATCCCTGTAACTGGTGGAAACCCAGAGACTTCTTTCCATGATAAGGCAAAATCCTCTTTGGGACACACAGACCATCAAGGGACAGGCAGTAAACCTCAAAACCTCACCTTGAACTTGAGCTGCAGCCAGAGATCAGTTGTCAGCTTGAGAAACAGCTGGCGTAATCCCATGTGCAGCACAACCCTTCATTTTCTCTCCGGGCCAATTTCACCCAACTTTTTACTGAGGAGTCTGTTTTAAAAGTAGGCTCAGTAAGCATTGACCTCAGCAGGTTTGGGCCTAGACATAATCAACTGAAAAAGAGAGTTAAGGAAATGAACTAGGAAGGATAGCAAGGCTCATCCATACAGTTATGCTGATGGGATCCACCTCCCACGGGACGGATTTGGTAGGACCAGGACTTTTTCCATGTCATTCCACCAGTCCTCTTTAACAAGCCCTTTCTATTTTGCTGGAAGCCATTAAAAGTTCATTGTGATATTTCAGCAGCGAGATCTTTTTTAAGTCACTGATCACTTTTTCCCTTTACATCATAGATCATTTTTAGCTTCCAGTTAGTTTTGGCCAGAGTCAGCGAGTGGCCTCCTCGCCAAGCAGTCTCTTCGCTCACTTTCACTACATTCATCTTCCTCCTTAGACCTGGCCAACTCTCTTATTTTCTATTGCTAATTTGTTATTCCAAAGACTTTGTGTGTTCCCTACGTACAATTTTGTTGAAGAACATTGTTGTCTGTTTATTCTCCTTTTGGACCTCGTGCCACTTAGCTTGAGTAATTGTTTGTCCGTAATCTGTGCTCTACAGCAATGCACATGGCATCGTACTCGTTTTGCAGCTGAGTGGCTTTGATGTTGGGCTGTGTCGTAATGCCCAAAGGAGAAATAAATTACGCCAAGGATGATGAATTACAGCTGTTTTCTGAATTCCTCCACTTCAGACATTGTTTTAGTGCAGAGCTCCGGAGGGACTGTCTGTGTTTTGCTCTGTGCTTTACACATATGCTTGGTGAAAGAGGTGAACCTACAGGTCATATGTGAACGGGGAGATAGGAGACTGAGCACTGGGACTGGGAAGCTGTACAAGCATTTTCCAAGAGTGAAAAACCTTCAATTTATAACTTTAGACTTTAATTGTAAGGGAACGAAATGAAAACAAACAAACATGGTGATTGGAGTTAATGGCAATGAGGAAGCTGATTAGTTTTTGATACCACAGCAGTACCATAGAGCTCCAATTAATTACAAAACTTGGCTTGAGATACCAAAGTCTAGAGCTGCCATCCAAAATGCCACATTTTGCCTACTGTTAGATCTCAGAGGCAGGGGCTATGAATTTTGCTTCAGAACATGCTCAGTCCTGGTTTCAGAGTGCAGGATTGTTGCTCTCGGAAGGACCATCTGAAGCCAGGGCCACCTCAGGGTTTCTCACAAGTGTAGACAAAATGAATGTGCTCCACATCCCCACCAGTAAATAAAATGGACCATCTTTCATACCACAAAGCCAACTCAGGTGGCCCTGTTTGTGTCCACAAGGCAAAACTCTTCCGTATTATAGAAAAAAAGAGGTCTCATCATGCTGCCAATGGAGCGTGGTCTGTCATCTATATCAGCCTTCCAAACCATGCGTGTGAGGTGCATGGGTTGGTGCAAACTGGTGCTACACTAGACTGTGCTAACATTGATTAAAACTCTACTGTGCTAACGTGCTAACGTTCACTGTACAGACAAAAGGAGGACAATGCCTGGGCTGATGCTCTAGCATTAGTTATTTAATCAGTATACAGACTTTTTGTCCTTGTTCTCAGAGCATCAGAACTAAATATTTTGATGACCACAACATTTTGTGGGTGAGTACATTATTTTATGAATGATGGTAAGGATAAGGGAAGTTGCGAGAGATAGGGTGGCTGGTGGGAAAAGATTCCAGGACTGGAAGAGCAGATAATAAGCTCTGAGTGGAGTTGATGGGGTCTATTGGAAGCTACTGAGCACAAAAATGAGGGCACAGTCATCTTTCGGGGTGGCCCTAAAGCACAAAATGACCTCCAGACATCAAGAAGGTTTATTGCACGTGTTTAATGTGCAGTTTTGTTTATTCTGCTCTTCAACTCTTTTCCTAAGCTTCTGCTATCAGCCATTGTCACTAGGATATTGGCTAGATGGACCTTTGGACCCTATATATATCCTTATTTATGGAGTGATGAGAATTAGAAGAAAAGTTAAAGGAGTTCTGAGGGTGTGACAAGGTTTCAAGGAGTTAAAGCTCTACCCTGAAGCTTAGTGTGAAAGCTGTGCTTTTTGGTGCTGAATCTTTGGTGGAGAGAAGAACCTGTTTAAAGGCATCTTCAGCAGCATTCTTATGCAGTAAGTCTAGGTTTTCAGTAGCTATTATGTGCACTTTGAGTGTTTTACCTCATACAAGAAATCCACTTTTTTTTTTTTTTTTTCTGGGGTAGTTTTATTCTGGCTGACTGAACTGTAGTGCCTAAATTTCACCAGGTAAGTGGAGTAACAGGCAGCTGGGAGGGGAGAGAAGACATCCGAAGGAAATGACCTTCCCTGTTCTGGAGACATTTCTTCACCATGTCTCCAGAAATTAAAGACATTTATGTTTGCAGTGCAAATTCTTTCTTCTTTACAGCAGCGATTCAACATAACATCTCTACTCAGGATAGTATTAAGCACACTGTTAACTCAACTATGTGCTAATATAAAGCACATGCTGCTCTTCTCAACAGAGATGATTTTAAATGTATTAAAATAGGAGTTGAGAAGATTCCTTCAAAATGCAAGATTTAAAAAGGCAACGCACACAGTGTGTTTAATTTTTCATTATTATTTCTCTGTATTCCTTTTCTTCCATACCTGAATTTGAGTTAATCAACATATTGATAAGCTCATAAATAGTCCTGTCATATCATCTTTTGGCAACAAGTTAGGATAACATGAGTGGAAAGCCTTTTGTTACCTAAGTAAAAAAGTCTTTGGGTACACTGTCTTGATGTTTGATAAAAGCTTGATCTAGTGTCCTGTTCTTAAAAAATATACTACAATGGCCTTAATCATTGATAAATGAGGATAAAGGGACACATTATCTTATATTTTCTGTTTTTATTAGTACATGGTGAAGCCTTTATTTCAGTAAGAGTACTGTGCATTATTGAGCTGTAAAAAAAGTATGCACAGCTAATTTGTCATACCACACTATTTATCTTTGTACCAGGGAGCAAATCTTCGAAGATTTTGTTGTTGTTGTTTTTATTTGTTTGTTTGTTTTTTTACCTATAATACATATGATTTAAAATAAATCCTTACCTAGAAGGAAAAATAAAATAAAGAAATTAGAAAACTTTACATTTCAGCAATGGAAATCATAAAATGACATGAGGTAATGCCTGCACATTCACTTTAATGTTAAAAATATTTGTTAATAAAATATAATAAAATAATTTGTTAATAAAAATAATTGATGCTTAATATTGCTTGCTGGTAAAGGAGAACCTTGCAGTACTTTATTTATTGATATTATAGTGGTAATATTTTCTGTTATTATCTCTGGTCAATGGATCTTTATCACGGAGAACTTTGGGATATTCCCAAGCACCACAGACTTTGAGTTGGGATGAAACTTCCAACAGAGCAAGGAGGTAACCATTTTTATTAACTTGAGTAGTAAAGATCATTTGAAAGGCATTCTGATACATCCCTTCTCCGTGTTTGCCACTGATAAAAAAAATCCAGGCTTTCTACAATAGTGACATGATCAAGTGATGAAGTGATCGGGTGAGTTGGTATACTGACCAGCTCCAGGCTCTGCATCTTCAGTATGTGAAGCTCAGGAATGTAGTCTTAATCCAAACAATAGCAGGGATGGCTAAATCCACCAGAATAGAAAAAACACTTCCATAAGTTATAAACAGTCTGTTGGAAAAGCTGTGGTTATGTGGCAATTGAGGAGCCACTGTCCACGAGGATTTAGACCAATCTGAATCATATTGCTGATAGCTCCTTGGCTCCAGTCACTGTTCTTTCTAGCTTTCTGAAAGTATCTCAGAGTTGGATTAGCTCATCCCATGTGCCTATTTGAAAAGAATAGAGGATAATCAATCTTCTCAACATGAAGTTACCATACTTACTTATAAAAGCACTAAGAGAAAGGATAGTCTTCTTGGAAAATTTTGAAATGTTCACAGTCAGCATACTTCCATATGCAAATCTATAAACAATAGGAAGTGTATGAATTTCTTTAGGTAGATATTTAACTTTACGATGTATTGATGGACATAGAGGTGTTCTTACACATATGACATCCACTCATTTATAGCTACAGAGTTCCTACAGTTTTACAGACCACATTCTTGCCAGTCCTGATGCATACATTAATGCAAACTCAACCATTTAAAGAAGACACAAGCCAGGTCCCAACCTCGTAAACTGTTAAGGAAGGAGGAAGCTAGCTTTGGAGGAGAACAAGTTTGTCTGTTTGCTTTTCTCACTGTAACACAACTCTTGCACTGAATCATGACTGCTTAAGTACCTAGCTTCTGCTCACAGGCTTAGACAGAGTGCTTCTGCAGTTAATCGAGTACATTAGCTTAGGTGCTGAATGACTTTCAACTCCACCAATGGTTGCTGGAAACCTGCCAATTCAAATCCCCCTCTGGAAGACAGATGCTCACATTTCTCCACGCTTCTATCTGAAATGTCAAAGTTGATGCTCTTAATCTCACCCCAAAACGCTAGCAAGATCAACAGCTTTTCTAAATGCTCAACGCTCCCTTTGTGAGGTAGTGAACAAGAGAATAGATTGGTCATGACAAATGTTAACTACGTTGCTTAGCACAATACACAGAGATACACCTATACTATGGTGACGATGACAAATAAAATAACAAGGAGCATTATTCAAAAAGAGCAGCATTTCCTTTAACAACTGCAGCCTGGAAGGAATCACTTGGAGCAACTGGCAAGGATAATTTATAATTAGAGCAGCATACAGCATTAGGGCATTGGCTCATGTGCTCTCCGGTTACAGGTACTTAACATCACACAAAACTGATGAGTTGGGCCAGTTCCATCAGCTGTGCCAAGGGTAATGTTACATACATGGCTGGGCTGTTCTAACAGCTTGTTGCTACAAAAAAATGTGCCTTGTTATCACTCCACTCCTGGCAACAAGGTCCTGAGCTGCCTTGAGTCAGCTCTGGGACCTTTCATCTCACACGGTAAAATGATTTGATTCACTAACCCAGGGAAAATTTATTTGCATTTTTGCTCTGTCATTGTAGAAAGCCGAATCAGGCAGGTATGGAACTGGATGGTTTTCAGCGCCTATGTAAAGAAGCAGGTAGACCACATGGCAAGACGCAAAGCAGAAGGAAGAGCAGGACTGTCCCACTTCAGCACAGCCAGTTCTTGAAGGGCTTGGTTCTCTATCATGTAGTTAGACATCAATGTACAGAAATAAAAGAAAAATTGGACTTTTACATAATAAACTTTTTTTCATTCAGTGCTGCAAAGACAATCCAGTGCAGGTTGAAAGATCTGTGCGATATATTCGCTATTGTGTCTTCACATATTTAAAGCATCCCAGTCACTTATGCCTTCAGAGATCTACTCTCAGCAACCAAGTTGTAAAGACATCAATAAATACATAAGTTAAACAGATTCCAGTTATGAATAATTTGGGCTTGTGGATCCTGCATTACACATCAAAAACAAACAAAAAAACAACCAGCTTTTTGTTATCAGATTGATTATAGTCCAGATTAGTTTTGTTTCATTTTATTTTGATATTATCACTTACAGCAACATGTTAGATGTGGAACCCTACTATTATAATCTTTTATTTTAAAACCAAACACCAGAAAGATCTAAAGTCAAAGAGACACTAAGAACTACTTTGGTTTATATATATGACCTGAAAGCAGGTAAAAAAAACTAAATTTGTAGAATACAATGATCAACAGTTTAGAAAATATTCTGAGATCCCCAAAATAAAAAGAGGCTTTTTCAAGTATATTACAGGACTTATTTGAATTCTCTTACAGACTACATTATAGGAGAACATCTCAGGTAGAAACCTGGCTCACTGAAATAATTTAAGCCAGATCTGACAATTTTTTTTCAGACAGAGGAGTACTTACAATTAAAGCTCTTAAGTAAGCATCTGAAATTGATATATTCAAATTAACAGGCTTCTCTTCTATTTGGAGCACCGTATTTCACTATATGTATGGCTTTCTCCATTTCCATGTTCCAACACTTTCTCCTCCTTCCAAAAAATGTTGTCCTATTAAGAAGTTTGTATTTTTACCAGCTCTAACTTATATAAGCAAATCTGAAATCCCTAGATTCGTTTTTGTGCACATGAAGAAATAGCTCGATTCATTTAAAAAAGCAAGCCTTAAAGTGGTCAAATAATCTGCAGAGAGGTTCTGAGGCACTGCTCTGAAAGTCTGAAATGCACAAGTATTACTTTGCATGCCTCAACAGTCCTTTGCTGTAGTTACATTCCAGTTCCAAAATTAATCGAGCGGATTGTTTGTTTCTTCACCATTTCAAAGAAAAATGCAGTTTTATCAAGGTTATCACTTCTCAGCAAATCAGCTATTTTCCAGGGCTGAAAAGTTATCTATAAATTAAAAGCAACAAAGTACATTTTATCTCAACATTACAATAACTCAGATGCTTCCAAATCTTGCAAAACTTAAACGCTGACTTAAATTATGCAGTACTTTGTTGTGTTTTGGAGGCTGTAACTAATGAGATACAGCAATACTGCTTATCTCTTGGCAGGAGGCTAAGGCTCATAAAGTAAAAAAAAAATAAGTAATGGCAGAGTCACAGGGCCAAAGAGAATTCAGATATTGCCAAGATTTTCAGCTTCTTGGAAGAGAAAGCTCTTTTAAAATATTTCAAATCTATTCATTTCTACTTGTGACACTAAAGAAAATCTTGAAAATACTGACTTCCACTGAGAATTACAATTTTGTAAATGAAATTAAGAAAATAGATTTGCATATTCTTACTTATGAGTTAAAAAAAAAAAAATAACACTTTTGAGTGGAAACCCAAACAAATACACAGACTTCAAGACTACAGAATGTTACATACCTGGTGATTTTTCTAAAACATTCTGGTAAAGGTTTATTGCTTGTTCATTGCTTCTATTTCCTGAACATGAGATCTGACACTAGACAAAAACGTGTAAAAAAAGGGTGTACAAATAAAGAGTTCTACATATGAACAGGTACTGCACAGTATTAAAAGTTTGGTTATTTTAGACATTATCATAAAAGCACTAATGATTACACTACCATGAAGCATGTGGGATATCTCCACTTTTTAGGAAGAGAGGCCTCTTTTTCATCAGGCCTCCCTCTTTTTCTATGACTTTTTCTGTAAAAACTTCATGGCTGCCAACCTATCATGACAGCAATTTCATTATTAGTAGTTTTATGTAACAATAGTACGCTGGTGTGTAGGCAGGGAAATACTGGATCTTGACATCAATGATTAAATAATATCAGTTCGTACCATTGTTGTAACTTGACTGCACTTGTCGTCTTGTCACTGATGCTCACATGATCAAGCTCTTCTTCCAAAAAAAAACCACAACACTTTCAGTACTATCTGATAAAATAAGAAATAACTAAAAATAAACACATATAGATAAACATTTTAATAAGTATCAAGAGCCTCTTATTTTCTCTCTACTGAGCTCTACCATAGAAGACAGAGTAGCTCAGTTTTTTCCAAGACAGTTCCCATCTACCTTTATAATTACACCAAAGACAGATTACCCCACTAGAACAGCTATCTCAGTACGTAAGGAATTATGAATATTCATCAAACAAGATTCTTTACTGATTTTTTTCATGTGAATCACTAAATATCTGAAATGGCAGGGCTAAAATTATTTCCATTAGGAATAAACAACTAGAAGGAACATGGAGGAAATCAAGTACAAAAAATAAGAAGATGGCCAAAAATCAGTGTAATTTTGGAAAATGTTAATAGCAGTTCCATTTATATGAAGTGACATGTGCTTATTAGACATTAAAGCTTGTAATATGTTCCATATCATTAGCTGCCAGTAAAAGCATAGATGGAATTCATATCTAATTCAGTGCTATTTTCTGCCATTTAGTGGACCTGAGAAGCAAGCATTCCCAAATGTAAATGGGAGTTTTTCCAAACCCATATTTTATGGGCTTTAAAACCTAAGTTTACTGCTCATAGAAAACCATACCCGAGCAATTTTCTTTGTTTTGTGACCTGATATTTACATTTGAGTTATGCTACTGTCTTCTGGTGATTTACTTTATTACACATAGTTTAGAAATATTTCTCAATTTTATACATTTTATTGGGTGGATAAATAAGCACAAAACTGGCTAACATGACTATTTCGTTTTTGTATTCATGTTCCTTTTTGGATCATATTCCATTCAAATGCAAGCAATATGATTTAAGAATTCACCTATGACAATTCTTTGATGTCCAAAAATCAATAAATATTTTCTTGTTTACATTTTTGTGGACATGACACTAACAACAATTTCACTTACTTTGTAAGTGAAGTAAGTAACAGATACTATGAACAAGATGTTGACTAAGATTTTTTAAAAGACTTTCTTTACTAGCTGTTGTATATGTTAACACATTTTTATAGATCCCAGTAGTTTGTACATAGTTCTTCCGACCCACATAGTGCTCATCAGACTGGATGTTAATCACTGCTGCCACCTGCTTCTGAGAAGTTGAACCTGGCTGCTCCACAGAGATGCACTTCAGTGTTCTCTGATGCAATTCAAAAGCATGTAGAAATGAAGAAGAGCGTAAGAGAGATTCATGAAACTGAAATATTAATTGCAACAATTTCTGGTAATTTTTCAGAGCAGTTCCTTTTGCGTCTGTCTATTTTCTGGGCATCCACCTGAGGAGTGGGCACCTGCCTTCTCATCACCTTTTCTTGCTCCAAAACAGAGAACTCAATTCAAGCCTCCTAGCACCAGATTTATGTCCAAACACCAGACTACCGGTATTGTAAGATCAATCTCTTTCAGTCATTCCCCACTGATGCTGTTCCATTTTGCATAACTAACATATTAACATAGTAGGGATGCAAACTTTACTTGTGCTCTCTGGGGAGAGCATGGCCATTGAACTATAGTGTCTATATATTTTTTTTCTTCCCAGCATATTTCTCATATTATGAGGTTTTGGTACAAAATTTCCTTAAAGTCATGAAGGTCAAGAAGGTGATTGAGATTGGCCAGTATGGATTTACAAAGGGCAAATTGCGCCTGACCAACCCAATGCCTTCCAGAGTGAGATGACTGGCTGGTTCGGAGGATAGCAGTGGATGTTGTTTGTACATCTTGATCACAGAAAAATTGTTGATGCAAGAACTGGATGACTAGATAATAAAGTGGATGGGTGGATTGCCAGGTCCCACTTGTGGCAATACTGGTGGCATGCCTCAGGTCACTACAGTTCAATATGCTTATTCATGATCTAGGTGATGGATTAGAGTGCACTCACACTATATTTGCAGGTATTACCCAACTAGGGGGAGTGGTTGATATGCTGGAGGACAAGATTACTCTTCAGAGAGACCTGGGCAGGCTGGAAATGGGCTGGCAGAAACTTCACGATGTTCAGCAAAGTCAAATTAAAAGTCCTGCCTCAGGAATGGAATAACCATGTGCAACTGTGCAGGCTGGGGGGCACCTTGTACAAAAGGGTCTTGGAGTACCAGTGAACAACAAATTGCACAGTGAACCCTTGCATCAAATAAAGACTAACACGTTGGGCTGAATTAGCAAGAGTGTAGCCAGCAGGTCAAGGGACGTAATTTCCCCCTCTATTCGGCAGCTGTTAGGCTGCATTCCTGGAGCAGCATGTCCAGTTTTATTTTCCCCAACACAAGAGACACTCACATACCAGAACGAGTCCTGTAAAGGACCACCAGAGTAGGGGACTGGAACCTAGGGTTAATCAGCTCGCCTGGTAGTATAAAGCCACACTGCACCAGCAGAATACTTCTTCAGGCTCAATTGGAAGTTACTTAGTCACTTAAACACAGGCTTACACAGCTATTTTAAATGCCCCAGAATATCTGACACATCCTCTCTGGGCTGGCATAGGGCCAAAGGGAGACCTATTCGCCCCTGAAGCTTTGAGGTTTAATCCAAACACTATCCAAGTTATTTCAATTTGCTCATGACTGCATTACTGCTTGACTGCTACCAATGTAGTTAGCCTGCCGGGCTCCTCCACCACCCGGTACAGTGTAAAGGCTGGAACATTTCCAAGACCTCTGTTTGCATGGGGCACACCTTTGCCTACCAGTCCAAGCAGTTTTGATAGCATCGGCATGCTGGTACAGTAACTGAGCAAATATATAAATTGCTTAGTCTTTGCAAGCCTCAGTAACATGACAAAAAAAAAGTCTATTAAACGTGTTATTCTGTACTGCTATACTGAACTGAGCTTCATTCTAGAGCTTTGGAAATACCCAAACTTTCTTTAACAGTGAACATCAATGTGTTATTTGTATTGAATACAATTTCTCTCTTGTGAATACAGAGGGAGCTGGAAACACACCAGCACAACAAAATCAACAAAACTGGATACAACTGAACCATTTTCACATTTTATATGTAGAAATATCCTTATATATGCTTCTCCAAGATTGCAAGGTTCAATCCTTTGCAAGTCCTGTCCTTTTATCGAGGTGCTAATCACTCAAAGTTTTTATGTATGTTGTACATAAGAAAACTTTGTCTTAACATTGTCATGGAGACAACTGCACTCACAATTCCTGTTCATGAGCATCCTGCCCGTGTCCTCAAAGAGGTACAAACAAATATGACCGAAGATCTGGGCAGATTTATTATCTACCAGTGAAGTGGATAATCTTGGCTGGTACATAAACATTGGGGACCAAGCTCACACATAGGGACAGACCTAGTGTTCCTGGAGATCCCCTGAGGTATCTGAAGAGAGGGCTTGCCTCCCCCTTCCCGTGGGAGCTGCTGTTAAGCTGAGGCCTCACTACCAGCCCCCTGAGCCATGCTGCGGCACCACAGCAGCTAGGCCTGGGCCCAGCCTCAGATGGCGGCCCTGATCTGGGTTCCTTGGCTTGTCTTCTTGCTTGAGCTCAGACCCGCCCCTTCATACAGTCATACTGGACTGCGTCTGACCCCGATCACTGCCCTTGGGCTCAGTCCTGCCTCTAGCTTGCCGCTCTCCATCCCAGCTCCTTTCTGCTGAGCTCACTGCTAACGCTGCCCTGCACCACGCTCAGTAGGGCCAATGGAGTCTAATGGAGTTTAAACCAGTCTGACCTACTAGATAGTCTTCCTCTAAGTTTTGAATGATGGATTCCTGTGATCTGTCCTCAGTAATGCTTAGTTTATATTCTGAACCATTTTGGCCAAAGCATCACTGCTTGTTTAGGTTCAACTTCTTTGATCATCTCAAAATTTGTAATAGGTGTACTATTATACAAATACTTTGCATTGATAATTACCAAAGAATTATTTTTTCATGAACATTTTTCATCGTTCTTCATTCTTCTAATTAATTAAACACATTCACAGAGTTTCCTCTGAATTGCAGGCTTGCTTCTGAAGCTTACTGGGTTCAGATGGTTAACATCAGGAAGTGTTCACTCCTTTGAAACATCACCTGTAGAATTTCTGATAAGTTCTACAGAAAACAGTTCTGAAAGAAGCCAAAGATCTTTATTGATACTACACAATTCTTCTGTCATATTGAACAATAACTTGTACAATGTGCAGGGAAAATAATTGTAAGGGCTACACCCTAGAAGTGCCTGTTTTCTCCACTGATTCAAAAAAAGGAACCTATGACTAACTCAGCTGCAGCTTTGTATACTATATCAACATATCTAAGCGTATTTTAGAATAGTCAGCACACATTTCACCTGTCAACGTTCATTTACATAGGGAACTTTAGAAAAGACCAATTCTGCAAGCAAGTTGTAATTGTTAAACACACAAAGAGCTTTGAAAAATAAGCACTTAACGTTTACAATACTCTGCAGAATCTGTCAGTTACATGTCACATTGTTTTAGTTTCATTACCCTGAAAGACAAATTACATTTCTTTCAAAATTCAACTTCTGCAAAAGCAAAGACCTCATATAGATTTCATTGTGTGAAAATGCCATAACTGTATTATTTCAAGTAGCTCAAAACTTCGTAAAAGTGAGAATATTTCTAATGACTTGCCAATTGTCATGTTTTTAACTTCACGTTGCCAACTAGCTGTTTTATATCATGCACTGACTTATTATAAAAGGAACATCCTCCCTCGACAAAGTATTTTGGAGAATGCCTACAATTATACTCTCGGGCATTTATTGACGATAATACTATCTTATTTTTACAGTCTAGTAAACAACTAACAAAGTTAAATTTAAAGAGCAAGATTTCAAGACATTCACTACAAAACTTGACAGCAATTTCCATCCACCAGTTACGGAGCAGCCAGTTCTGACTACATCGAAGTGCAGACTGGTAACCTTTGTGTAATGTCGTGGATGTGACCAGACAGTCCTCTCCATATATTTTTGGAAAATCTTTTAAATGCAGACTGTTTCCTGTTTAACACAATCTATAAATGAAGAATAATCAGGGAAAGAAATACAGGAAGACGAGGATTGAAACTCTTCTTAAACTCATTGTGTGTTTTCCTTGGTAGGTAAGGATTTGCCTTTTAGTGGAGTTATCTGTAAGATGTGTTCAGAAAGCCTTTTATTCTAGCCTGCTTGCCTCTGGCATGGAATTACATCAAAGTAACTCCAAAGTTGTAACAAACTGTAAGTAGACTTGATTAAGCGGTTTTACCACCTGACCACTATATTATTTTCCCACTGCAGAAAAACCAAACCAAACCAAAACATAAATATTCTTCCTCATCAGAAAGAGGAAGAGGTTTGGATTTATGTAGAAGTATCCACTAAAAATTCAATGAACTTTCTTAGATTTCATATTAAACAAGAAATGTAATGTAAATAATAATAATCCTAAGTACATTATACATTTGTTTCTGCATGTTTATGTTTTCTTGTATTTGCTAAAAGTCTGATTATTTCATTTTACTTTTTAAATAATGAGAACTTCTGTCTTGTTATGGATGAAATACCATTTATATGCTACTTCTCTAGCTCCTGGGGATATTTTCAGCTTTCTGTCAAGCATTTCAACATTTTTACATGTGAGCTATAAAAACATTCCTATGCAATATAATTAATTAGTCCCTTCATTTTTTGTCGTTTCATTTGTTTTCCAGCTCTAAAACAGCTACACAATCTAAAACAAACAAACAAACAAAAGTGTTAAATGTGTTAAATTTCATATGTACATAACTTCTCAGATTGCTAGTGTTACTGAAATCAAAATTGTTCAGCATTTGCCAGATTGGAAAGTAAATTAATAAACTCTCCTCCTCTAGAAGTCACATTTTTTAAAAATGAACTATTTTTTGCAGAAAGACAAACTGAAAAATAATATACAATTCCTCGATGATATAGAATGTAAATCTCCCATCACCTTAGATGGGACTTCTGCTCAGTCCTAACTGCTGCCGAGCACTGGGTCGCTCCCATGGGAGCTGTAAGTGTTCTGTGTCTTCAGGATCTTTGTATTCCTAAAATTTACTACCTCTAATAGAAGAAGAAATAGCTAGTAGCTAGTGTTTTCTTTTGGATCTGGAATACTCTTGTGTTGATGTTCTAGAAACACCCATGCAAAATAAATCTTTGGTGTAGCACAGAATCTACTTCAAGATATATGCATGAAAATAAAACTTGATTTCTTGTCATAAGAATATCATAACATGATCACTACCAATTCTCCTATGTAATGCTGCTGTTCAATAACTTATTGAAGTCTCCAAGCTCTGTATAAGTTGACAAATTGAACATGAAAACACTGTTTAAGTGTTAAATAAACATGAACTAAATTACCTTTCTGAATAAATACAAACGTGTTGCAAAAGAGTGCTTCAAGGCAGATTCAATTTTTCAGTAATTTCAGTGACAGCAGTACAATTTTGGTACCTAGCAAATTGGACAAAATTGTACTTAAAATATACCTACTTTTGTCAAATCACCTCTAGATTTCTTCCCTTCTACAACTCTTAATTTAATCTGGATAACTAGATAAAATATTGGACTAATGTATTGCCGAACTTCTGGGAAGTAATATGTAAAACACATGGAAAAACAAACAAACACAAAAGAAAACAAGCAAACACAAAAAACTTTGCCTATATTTTTACACCTTTTGTGTGCATAAATGAGTGCCAAAAGACAAGAGAATGAAACATCAGAACGGTTCTGGCATTTCCCAGCCATGAGTTAGCATCTTGTATTTCACCTGCGGAGACATTGCAGATGGATGGTTGATTCAGACATAATTAGCAATCACTTTAAAAGTGATTTGTATAAATGAACCCTGAGCCACAGTCTAACTAGTAACTCATTTCGCTTACAAGCTCTACTACAATAAGCTGTTCTCAGTGCATGCGTGTTTCTATAATAGCTTTGTAAAGTACGGGGAATAGAAAGGGATAAGGAGATATGAGCGTTGACTTATGAACGACTGAGCTGGGTCAAACCAAAGTCACATCTAGCCTGCTCTCAACCTGCAACAGCAACTCTAAAGCACATGGCGAACAAACACTATGACTGGGACAAGTACAAATGATACTTCCCTCAAATGCTCTCCCAGCCTTCAGATGGTTTCAGCTCAGAAAATAACCTTTGCTGTAGTGGTTTCTGTGTACCTATTGGCCCTCCCTGTATTTTTCTTCAGTGAATTTGCCCAGTGCCTCCTTGGGTCCAAATAAACTCTTGGCATCATGGCCTCCTGTGGTAGGGAGCTGCAGAACTCAGTTAGGTGTTACATGAAAAATCACATCCTTTAGCTTGCTTTGAACCTGTGCCCTCACTGTTTCAACAGTTCCTTTGTTATTAAACTGAAAGAGAGCAAACACCCAACTCCTGACTATGCTCTCTGTTCTGCAAATTACTTTGTAGTACATCCTCTCTTCAGTTGTTTCTCATCTGAATGAAGAAGCCCTGGTTTACCTAATCACACCTAGGAGCAACTAGTGATACCTTTAATTATACTTAAAGCCCACTTTCATTTCTACTTTTTTTTTTTTTTTAATGGGAAGATGTGAGAAAACTATGACTTCATATGGTAATTCAACAATGTCCCCTTTATCATTCTCCATTTATTTTCTTCATAGTTCTCAATGGATCTGCTTTTTGGTTATTACTGATTTCTGAAATGACACTTTTTAAACTCTAGGTCTCAATTCAGGCTGCTGTTGAACAGCTCAGAGGCCACCATTTCACACATCAAATTGGTCAGGATTTTTTGCCATATGGATAATTTTATGTTTATCTACACTTAATTATACCTGAGGCTTTATTGCCTACATAGTCGATATTGCTTATAGTCTAAGATCTTTCTGTAATTCTGGAATTGCTCCTTTTTTTTACTGTTCTGAATAATTCCATGATATCAGTAAAATTTGCCGTTTCCTGCTATTCCCTTTTTCCAAACTTTGGGGAATATGAAGAAAATTAGGGTCTAGTTCTTGCCGTACCTCACAGATGATCTTTCCATGAAGTGATCATTCTCTCTTATCTTCAGTTTAGATACCTTATGGTATGGTTGCTTAGTTTCCTTAAAAGCCCTTGATAAGGTTTTTATGAGGGACTTTTGGAAATCTAAACAACCAGATCACTCTTTCCTGTATGTTTGTTAACCCCTTTGGGAACTCCAGTAGTTCTGCCAGACAGTACATCCCTTTATCAAAGGCATGTTGACCCTTCCCAAGAATGTAACACTCAGGTACCCACTAGACTTACTTTTTATTATGGTTGGTTAGTAGGTGTGCTACAGACTCTGGCATCCGTTTTTGGTATGTTTGAAGAAATATTTATTTCTAATATTTGTAGAAATACAATTATATGGCTAACTCCACAGTGTTTCATTGGCCCATCTGTTACAAAAGACATTTTGAACAAAATTTAAGAAAAGATATAGTTGTGTAATAAGGTTCCCAAATGTGTGTAGGTGTGTAGCAGGAAACACAGAAAAAATGTTTAAGACAAATTTATTTTTTTCTGAATATTTGCATGCACTTCTACCACATGCTCAATGAATATAATGCACAGATCTGCAATCCCACATTGGAAATTACAGAGGAAAAAGTGACCTTAAAAAGGCTCCTAAGAATATCCTGGTCAGGATAAGCCAGTATGTATGGCTTTTGAACATAAATAGCTATTGAAGTGATGGGGAATTTAAGAGCTTCACTTGGAAGAAAAGGCAAGGGATGGAGGAAATAGCTTTTTTATTGCTCTGTCTTTATGCATCGCACTTGAACCACAGGAATAATGTGGATACATCCTTTGGAAAAATGACATCTCAGAGGTTCAAGCAGTAAGTACCAATTAGTTTAACCAAAATGGATGCTTTTATACTGAAATGAAAGTACTCATGGAGGAAATATAGCTGACACTTTAACTATATTAATATAGTATTGCTTCAAATTACTACTATTACTCTGAAAACTTTCAGAACTCTTCTGTTACTGAAGATTAAGACTAAAACGCAGAATCAGAAGAATTCATCCTTAGTAAAGCAGAGTGGAACAGATATGAAATTTCAAGGGGAAGGGAAATATCACCACTTCTTAATAATTACCTAAACACAAGGCTCCATAGGCCTTGAAAATCAGCAGCACTGGATCATTGATTTGCTTCTTCAGTTCCAAGTCTGCAAATTGGCTCAGCTAGTGGAAATACATTTCTCGAGCATAGTAGATAATATATGCCTACAGGGAGGAACAGAACAGAAACACTTTCTCTTTTGAAATGTGTAAAGTGTGTGTTGGTAAAACACATTATCAGTGTAGTGATAGGAGAAGGGGTAATGGTTTTGAACTAGAAGTGGGGAGATTTAGATTTAATTAGATATAAGGAGGAAATTCTTTACTCAGAGGGCAGTGAGGCCCTGTCCCAGGCTGCCCAGAGGAGCTGTGGCTGCCCCATCCCTGGCAGTGCCCAAGGCCAGGCTGGATGGGGCTGGGGGCAGCCTGGGCTGCTGGGAGGGGTCCCTGCCCATGGCAGGGGGTGGCACTGGGTGATCCTTAAGGTCCCTTCCAACCCAAAACATTCTGTGGTCCTATGAAAAATAATGATGTCATTATTGACTGTAACATTTCTTCTCAGAAAGAGCAGTCAGACATTGGAACGGGTTGCCCAGGGAGGTGGTGGCGTCACCATTCTGGGGGTGTTCAAAGAGAGGTTGGTCCTGGTGCTTAGGGACATGGTTCAGTGGGTAACATTGGTGGTAGGGGGATGGTTGGACCAGATGATCTTGGAGGGCTTTTCCAACTTTAATGATTCTATGAACAGGAGCATCACTTCGAAAAAGCCGTCAGAATGAGAAGAACAGACAACTATATTTCTCGGAGATTTACGAGCGTACGTGAAGAAAAAGATAAATAAATGAATAAAAATCAAATCCACCCCTGCCTTCCCTCCCTCCCTCACGGGGCTCCTCCCTCAGCGGCGGGGAGCCCCAGCCCAGCCCCAGCCCAGCCCCGTCATGGCGCGGCCGCTGCCCGCCCCCAACAAAATGGCGGCCGGGCGGGAAGCGGCGGCGCTAGCGCAGCGCGGGGCGGTCCCGCCTCACACCGCCCGCCCGCCTCTCCCCACCGCCCACTCGCCGAGGCCTCCGCGGGGCCGGGCGATGCTCCCCGCCGCCAACTCTTGAGCCGCCGCCCGTCCTGGTGGGCATGGGGCTGGGCTCGAGCTCCGAGGTCCCCGACGGCGGCGCCGAGGGCTTCCACGTCCACGGGGTGAGGGGGCGGCGGCCGAGGGGATGAGGGGGGATGGCCGGGAGGGAGCGGCATGTCGGCGGCCGCCACGGCGGCAGGGGAGGAGCGGCGGCTGCCGGCAGGTCCTGGGGTCCCCCAGCCCGGCGGCTTCTACTGGGGAGCCCCAAAACTTTTTGACAGGCTCCGGGGCTCCTTCACCGGCAGCGTTACCTCGCTCCCCGCCGGGTTCCCTGCACCCGGGGCCGCTCCTCGCAGGCCGGACGTGTGGCGGCGGGTTTGCTGTAGCCTCTGCCGTGTTAACAGCTGTTTAATAAGACAAAATGAGCCGTCCTTGCCTTGAGCCGCTGCTGTTCTTCCCCAAACAGCAGCAGAAACGTGCTGCTTCCCACTCCATCAGCAGTTTGTGCTTCCCGGAGTTGCAAGATGTGTTCGGGGTACCGGTATGCTCCCTTCATCTGCTTTTGTCAGCCTCTTTCATTGGCTTAGCTCTGTCAGAAAAGACCATCGGTCACGAAATGTTCCCCCCATTTTTCTGTTAAGTACACGATACTGCTTAGTTGTCTGTTGACTGAGTGATGATTGTTGAATTTTGTGACCTATGGTGTGCAAGAGGCAGTCTGTTTTTTCTTTTTTTCCTTTTTCTTTCTCCTTTTTTTTTTTTTTGTTGTTTTGTTTTGGTTTGGTTTTCCTCCAGGGATTTCATGCAAATTTTGCCAGGGTGTCATTTAGTTTTCAAAAACACTGCAGGCTTTTTTGCAACTCCCAGCTCCATACGAGAATCTGCGTGGCTCTCAGACATCTGGACAGGTGTCGCGAGCTCTGTAATAACTTCCACGACTTCTTGTGTACATTTTAATCTTTGGCATTGTGGTATATGATAGTTTCATTGTAAAGCTTTTTGCATGTTATTTAGAATTGGAGTGCAGACAGAACTTTTTTTTTTTTTAACCTTGTAGCTTGGTTCAGTGTAATGTGGCAATTTGCTACTGATGCCCTTTATGGTTGTGGTGAGAGTTGATGCTTCCTTCACCCATTGTGGTTAACATCGCTTGTCTTGACTATTTGATAATAAAGCATGAATTTTCACTTTTAAAGTTTCTGCTGAAGTAACTATGCTAATACTTTTTTTTTTAACCCACATAGACAGCTATGCGAGCAATAGCCCCAATACAGATGCAGCTTTATCTATTTAATAGTGAAAAGGTTTACGATGTAGGACGAGACCAATTATAAAATGTAGCAGTTGTAACTTTGTAAATGAAACTTCTGAACTTCTTATTTTAGATGATGTGTGGGTTATAACTTAGCCACTGAAAGCACGGGATGGCTTTCAGGACTCAAATATATTGCAGGTTACGGGCTGTACTTCGGTGTTCACGAACAGTAAAGCAGCGTTAGGATGTTTGCAATGGTTCCCTTAGCATTAAGTTGCTTTGCTGCTATGCTTCTAAAAGATATACTCTGCGTATATCAAGTTCTGTTAGCCATGCATTTGTAGCATACTCTTCTAAGTGTTCCTATTCTAATGTGCTTGAAGTTGTGTTTATGAAAAAATAGTACTTTAACTGGGGGCTCTCCAAGAGCTCAGGCAATTAGTAGCATGGAAGAAAATCCCCAAGCAGCTCTTGGAAAACTGAGCCCTTCTCCAGAGTCTTCAGTAGTTAATAACTCCACGCTATGTGCTCTGAATCGCAATACTTGTTTCTTATGTGGGGTTCAAAACCTATATTTGGCAGCTTAATTCGGCCACCTGTTGTTCTTAGTTCTATAAAAAATAAATTCACAATCGTGGACTGCTTCCCAAGGTCTGTCACTTGGTATCTCTTTTCTGGTTCAATCAAAAGTAAATATTGAATCAAGTGTAAAGATTAACACTGTGTCACTTAGTGTAACCACAGATCCATGTATAGTAATAAAAAACTGTATGCTTTGCAGGTTCAGGAAAACTCCCCAGCTCAACAAGGAGGACTGGAACCTTTCTTTGATTTCATCATTGCAATAGGACACACTAGGCTTGTAAGTCTTTTCTCTTTTTTTTCTTTCCTATATAAAGCATGGCTATTGTAATTATGAAAGGTAGAAGCCAAAGCTGTCAGAACAGAGAACGCATGTTCTATTGGACATGGATATGGTATTAAAAAGATGAAGTAAAACTTGGTAGTGTTTAAAGTCTTTTCTCTGGCTGGATACAAATTTGACGAAAGAGTCTTATTTATGCCTTTAGTCACCTTAACTTCCTAACAGATTAACACTATATTTATGATATCACTCATTCATGCATATTTTCTGCCACAAGGTGATTATTGAACTAGTGAGTCAATGGTAAGAGCTTGTTTTGTTTAAGCAAACCTGTTTCAGGATTTGATAAAATATGAAAAAGAACCATTAACGAGAAGAAAACCGCCACGTGGCCTGTTAGCTTATACTTTAAGGCTGGTAACACAGTTCCGTATGGTGAGTTATCAAAGAGGAGTTGAGTAAACTTGAATGTATTGTTTTGGTTAATAAGGCTCACAGCTTTGGCTGTGAGCTACATGGAAGCTGAATTCAGTGTGTATTAGTGCAGGTATCTTTCTGGAAATGTTCAGTGTAATGGCAGATTTTGGTGGAAGATCAGTCAACCTGATGACATTACAGAATTGTAGTTTGCTAAGATGCTCCCAAAGAGTCTGTCCTTCCACAGCCAATGTGGAGTGATTTTTTTGAAGGGTTGGAGTAAGGGTATGGAGTAAGGACTGGGATCAGGCATGAAGTGTTGCTGTTTATTGTTTTGATTACGTAGTTAAGATTTAATATCCCTGTTACTCAGCAGCAGTTAGGAAGAAAAGGAAAGTGAGTGATGAAACTGAATAGCTGTAATTACTTACATAGAGGAACATGAGCTGACAGTACTGACATCTTTCTAATAATAGAAAATTGAACTGCTGGGTCTGATCGTAAAATGTAGAGTCTAATGACTGTTTTGGTTCTTAGTATTTAAATTCTGCCACAGGTGTGATGTCTGTGTTACGGGTGCAATTAGAAATGTTAAGCGTGTATCTCTCTCTGTGCTCTACAGAATAAAGAAAACAATATGTTGAAAGATCTGCTGAAGGCGAATGCTGAAAAAGCGGTGAAGCTGGAGGTGTATAATATCAAAACAATGAAAATAAGAGAGGTGGAGGTGATCCCCAGTAACATGTGGGGAGGACAAGGTCTTCTTGGAGCCAGCGTGAGGTTCTGCAGTTTCCAGGGAGCCAATGAACACGTGTGGCATGTTTTGGTGAGACGCAATTCTTTGCTTGTCCAACAAGTTGTCTAACAAGCTAAGAACAGAATGTAAATTGCCATTTGAAAACTTCCTGCAAGATACCAATATACTGTTGTTGTTGGGGACTGTTCTGCATGGAGGGTAAACATTGAAAAGGTTTCTTACTATTCAAACCTGAAACTTTTTTATATGTTTTTTCTGTCAGATGAAATGTGCCACTTAGTATCTGGAATAAGTGGTAGTTCATGCTCTGAGATGTTCTGGGAACGTTTTCATAAGGATCTATGGATAAAGCATGAGAATTTCACCTGCATCTTCATGCTAAGTACAGTGAACTCAGTTGGTGGCTTGTTAGCGCTCATACAACTTCGTTTCTTAGTATTTAAGAGTAGTTTGAGTACAGAATTGCAATGCTGAAATCACAAGAAGTGAACACGGTCTTGAAATCTTGTCTGAGCCATTTGAACAGGGACACGTTGGTAACTGTTAGTACTGCTATGAAGAAAATTAACTACATTCCAATCAGACCACATTGACTGTATGATGGGGAGAAGGCTGTTTTGTGTCTTATGTTTAAGAATCAGTGGCAAAAGCAAAAAAGGATTTTGGTTCAATTGGTGTCTCTGTTAATTCAACTTCATCAAAGTAATATTCATATATAAAAAGCACCCAAAGAAAACCACTTTAAATTAAATGGTAGAGATGGAAGTGTAGAACAGCTTAGGTAAGACCGACCCCTTTTGTTGTTTCTGGTTGTTTAAAAAAAAAAAAAGCATCTTAACATCTTTGAAGTATTTCATTTTGAATTGTTGGTATCTTGGTCTTTTTTTTTATTCAGCATATCCTACAAAACCTATATGTAAACTATTCAAGGATTTTTTTTTTTTGTCCCATAAACAAAATGCTCTTTTCTTCTGTTGTTCTTGGAGTTAGCTTTCCATTTTGATCTTTGGGTAACTTATTCTGCTGTGAGCACAGATGACGTGTCATTCTTTCACAGGATGTTGAACCTGCATCTCCTGCAGCTGTAGCTGGATTGCAGCCATACACTGACTACATTGTTGGATCTGATCAGATTCTACAGGAGGTAGGGTGCATGTTCCCTCAAGCAGTGATTGTTTTTGTGCCTGCCATGTTTATGTTGTAGGGTTTCTCTTATATCTGTAACTGCTTGCACATCAAATGTATGGGAGATAGTACTGGGGGATTTCGTGAGGCTGATGTTTACGAGAGATGATTAAAGGCTGAGGTACCTTCTTTTTTAAAAAAAATAAAATAAAATCTGACTATTACAAAATGGTGCCCCTAAAGATCAAACAACACTAGTGAATTTTAGTCTGTCTTTTGGGTTTTTACTATCTCATGCTGAAGTAAATGCCTGAAATGCTCATTTGCTTCCAGCTCATCTTACACATTTGAGTTTAATAACTACTATTACTTTTTTTCTTAGTCAGAGGACTTCTTCTCACTGATTGAATCTCATGAGGGAAAGCCGCTGAAGCTGATGGTTTATAACACTGAAGCAGACTCCATTCGAGAGGTAGTTGTGACTCCCAATGGAGCTTGGGGTGGAGAAGGAAGGTACTGATCTCCAGACTGTCACTGGCTGATGACAGGTTATACACTCGCTTTAATTGAGCTCCTGTTAAAAATATTGATTACAGCTTGTTGTTTTCAACTAAAGCCTTATTTCCTTACATTTGTCACAGAAAAATGATCATTCTTCCATTTAAAAAAAAAAAAAAGAGAGAGAACTAATAATTAGGCATGTTCTGGATCTAGCCCTGTTTGAGTTGACATTGATGACAAAACCTGCGTTCACTTCCCTGATAGCAGATTTACTAACTGCATTCTCACAGTCAAGCATTCAGTAAATCAAGAACAAAATCCAAATCAGGTCAGATTATATATTTTGTAAAGATATAGAAAATAGTTAATCAAAAGCTGAGCTACGTATCTGTTAAATATCAGTTGCAGAGCATTCCTTGTGTACTGTAAGTAACTGAAATGATTTTTGCAGGTAGGTATTTCTTGCTCTAGTTTAAGGTCTCAAACTCTTTTTGCTTTAGAGTCAGAATTCAAAACACTTCCTAGCTTTGTTAAGCTTTTCTCAAGTCTTGTTTTACTTTTCTTGCACAGTTTAGGATGTGGAATTGGTTATGGCTATTTGCACAGAATTCCAACACAGTCTTTATCGAAGAAAAAGCCAGAAAGCAAACCACCTTCACCCTTACCAGAAGCTGGAACTCCTGCACCATCTACTAATGGTTACACAGAGGTATGTAAGAAATAAGATCGTATCTATGGCATGTCCTCTGGAATTTCAAAGACTTCAGCTTGTTTTAAGATTCATAACACAGTGTATTTGAGTACAGCGTACAGTTTTGCTTGAATGAAATGAACTTAGGTGAAGGGAAGTAAGAACTGATGATGCCAAGCAGGTGACAGGAAGGACAGCATGAAAGAGAAATTCCCTTTGCTGAGCTTTACCCTTTATTTCCTCAAAATTCCCTCTGGTTTTCCCTCCATATTCTTTATTGTAGTTGGGTATTTGGATGCAATTACAGATATTCCAGTTAGTTTTTCATCGGCATTGGCTGAAATTTTTGACAGATACATGCTGTTTTGACAACATGCATAGCAACACCCGTGTCAATCAGTGAGAACCATAGTAGAATGCCCTTCTCAGTAGGAAATAAAATACACCTTCAAGAATTAAGTATCAACCATTCTTCTAAGAACACACTGTCTTTGAAGGGTACATTGGAACCGGTCCTAAACAGCGGTGTGATGATAGGGTTCAGCATCAACTTCTCTGAATTGATGTACTTGGAGACAGAGGCAGAACGCTGTCATAGGAAGGTTGATTTCAGGTGAAACTTGCAGCATAAAAAGACGCTTTTCCTTTTTACTGTGTCATTCCAGACTCCATTGTTGGCACCTACTTCTCAAAGTGACAACTCTGAAATAGTTATGAACGTGGATCATTCCACAGGCCAAGAAATGAGTGGGTATTCGCCAGAAAGCTCACTTTCTCCTCCTCCCCCTCTCCAGAGAGTTATGGATCCAGGTATGTTTTCCTGTGTGCTTTTTCCAGCATGCCTCGCCCCTTCCCCTGGTCCTCTGCAATTCTTTAGATGGCATTTAAGTAAACTAAAAGGTCTTAAAGAAGTTTGAGACTTAAATGCAGAACTATGAGCACTGGTGTTTTCCTTAAAGTTTTTTGACTTCATGGGGTTTCAGAGTTGCAGAATTTTGATACTGTGAGCTTTTACCAAGGTTAAGATTCTGTAAAAGTTGTTCCACTGACTTGATAGGTTAAATTTATTAGTGTTTATCTAATAAATAATATGGAGTTAAATGATTTCAATCTGCACGTAACATATCTTCTTGAATCTGGAATTTTGTGTTAATCTGAAACAGTACTGGAACACTTCACTTTTTCAGGATTTCTAGACATGTCTGGTATTTCACTTCCTGAACTCCCTGACTTAACGAAAGTGTCCAACATGTCTTCATCTGCCTCCTTCACCATGCCAACAGTAGACACATTAGTAGGCACTGAAAAGTTCATGTCAAACAGTGAACCTTCTGCTTATTTTGGTAAGTGTATTCAGGACTTCCAGGCCTCTGACCTCATCTCTAGAACGGCAGCAACTCATGCCTGATCAACTGTATTATGATTATAGGAATTCAGATGTTTTTAAGAAAAATGAGAAAGGAGATTTGGCTAAAATGAGATTAATATAGCAGCAGAAATCAGATATAGAAATGGGCAAAAAGTAACAGGCTTCTTTTTTTTTTTTTATAAAGTTGTAGAACATCTCTCATTAATTTTAAAGCGTTGATGATCCAAATTAACCTGATCTTAAAAGTAGGTATTTCTAAATTCTGTGTAAGTAAGTCTTTATACCACAGGCTTCTACTCACAATTCTAAAAATGAAAAAAAAAAAAAAAGGCAGTCTTAATAATGACTTCTCTATCTAAAACAAAACAATTTCATGTTATGGATGCTCTTCCATGCATAAGCATGCTATAGACCAGATGGCTAAGTATCTCTTAAAACTTACCACATCATCAGATTTTCTGGATTTTTGCAGAACTGAGTAAAAACAGGTCATGTATTTGGCAGCTGTGAATCTGTATCACATTCCTGTAACAGGTATCTAACTCAAGGTGATGATACATGGTAACCAGAGGCATTGTTTGTTAGCTGGACAGGTTTGAGCGTTTGCTTGTTTTTGTTTAACTATTTTTTCATTTTCCAGAGAATGCCACAACTCTGAACCCTGAAGATTTAACGATGTATTCTGAAGCCTCTGCCAAGCAGCCTGAGTTGGACCACCTACTGCCTACAGCTTCCTCTTTGCCTTCTTTTACTCTTCCTAATGAAATTTCTTCAAAAACAACACTAGGAACTGATTCCAAGAACGAAGAAACAGTACTCTTAAACAGTTTTGAGAGCTCGTTATCCACTACTCTGACGAAACCTGATGATGAAGAAGCATGTGAACAGAAAGAGGAGGAAGCTGCACAAGATCACGAGTGAAATGGATGCTTCTTCTGTTTACAGATGGCCATATGCTGTAATTCTACAGCTTGGAATATTTTTCTGATCTTGAAAGAATTACACCTGTTCTATTTTGTTAGTGTAGACAATAGTATAAAAACCAGAAAAGCATATTTAGATGGAATACATATTCTATTGTCTTCTCTAATCATTGTTTAATAGATTGATTTGTGTTCCAACTTTTTTGAATGCTGTCCAAAATCACTAAATGAAAGGCAAAACTAGGGCAGAAACTATTTGGAGACCAGAGTCTTCAATGGAGTTGAGTGTGTCTTGGTTTCTGCAGTGACAAAGGAATAGCTTTTCTTCTGCTTTTCTATTTAACTAGTTACTATTTTCATACAAATCATTAAGACACTGGAATAGAACACGGTGCAGCAACACTAATCTTTTTTGTAGCTTTATTTTGTTTAAACTTGCTTTTGAATAGCTCCTGAATGAGTGTTACATGGTGAATAGTAAATATGAAATGAATAATGAAAAACATGAGGGTGTTTTTATGCACCTCAGGGCCGTGATTTGTCATGGAGTTTGAAATCTGGAGTGAAGGTATTCCTAATCAGTAGTCAGTGCTGCTAATGTGATGAAAATCCTCAGTAAATTAAGGGAATCGGGTACATAATCTATGAACTACTGTACATGTAGCTGGCAGGCCAGTGTCAAATTTCCTTCCTCCCCTTCTCGTGGTGTGGTTCTACGCTGCGCCCTACAGAGATCAGGATGCAAAATGACTGACTTGGTTGGAATCGAGTAACCATGCAGGATGGGGAGTTGCAGTCACACGGCGTTGCTTGCAACAGCTCAGCTTCAACAGAATGGTGTAGATGAAGTAGCAACACAAGAGGGGTCTCAGATGAGTACAACATTGGGTAAACTTTGTCCTTTATATTCTGTAATCTTTGTGTTAGTCTTAAATACTGTTTTGCCATAAACTAGGTCAGGATGGTCAAAACATCCTCCTCTTCCTGCTTAAAAGAAAAATACTAAGCCCTAGGTACAGATGGTAGAATTAAAGGATTTGAAATTTAGTCTGCGTAGTCTGGGAAGGAGGTTCATTATTTACATACTGCTAAAAATGAAATTTATTTTCTTCCCCTAGTTGACTGATAGAAGAGCAAACAGCCAAACACTAAAAATAAAGTAATTTAAGTGGTTGGTACGTTTCTGAGACACCCAGGCCATCTATTGAGTTTGTGTTGTTGTTGTTGTTTGTTTAGGGCTGGTTCTACTGGTACACCTTTATCAACCCTGTTTACTGTGTTTAAGCTTGCAGCAGTACACTTAAGTGATGCTGTACCGTAAGCACCCTTCCGAAATTTCAGAGCAGGAAATGTCAAAATTAATTTCAAATGTCACAGGAATAAACAGTTTAATGCTTCAGCAGTCTTTGTCCAGCTTGCTTCATGTTAATTGGATCTGGGGAGGTGGTTTATGTTTTTGAAGACTTGATTCGTTTTTCATAATGTTTAAAGGGCAATTGTCTAATATGCCAGGTTAGGAAATCCCACTGAGTGTTAACCTCTAGCAGTAGTGTGTTACATTCTTGTAACAGAGAGCACTTAAATGACAGAGCTAAACTAGGTGAAGCAGAATCTCAAATCCAATTCCTTGTCCCTTTATAAACTCTGGAGAGCACCTGTTGAGTATTTTGCATCTCTTTGTTGAAATAGAAACGAAGTATTCTTTTACTTGTGGGTGCAGAAATAAAAAAGCTCACGGATTTTTTAATTTCAGAATATAAGCTTAAAAAAAAACAAACTCTGGAAACTCCTGCAAGGGGCTGGTGCCAAATCTCGTACTACAAGGGACAGGATCCACTTGTCCCAGAGCCACAGGCCTGCTGCCTTTCCTTCCTGCTGCAAGCACAGCCGCCCCACCTGACACAGATAACATGCCACAGAGTGAGCTGGAGCATTTGCAGGTACCTCACTGCTCCTGCCTTAAGGAAGGGAGTATCAGGGGAAGTCCAATACCAGGTACTACTGCTATAAGAAAGGTACCTCACAAAGCCTGCGAAGAGAGGCCAGTTGCAAAAAAAAAAAGTAAATATTTAATCCAGGTTTGGAACAAGGAGAATGGAAGACAAAGTGTTAACAGGGCTTGAGTGGTTCACTTTGATTGTAAGTTTTTTTTTAAAATAACATAAATCAGGTGCTGTCCCAAACAACTACTGCTTCCAGTACATATAACGGCTGTATAGTTGGGGGCATCTGTTAAACCTGACAGTAGCAGTTCTTTTGCAGAGACAGGAAGGATTAGCTCAGCAGTGCCATGTGGAGGGCAAAACAGACAAAGGGGGGTTATTAGCTTAATGTACCTTCTATGAATTTTAGAGCTTGGCTGCAGCACAGCTGGGGCTTGGCATTGCCCAGTGGCTCAGCATGACCAGACAACAGGATAAGCTTCCAGACCTGATTTGCTCCCTAAATAGTCAAGCCTGAAGCCGTTAAATCTAAAGAGGCCACCAGGAGCTCAAGTGTTAGAGCAGGGATTAGGTAAAGCTTGTTTCTATCTTCACTGAGCAACCCGAGGGAGCTAGAGCACCTGAATGTGGTCAAGCTGCTGATGGGTGCTCCAAGAAGCCATGGGCCCTCCTTCCACCCAGATACAACTACTCAAAGGTGTAAGTGATTACATCAAGCCTTACTCAAGTGTGGCTGATTTCAAAGGGCAGGACCAAACCCCTCCCTTCTGAAGTAAATTGACACATAGGAACTTCAGGCAGCATAACCCTGTACCAGAATGATCCTCACACCCCAAACTCATGATTTGAAAATAAGCATCCTAGAGATAAACCTGCAAATTTTATTAACAACAAAATGGATACAAAATTAATTCCAGCTAAATTTGAGAATTAAGGTATTTAGTGACCTGAAGGTGAACAACTACTAAGAAGGATTGTGGAAATACCAAGAAACTCTGACAGAGATGACTTAGTTCCCCCCTTCAACTTTCACAGGAGGTTTGTCTATTTACTCAGTCTGCATGACTCCCCTGCTAGGGTATGTTTAGAAGCATCTCATCCAAGATGCCACACTTGACTGAATTCCTCTAAGCTGTAACTGAGCAATGCTGCAGCAGGAGTGGAGATCACAACACTCCAGTGCGCACTGATTATTTGAACTAGGCACTTGTAGTGCTGAGGGGTTCAGAATTTAACCTGGTGTAGCACCAAGGATTACAGTACTAACTGATTAAGAGGGTGACCAGCTGTTTGGCACCCGCTGTGCTCCTGGAGCACTGCTCAATGACTTCAGCAGAACTGGAAAGAAGCTGAGGGAAGCCTCACAGGGAGCCTTTAATTCAGAATTCCTTCAGAGCCCTTACCATTCCACTTCTCTCCTCATTCCTGGGCAAATACTTTTTCACCTCCATTGCCTTTGGCTGTTCTTACGTGAGAGCAGGTACAAGTCACTCATTGCACTTAATTGACTATGCTAATCTGTTATTTCCTGGGCATTAAATAGATGTCTATACATTCTTACTATTTGCTTTCGCCTTAAGGAAGCACTCATTTGCACTGGCTCTGCTGTAAGGGCAACTACCCTGTGTCACCCCTCTCCCACAGAATATGAAGAATTGAAACAATAAATCCCAAGTCACTTTTTTCCACTATTTCTGGCCATGAGGTAGAACTACATTAGGATTTCTGGTCTTAATTTTAGAAACACTAAAAAAGTAGTGCTCAAAATTACCACTAAATCCTTCAATCCACATATGGATTGAAGGATTCAGTGGTAACTTCCATCCCCCTTCCTAAAATGATACTCACGCTTCAGCTGGAACTACTGGATCATGCTCCTGTTTTCAGTATTACCCCAGCTGAAGAAAAAAAAATCACCCGCCACAGTAAATTCCAAAGTTCTTCCTCAGGACAGATTATGTTACTAAATAATCTATAACTCCTTTCCAGTATGAGCTTAGAAATTAAAGACACTTCTATAAATCAATGACCTTTTCTGTGATTCTGACTATCTGAATCTCTCTGTTCATAATGCACCAACAGACTGCAACTCTCGAGATTACTCCTGAACTGCTATGCAGAGCCTCTCATTTTCTTCCCTTCAGAACTCATACAGACAGCAGAATTCCAGAAAAGGAGATGAAAATTAAAAGGGAGCAGCAAAAAAATTCCTCTTCAGCAAAAAAATTCCTCTTAATTGACACTCCATCCAAAATGGGTGCTGGCAGCCTCTGGGAACACATTTGGTCACTGAAGTACTGCTTCCTCTGAGAGCAGCCCAGGTGAGAGTGCGCAGAGCAAATGCTTTGAGTATTCTGTACTGTCATTTGCAGCATCAGGAAACCCAATCGTGATTTCCAGTAGTCTCTTACAGCACTAACCTTCCTACATCCAGAAAACTCAGTGTCAAGAGCTACTTGTAGCAGGGGCAATCTTTTCTGTTTGGTACACTGGCATTTGGCACACCCTATTTTAGTAGTACAAAGGGAAGCACTGCCCATGCAAACTGCATTACTTGCACATTCTCCACCTCAACAGGATCTCAAAGCTCTCATCTGAAGGCTAGCATGCCTGCTAAATTCTTACATCCACCCACATCACAAGATCATCTTCCAGGGATTTCATTAAGGCACTGCAATTACTTCAGCCATTCCTTTACTTGAAACTTGAAAGTACTTTAAGGTCCTCTGTAGTACAAGGCCTAAGTAGCAATGGTACAAGCTCTAAATTTCCGTAAATGATCCAATATACAAAACAACTTTACACTATTTTAACTAAAGCCTTTTATTCTGTACAACTGTGAAACATCATTTATCCTTCTGGCATTGCAGACTCCTCTGTCAATCTTTACTGAAACTGCAGTTTTGGGATGGTTAGGGGGGGGAAAAAAAGTTACAACCTTGGCTGATTTTAAACAGAATTATTGGGAGCAATTACAATGTATACAACAGGACAGCAAGACAACAAGAAAAAAAGTCTTGAAAGGAAGCACAGACCTTTGCTATTAATAAATACAAGTCAGGACAATTCATCAATAAAAGTTACAGTTCTGTTTAACCATTTAATTTACAAACACCACTAAAAATGTGCAGATAGCACAACTGCATTTGACTGAGCATACACAGAACTAGGCCTTAAAAACTGAAACTGACTCCTTCAAAAGATGGATAAGAGGCTAGCTTAGTTCTGAACCACATCTTTTGTTTAAGCAATGAGCTTGTTTAGCTAAGGTTAAGAGTGCAGAAGGTAATGATTTGATTATTTTTCAAATAAAATACAATGAAAAATATTTAATTTTTTGTTTAACCAATATAATCCCAGTAATATAATCTATTGGGACTTTCTTTAGGCCTCAACCTAAATCTTGATAGCAAGACACAGGAAGGGCAAGAGCATATGTCTCCTGAAGAAACTCAAATATTATACTGCCCTTGGAAGGCACTTGTGCTTCTGCTTCAGAAAGTCATTTTTATATAATTTCTTTATGACGATTTGTAATTTCTTCTGGCTACAAATGGTTTTCTGGGACAGTCCCACATTTTCCCACCAAAAGCTGAAATGCCTTCCCCCCCCCCCCAATAAGTTAAACTCTATAAAAGACTATTATGAGTCTATGACAGCCACAGATTTTCAGAAATAGCAGTGAAAAAAAAAAGATTTGCATACATCTACAACAAAAGAAGAACTGCATATAAAACTTTTGAAAAAAAGAGTAAGTATTTTTATATCATGAGTATGAAATCTGCTGTGAATTTTCTGAAGTTTGACATCAAACACATGAAGTTATTTTCAGAATGGTCTGAAGTTTTAACAAAATGTCACATAGTTTTGGAGCAAAGTTACCAAAAATTAGACCACTGTGTCCTTAAAACACACATTGCAGGAACTAGTTTTATATATATATATTTTAAAAAAAATCTCTTTAGGTTGCTGCAAAGCATGTTCACTATTATGATGCACAGCATCATTGGACTGACCCTGCTACAACATTTATCTAGTGTTCTTATTCTGCATGTCAATAGCTCTCTAAAGCAACACTTGAATCACAGTATTAACACAAGTCTAATGTTACCCCTTCAATTGCAATTAAATGGCCCGATTCTTTCAAGTATGCAATACCTATTTTCTGTTCCTTTTCTTTTCCAAATGTCTTTAAATGATAGAAATGTTTTAGTAACCTGTGAGAGATCACTGTAGGTACTTTATGAACGGAATGTATTAAAATACCTGGTGTGCAGTTCTGAGTTATATTGCGAACACAGCTACTAATATGGCCAAAATGGTTTCATATCAAACATGAGCCAATGAGAATATAATGTTCTGGAAAAAAAACAAAAAAAGAAAAAGCAAAAAGGAGGAAGCAAAAGTCTGCACTGGATTATCATCCATTCTCTGTACACCTCACACAATACGAACCACTCAGGGACTTCCCATCTCATTGGCTGAGACTAGGACAGACTTTAGTTTAAATCATATAGACTTTTTTCCTCTATATTACAGATCTATTAGTCACTTCAATTAAATGTATACTTTCCGTCCATACTGAGTCATTAGAAGTCTCATCTACCTTAGGGGTTCAGTGGGCTTCTATAGTACTACTCTTGGAACCAGCACAGTATGGTCAAGTAAATGAGCAACCATTTGTGTCCACCACTCCCCTCACGTTGATTTCTGGCGATAATGAAGCGTCAGGTCACCGCCACTCTTCCAAATGAAGTGCTTTACAGTTCGAAGGTCCATATTCGGATCCAAAACCTGAATAGAAAGAATTCATCTTTTATTCCACAAATTGTGCGTTTTAATCCACAATCTGCTATGCTGTCAGAAATTCAAGGATAAAACACTCTGGCTGGGCAAAACACTCCTATGGGTGAATGGCATCAAAGATCAACCATGCAAAGGCTCAGATTTTTCAACTACTGAGTAAATCTCTTGCATTACAGAAAGGTTTTACCAACATAATTTCATTAACGACCACCTCCTCAATATTTAACCTTCATGCAAGCAGCTGACAGGAACAATTCCTTGATTAGAATTTTGAACCGGATGATTTTCAGAGCTCATATTGAGAAAGCTGCCAATCATTACCTTTATATATTGCTTTTTATTCAAGTCTGCTTATACATGTCAATGCTCACCACGCCTCGCACTCAGTGAGTGTATTCCACAAACAACTGCATTAGAAATAGGTGGTGTAGCCTCTGGTAGAGTTACAGAGTCCAGAGTCACTATTCAGCCCTCCTACACCACTGAAAAAGTAAACCCATCCCAGAAACAGCAAAGTTTGGTCTCACTTTCTGCAACTGCAGCTTTGTGGCTTTTTTTTTTTTCCCCCAGTTACTATACTTACTAAGCAATCCATGATTTTGGACAAGTTTTAAACACTGCTAGAAATGTATAATTAGAAAAATTAAAAAAGTGGTATAAAGGTTCAAAAAATCAACACTTTATTTATTTATAGAAGAGTGAAGTCCAAATAGGAGGACTCATCTGTTCAGTATAAAGTTTGCAGTATTATTCAAATAAATATAACATACATATATATACACACCACAGAGAACTGTGCTATCGGACTAAGAGCTACTTAAGAACCCTATGAAATAGTGTTAAGTACAGTTGTTGAATATGAGTAAGTGATCTTATAAAGGTTGGTTTTATTCACAGGCTAAAATGCTTGGGTAACTTACCTGGTCCTGGCACAGAAGTTCAATTTTCTCCTCTGCTAGCACAGCAATGTCCTCCTCTTTTTCTTGTTCTCCTGCTTTTTCATTATTGGAAGAGCTAGTTGTCTGAGACTCATTATCCAAGTTTATGATTTTCTCATAGACATGTTCCATCACTTTTCTCACCTGAAGCATATCACTTGCCGACAGTCGGTCTCTATGTAAATTAAGCAAAAGTTGGTAGAATAATCTTGAGTAAACTACTACTTATTTGCACAATACCCTACCTGTAGCAAACTATGCAAGTACACAAGATAATTTAATGTTACTCCTACTACAATATGAAGAGTTTATCAGGATCATCCAGAATACCATGAAGCTGAAGATTCCAAAGATTCACCCAGAGGGACTCAGAAAAGCCATAAGATATTCAAAAGACTAAATTAAAACCAAACTTTAGATGAAGAGCATTGTACGCAACCTTCATTCTTTCAATAGAGAAGGGATTAACAAGAAGATAAAAAGGATATGGAACAAGAAAAGAGGTAAAATAGACTATGCTGTTCTCCTTACTACGCAGCAAAAGGGAATTTTAAAGCAACAAGCGGCAGTTTTTCCACAAAGCACACAAAGTCTATGGAACTGCTCTTTCACAAATCGTCTCTGATGTATAGAATTCATCAAGACTTAAAGAGGACCTGGACATTTATGAACAATACCCAGAATTGTTGCAAATAAACAGTAGGCATACTGTCCACAACACTGGACATGTTTGAGGATCTGCACTGATTTCTAACCTACACAGTCCCCAGTTGCAGCTAATGTGATGGACAGACTATCTCACATTCCCTGTCAGGTTTTGTATCTTCTCCTTTTAAAAATCTATTATTCATCACTCTTACAAAGAGGAAACATAACTGAATATAAAACTGTGGTTCTGGACATTGTAACAACCAGCAAGTTCCTCTGCTTTCTGATGAAATACCACAAACACCACAAAAAGACACCAAGTTAAATTACAGTGTTTGGTTTTTGGAGACTTCTTAGCATCAACTTAAGCAACTGTCAGTTGAAACCGAAATAACCCTTATTTTCTTTCAAATATTCTGATACAACTGAATGCTTCAGTGCATTGGTGATTAAATGACTGGAAACATTTTTCTACAAGTTCAACCACAGTAAGATTCTATTTAAACTTTTTTTGACCTTCCATTTTTTTTTTCCACTTTTGAGAGTCAAATATGCATTATTACTTACTTTTTTAGAGTTTTTGCCCCTGAAGATGAATGAGGTTGGAGGTAGAAGGGAATCTTATTGAATTTGGGCATATTTTTCTAGAAGGAAGCAATTTGAAAAGTGTTAAATTTAGGATGAACTATTATCGGCTCCTATTTCTACCAGTTGGTATGTAAAGTACATTCAGATCCTAATTATCAAAACCCAAGAGAGTCTTAATAAACATAACCACCACAGACAACTTGCAAATTACTCATGCTCCCGAGATGCTCCAGTTTAGATGATGTACGTACTATATCTAGCTTTTGAATATGAATTATTGTTCATTTCAAAGGCAATTAGATAGTATGAAAAGACTGCAGCAATGTGAAAACTACTTTCTCTTCCTGAGCTCCACACTTGGAAAGGATACCTACTATGCACAGTGCTGTGAGTTTCTTTTCTAAGATTTCTGTTAAAAGGACATGAACAAAAATCTTAACTGGACATATCAAAAAATAACACGTATCAAAGGTTCTTGAATATAGTCCTTGAGACCACTTATTTTAAAATGCAGTATGTGAAGAACACAGCAAAAAAAATATCACTTCAGATTGAGTTCAGATAAAAATTTTGTAGTTGGCCTTTAAGCAAACAAACAAAATCAACAACAACAAGAAAAAAATCAAAATCTATACATGGGATACTTACATCCACAGTGATGTCAATTACCCATTGTGGCACGGTTTCATTAAGAAGCATAGATTCAGTTTCACCACCTGAATCCCGACATAATAACCTAAGACACAGAAAAGCTTTATGAATGAAAGAGTTAAGCTTTAGGAAAAGAGTAATTGCAATGTGCATTAAAAAAAGTCTCAAAGCCATAACACCATGTAACTTACAACTACCATACAACTTTTAACATTGTGAAACCTACCCCACACCTTGTTGATGTCCACCAACATACGTGAGTTAGAACAATGCAAGAACTATCATTAACAGCTGCTTATTTTCTCTGCCAAGAGCATGTCTTGAATGTACAGTACAGCATGGATACAAGTATTATATTTTGACAACATTTCTGCTTGCACAAAGGAAATGTTTGGCCACTTAATTTACACTTTTGAGTCTCTATACCTGAACAAAGTGCGTCCTCCAGCCTCACCAAAAATAACTGGTGTATGTGGTGGCACTTGAAAATATCCATTTCCTTTCTGGACTCTGTTCTCCTGCTCACCATTCACTGCTGGAAAAAAAAAGTCAACAGTAAGACTGCATTAGGCATTAAAACTGGGTATGCACAGACCAGAAGGTGTCTTCTCCACCTACAGTTAATGAATTTAGTAAATGAAACAAAATCACAAGCTTCATAAAAGCAAGAAAATGCCCATTTCCAACACGTAGCAAGTATATCTAAACAAACTCTAGAAAGTGATGAGATTTTCCCCTACACTGACAGTACAGAACGCAAAGATGTTAGCTTTGCCCTTCTACCTGGATTTGCCAAATGTCAAAATAGGGTACTAGTAAAGTTCAAACGCATACTTTCTTGAAGTTATTGTATTCTAAATTCATTTTTTAGATAGTTTTAGCAGTATGGTCTTCAAAAAATGAAGAACCTGATTCTACATCCATGCAAGATTCCAAAAAAAACCCCACCCCCCAAAAACAGCATTATTTTTGAAGAGCACAGTTTTTTGTCATTCAGGCGTCTTGAAACACAAGATAGAAGTATTTAGATTTATTCCTTCCACTTGAGAAAAATCAACTCGATTGCATTTCAGCATGTAATTACTGCATTTGAACATTATGTTGAATTCAAGCAACATAAAAAAAATTAAATGGCTCAGGCTCATGAGAGGAACAAATACTTAGCATTCTTACAAGCAAAATGTAGTGAAAGAAATATCAAAAAAATCATCAAGCAAAGAACTCAAAAAAGAAATTTATTACATATTAGGACAGATGAATATAATACTCAAACTAGAAGCAAGAGAAAAATTCTATAGTTTGAAAGATTTCTTCTCAACATTTCTGTTAACAACAGGTAACAATAACACATGAAGTTCTCATCTCCTTTTTTTACTTTTGAAAAAGAAAATGAAGACTCCGATTCTGTAGTGAATGTTCTGAACATTCCACTAATTCACAACTATTCGCAGAAATAAGTAGTGTAAGTGTCCCAATAATACAAAAGCCTGAGAATTACACTTCTGTCTGACTCTCAAGCTGTGAACTGCCAACATGCAAAAGTATCAGAATCAGCAACATTTTCCAGAAAAGTCTGCCAAGTGCTGTCACCCTGCTCAGAGATCACTTTTGAAAGAAAAAAGTAGGTAACTCTTGGCATAATCTTTGTCACAAAATGGCAAGATATTGCTGAACTTACAGTTTTCTTAATTGCATTATCTGCAGAAAGTAATTTCTTAATTGCCATTCAAAGAAAAGACTTTTAGTCAACTCTGACCTGGGTTGAACATATTTCAAAATAATTCATGAAATGTAGGACTTCTACAGTCCCTCTCATTCTGCTAAACTCAGCCACTATCTTGCATTTTACTTGCCTGATTAGACTTCGCATTATTACCTAAAAGAACACTTTTTTTTATAGACTTACCCCATCACTGTAATATTCACTGAATGCATTTTTTTCCAAAAACTATTTCTTTTATTTTATATTGCTCATAATGCCTGAAAGCAAATTGGAGTTATGTCAAGAGAGTACTGACTAATGTTGAATAAATGAATCACTGCTCTTTGCTCTCATTATCTAGATTGCTTCTTTTCCTTTTCCAAGTTGAGCCTTGCTTTTGCCACTAATTGTTTTTCATCAAGGCATCATGTTTCTGTAACTTCAGAACCTTACTTTTTTTTTTCTTAAGATTAGAATTCTTAATATTTTTGCTGACACTTAGACAAGAATAAACTACTCAGCATGTTTTGGTGAAAAACAACTTTAAAAGCAATAAGCAGCATTAAAGGCTACAATTCATATACAGACAACTGTAAGATAGCAAATCAAGCTGTATCTGTTAAAGAAACAGACAAAAATATATGAATAAATACTGAAAGAGGAAAACATAAAAAATACTAACCATGATTTATTTCATTTTCTTCTTCATCCATTGGGTTGATGTGTGTTCTAGGCCAATACTCCAGAAGCGCTTGTAGCAGAAGCCCTCCAAGGTTTACTGTCAAGACACAGTTAGGAAAAACTTCAGTTATGTAAGATGTTATGACACCAGTGTTTTTTTACATTTCATAGAATCACAGAATCATTAAGGTTGGAAGAGACGTCCAAGCTCATCTGGTCCAACCATCCCCCTCCCATCAATGTCACCACTAAACCATATCCCTAAGCACCACGTCCAACCTCTCCTTGAACACCCCCAGGGACGGTCACGCCACCACCTCCCCAGGCAACCTGTCCCAATGCCTGACTGCTCTTTCTGAGAAGAAATGTCTCCTCATTTCCAACCTCAACCTCCCCTGGTGCAGCTTGAGGCCATTCCCTCTAGTCCTACCACTAGTTACCTGTGAAAAGAGGCTGACCCTATTTGATCCACAGACAAGAACTTTCCCAAAAGTTTGAGTAGTTCTGTTCCCCCAAAAAAACTATTTATATGAACAGATACCACAAACTCAAAACTGGATGCTACAGTCTTTCAGAAAAAGCTGGTTTTTCAAAAAGACTCAAGTTTCTGAAATGCTACTGCTGGATCACTCACATGCTATAGCATTCTCTAGTTTCAGTAATAGCTCTAAGTTGAGAAATATTACTTTTACCCTTTGCTTTCTGGAGGCCTAAAACCAAGTTAAATAGAAAAAACTGAACAATTGAAATATTTCAGAAAAAAATAACATTTTTATTGGAGAATTCTCTGCAGAATTTAGTCTAAAGAAAACATACCTAAAAACCAACCAACAACTTATCTGACACTGGAATATTTTGTAACAAATACTGGAATTCATTCTGCTTTTTTTGTTTCTATAAAGCACTAATACTAGTAAAAACGTACATTTTGGATCAGAACCATCTGGACTGCTAAATCCAGCATCCTTTGCTGAAACCCAGGCCGCAAAGCAGTCACTTTCATCCAAAGTAATTGTCAGCATCTGTTGGAAGAAGACCATCAGCAAGAAGAACACAGTAACTGTTTTGTATAAAACAAGTCTACAAGTTTACTGAATGAACAGCTGAGAATACAAAGCTAAAAATTTATAACTCATATTGGAGCATTTAAACTGATAATAACACAACAAAAAAAAGGTTATAGAGGACTGTTAAGGACTGAGGTAAGATTTGCTGATTTGCTTCAAAGTAAATCAAACCCATCAGATAAACTGTTCTTCAAACAGCAAAATAAAAGCATACAAAATTATATTAATTATGACAGCAGAGCAATAGACTTAGGAGTTGTAGCTCACCCCTGTTTTCAAGTCTACTGAGAACCAGTTTGGCACATACACCATTTTAAATCTCTTCTTAATTTCTTCTTCAAAATCTACTTTCCCAAGGTCTTCAACTTTACATGCCTGTACAACAAAACAAACACATAAGTTTAAGTTCTGTGTTGAGTTACATAAACCCTTAAAAACTTTTACTTAACTTTCACATACACTCAACATGATTACAACAATTATGATTTCTCCATAATAACGTAGTGTAGAAATACACAAGTTAAAGTTTCAAATTTTTCTCCAAAAATTGAAAAATAGTTCATGTGGAATGTGATGATTTTTTTCTGAGGTAATGGCATCAAGCCAGTAGAGAAGGATAAAAAAAGAAAAAGTTACAGGAAGACTGGAGGATGTAGTGAGAAGTAACAAACTCCCACTTTTCTTCCAGTTTCCTGGATAGATAGTCGCAGATTTAGAATGCAGTGAATCCTGAACAGAAGACACCACCTTCATTTGCTGAATACCCCATCTCTACAGTGAGTGTGTATGCAGATATGTCTAAGAGATGCTTCTGAAAACCCTACCAACAAAAACAGAAAATAATTGAATGATTAACATTAGAATCTAACTTTGCTACTAATACTGTTCTCAAACATATAACAACTGTAAATGAAAATTAAGAAAAGCTATTCACTTTTCTACAAGTCTTCTAGAACATTTTTAGCACAAATCTACATTCACTAACCTCATTCCCTTCTTTTTCATTTCAGTCAGCAAGAACTCAGTAAGACAGCTGAGTATGCTTTATTACTGAATCTTGTTTGGAGCACACAGGATTTTGCAAGAGAAGAAACTGCTGACCATCTCACTGATCTGAGGCTCCAGTCCTCTTTGCACTGTTTTTCCTCTCCTCTGACCAATCGTTGGATATAAGGAGATAAACTAGGGACAGACATCACGTCTCTCTCATCCCACAGAAGTGAGTGGCATTAGGGAAGAGTCATGCTTCCTCCTGCTAGCTTTCTGTCCAGTCCTGCACTCCTGCCTGCTATCTAGCCAACAGTGGAAGTGGTAAATTCAAACTCCCAGAATAATCCACTGACTACTAATCAGCACAGTCTCTTGGGATCTGTGGATTCATAGCAGACTTAGGACCTGAAGCACAGGTTTCCTTTTTGCAGGGTAAGCGTTCTTATACTACTACATACAGCATTGGGCAGACATGTCCAAGGCCTCTTTGAGCCCTCTTCAAAAGAAAATCCAATCAAAACATACATTACTGAATTAGGTGACTATTTTCAGGACAGAATTCAAGGGTCTGACTTTGAAGTGAATGAAGATGTTACTACCCAACCTCACATGATACAAAGATGCTCCTAAGATGCAGGAAAGCTCACAAATGCTGCCTCCCATTAAAAAAAGAAAAAAAAAAGGCAACCATACGAAAATTATTTTTTCTACCACAGCAATCTCCCACACTAAAAAAATTAATTTTTTTTTCAAAAAACACAAAGTATTTATTCATCCGACAGCAAATGTTTAATCCAGAATTATGCACTTACCTTCAACACATCCCAGTACGCCACGTTATTATTTGTGTCTTTGGTTAATATGTGTCTCTTGTCATTAAGAATGTGGCATTGAATAATACTAGCACCCCCTATCAAACAAACAAGAATTAAGGTCACTACTGTAGTTGTTTCTTTATATAATTTTACATTAAATTAAACTGTATAACACAGCATATGTGACTGTTCTTTGGTTTCACTATTTTATATAAGCATCACCAATGTGTAAACTCTATTTTAATCATAACTAAGTTTACATAAATGTTAATCATATTGTCTTTCTATTTCTTGTGGTTTTGACTGAGGTAAAGTTAATTTTCTTCATACAGGCTCATATGATGCTGTGTTTTGGATTTTTGACGAAAACAGTGGTGATAACCCACTGAAGTTTTTAGTTGTTGAAGAGCAGTTGCAGAACACTGCAGAGAGAGTCATTGCAGAGCAGTCCTTACACAGAGTCGAGGTCTTTTCAGAAATCATGTACCAAAAAATTGTGCCAGTCTTAAAGATCTATCATTTCTGCTAACGATACCAGATTTTATAAGCATCCTAGAAAACTGCTGTTTACCTTTTATAACTTGATCAGGCTGTGTGCATAGTGGTGGTATAGGATTGGTACAATCATTATCATAGTCTCCAGATGCCCTAAAATTGTGAATTCCCTTCAAAGTCTAAAGAAAGAAAGAAAATCATGACGCATTCATAATAGTCTAAAAACTTTGCTCTTATCTGTGACTAACAACTGCCAGTTCATGCTGCTATTCAGATGTTAATTATCTATTGCAGGATAAGATACTTTATTCAGGAAAGCAGCATAAATAGATAGCAAAGAAAGTAATTCAAAGCTTGACGTCTTTTGGTCAACTTGAGTATTAACATTTTATTATTTTTAAAGAAAACTTACAGATCATAGCAAGTCACAATTCAATTGCAAGCAACAGACCAACAGATCCCAAACCAAGACTGCAAATTCCACAACTACTTTACTGAATTAATAGTGTAAAATATATCACTTACCCATTTATTCACAGAAGATTTAGTTGTTGCAACCCAAAGTGCTGGAGGAGGATCAGCTGATCTATCAAGTTCCATCTAAATAATGAAACCATAGATGCTTTCAGCCATGCTTAACTTAATTTTACTCTGTGTACACATACAGCTTATATACTGGCTTTCCTTGTGAATATATTCTGTTGGCTTAGAATATAAGCAATATGTGTATGTATATATATATATATATATCTACACACACACACAGCTTATATACTGGTTTCTACTTCAATCACACACTTTTTACACATACACATTCCAATGTCATGTCATCTAGAGTTACAGACAATAAAATGTTTCCAATCTGCACTCTCTTCAAAAGCAGTCTTCTCAAAAGACTCACTTGAGCACGCAGTTTTCTCCAGTTAAGATAAAATTCTGTTTCAGTATTCAAAAAATCCCTTGATCAATCTTCCTACTGGTTCCCATGATTATGCACAATATTCTAATACAGTCCTGTCCATATAAAGTACTTCTAAGAAACATCCATATTTATCTAAAGCCTTGACAATGCTGTCTTTGTTTCTTAAAACTGTACTAAAGCCTAGTAAAAACAACTTCTCATGTTTGAAGTATATTCAATTTCAGGAATATCTGAATTTATGTATTTTAGGTAGCAGCTAGGCATTTCTTCAGACAATTAAGTTTCATATGTAATTTAGGAGACAAAGTCAATATATTGGAGATGTGATATGCTAAACACTTGTTACTCAGGTAAGAATGTGCAATACAGATTCTGTTAACAATATATACCTGAAGCCACTGTTTCATTACACAACATGCAATATAATTGCATGTTTTACTAAACTCATTGTCCAAGCTAGTGATTTAAAGCCTTTCTAGCACAGCAAATTTCAAGTTGTTCCTCAAATGTGTATTAAATATTTGAAATATAGTTTAAAGTTAATCCGTGAGACTTCAAACTGTTGCAAAAAAGAAAATCTAACACATGCATCAGAAGACACAGCTAAAGATTTATACCAGGCCTAATATTCTATTTCCTAACACAAACGTTTGATGATTTAACTTTTCTTTTTAAACCAAAACTTCCATCAAAATATTCTCTTTAGAAGAACTTGTTTGCTTTGTAACAGAAAGAATACTAGAATATTTAAAAATCTACAGGTTTTTCTTATAATCCAAAATTCCAAGATTTCCAATTCTAGCCAACAATTAGAAATAGTTACACGTTCTGGAGGGTGGACTGGTCAGCCTCAAAAAGAGAATGCTCAGGGACGATCTCAATGTGTATAAATACCTCAAGAGAGAGCACAAAGAGAACAGAGCCAGGCTCTCCTCAGGGGTGCCCAGTGCCATGACAAGCGGCAATGGGCAGAAACTGAAAAACGAGAGATTTCCTCTGAACATCAGGATTTATTTATTTATTATTTTACTGTGAGGGTGACCAAGCACTGGAACAGGTTGCCCAGGGAGGTTGTGGAGTCTCCCCTCCTTGGAGATTTCAAAAGCTGTCTGGAATTGGTCCCAGGCAACCGGCTCTACGTGGTCCTGCTTGAGCGGGGGGGGTTGGACAAGATGATCTCCCAGAGGTGCCTTCTAAGCTCAACCAGTCTGTGCTTCTGTGAAGCAAAATCAGTTACCTTAAGAACTGGTGCCTTTTCTTCACAGATAAGCACACGAATATCAGGATTTCGTAAATCTGTACAATAAATCTTCCTGTCTCTTCCTCCTGAATAAACATGAGTGAAGGCTTCATTGACCTGCAGAGCCCAAACACCTTCATCATGGACTCGATATGTGGCTATACATCTCTGCTGCCCAAGGGACCACAGACGGATAGTCCCATCGGAACTGCCTGAAAGACACTGAGCAACAATCATTGTACTTAAATCAAGCAAGTATTTCAGTATTTTTTTTTCTCTTCCATAAAGAGCTTTCACAATTCTTTTTTTTTTCTCCAGTAAGATCATGCTAAATGAAGACTGGCAGCTAACAAATCTAGTCACAGTTTCCAGACATTTTCTATCAACCACCACCCCGTACCTAGATGGACCTCATCCATCCACTGACAACCCTTAATCACTCAATCTCTTTAAAATTCTTGTTAGGCTATCTCCTGTAGCCTACGAAATAAAATAGTTACCGTACTGAAAAAGCTAATGACATTTCTGTGTTCTGTTAAATGCCTTTGCCTCAAATAAAAGCACATACCTGGGTGCCATCTCTGTTCAACAACAAAGCTTTCACATTGTCCGTGTGCCCTTTGAGTTTCATTAGTTTAGCACAAGTTCTTGGATCCCACACCCTTAGAACCTGCATAGACACAGGATAACTGCATTAACATTCTTTTCACCAATGCATTTCCTCTACAGAAAATAATGTCTTTCTGAACAAACTGACCCTTATTCTCAACATGCACACATCCATCACCAAAAGCATATTTCATTAGAACAGGATATACATGACTAGATCTTATGCACCTCTAATAATCAGATGTGATTTTCTTCCCTTGTTTGTAATTGCATTTGTTCTGGCTTTTTCTGTCATCTTCTTGAGACATTAAGGAATGGAAATGACTGGAAGCAAGATAGTGTGATGTGGGGGAAAGAAGAAAAAGATTCTGAGAATCCTCTCAGATGTTTGGCTGGTATTTTCATTTTCATATTGACTTGGAAGAAAAATTCTCTCAAGATCAGATTAGGAAAAAAATTATTAGGGAGAACTTCAGGGTATTTTACCTTTCAATAAAACAAAAAGTATGGTCTCTCTCTTGCAAACACTTTACTTCATTATCCCATTTCATTTCCCACCACTGCAAGTTGCTGTACAATCTCCTTCTTACATGTGGCACATGCTTCAGTTTGCATAATCATCTGAGTATAATCATCTAATATGCCCCCAAAATCAGAGCTCTTATGGTGAAATTTAATGATCCTTGATATAGAGAGGTCTAGAGTCAGATGATGTATTAAAGCTATGCAGATAACTTACACATTTTTATACTGAGGCAGGTATTTGTATCCTACACTTCAACTTTTGCTTAGAAAACAACAAAAAGTGTCTATCTTCTCTATTTAAAACACAAAAGCTGCCACAGACGTGAAACTCAAAATGAATAAAGTTGTCTCTTTTCTTTACATTAAAACATGAACTGATGCAGAACATGCCTTAACAAATTTTTGCTTACCTTTTCAGTGGACCCTGATACAATAACTGTTCCCATCTGATTCATTGCAAGGCTGTAGATCGAGTCTTTGTTCCCACTCAGGGAAGAAGCTATTTCAAAATAAAAAGTTAACATTTTCAATTTTATTGCTGTCATTTAAAAACATATTCAGTCAAAAATGCTACCTTTTTCAGACCCGAATGCAATTTGACCTATGAAAATACTGCCACCCTACCCCATATATGGGGATCCTTCAAAAAAAAAGACTGTACACAGCATAATCCTACAAAAGCACCACCATGATTATCGATCTAGCGTAATATAAAAACACAGTAACCCCTCCGATTTATGGTAACTACAATTCTGGTGTCTTTTTGGCACAACAATTCAGTGCAGGGTGCTATTGCTGTTTCCAACTACTTCATTAGAGAATAGTACGTCTAAGTGATCTCATAATAACTTAGTGTTTGGATTAATGTACAGAAATTTTTCCAAGCCAAGCAACAGTAAAATTCTACATTATAAATTAAAGACTGTTCTCTGAGTTCAGTGGAGATGCATTAGTAAACTTTCACTGTAGCGCTGAATCATGTTACTTGGGCACGGACACTACCGTTTCGTTTGGGAAAACCCTATGGAAACTCTTTAGCATCACAACTACCTGTAAAGGACTGCAGTAATTATCAGAGCTCACAAATTCTGTACCATCTAGCATAGCCTAGCTTTGGACAGATTAAAGTATCAACCCTCAACTGAGACAAGCACGGTCAAAGCAGATGAAAATCTATTCGGAGAGCAGCATGAGGCATTTCAGCAAGCTTCAAAGACTCAAAACCATATCACTGGTATACCAAAAAGCCTACAACAGCACCAAACTATACCATCAGCAAAAACGTGACATTTTATATAGTAATTTATGCACGTCATGGAAGTAAGTTTTTAACACGCTATTTGCGACCTGTATCATAAACATTTTGTCAGGGAAAGAATTGTGCAGCTTTACTTCAGGGTTCTCTTTATCGTTACCTATAGCTATCTAAACGTGAACTTTCAAATGAAATCTATTACATGTGGTCAAAATAGGTAATAGTCTTCAAGTGTTCCCAGAGAATAGTTGAACGTAAAAAGCAGCACTAAAAACCTTTGAAGGTTAGCACACTGTCCAACAACCATACAATCTATAAGAGGCTTTAAATCTGCCTCTAGAGAGTTATAACAGGCAGGAGAGCATCAGGAACAGAAGAAAGAATCCGAAGTGCTCAAAAACAAAATCCATGTGGGACAAAAAGCAATGCCTGATTCCTCCCTGTTCTGGAAAGAACTACCTCTCAAAAGCAAAATCTCTCCCTCTAATTTAAATTATGGTTATCCTGATTTGAGACACACTCTATAAAATGAAGTTTCCTTTTAATGTTGGCTTGTGTACATTGCTTCCCTATAATCAGAAAATTAAGGAATCAGGAAATTAAACCACAAATACAATCTTCACTTAGACTTTGTGGAAATCACTTGTGTTTGAAAGGACTGAGGAAAACCAGCTTATCTAGGACATACACAGTGTTCTTCCCAACAGAAGCACTCTTAGTTGGCAGAGCTGTACTTAGAGAAAAACCACCTCCCGCCTCCTTCTCTTCCCTCTCCCTAATGAAGCACTACTGCTCTACCTCCAGAAATGCTAATTTATTTCTGCCATCTCAGAAGTAATGCCTCTACTTCGTTTTCATCTTGTGCTCAAAACAGCACTCCCTGTCTCCCAATTATGATTCACCTGGATCACTGGGGTTCTGTATCACTGTAGCAGTGTTTAAGAAACCCATTTTTTCCCCCACAACCAAGTTTTCTTACTAACAGGCAAATAAATTCTTTCTTCATAAACTCCCTGTTCAACCAGAAGATAGAACGTTTTAACGTTATCAGCAACGTTTGGTGATAAAACACTTCTACTCTTAGTGACAGCAGACATCTGGGGAATAATACGTATATCTGTTTGGTTATGTGCAGTCATGTGTCATCCTACTACTACTTGGCAGTCCAAAATACCTCACTAGAAGTCCTCTCTCTCCTGAAGACTGCACAGATGTGTCAGCGTAAGGCTATACCTGAATTAAGAGTCCTGTAGACAGAAAAAAATGTAAAACTGACAGTTCTGCCCACCAGATGCACCTTTCATTTTTAAAGCTAACAGACCCTGAAACATAACATTCCTTTCAGAAACAGATAAAACCATAATTCAAAAGAAAACCACACCAAAGCAATGAGATGCGTGCTTCTTATTTACATAATCACATACTTTTCCTGAAATTTCTTAATTTGCCTGTTGTGCCAATTCCAAATTTTAGCTTTGCAGACTTCTGTTTTTTCCTTTGAGTTATTCCTAACCTATGAATGAGTAGGCAAGTGGTCTTATTTAGGGAATTTAAGTGTAGCAGTGTGGCAAGATAAGGGCTTTGCCAACGCATGCAGCTGAAACTCAGCTAATGTTTGATACATGTTTGAACAACAAACATAAAATGAAAGAGATCACTCACTTGGAACAGCATTTTTCCAAACAACCTACAGGCAGCAAAGCACATAATTGTCAAACTAGATCCCTTACCACAAAACAGAAATTCTGCAAGAGCCAATGCAAAGCAGGATGCTGACGACCCAGACTTGTGTTACTCATTCAAGCAACTTACTATAACTGAACTTCAAGACAGGTGCTATGCTTCCCAGAAGAGAAACTTAACCAGCTCTATGCTGACTATTCCAAAAAAGTGGTGTTGAAACTGCTCTCTGGGGAAAAAAATCTCATTTTACTGCAATGTCTTTACTGGGATAGAGAAGAAGGATCAGAGCATTCTTAAAAGAAGAAGATGAAATTAAAGATTAACCCTGATGGAAAAATCTACCAACATTTTCCCCTTGCCTTCTAATATTTAACTAGCGATTAGATCTCACTACTCCACTATCCCTGCATGTAACCAGTGCTTAGTGTTACTTCAACACCACCCACAACTGCAGGAATTTATATCTAAATATATATAGTAACTTTATTCTTCTGACAGATGCATTTGATAAATTTATCAAGTTCTGCTTTAGGTGCTGCGCTGTATTTGTTGCAGCATCTAAACAAATACACAGAATACATTACAGAAATTTTCCCTCAAGATATTTCTCAGTATTTTTTGTGTATATTATAATTTGTTTTAGTCAAGGAGCAAAATGCTTGTCAAGTTAAAGCTCTATTAAGTTTCAATGAACAGCAGCTCATTACATTTCGAGAAAACGTTCAAAGAGACCTGTCTTCTATTCCGAATACCATGACTGGTGGTTGCTGTAGATTTTCAGCTATTACAGAATGCAACAAATGGGCTGAGTACACACTAAAAAAAAAAATCAAAGATTCCTGCACTTTTTTTTTTTAACATACACACAGAAACTGGTATATATAGTCTTAAAATGACCACACAATTATGCTACTCAAAGTACATTGCATTTGCCTCCCCTCCCTAGGTACCTACTTGTGACAGTGTTATTTGAGGCAGTCAGTGCTGTTAGAGTATTTACATCCCAGAGGAATATCTGTCTGTCCAGCCCAGCAGATGCTACCAGTTCTTTATCTTTTGCATATGCTAAGGCTTTCACATAATCCTACAACAAAGTATAACAACGTGAGTCAACAATATTATCCATTTGAAGTCTATATCATAATATTTAAAAGACTGTCAGTAAAATAGAGTAGTTGCAGATAATGTTTTTCACCTTATGCGTCCTTAGTGTTGACATGCAAAATCCCTTATGTGCATTCCACACTTTAACAGTAGTATCTGAAGAAGCAGATATCACTGTATTGGAAAGAATAAAGAGTAAACTTCAAAGGCTTATTACGTTAGAAAATGTCTGCACTATTCTTTAATTTTCTTTTCAAATGATTTAATGAAAATTGAAATGTGTATATGGGATTAATTTAAACACATGCTTATATTATTTTTAGTAAATTTACAATACATCACAGAAATTTTACATGCTAAGACAAGATGTAAAACCACAGAAGCAGTGGATAAAGTTTTATATATAATTTCTGAGTATTTAGTTTTTAAATATTTTAATACTTACATGTTTTACCATTGCAGCACAGTACAATATCATTTACCCAATCTGTGTGATGTTCCATAGATGCTATATAAGGGTCTTGCTAGAAATATAAAAAAAAAAGTTCATAAGATCTCTTCATGAATGGAAAAGCTAACACAACTATCAGATCCTGCTGTGACATTTTCAACCTTCAAATGGATTGAAAGTTCCCTAACTGAATTTGCTTGAAGTTACTGTTCCAGGTTTTGTTTTGTTTTTCAATGTAAGATATCAAAGTGGTTTTCAGTGGAATTCCTACACATTTTAAACTCTCAGTCCTACCTCATATATAATTTCACCTTAAAGTGTCTGGTTTTGTATCCTGTATGTACAGGAAAACTTATAATCAAAACAGCAGGGCCTGCCAAGCTAGTTATTTCTGCATTTACGGGATCAGACTTGTTCTGTTGCAAAGAGAAACAGAACAACCAAAACACAATACAAGATCTCTCAAGATCTCTCCAAGTCATGAACTTTAGGAAGCTTTATCTTCTGCGTCTTTCACATGGAAGCCCTAATTTCCAGTAATCCATTCAGGTTCGTAACACTCACCTTTTGTTCAGTTGGACCCATAGGAGGGGACCAACCAACTGGAGAGCAGCTTGGCAGAAAAAGACTGTGAGTCCTTGTGGACACCTCTTTGAACATGAACATTGAAGCGTGTGACCTTCTGCAAAGAAGGCTAATGGTGTCCTTGGCTGTAATAGCCAAAGTATCACCAGCAGATGGAGGGAAGTAATCCTTCCCCTCTACTCAGCTCTGGTGAGGCCATCCCGAGAGCACTGTGCCCAGTTCGGGGCTCCCCAGTGCAAGAGAGACATGGACGTACTCAAGAGAGTCCATCAAAAGGCTACAAAGATGAGTAGCCTCATTTCTGAGGAAAGGCTGAGAGAGCCAGGAGTGTTCAGCATATGTTTAGTGCAACATTTTAGTAAGTTTTCTTTAGTTAGAAGATCAAATGCAATGGTGAAAGAAAGTGGAACCAACAGAATCTGATCAATGGTTCCTCTTCTTCTTCGAAGTAAAGATAACAATAAAGGGGAGGTGATGACTGAAGGTCACCTCAAAATAAGAGAATATAGCAAACAATCCATTGAAAAGTTCATTCAAAATTAACATGATATGCGTAGTCCTAGGGATTGTTCTTCTGTCGTCTTTATCACTGGAAATGACAACATTCTGTATTTATCTCAGCTCTAACTAGTTGTTTGGCCCACGCATTGGTTTGTAAAATCCCACATATTTTGTTACAATATGAGTAATGTCAAAATGACTGGTAGTTAATTAAAAATATTGTTAAATATTGTTAATAAACAATAACAGGTGTATACCTGTAGGCAGCTTACTAGCATGATAACTCAAAAAAAAAGGGGAGATTTAACACTGATAAATTCTCTTGGCTTACCTTGTGCTGGTTGACACTCCATATCCTTATAATAGAGTCTCGGCCTGCTGTGAAGAGTCTATTTAATGCTGGATCCAGCTGAAGTGCATTTACCCCATTACGGTTATATTTCTCCACCTCATCTCTAATCACATAGGAGACCTAAAATACATTTACACAAATCTGATTATGGTATTAAGATATTGACTTGGCCACAAAATGCTACCATCTAATTTCATTTTTGTAAGGTTCTCAGATAGAAAATACGAAGAGCTTTAAAAGCATTTAATGAGTCTGTCAGTTCGAGTTACCATCACTCTTGGTCATTCCCCCCACACACACCTGAAAATGGGGAAGAATCATAAAGATATTAGCAGTCACAGATATGGAGCCCAAAGGATTATTTAAGTATTTTAACTCAGAGAATTCTTAGTTCATTTCCCTGCTCTGCACAGATATGCTGGGTGATCCCAGAAAACACAATGAGTTCATGTCTCATATTCTAAGCAGGTTTCATAGCTTCCAAAGCTGAGATGACAGTGTTTTCCAGACTCACAGGGGAGAGGATACAAGCACTGAGGATTGCACAGCACTGAAAAACTGCAGGTACAAATCCTAGCTATCCCAGATATCACTATTAGTAGTATTAAGATACTTTAAGAAGGACAATATTTTGACATCTGGTTTTTGTTTTTGTTTTTTTGTTGTTGTTCTTTTTTTAACTACCTCCTTTCTAATCTAATAAGCAGCATAAATATTTACTGTTCTTTCAACCAGAGGAATTATTCTTTCAGTTTCATTCTTTCTGAATTTCACAGCATTGAGTGCATAGGTAATTTCTTTGTTTTGTTTAGAAACACCAAATGGTGATTTGAGGAGACAAACTGCAAGGGCTACTGCACTCTCCACTATTACTGTGCAGTAAATGCAGTTATAAGGCATTGTAGACTCTTTAGAGCTCTCCCATTCACACTGTGCTGCCTCTCTTCTCATCACTTACACAGGATTTGCGTAGTGCTAGGAGGAAAGCCCTCACACTTGGAGAAAAGGAGGGGAAACCGACATCTATGCTTCTTCCCAGATTATATAAAACAGTCACATCGGGGTAAAGTTATAAACTCGTCAGAATCCAACCTGCCAGCAGCAAGAATCATTTGGATATATAGCTATCAGTGTTTTGAAAACGCTTTGAAGTAGTCGTCTTCAACCAGAGATCTGAAAGTAATTATTGGATCTAGAAGTCCAAAAACCGCATTATAGCAGTACAAAGAAAATGTTTTCCAGATTGTTCTCAATTATGCAAAATAAAACCAAGAAATTGAACAAAATTTTCAGTGGTCCACATCACTGAAGAAACATTGTACACCATCTCAGACTCTATACCACAAGGACTGACAGGTCCATTAGGTGAATGCGTCCTCAACTGAGTTCTCTCATCCCCACGCAGCACAGGAAGAAACCTGCTGTTTCTGACAACCATGCATCCAGTCCTGTTCTCTCTGTGCTAGAAACAGCTGCCAACAGCTCTATTGATCAACTGGAGAATCAGAATTAGGGCCTTGTGAATCCTTGTGCTGCAATACTCTCCCATCACTATTCCACAAGTCCATTTACTACACTTAATCTGTTGCGTTCTGATGCTCTTAAAAGCACTTCTGGCTCAGTCTTTGTTAGCCGCTTACAGTCCTTGCAGAGTCACAGCTCTTCCTCTCAATTTCAGATTGTCCTAACTTCGAACACTCTTGGATTCTCCCACCCATTCCAGATTCATCCATAATATTCTTGCCATCCATGCTCAAGTCTCCACCTACACAACTTTAGAGACATTACTGAGAGGACAGTCAAGCACACCTAATAGACTTCTGGTGAAACACTTCAAATACTTGGAGTGTTTTTTAGTGATGTATAGAGCAAGATGTTTGTGCTACTCCTCCCCTGGCCTTAATAATATGACAGCTATGTTGTTAAAAGACCCACACAGTCTGCTTGAATAAAAAAATGTTAGGAACAAAGTCAAGGTCTAGCACCACACAAAACGTAAACCAAAGGGATGGCCATCAAATTCACACTACTTTCAAACTATTTGAATAAAGGCAATGAAGACATTCAGTTAAAAACACTGAGCACGAGCAGATAAACACAAACTAATATTAGCTAGAAAGAACTCAGAACCTAAAGATCAGTAGATCAAATTTGATGTTCACTACTAGGGTGAAATCCTTCTGAAATGCACTGACGGAGTCCGGAGCAGCAGAGGTCCTTCAGCTGTTGCTCCTCCAAACAGCTAGCAGGACATTTTTTGACAAATCCCCAGTTCTTGGGTTTGTTCCTCTTGTGTCAATCATCTTCCAGATTTGTTATATTTTCAGGTATGAATCGAGAGTTCTCTCTTTATTCCGTTCATAAAGAAGACCGTCAAACTAGATCGGTCACCTGTATTGGGTTTACACAGCAAGGGTTTGGTAGCTGCAGGCTCAGTTCGGGAAGGACGGCATCCCGTGGGAGGGACCCCGCGTGGAGCAGGCGCAGAGAGGGACCGTGAGGGAGCGGCAGAGAAGGAGCATCAGGGACTGACCACAGCCCCCAGTCCCTGTGCTGCTCATGGGGAAGAAGGAGACGAGCGTGTATGAGGAGGAGGGTGGTTTTAGTTTGCCTTTAGCTTCTCACTGCTCTAGTCTGTTAGCAATAGGCAATACATTACATTAATCTCCCTACTTTGAGTCTGTTTTGCCCGTGATGGTAACTGGTGGGTGTTCTCCCTGTCCTTATCCCAACCCTTGAGCTCTTTCCATTGTATTTTCTCCCCTTTTTCCTTCGAGGAGAGGAAATGAGAGCAGCTGTGGTGGAGTTCAGCTGCCCAGCAGAGTAAAACCACCACATCACCCAAACTTTTTAAGGAGCTTTTTGCTCATAATAACATTACTTTCTTAATCTTCACTAACAGTGAAGAATGCTCATACAAATTAGATGTAGTAAAATAATTTTCACTTCCATCGGTAATGGAGTTTGCATAACTATTAAACTGCCATCCAGATGACCTTGAAACTGGCTGTTGGGTTAACTGGGTGTTGTTTTTCTGCTGTTTCAGACATGACAGGAAGACTGACAACAGTTTTCAACTACCAGCAGTAATGAAATACTCAACAGAATTTATTTAGTCTTTTTAATCACTTCCACGTGCCAACAACACACACAGTATACACATTGCTCAACAAAAAATAACCTCACAAGACATTTGCACGCCTGAAGCATCCAGGCTTGTATTCAAATAGTTAATTACATAATAACAAAATATATAATAGAAAGGGACAAAATAAGGCTTCCATAAAATCTGTCGAAAGGGTGCTGAAATGCTTCTCAAAACAGGGAAAATAAAGTGGATCAATAAAAATGACAACGTGATTTAAAAGACCCGACAGTTGTTTAAGACTGGTGGACAGCAGGCAAGTTCACTAAAACCTAGAGTTCACTAAGATGAACAGAGGAAGATTGCTGGTAATCCACACGGTTCTCCTTATAACCTTATTTTTGAGAAGAAAGGTCTGCTTTTATAAATTGGACTGCCACTGAGTATAGAAATAGAACAACTATTAGTAAATACAGTAACTATAAAATAAATATAAAGTAAATGTTCAAGCATACGTGCCCATGCACAAATATAAATGCAACAGGTTTCTGCTGTGGTAAAATTCAGCCCAACCCACAGGATACACAACTTTTCTGCCCCAGATGAGGTCCTGTATTGTATCTGCAGAGGGCTGTGAAGGTCACCAGGAAGTTGTGGCCACCACCACCTGGCAGAGACTTCAAACAGAGCCGACTGAGAGCACATTACTGCCTGGTTCACAAAGGCGGCTTCAAACCACAAAGATGATGATTGCGATACAGATTTAGTTGAGTTACTGCCATGATATTCCAGAAGGGGCAAGATGGGATATGAAATACTGTAATACTGACCAAGGCTTCTTACATTTATACTGCCATAGCATTTATACACTGCCATAACGAATAACAAGTTTTCACTGTGGTAGACACTGAAAGAAAACATTACAAGGTGATGGACCCTCGTTATAAACTATTTATGGGATCCAGTATCTTAAATGGATCAGGACTAAGCATTTCAATGACTACGAGGTCCGGAGATAAAAACCAGTGTCAACAGATACATTTCAGGACACAAGGCCAAGTGAGGTTCTTAGAGGACCTGTGATTAATCTCCTTCATGCGTGAGTATATCAACTAATCTGAAATCTTGCTACACTAGTTAAATTACGTGTTTCATAACAGATTTTCTTTATGGGTGGGTAAAATGTGCTTTTAAACATACCAGTACTCCATCACGGTGGAATAAGAAGCTAACAGGCAAGGTCTGATAGCATGTATTCCCTGCGTTTAAGTACAGGGAAAATTTCAGAGACAGATGCTAATGTGGACAATTAAAAAAATGGTATTTTTCTAAATCCCTGGAAGGATTCCACAACTACCATCAATTGCATTAGAAAGTGAGAGATAAAGCAGTCACACACCAAGAAAAATATCCATTTCTTTAGCATCTTGGTAGAGCAGATGATATTCCTCAAAATAAGTTTTTAAAACTAAGAACATATTGATATTTGAATTTTCACCAGAGGTTCCAAGCCCTAGATTAGAAGTAATGTATTAAAAAGTTCATCTTATCCTTCTACAATGAATCAACCTACTGGCTATTCATTTGCTTAAGAATTAGATATTATACATACACATATATAATCTAATAAATCGTAGTATACAAAATCTGTGCATTTTAGTAAATTCTACCAAAGAAAGATCAGTATCTGAAATATTTAGAAATATATTTTTTTTTCCTTTCACTACTTTCCACTGGCTGCCATGTAATATTAGTGCACGGATATGACAAAATCAGTGCAGAAAGTCTTCTCTGTACAGGACTTACTAATAAAAATATTTAAAATTGAGCCATAATAGTTTCATAACCAAGATACTGATCCAAGTCACATCCAAATTCCCCTGTTGCGTCAAGGGGTTTTGAACACATGGGCAAATTCATCCTGGCCAGGCAGCAGGTTTGGGAGAGCAGTTACAAAGCAGCCCCTCACGGGCAGCTGCTTTAAGCTACCTGCTGAAAAGTGGCTTCATCTTGAATTAATTCACAGCAACACACCTGAAAGCTACAGCACACAGCCAACTGCTTCTCATACAGTGGTGGCTGCTGCTCCCACACCCCTGCACCCTCATTCCCTCCTGAACTAAGGCGACCTTACCGCTGCAACCCTCATACATGCATAACCAAGCTTAAGCAGCACAAACAGCCTTCCACAGGCCATTTCCAACGCCCGACTGACATTTAAATAATTATACTTCTTACTTTTATTTATGCATGGAATTTATTTTGAGGCCTGAAACACCTAGTCTGATTAAACCCTTCTAAACATAAAATTACATGCAGAAGCATCCTAAACTGACGTTTTGGATGGTTCTGCTGACCAGTAGAACAGGTGCATCAAAGATAATAGTTCAGATTTCCATAAACTTTAACCAGTTCTCATGTCACGTAAGGAATCAGGTTCCTCCACGCCCGAGAGGTGTTTTTCTAAAAAGCGTCTTCCCCTAGCCTCATTGATTTGGAAGAAATCGCTCTCCCCCTGTCTCGCTTGATGTAGCAGCGCCCTGAACACTCAGCCATTGGGAAACAAAATAAACTGTTAATGGTTTTAACTTTCCTTCAGCATCTGATGGATACACGAGCCACTTAGAAATCTATTACGCGGCCAAAATTCTCTATCTAACCGAGTAAGTGAAATAATATGAGTGCAATAAAATACCTAGCTTCTACTCAAGGCTTTAGTTACATTATGTGCATATGTAAAGTTATTCTCTTTTGATTTAGACTTAATATGCACTGTCTGAAGCCCAGATCAGCAGAGCAGTACGTGAAGTAAAAAGCACCAAGTAACACAATGACAGCAGAAAAGAGGACATCATAAATCAGCACAGAAACACCCGTAAATACACATTTTTGAGCTAAACACTGTTTGGAAGAGGAGTGTAGCAGTAAACACAGAAACAACGTACTCTTTGATATATGCTGCTCTCAGGGAAATAATATTTCATAAAGAAATAGGGCTACATCAAAGAAATAACTAGTTATCATAAACCCCTCGCCTTAGGAAGTTCACCTGCAAGAACCTGTATATGGCACAGGCAATGAGATCAATAAAAGGGACATTAAATTTTGGATTCTTTGTATTTTAAACAATGTCAGCGGGCTTTTTTTTTTTTTGGAATACCAAGGGAATTTTTTATTCTTTACCTATCATCTGCTTTTCTTAACCACGAAAACCACTAAAAGCTAGAAAAGGTGTTTTGTCTCAAAGAGAAAAAGTGTTACAAATGACACCTTCGACCACTGAACTGACCTCTGTTTGGACGGATACTATTTCAGGTTTAATCAATATTTCTTTTGATTACAATGGATAGAAAGAGCTGAAACTTGCACTTGCTGTTAGAGGGAGGCAGCTTTACACATCGATAAAACCTTAAACCCTTCCCATATTGAGAAGCGTAAAACTATCTAAAGCGCTGGTAGCATCCCAGACAACAAGGAAACTAAAGTTAAGGACCACAACAAACACATTTTCATGACTTTTACTGTTAAAGAATGCTTACGGGGGAGCTGACAGGGGGCAGCTGAGCACCTCCCGCACCTGCCTCCCCCCTCCGAAGCAGCCACCCGCCCCTCCCCAGCACCGAGCCTCCCCCTTCCCCTCGGCATTTCAGCAGGCACAAGGAGCCGACGTTTGCAGGGCAGAGCCCCCAGCCCCTGCCCCTTGCCTCTTTCCCTCTCCCCACAGAGCGCAGCCGTCTCCACAGCCCCGGTGAGCCGCGCAGCCGCTGACCTGCGGGCCGCCCCCACCCCGCAGCCCCTGCCCGGAGCCCTCCTGCGGCAGCCGGGCCGAGCCCAGCCGAGCCGAGCCGTGCCGGGCCCAGCCCGGCCGCCCCGTGCCGCCGCGTGGCCCCACCTGCACTTTCCGCCGCCCCGCCGTGTTCTGCCGGTGATGCGCCGCCATCTTGCATGTTGACACTCTGACGTCATTTCCGAGGAGGGCGAGCCGGACCGGAAGCCCCTTTTCTTCCTCCCTCTCCCCAAGCCCGCGCGCGGAGGCGGGGCGGGGCGGGGCTTGCGGCTGAGGCGTTGCTAGGGAGACCGGCGGGGGGCGGGGTCAGGGGAAGGGGCGGGGCCAGGGCTCCCTTGCGCCATTTTGTGCCCGGAGTGGGCAACGTCCTTCCCTTCGTAAAACCACACGGTCACACAATCACACAGCCCTAGAATCATACAGTTACAGAATCACAGAATCATTAAGTTTGGAAAAGCCGTCCAAGGTCATCTGGTCCAACCATCCCCCTACCACCAATGTCACCACTAAACCATGTCCCCAAGCACCACGTCCAACCTCTCCTTGAACACCCCCAGGGACGGTGACGCCACCACCTCCCTGGGCAACCCGTCCCAATGCCTGACCGCTCTTTCTGAGGAGAAATGTCTCCTCATTTCCAACCTGAACCTCCCCTGGCACAACTTGAGGCCATTCCCTCTAGTCCTATCACTGGTTACCTGTGAGAAGAGGCCAACCCCCAGCTCCCCACACCTTCCTTTCAGGTAGCTGTAGAGAGCAATGAGGTCTCCCCTGAGCATCCTCTTCTCCAAATTAAACAACCCCAGTTTCCTCAGTCACTCCTCACAGGACTTGTGTTCCAGGCCTTTCATCAGCTTTGTAGCTCTTCTCTGGACACGCTTCAGGGCCGCCATGTCCTTCTTGTACTGAGGGGCCCAAAACCAAACACAGCGCTCAAGGTGCGGCCTCACCAGAGCAGGGTATAGGGGGACAATCACCTCCCTGCTCCTGCTGGCTGCACTATTCCTGATACCAGCCAGGATGCTGTTGGCCTTCTTGGCAATCTGGCACACTGCTGGCTCATGTTCAGGTGAGCATCAGTCAGTGACCCCAGATCCTTTTCCTCTGCACAGCTTTCCAGCCACTCTGCCCCAAGCCTGTATAGCTGCATGGAGTTGTTGTGACCAAAGTGCAGCACCCAGCACTTAGCCATGTTGAACCTCAGCCCACTGGCCTCTGCCCATCGACCCATCCTGTGCAGGTCCCTCTGCAGGGCCTTCCTACCCTCTAGCAGATCGACACTTCCCCCCAGCTTGGTGTCATCTGCAAACTTACTGAGGATACACTCAATTCCCTCATCCAAGTCTTCAAGATACTAAAGAAGATGGGCCCCAACACTGACCCCATGGGAACATCACTGGTGACCAGTCGCCAGCTGGATTTCACTCCATTCACCACTGCACTCTGGGCCCAGTTGTCCATCCAGTTTTTAACCCAGCAAAGGGTATACCTGTCAAAGCCGTAGGCTGTCAGCTTCTCCAGAAGAATACTGTTTGAGACCATGTCAAAGGGTCTTTGACCGTGTCAAGGACCGTGTCCTTGACCATAGGGGCCACTTCCTCACCTGCATTGTTGCTTGCTCCCCGCTTTTTGTTTGTTTGTTTGTTGTTTGTTTTTATTTTATTTTTTTTGTTTGTTTGTTTGTTTTCATTTCCATGCAGTGCAGTGGCCTAAGAGCCATGTTTTTATCCCCAGGAGAGCCCCAGAGGCCAGGGCTGTGGGCTGAGTTCTTTTCCCCCTGTCTGGAGGTCTCTGCTTGGGGCTGAGCTGCTCACCCAAGGCTGGTGCCATGTCCCAGCCCTGAGGGCCTCCAGCTCCAGCTCACCGGCAGCACTTCCGAGGTGCTGGAGGCTTTACGCACACCCTTCAGGGTACTCGGCTCCAAAGCCTTTGTCGTAAGAGTCTGTGGTGGGGGACAAATGCTCAGCCCGCGTTTGAGTCTCTCCCACTGAGCTGATAGGAAAGACTCATCTGTCTTCCCCAGAAAGCCGTGGAAGATCATATTGTTTTTTCTTATGTGAAAATAGATCCTGAAGTTGTGAGCTTATGGCTGTATGAAGTTCTACACTGATTTTCAGAGATACGCCTCCCAGTTTCAAAGGATCTCTTCGGCACTTAAACCATTAATGCATCAAGTGTTGGGTTGCGGCAGTAACTATATTCTGCGTAAAGATCTGTATAGAATTGTGCATAGGGCTGTCTTCTTGGAAGGCATTTTTTTATGCTGATTGCTTCATTATGGTAGAACTGTAAGCAGTAAAGGAACTGGTGAATTGGACAGAGGATTGATAATACCTAGTGACAAAAATTTACTGTGAAAAAAAAAAAAAGGGTAAAGGGGTAAGTGGAAAATATATATTTTCACATATTCACATTCATTTATTGCTGATTATAGCCATAACCAGAAAATTCAATGGCCATTCACTAATGCTAATATAAACTTTGCTTATCTTGATATAGATCACATTTTCTAGCATTGTTGAGTGTGCTGTGTCACCATCACAACTGCAAGTGGAGGCTAAGGTTCTGAAATGAGATCTGTCTTGACCAAAGCCCTTCCTTAACTGCAGTATTTCTACAGTTTTGTGTTATTAAAGCAGTGAGAAGCAGTGAGAAGTGAGAATTCAAAGCACCTAAGACAAATGTGGAAAAGTTTTATTGTTGAACACATTGCATTTTCTCTTAGATAAAATTAAGGCTTTATTTTATTATTTATTTTTTTAAAACAAGAATTTAGTTGTGTAGTAGCTTCAGACTAACGGTAATTATCAGAGCGTTTCAGATGCTGATATGCATCGCCTATGTAATCTTAATGGACTATGGACTAAAGAAAGAGGCAGAAGTTTTCTGCTTAAGTAAATTCTGAGCCAAGTGCCTTACTACCTTTCAGTACGCATTAGTCCATTATGAGGTATGAGATTCTTTTCATAGCACAATAATTTTCACACATACTTTAAATTCTCTCTTTATGTTTCTCTTACAGATATTTACGTTTGTTTATGATTTTTCTGTTACTCTGAGAAAATAAATGGAATAATTTCATTCATTAACCCTACTAATTATAATCGCAAGTGGATTATTCACTTGCTAGAGTTAATCTTAATATTATGTCTTCAAGGGCAATCTTCTTGCTTTGTATATTTGCTTTAAAATTAGATTTGTTTATAGACTGAGGACCTTTGTTATTTACATTGTTGTGCAGTTTTTAAATTGCTTTTCCTCTCTGTGTGACTATTTGTGGATAGTCCCTGCTATTAGTATATATAGTACAGTGTTTCAAAAACCTTTCATATCAACAATTAATTACTCGAAGGAGAAAAAAAATGCACAGCGATCACTGTATCAGAATCATTGAAATTGGAAGTGACCTCTGGAGACTGTGTAGTCCAACAAAGGTCATATTTGCTGAGGGCTGCTAAAACAAAAGAATTATCGTAGTGATAAGTGATAAGTTTCAGGCTTCTGTGTGTATGTTTAGTAAGTCTGAACTGATACGGAGTCCTAAAGACAATATTACACTAAAAATGGGGTAGGTAAATTTTTCTTTGTTTTGCAGTAAATCTTTTAGCCTTTCATGATTTTTGTTTCATTTTAGAAAAGTGATGAGATCACCTCATTTATAATGTTAGCTTTTGGTTTTGGAAGAGGAGGAACATGATGTATATGTGAGTCCAGGGATTGTTTTTCAATTTCCCTGAAAATCTGATCATCTTTGGCTAAATTGTGAATTTCTGAAAACAGGAGTGCAAGCAAACAGATGTTGAGCCAAAAAGGAAGTGTAAGAGAACTGAGCAGGGTTCATGGGTAAAGCCAGGACATGGAGATGAGGAGAAAACTAAAAGGATGTTTATTGGTTAAGTAACCATTGAAGTAAATAAAAATATAAAGATGTTTTCTCAATAATGATAGGGTGAAGAATGCTATAGCATTTGCCAGCTGCTTCTCCTTGTTTTTTTTTTTTTTTTTTTTTTCCAGCCCCTCTTTGTGAGGTTTGGCTGCCGCAGCATGAAAAAATAAATAAATCTGAAAATAATTTAGAACTAAGCAGTAAGAATGATTTGGAGCCTGAGAAGTAGGAATTAGAGTGAAAAAATCAGATGTCTACAGAAGAGAAGATGAAAGGAACCATTGTATCAGTTTTGAAATAATTAAGAAATATGGAATAAACTCATTTATGTGTCCATGATGAAGACAAGAAGTAATGGACTGAAATTGCAGTTCAGAAAAAATTATATGAAGCACAAGAAGAACCTTTATTGGCAGTGAGAATAGTGAAGCACTAGAATATGTTGCATATGGAGTCTTTGGAAACACCATCTGTTGTAACAAAAAAACTAGACAAATATCTCCAGGAATTACATCAGGATAATTGATGCTGGTTTGGGCTAAAGCATGAGTGAGGTGGCTTTAGGATATCACTTCCAACTACATTTTTAAATATAATTATAAAAGTAGAGAATGTTTTTCGTAAGCAAAAAGCTCTTTAGTCCTCTAGGAAACGCTGTAATAGGCTATGTAGCTTGGAGAAGAGCTACATAAATTCAAGCTATGAGGAAGACATGCTTTTTAAGGCCAGCTAATCGCTGAAGAAATCCCCCAAAGGACGTGATAGATTCTACGTAGCTTGAAGCCAAAAGTATTGCAGCCAATATATAATTTATGGGCATGAGTCAGTGGTAACTGTTTGATATTGCTGTATTTATTCTGTATTTTACGGGTTGGTGATCTTAAGTCCTATTTAATATTATTGTGAGACTGATTTTTCCTGGGATATCACGTTCTACATGTCCACAAGAACAAGACGTGTTGAAGTAATATAATCTTTAGGCTCCTTCATGTCCAAAATCTGCTGTATAAGTCACAAAAATGTATTCACAGAACAATGTACAATAGTCACAGTCTTTGCTGTGTTTCTCTGGTCTGTCTGTAACTGCACGTCTTGCTGCTGGTCTAACGTCCAAAAAGTTGCAGAATTCATCTGGAATAAAGTTCTGATTTTAGATGACAGTCTAAAGACCCACGGATTTTTTGTGTTATATTTCTTGCATGGTTCAGAATGAGGGAATATTTGTAGAAATTCAGTGAAAATTAACTTCAAATGAGTTTATGATCCTTCTGTTTTTGACTGCTGGATGAGAAGGAGTCAGTTTCCTCATGGCGCAGAGGGGCAAGAGTTGGTGGTGTCACTAAAGCAGCTGACATGCTTGAGCAGGTATAGCAGGGCCACTTATGAGCAAAGGCACAGTGGGTACAATAGCAAAACAGTGACCACACATACATTCTTAATGACTGGAGTTTCATGTAAGTAGAAGATATGGAACCGGTATGATGGCAACTGGAAGCAAAGACATAAATTCTCAAGCCATTTTGATAAATCAGATGCCCAAGGTAGCTGGAGAGGAGGGACAGACAGAACTAAAATCCAGTTTGTTTGTTTTCAGGTTGTAAAGCTGCTTGGTATTGTTGCATTCTTGACAAAAAGTTGAAATTTAGACTTTAATCTTACAGGGGAGCTATGGTAAGAAATAAGTTTGAAACCAAATGCTCAGTCCTTGGTAGAGCTCTTCCATTTGTCATTTCATAATTACATTTGGAGGCATGCGATATAATGTGAGACTTCAAGAGTAAGCTGTGAAAGCAAGAGTGCATCAGAAATACTGGAAATCTTTCAGAAACGATATTAGCAATATTTGCATGCTTGTAATAAGCATGTTACCTTTGAGAAATACAAAATGCTTCAAAAATACCTGTTTTTCAGAATACTGAGAAGAAACATGGAGTGGCTTGAACTTTAGGCACTGAGCTAATTTTCAGACTTACTCAGTGTACATTAGGTCATTAGGCAGAAAGCTACTTTGTGTAACAACGCATTTAATGTGTACTTACCCTAAAAGCTATTTCCTGTTATTCTGTAAAACCAATTAGCTATTTACCAAATACCAAATTTCATGTCCGTGTGATTTCTTATTTCATTGTGCACAATGAAGAAGGGAAGATGGGAATCAAATCAATTATTACCTTGATAAATTCATCACATCCTTTACACTGTTACTTTTTTTTTTTTTTTTTCTAAGAGGGATTGGAGCACACCTTCAGTGTATCTCAGATGTGACTGTTGGCCTGAGCCCTTTGAATTTTTCTCACTGACAAACTCTGGCCTTTACCTATTCTGTATAATATAAATCTACTTCTGTGTATGCATGTTTGTTTTTAGTTTGTTTGTTTGTTTTTGCTTTATTCTACATACAACATTTATTTATTGTGCATTCCAGGTGTAGCAAAGAAGATGTATTTCTTTTTGCCTGATATTCCATGTCACTCGGTTCAGGGGATATGGTATTTTATGCAGGGCATTCCTGGCATCTCTTGCTCATTTAGGTCTTGAAATTAAGGAGAATCCTGAAGCTTCTGGCCAGCAGCTGAATTAATTCGGTCCGCAATGGATGCATTTGAGTTTGGATTGTAATAAGGGTGTGTGCATTATTTAGAGAGAGCTCTTAATGTGATATGTTGGCTATTTTGTAGTATTTCCCCAGTTGCGGGCATGCCTCTCTCTATCTGCAGATTTTAGATACACACAGGAGGGAGGATCGCAAGTTCTCTGGAGCTGGAGCTTTAGCAGACAGGAATCCCTGCAAATAGTTTTATTGCAAGTATATCTGATGCAAAGGTGTCTGCTTGCATTTAACAAGGAGTGTGAAATTTTATTGCTGAGTAGTGAGCTGCCACCATTACATAGCTTCTAAGAAATATCATTTATGAGCTCGAAGCATCAGGGTTAATAACTTACACTACTCCAAGTAAGCGTTATGGAGAAGTATTATACTATGAAAATCTACTACCAATTCTCAAACTGTGTTTGTATGTAAGTAGGGCAAGATAAGGATTAAAAAATTAAGGCCTAATCTAATAAATGCTAATGATTTTGAGTATTTGTGAAGGCCACAAGTGTTCACCTGTTGTTTCAGTGCTTAATTGTCCTTTTTGTCAAATTACACGTGCTTGTATTAGTCTGCATTAGACTAGTTTCAGCTTTCAGCTTTTGTGTGTTGGATTGAAGAGTTATTTACTAGTAAGGCTCTGGTTCAGCTGAATTTAAGTTAGGAGCTTAAATAACACAGTATCATCCCTATAAATGAGGAAAATAACAGAAACCTTGTGTGAAACCCTTCTCTAAGATAGAGGCAAGCATTTCAGGTCTGTTATTCCACTGAATATAGGAGACAACTTTTTCTAGGATTACACCACAGAGTATTTCTCAGAAGAAAGAAATGAGCAGATGAGGATGCTGGATAGAATTGGAGGTTAAGAGGGTCATGCAATGTGCATGAATCGTCAAATGCCTTGCAATTTGTAATAAGTGTATTTATCTGAATAGTAATTTAAAGCAGCATCTCACGTTTAGAGTCGTGGCACAGTCACAAGATACATTTAACTGCCCCAAAATCTGTTTTTTTCAGCACTTGACATCTACGTGCTCACAGTCATTAGACTAATGGTGATGTACTAATGCCACCAAGAAAAAAATATTTTTTTCTTGTGCTCTAGCAATAAAAAAAAAGAAAAAAAGAAAAAGCAAAGTACGCTTTGCAGTTAATGGAAGAGACAGATCTATGGCAAGAACAAGGAGACTAAATCAACAGTTAGTTGGTTCTGTAATGAACATTATCTTTTTGTTAAATGAGCTTTTTTCTCTTCTTTCTGAGATTTTGAAGATCAATGAAAGAAACTGAGAAGAAAACAGGTATTACAATGTGCAAAAAAAAAAAAAAAACGGAGAAGTGCAACTCTTTGTACTCCTTTGAGATCTGTCTTTAGTCCCTGTGCCCCATTTTTCACAGGGTCAGATTGATGAAGAGGATGCAGCTGAATTATGTTCAGGTAAGGATGGGTTTTGTATTTGGCAATACTAGCAGATGGCAATTTATAAAATGTGGCTGATTTTGACCAGAGCAGATATAGTGCCATTACAGAATGACCTTTTACTGATATTTAAAATTCTGCTCTCTTAATTGAACTTGAGAACATGCTATTGCTTTCAGGAAAAATAACTTACACTTGAACTTAAAATGCCTTATTGTTGCTTGCGTCACAGAACACTTAGCATCTTTATTTCTTTAAAACCCTCTTTACTTGTTTCCTTTGCTGATGGCATCTATCCGGCAAAGTGTTTGATCACAATTGTTTTTCTGTTTGCACGCATTAGGGCTGCCTGGCTTTTAAGGACAGCGTAGTTTCTTCAGTGCAATTCTTCCAGCAAAACCCATGACAGCTCTTCATCATCTGTCACAAAGATTTAGGATTGATCCGATGAACAGTAAAATAGTTGTTGGACAGTAACGGGTGCTGTTGATGTGAGAAAAATAATTGTTTGTAGCAATAAGGCTTGTATTTATACCTGTTACTACCAATACCTGTTGCTAGCAGATTTTTTACATGACTTTAATTTAAAAATATAACTAATTTCAGAATATGAGGATAAACATGGTGGTTTTTATTTTGCTCAAACAAGGCATGTATGTCTTAATAGAAGGTATGGCATAATGTAATATTGAATGCATTTCAAGCTCAGATTTTGTATATATAAGGTACAGGTACAACTATTTGACCATGATATTTTGTCTTTATAAAGTAAAATGGATACACATCACACCTGGGAATAATAATAAGTAGATTTTAGAGAATTAAACCCAGTAATATGTAACTTCTACCAAAAGCTTTTAATGAAGTTCAAAATTTGTCCCGATATGTAATGTATGCTGGAAAGTTCAGCTGGTTAAAAGATCAGCTTCAGAAGGAAATATGTAGTAGAACAGTTTTTGTTTTCATGTTTCTACATATATTTTTTCCCATTGAACACAAGTATTCTGTGCTTTTGTAAGTGCAGCTGTGATTTCAAAATAAATAAAATAATTGAGTAATATTTAGGTGATTATTCTTCAAAAGAATCACCCTCTCACTTTTTTCCTTTTTTTTACAGTATTCCCAGTGAGATCACAAAATTTCATTTATTGCTCCCAGAACAGCCAAGCTCCTCCTTCCATCCCTCCCACAAGCATCCCAATACAAAAGAAAACTTTCTGGATGGGAGCTGGCTAGGTAGGCAGGATATTCTTTAGAACAAAATGGTGACAGTGAGAGAATGAAAACCTTCTGTCTTGTAGAAGATACCAGCTAGCTGAAATTAGCTTAAGAAACCAGTGTGAAGGCTTTTTATTTCGATGGGGATGCTGTAAGTGTTTTGGTTTTTTTTGCTAAATATTTGTATACTATGAGAAATATCCATTGCAAATTTGTTAATTTCAATCTACATGTATTGGGTTAAAATATTCAAGAGGTTTTCTGTGGATACGTATACATATGTGCACCTATGCTTTTAGGTCTTAGAAGTGGTTTTATTTTAGATACAGGTAGAATGTACATAAGAAAATGTGCCTTTAATGTAAAACTGTTACATTACAGAAAATATGCAACTATTCCTTTAGTTTACGTGTAGCAGTATAACATTTAACTGAACGTTAATATAATTCTCATTAATTTCAGACTGCTTTTTGTACTCTTGGTTTGGTATGCCGGCTGATGCACAGTAGCCCTCAAATTGTTTTTCATACTTTCTAATCTGAGCTTTAATTATCTTCAAATAGTGCAATTTATTTTCCTGCAGAAATTTGTAATGTTTATCTCAAGAAAATGCTGGCAAGTCATTTTTTTGAGACATTTAAGTAATTCACCATCTAGCCTGTTGCATCCATTTCTGGTTTTGGAAGTGATAGAGTGAACGGATTTTATATTATATTCATAGTGTGAATAGCTTTTTGTGTCTGTTTCAAAGACAAACAAAGCTATCAATACAAAAAACACAAAGTTTGGTAGGGGGGAAGCAGGTTGAGGAGAAAAGGGAACACAGTGCTACGTGGAGGAAATGACCATGTATTTCAGAAATAGCAGTAGTCCAATAAAGTGTATTTTATTTCCCAGATTGTTTTTAGAAAGGAATAAAATAAATCTGTTAAATGTGTTGATAATTATTGGTAGTTACATAGAAGAAAAAAACAGTAATCTGACAGCAGATGTGGGTTTTTTTCTGTATTGGATTTGAGTAGGTGATAGCAGTAGCTTTTTGCAGGGTGTTGTATGGCAGAAAAGAGAAATCCTAGCCTATTCCCTAGTATTGATGCATTTTTTCTTTTTCCTTGCAGTTTCTTGTTTCAAAAAAAATTTGAGCTGCACATGAAAATGGTTTGATTCATTTAAATTTTTTTTTTTTAATACTAGTGGTTATTTTTAATAATGAGCATTCGTTACAGTATACATGTCTAGTGCATCCACATATCCACACATAAAGTCAATGGTGAATTTGAAGATGTGTATAACATTGAGAGTTTTCAGATCAGTGTTCCCTGTGGATGGTGAACTGGTTAAATACAAAGTTTGAAATCTGAAATAGGTAATGCAGCTCAAGATCACTGATTTTGCTGACATCCAGTTTTGCTCTTGTAGATAATATGGAAAGGTGACTCTATAGAGTGGTCAAGATATCTGTTTAACAGCAGGGAAAGTTTGGGCAGCTACGGACTGGTTCAGCGTAAGATTGCATGTAAGTGTCTAAATAGACTGTCTGTCTGTGCTCTAGGAGTTTAATCTCCCATTACAGACAGTGGAGATTTATCGTCTCTGGAGTTTTTGGTAGCTATCTCCCTTTGTTCATTTGAGTATCTCTACAGCCTGGATTGACTATGCCTACTACTAGATATCCACCAACTGTAGTGATAGTTAAGATGCCTCGTTCACATGCAGGACCTCAGTGAAGGTGTCTTTATCTACAGACTGTATCCATCCACAACATCTTGGTGTTTCTGAATATGTGTTAATTTGCAATTCTATGTTGTCAAGGTACTAAAAAGGCTACTAATTTTACTGATACAGCTGGAAGGCTAATTTTGCTATGTGAACCAAAGCTATATATGATATACATGGTGCCAGTGTCATTAAGTACTCTTTCATAAACTACTTGGAAGTATTAGGTTCTGGATATTTTGTTATAACGATTGTCTGAACTGTGTGTAAGATTGATTTAAATTTGATTTTGCACATTACCACTAGAAATGAGTTTTGAAACATACAGAGCTTTTAACGAGCTAAAATACAGAGTTAAAACAAGCTTTCTGGAAATGCTGTTGATGGGTACTGAAAAGAGAACGGGACTCTGACGAGAGCATGGATTTTAATAGTTGCAGTCTTATGGTGGTGGGTCTCATAGTAAATAATGCTGTATGTTATATTCTTGTTTTATTCATTCATTTTAAGGTACTTTTTGACGTATGTTAAACATATAGTTATTGGATTTTGTGCAAACAAAATCCTACCACAAGGAATCATTTTTATTCTTTGTGAATATTTCTGTGTGAAAGAGCCTATTAAGTGCATATTAAAAAATAATAAAAAATAAGCAGATAATTGCAGTTTATCCTTTATTTTTTCAACTCCAGATGCTTGCAGAAAATGTTCAATCAGTGGCTATAAATGAGGAGCAGATAGAAATAACTTGAGAGTCAGAATTAAATACTATATATGCTAGAATTAAGTTGAAACCTCCAAAAGGGACATTTTTCTATTTATGTTCCTTTTTGTTTTCCTATCAAAACCCAAGAACACCTTCCTGTCAAAAACACCATTTACAGATATTGATAGTGTTTTTTCTGAGCAGTTTAGTTGATTTAAATACCTCTCTTATGAACTTTAGAATATCTTATTGGTTAATAGTTTGAATGGTACCACCTACAAAAGGAACCCTACATACCTCTAGGGAGTTGAAAGGAGTTCTGAAATTCACATAAATATAACCAAATTAAGGAGCTGCATATAAAGCTTGAATTTATATTTTGTTTTTCATTCTAAAAGTCTAAGACCATTAGTTATTATCTGTAGTAATTAGCCATTATCCCAGTGAGCAATTTTTAATTTGTGTCTGCGAAACATTGTATTAATGGACTCATTTTTTGGCAGTACTTTGCTATTCTAGATAATGTCCTGAAAGGGTAGTTTTTGTCTTAAGAAACTTTATAGATAATTGTGCTATAATAGTGCCCATGTGTCCGCTTTATTTAACGACATGTTCATCTCTTCCTAATACTTTGCAGTATACTTTTCATTGGTATATCTGGAATTCCTTGTGGGTTCTTTTTGGACATAAAAAGATTCTGTGTTATTTTCATAGTACCCAAAGTCAGCCTTAAGCCAGTTAGCCTAACTTAAAAACCACAACTAGCTTATTTACACTCAATTCCATTCCTTTTCTCAAGATGAGAAGAATAAGGGTTTTCCATTTTAATTACAAAAATTGTGAATTTCGTGCCATGTTTTTATATACCTGATGCTGTAGAGAGCAGTCTTTCAGTAGTGAAAGCAAATTTATAACTGTTACTGGTGGACCAATCTCTTTAGGACCAGATACATCAAAACGTAGGGTTTGCAATTGTTAATTTAATTTAAATGGAAATTTCACACATGCAAATTAATAGATTTGCACTTTGGCCTTCAGGAGCGTGTTCTGGGTCGTGTGTGGTTAGGATTTCCCCACACTAACTTGCATGTACACACCGCAGTCTGATCTCTGAGGTTCTAGAAGAAATCCCATCTGCTGGTGCTATGTCATTACCTCTAGGAACACGTGCTTTCTAGCTTCTATCTCAGAGTTTTCTGCTAGGGAGATTTTCCTGCCCAATGCAGACTGAAATCATTTCTGAGGGTAACACTTTCCCAATGCAGACTGAAATCATTTCTGAGGGTAACACTTTATTTACCTCAGTGTCTTGACTTAAAAGTTCAGCTAGACCAGCATCATCTCTTGAGGTAGCTGAGTTAATAACTGAATTCAGGAAATTTCCAGTAGTTACTCTGTCTTTTCAAATTTGTAGCCATCTGAGTCACAAAGATATTTTTTCAGTCAGGCGTTCATAGCTTCCTTTTTCCTAACCTAAGTCACAATCTACAAATGCCTGGCAGCTGATGAAGCGGCAGAATGTGTTGTTCCATGTGAGCACAAGGGCAGCACATGTCTACACCTTCTGAAGAAATCCTCTCACGTTGTCCATGAATGTTTGTCCAATTACAACTTCCAGTTACTGCTGCTGAAAGCGATGTACTTTTTTTTTTTTTTTTTTTTCTCTTCATCATCACTTTTGACAGGTTCAGCCTTCAGTTTTTTGAAAATTCAGCTTCTGAATCCTTGGTAGTAAAACAATGTTCATATTAACTGAAAACATTTCCTTTGCTGCCTTTATTATAGTCAGTGCAGTTATCTAAAAAGCCAGTCCCTCTGTTGTCCATAAAATCTCTTTGAAAATAAAATTAATCTTCTTAGAATTATTAAAAATTGAAGAAGAGAGCATGTTGATTTTTCACTTTATCTGTTGAGCTTTTGATTGGAAATGGCTTTATGTGGTTTTGCAAAATAATGGTTGTTTGATTATACCCTTTCAATTTGTTACCGTGGTACATTTTGATCTCTGAATTGTGGTCCCTGGTCAGATCTGAACTTCTTTGTAAAGTCCCAGAGGAGGAGGAAAAATCCAAAACCAAAACAAAATTATTGCACAATCTGTCAATCACTGGTATATTCTTTTTAAAGAATTATATCAATGCAATTAAAGAAGAGAGCTATTAATTGCAAGAGCATATTGATTCTCTATCATGGTCCATACTTCAGCTCACAAAAATAAAGTAGCACAGCTGGACTTTGGGCAAGCGAATATGCAGAGTGGTTTAAAGACCTGCTGGTGACCAAAAATGTTTATTAGCTGGGTGCAGGTGGTTCTGTCACAAGTCAGAAAGGGTAAGTCATGCTGTAATGGGTCAACATTTTTTTCATCTTTTGTGGATGAGAGCTGCAGTCATGTAAATTGCTGTCATCTACAAGTTTGCCCAAAGCAGCTGTGGCTGCCCCATCCCTGGCAGTGCCCAAGGCCAGGCTGGATGGGGCTGGGGGCAGCCTGGGCTGGTGGGAGGGGGCCCTGCCCACGGCAGGGGTGGGATTAGGTGGGCCTTGAGGTTCCCCTCCAATCCAAACCATTCTGTGATTCCATGATAATATGATAAATTTGGACCAGATGTAATGAGTAGCTGAATACTTCTAATGATTTGCATTTAGTCACTTCAGTACTTCTCATTGCCTTGCCACCCTACCTCTTTGGCAGTGATTTAAGCTCAGGCAAAAGGCACGCTGGTAGAAGAAAGAAGAAAAGCAGTATTCATCAGTATGTGAGAAGGTGAAGTTGCTTCATCATATTCACCTTTGCCAGGCTGGTGTGGGAGGCAGAGTTGTGTTTTCAATCACACCCATAACCTGTCAGCACGAATAAACAAGTCAGCGACTCGGATCAAAATCACAGTAGTTAAGAGCAATTGAGCGTATTTCCCATTGTGTAAAGCGCAAACATAACTAACAAATCAGCAGAATCAGAGGAGAGAAAAGCTCAAAACCAGAATGGTAAAAACCTGCCATTTCTCATGAGGTTTTTGCTGTGAGCCATTAACATCTCCTTGGGTGTACTCAAAACTCAGCAGTACAAAGCTCTGACCAACCTCGGTGTTGGCGTTGCTTTGAGCAGGGCGTGGATCTGATGAGCCTTGAGATCCCTTCCAATTAGACTATTTTGTGAACCAAGAGAGCAGGAGGGGTGGCAGATATGGGAGTGCTGTTAGCAAAAAGCACAGTAGCTAAGGTGCAAGGCTGCTAATGCTTGCTGTTAAGTTGCTACAAAGAGAAATTCAGTGATTGTCAGAGTTCTGACAGAGCTGGGGTTTTTTCACTTCCCAGGTGAAAAGGAGAAGGAAAAATGCATCAGTTCTGCAACCTGAATTATACAGGATGACTTCAGAATCAACTGCTAGTCTTTACGTGTTTTGTTTTACATCACCCTTTCTTCTAAATGAATTTGTTTCTAGTTGCTTTTGCTCAATTTTCGTATAGGATTTCACAGAAGGAAGAACTAATTTATCTAATCAGTATTAATTTCAGTTATGTATTATTTCTTATTGTTAATAACTTTTCTCTTTTAAGCTATTTCTAGCACTGGAAACAAATATATAGAAGGAAAGATGGATCCCTTGTTTTGGCCACCAGAAACCAACAGCTTTCAGCGTTTCACTCCTGAGTCCTTGGCAGCAATTGAGAACAGAATTGCTGAGAAAAAAAAGAAGAAAGACAAAGCTAAGAAGGAGGGTAGTGACCAAGAAGTTGAAGAAGATAAACCTACTCCTCAGCTTGATCTGAAAACCTACAAAAAACTGCCGTCTCTCTATGGGGATGTTCCTGTGGAGCTCATTGGGGAACCCCTGGAAGATTTGGATCCATACTATAGTGATCACAAGGTTAAAACCTTCAAAAGCATTTTTTGGTTTAATTTGGTCTGCTAATCTCTTACGAGATAGTAAAGGCTGTGTTCAGAAGTTGCCCTTTGTTCTGTAGACAGAACATTACTAGCATTTGTTGGGGTAGGAGTGCTAAAGTACGCTCCTTATAATCTAATTACAAGGTATTTTAAGGCCCAGTCAGCAATCAGAATTAATTATGAAAATAAGATACACATGATAGATACTTTTCGATCAAAAATAGGTTCTGAAATAACTGATAATTTCTTATTCAGAGCAGTTTCTATGAAGTCTGAGGGGCTGGCCTCACTGTAGTATAAACAGTACCTGTTAAATGGAAGGTCACCATGGTCTTACTGCAAATGCTTTTGTTGAATTACAAATATACAAGTTAGAAGAGACAGATCTGAAATATTTCCAGTACTCTATGTAACAAAAAGAAAAAAAAATCAGACTACATTAATTTTCTATTTTGTAACATCCGATCAACTTTGTTTATTGTACTATATTTATATTGCATATATTCCATGCCATTGCAAAGTATTTTCTTTTTTTTTGCCTATAGGAATATGTAAATTACTTGCTGTAGTATTTCCTTCTAAATTAAATTTCTATTGTGTGATTGCTTATTATTGAGGAGGACTTGACCTGAAGAGCAGAACATTGCATTCTTTAATATACACCAGTAAGTTTCTGGAATGTAATCATTTAATCAGAGAACATGCAGAAGGCTTTGTAATTATTAGTGAAAAGGTTCTTCCGGAGACTTTTTTTTCTCAAAGTAATCAGAGTGACATTCTTGATGAAGAAAAGAGAAACTAAGGCTGATTCAGCCAAAGCCATTTACATAATGTTAGTTTGCTGTGGTTTTGATTTAAGAGATTTAATTTTAACTTCATCTGGCAATAGTACTGAGCTGCAATGGGCCTTAGGGTAGCTTACAGGGAATTACACAGTTACTTGATAGTTGAAGGATATTTCAAAATTAAATTTTCTGGCAGCCTTACACAAAACAATGTGTGCTTTGTGAATGATCTCTTGTAGCCTATAAAACTGTCCAAGGGTAAGGTACTTCTGAGCAATATTGACAACAACATTGCAGTCCCAGAATGGTATCCTTTAATTACTTTGACCAAGTGAGTATCAGCAGTTGCTCTTCTAATTAATTTTTGCTCTTACTTTTTCATCACAGTAAATATAAACTCATATAGTTGGTCTTGTTGTATCATCGTGTCACAGCTTACATTCTTACTCATAACTGCAATTAGATATAGTGCAGATTTAAAAACCAAAACATTTAGTTTGGGAAGAAATTTGTGTTTCTTTAAAATATTTCCTATACAATTATTATATTTTTTAATAGACTTTCATGGTGATAAATAAAAGGAGGACTATTTTCCGGTTTACTGCTACGCCTGCCTTATGTATACTTGGTCCTTTCAATCCAGTCAGAAAAGCAGCAATTCACATTCTGATTCATTCATATCCTTTCATTGATTTCTGTCGTTTTAATTTTAGAATATGCTGTGCCATTTTCTGTGATTCTGTTCCTCTCTACATATTAATGTAATTGTAGGCTCATATGGTTTTGATACTGAGAGGTATATTGAATCATGTATTACAACAGCAAAGATGTTTACATGAGCTTGCTACAAGTAAAACTTTAAAAATCTCATGTTTAAACAGTCTGATCTGCAAATATTGTCATGAAACAACATTTAGAGGCTACTGTATGATATTTTAGCCCTTTTCTAGAACTTTTTCTAAATCTGTGCTGTGGTGACAAGCTTAAAATTTTAATTAAAAAACAAAACAAAATAGGGACTGCCAAGTTATTAAAGCATGAAGAGTGGGAATTACAGCAATGCTTTGCTGAAAGAATCTGGTGTTACCCTAAGAAAGGTATTTCACACTCAAGTTTATAGACAGCTCTGAGCACCCATTTTTCATGTATTTGCAAAAAGATAAGCGTAGTTTGAAGAAGGTAAAAATATGAAGGATTGCAAGTACAAAGCTGTAGGCTTTCTGCTTTTTCTGCCAAACATCTGATTTCATTTAGGTTTATTCATCTGTAGAAACAGATCTTTTTCCAGGGACCTTTGGCTGATTTTGAATGTATATTAGTGCTATTGTAAATTACTAAATTGGCTGTTCAGTTCCAAGTTAATCCTAAATTTTGTTTAAAAACAAAACCAAAAACAACGTTTTTTTTAGGTGATGACTGAACTTTCATGAAAGGATATTTTTTCTTATGTATGTTTTCATTGTCTGCCACAGTCATAAAATGAGAAAACTTTCCAAATTTGTGGTAGGCTGTAACTGTCCCATCATAAAAAATGTATACATGGACCTCCAACTTCAAAGAACACTAGTTATTGATAATTAACATTTTTCATGTTTTTTTTTTTCTTTTTTCTCTAGGATTTATTAAAAACCATGGTTAGTATGGGGTTGTGACCCATTTCTCTTTATTTCATGTTACTGCTGCAAGAGAATGGAGGTTTCTAAAATTTCAAGTAATACTAGACAGCAGAGGACTCTCAGATTTCCTTCTTTAAATGTATTTCATTTATTTATGATCCTCATGTCTTCCGACAGCTCTGTCTGACCTCTTATGTCCACCTGGAATTTCAGTCTAATGTCCTATCTTCCAAAACTGTCCCCACATGCTGTTATTTTTACATCATGAGGTTTACCCAGCCGAGCAGAAATTTGATCTGACATCAGCTTCTTTGGAAAAAAGCAAGAAAAGTCGTGCATATTCAAAACCAAAGTAGTTATTTGAATAACTTCATGGGTTTTGTTTGTAAATTGGCAACTTTTTTGAACTTCATTGTTTTATAATACAGCACTTTTTCCTTGACTTATTATTCACAATATTTGTTGGCTTTATTACATGTACTGTGATACTCAATTGTGCTTCCATGGCTGTAAATAACCTTCCAGCACAGCTCAACTGGACTGAGTAAGTTACCTCAATTGCCTTTTCTTCACTCTAAGGAAACTAACCTGCTGGACTGAAGGAGATTGAATAATGTGGTGATCTAATTCTGGGGTTTGAAAATCCTCTGAGAGACCTGTGAGGAAGATTTGGGATTATTGTAATAGCAGCCAGTCCTTGTGGAGCTTCAGCCTGTTTTCTCAGAGGAATACACAAGGAATACGCCCTTTACTCTACGTTGGCTAATTTTGCCATCTGGTATAATATAGAAGGTTGGCCCATTTTATCTTTAAAGGATTATGCTGTTTAGAGAGGTTGTGTAGCATGATTCTAACTTCTAATATAGAATAGAATAATGCAGTTGGAAGGGACCTTCAAAGATCATCATTCAAGGTGAGGCCACATCAACGCTAAATAGAGCAGGAGAACCACCTCATCCTAGGGGAATAACCTGCGTGTCTGTTATGGCCAGCTCATACAAAAAGCATAGAGGAATAAGTATTATTTCCATTCTCTCTTGGTGTTTTCTGGGGACACTCCCAGTTCAGTTGTCCACATTAGGGAGCTTTTTGTACCGTCTCATTACCTTTCATAATTGTGCTCTGTATCCAGTGTAAATTGAGTTGAGGTTCTGGAATTAAAATTTGAAAATCTGCCTGTGGCATCAGAGGTTCCATAACTTTAAACCCTCTTATTTTGGGCTAAGCACAGTGATAACGTTAATTTCATAATTTTTCATAAGGAAGTGTGAACTATTCTTCATCCAGAATTAGTACGGTATACTTACATGAACATTTATGATTATAGATTTACATGCAAATCTTACTGAAAGTCAGAAATGTATGTTCTTATATCTACAGTGTGTTTCTGAAAGTAATCTATCCTGCCTTATCATACTTTGCATTTTCTACCTTCATTTCCATCCTGTGGCTAAATCATAGAAAAGATAGAATGTGCCTAAATTCTTTTAATCTCATTTATATTTTTATTTCTATAGCTTAAATATATTATTTCCTTCTCAGACATCTTTTTACTGGCATATATACTGGTGAAATATTGATAAAATTATTAGCAAGAGGATTTGTTTGGAATGAATTTACCTTTCTTCGAGATCCGTGGAATTGTTTGGATTTTGTTGTTATCATTGTGACGTAAGTAAAACTCTGTTGTTCTTTTACACTCAAGGGACAAACATGCAAATAATATGACATTTGATGGTCTGAAGTTCTTTACAGTAGTTGACATTCTACCTATTGAAGAGTTCCTGTGTTTGGATCACTCTTTGCATATCTGCTGCCTGAAGAGGGAAAAATTGTCTTAGACTTTAAAGCAAGACCTAAATGCAAAGCTCATCTTTTTGAGTTAGCATTCATTTGCTCATTTACTTCATGTATTGTCACAGTTAATGGAACTGTTTTATTGCTCCCAGTGCAATACTTTCAGTACTTTTTTTTTTTTTTAAATGAAGAAGTGTCTCCACAGACAGCCAAAACCAAGCATGCTTCCTTATGTTGTATTATTTGCTGTGGTCTGGATCAGATGAGGCTTATCTGAGAAGGATTCAAAGCGCACCACAAGATGTTGAATGACATGGTGATAAATAGCAGATTAAATTTGAAGAATGTAAAGTGATGCTCAAATAAAAGCAGACCTATCTTTACATACACAGTTAGGAACTCTGAAATAGATTTCACTTGTTGGAAAAAAAAATGGTGAAAACACCACTCCAGTGTGCAATCAATAATGGTCAGAGAATGAAACAGAAAAAGAGGACATCACGGGTAATAAATAACAGAGCAGAACACAGAGTTGTTTCACTGTATAAATCTTTTTTTTTTTTTTCAAGGCTATATGTAGTCTTGCTTCTGACATCTCAAAAGATGACGATTAAAAAAACAGTACAGAGAAGAGTGTCAAAGATGGTTACATCTTGTGCTCCATCTAATGAGAAACTACCTAGAGTAGGGCTCTCATGAAAAACAATACAAAACAAAACAAAAAGCAGGAACGTTGTAGAAGTCTCTAGCATAAAGCCAAAAAGAGCTCTCCTAAAATGAGAGCTAAAGGCACCAACTAAAGTTCTCAGATGACAGAATGAAAAAGAAGGGTTTTGTTTTTCACACTATGTGTAGGCACGTTCTCTTGGGAGGCTGTGGATAGAGAAAGCTTACTTGCAATCAGAAGGTTTCTGGACAGAATCCAGGACGAGAAGACGTTAAGGGTTATATTTAAAACAAAGACACTGTCTTCTTCAGGACGTCCCTGAGCTATAAATTTTCTGGAAGAATGAAATCTGTTAGGCATTGCTGTATGATTGCCTTGAGGCTAAACTCTTCTGTAAGCCTTTGTTATGGGCCATTCTTGGAGACAGGGTAAATGGCCAGATGGATCACTGCTGTGGTCATATTTAAGTTCATATCAAAACCAGCTAGCTAGGTGGACAAGAAATGAAGAAGAAAGCAAGTCAGAATTTGCATCTCAAATACAAAATGTTAATCTTGAAAGCAAAATAGTCTTACGGCAGTGAACAGATTCACTCAAAACCAAGACTCAAGCATTTTTAAAGCTTTCTCCGCCATTTAGCATTTCTGAGTATTTTTCAGTTCTCATGTCCTAATTTTTTAAGGGGAAATGTATGTTGGAAGGGAAATTATGTGGTCCAACTCCTTGCTAAAAGCAGGGCTAATTTAAATTAGGTTGCTCAGGATCTTGTCCAACCAAGTACTGAGTTTGTCTAAGGATGGAGACTCAATAACCTCCCCAGGCAATCCATTCCAACCACAATGTGATTTTTTTTTTATTCTCCCAAATACCTAAATGGAATCATGTAGCAACTTAACTCTGCTGCCTCTCATTGTTTCATGGTAAGCCTCCAATAACAGTGCAACTCCATCTTCTCTAACCCCTTGCATTGGGCAGCTAGTAACAACAGTAAGATTGTAAGGCACCATCACGCCGTTAGCCTGCTCTTCTGCGGACTCAAACCCAACCCAGGCTAAGAATCTAACCGTCTAATTCTTTTACCGGCCATCCCTAGAGACATCCCTGGCTGCATGTGTTCCAGTATGTGAAATTTCTGTCTTGCCCTGGGGAGCCCAAGGCTGATCACAGTACTCCAGATTCAATCAGATTCAATCTCGTAAGTGATGACTACGCTCAGGGATCTGGGAGGCCTGACAGCAGACTTCACAAATAAAGATCTAAGCAGTGTTGAACAGCCTCAACTTTTACATGTCCTTAGTCACTACCTTCTTGAACATCAGTGTAAGTGATAAACATCAGTGAAGTGCAGTGTTCCCATGCTTTGAAGAAAATATCCTTGACGATCATCCCACTGTTGTAGGGGCTACTTTTCCCTTTGAGGCAGTTTCCTGTGAGATCCTGCCAAGCAAATCTGTGAACACACTGGAATCTGTTGTCCTAAAGTCCAGGGTTTTTATCCTCCTCTTCATCTTGCTTATTTTTCCTGGGGTCTTTAAACTGCAGCATCTAATGGGCTCTGTAGCAAAGGCTGCTGTCAACTGCCATACCTCTGACTGCTTTTCCCTTGGGAGTAACAAGTTATGTACTCAGATGCCATCACACACCTATGGACCTATATGAACTAAGTCTTCTTATGGGTAACCTTCAAATCAGTAAGGATTTTATATGGAAGAAATTTACACATCAATAGCTGTCAAATAGTCCAACAGCTGTATGAACAACTACATTTCACAGTCTTTGCTACCCATGCTCCTAATTCATTTGTGTTCAGGCAGGTATAAGCACTTCTCAATATATTACCTGCTTCTGGTTTTGGAGTCCTATCATACTACAAATTAAAATATTTTGAAATTAACAGTGCAGTGATTAATTTATGTACTTTATTTAATCTTACAGCTTAGGTAAAACTGTAGTGGTCCGAAGTTGTGCTTTGAGTGGGAAGTTACCTAGATGACCTCCAGAGATCCTCTCCAGCCAGTGTTTGTCAGATTCTGTTACTGAGACTTCTTATTTTAAGGAATTCTGTTACCTGCTATGGTCTTATTATAAGAAGAGTCACAATTATTGTCCAGTGTCACGTGAAGGATGTCTTACAGAATGTAGGGTAACTCGTTAGTGTTATATGGAATATACAACTCTTAAAGTCCTCATTTTATGAAATTTTCAAACTGTTGTTAACATATTGTAAAACTAATTTTGTTCAACTCCTTTTCCATAAACTATATGTTGTGTAGTTTTAAGAGAGAGTTGTAGTAGATAGTTGTAGCAGTAGTAGAACACTACTACTTTCATGTCGTGTTCTGAATCAGGTCAGCCTCAGTGTGAGATGGTGTGGTTGTGTTATTGAAGGTTTTATATTTACTTGACATTTTGATGGATAAACACTTCAAAAGCATCCAAATGCACAAGAAGAAAAACCTGCTGTGTTTCTTTTGAGCAGCATTTTTCAAAAGGCTCATTATTTATAACAATCCCTAGAAGCGGACTTAATTCCTAACTTCAGACATCTACTTTGAGGTATATTGGACCTTTTTCTGTTCTGTATGTTATTCATTACTGCATCCTCTATATGCATATTCTGTGAAAAGCTGGATCTTTGTCATTCCGTTATATGGTGGTTTAATTTTATAGGTATGTTAGTATCTGTAAAACATCAGGAAATGTTTCAGCTCTTCGGACTTTCAGAGTACTGAGGACTTTGAAAGCTATTTCAGTAATACCAGGTAAGGAACAAAATATATTATTATTTGTCTCTTTGTTTGAGCAGAGAATTACTGTTTTACTAATTCCTCTCCTGTTCTTGTGCTGTCGGTCACTTTTTGTGGCAGTTAAAAGCATGCCAAGGTGTGACTATTTTGCAGTGTGTAGTAACTTTCAGCAGCATCTTAAGAGAATATTTTTTCTCATTTTTCCTCAAAATTATTTTGATGAAGCAAATTTTTGTATCTTCTGTTCTTTTTTTCCTCTCTGTAATTTTCCATCATCACTAATGTTCACTGTTTTTTACCCCAGTACCTTTTGTATTTTTGCTTCTGTCTTTTCTGAGCAGAAATAATAATTGCTATACCACCATCTTTCTGTTTTCACATTATACCTTCACAAGCTTAAGCTTCTATGGTTTATTTCTGAGAATGCTGTCCTCACAATATTTCAGAACTGCATTTGTTTATTTACTGGCCACAGCTGCAATTTGGATTAAGAATAATTCTTTTATCAATAGTATTTTGTATATGTTATCCAGATATTTGTTATTTTTGTAAGCTGTGCCACTAATTTAGATGTGAATGTATGGATTTTAGAATCTACAACTCATTTGAAAATCTAAAAAGACTGTATAACCCATTGTCATGATATATAATAACTGTCATTTCTATATAATTGCAAGTGTTTTTTTTTGTTGTTGTTGTTTTTTTTTCTTTTTGCTATGGAATTATAGTAGGAATTGTAACAAAAGTGTTTAATTTTTGTCAAACCACCTGTCAGTACTTTACCTTTCAGATACACTATGTAGAACAGAGATTAAATGTACTTTTTTTTTTTCTTTTTCTTTTGAAAAGCATCTGCTAGAAAAAATCCTGGATCTCACTCTCTGCCTATCTCATATTTCAAATTTAGTTATTCTGCCTGAATATGTATCTTCAATTTATATATCATCCCTTTTACCTTCCCAGTGTCATAAATGTTCTTATGTTTTTAAACTGGTGACATTTGCAAGGTATTGTTTTCTAAATAAAATACCCTGAGGTCAGCAGTAGTTATCCTTTATTGTAATGTGTATTCAACAAAATGTGTATCATTTTTTTTAATCTTAACCAATCACAAAAATCTCTCCGTACTCAGTAAAACTCAGAAGAGTTTGTTAGATGCCATCTTAAGCTAGAATGTTCAAGTTAGCAAAATTAGTGTTAGAAGGAAGTAAAAGCCAAATAAGTTTTGATTAGGAAACTTAAATAAAAAATGTATTGCTCATTATATGCTTTATTTTACCTCATTTAATACTGTGAAGATACAAAATGATTTACACTGATTTGTTTTTAACATACTTGCAACTCTTGTGTATTGTCATAAAAGAACATTACTGCATTCCTCTTCTCATGTTGCGTATTTTTAAATCTTATTTTTCTAGGTCTGAAAGTCATCGTAAATTCACTTATTGAATCTGTTAAGAAACTTACCGATGTGCTGATCTTGACTGTTTTTTGCTTGAGTATATTTGCTCTCATAGGCCTCCAGCTTTTTATGGGCAATTTAAAATTCAAATGTATCCTCAATTCTACTACAAACGATACGTACAATGACATTTTATGTAAGGATGCCAAGATATATTCACCAAATGAAACTGGTAAATTTTTATTGTTATCTCCTTTTACGTAATCTGTATATCTTCCTATGTATGACTCGTTTTTCACAGAGGTCTTAAAATACGGTTGCATGTGTCTCTCACAAGAAGGCATGTTCTTGCATTTGCACAAGTAGCGGTATGAAATCTCTGGAACAACTGAATGGTGTTCCTGGTGAATCTGGAATTTGGGGAAAGATTCCAGGAAAGCAGTCTGTGTGATAGAAGGGACTGAGTTTTCTGCAAGCATTTCCTTCTTTACCTACGTATATTGAATGGGGAGCCTAATTTTAGGGGAACAGCACTGAGAATGACTTTTTTTTTTTGGGGGGGGGGGGGGATGACACACATGAACTGTGTCTTTCAGGGATTTTGCTTACTTCTTTCAGACATTCCTAGTTTTACCAGAAAGCAATAAAAATTTTACATTATAAGTTGTGCTGTCAATGAATTTTCAAAACAGGAAAAAAAAAAAAGCCATACTTATGAACAGATCTCTTGAGAAACAACTCTATTATGCCCTTTGTTGTGAAAGACCATTGTTAAAAAGTGCAGTAAAATATAGCTTAATATCTGTGTGCTGTAGGAAATGAGTATGTGAACACTCAATTTAATTTGGAGAAGTTTAAGGCAACAACTTCAGATTGTATGACTCCTTTATTTATTTACTTATTTTAATAGATATCTGTGCCAGAATGAATAAATCTTCTGAAATACTGCTCTGTGGTTTCAGTTCGAATCCTAAGTAAGTGAACAAAATGGTTTTAGTACTTCCCTATTTTTTTCCCCCAGATAGACTTTGGTTTTATTTTTGATGTGAAGAAATGCTGTTGATTTTTCAGAAGGGTGGAATGTGGGTATTTTTTTTTAGTTCAATAAAAAACATTTAAATTAAGAGAACAAATGAATTAAAATACTATGATATAGGCAATTATGTACATGCTGTATTGCTAAGCATTGGTAATACAATGGTAGTGTAGAATGACATAAAGGAGGAAGGGAACAGATCAGTAAAGAATGTGAGGTACTAATAAACTCTCCTTATCTTGGTGATTTATTTAAAGGTAAGCAAATTTTCAGTTTTCACCCCCTCTGTGTATTTCTTTGCATGTATCCTGCCTGAGTGGATAGTTTCTGTCCAGTAAGACTATATCACAAATCTTCAACTAGACAAATGACTTTCCAGGATTGTCTGGTATAAATCAGCCCTTCTGGCAGAGTTGTGTTGGAGAATAATGAAACTAGACATTCAGATGAACTGAGAAAATCCATATATAGTGTTGTGCATTCGGTGCTTTCAGAAACAATCTAATACTGCAAGCATGAGTATTGTCTAACGGTTCTTTTTTCGGTTAGTGGAGAGTGCCCCCAAAACTATAAATGCTTGCAGATTGGGAAGAATCCTGACTTCGGCTACACTAGTTTTGATCATTTTGGCTGGGCCTTCCTTTCTTTATTCCGTCTGATGACACAAGATTCCTGGGAGCGTCTCTACAGACAAGTAGGTACTCTTTTTACCTGCTAGGTTGACTTTAGACATGAAGTTCAGAGCTTTATATCCCCTAGAAAAATCTGCACCTGTTTTGTTTTTTTTTTTGGTTAAATGATAATGATATCATTAAATGTTAATGATACAAAATTTGTTTTGAAACCAGTGTAAAAAATAAGGAAGAAGCTTCAATTGGCTAAGTTCTAACAACTTCTGCACATTGGATGGCAGCAATCTTTCCATGAGTGCTCATAGTTTTGTTGGAGAGCACACTTGGGTCAATGATTAGTAGTTAAATACGTTAATTATGTAACTATCAAAGGATTGGTGTATATGTAGGTGCAGCTAGTGAGCTCACTGCTGCTGCAAGAACAATGAGGACTTATGGACTCTGTTTCTCTTTTTGTAAATACTGACTCCTCACCAAACCTTTTGGCTCAGAACAAACATGCTTAAATTTCAGAGCATATTTTGATAACTGGGATTAAAAAAATGGAGCCTTTTATATTTTATTGTTTTATTTTGTAACTTGTAAATTCTTTTGTATATATATAAACAATACAGAAATTGAAGAGATCTCTCTGAATCTCTTACGTCTATGCAGTGTGTGCTAAAAAGGAATTATCTTCTTCCTTGTTCTGTAGCTTTCATATGGTTCACTTGAACTTTTCTCCGGCAACCTTTATTAACTGATTTTTTTTTAAATGAATGCATCTGTAGATGACACCAAATTAGGTAGAAGTCTTGGTCTGCTTGAGGGTCAGAAGGCTCTGCAGAGGGACCTGGATAGGCTAGATTGATGGGCCACATCCAAGCACGTGATATTCAACAAGGCTGAATGTTGGGTGCTGCACTTGGTTCATAACAACCTCACGCAGCTTGGGGAAGAGTGGCTGGAAAGTTGGCCAGCAGAAAGCAGCTAGGGCTGCTGGTCAACAGCCGGCTGAGCATGAACCCAGGTGGCCAAGAAGGCCAATGGCATCCTGGCCCGCACCAGAAATAGTGTGGCCAGCAGGGCTAGGGAAGGGATTGTCCCATTGTATGCAGCACTGGTGAGACTGCACCTTGAATATTGTGTTCACTTTTGGGCCCTTCACTACAAGAAGGACATTGAGTTGCTCAGGCTCATCCAGAGAAGAGCAACAAAGCTGGTGAAGGGACTAGAAAATGAGCCATATGAGGAGCAGCTGAAGTAACTGGGGTTGTTCAGTCTGGAGAACATGAGGCCGAGGGGAGACCTCATCACTCTCTACAGCTACAGGGAAGGAGATTGCAGTGAGGAGGGTGTTGGTCTCTTTCCTCAGGTGACAAGTGATAAGATGCGAGGCAATGGCCTCAGGTTGTGCCAGGGGTGGTTTAGACTGGACGTTAGGAAGAATTTCTTCAAGGAAAGGGTGGTTAGGCACTGGAACAGGCTGCCTGGGGAGGTGGTGGAGCTGCCATTCCTGGAATTATTTAAGAGACCTGAGGATATGGCACTTAGAGGCCTGGTTTGGGGTTTGGTGGCAGACTTGTAGTGTTAGGTGGGTGGTTGGACTTGATGATCTTGAAGCTCTTTTCCAGCTTAAATGATTCTATGATTCTGTCTTCTTTCTGCCATTTCAAGGTCATGTTATTTTGTTTTCTGATGTTTCAGAGCTTAATTTTGAGCCATCTCTTCCACTGCTGTTTAAAAAAAATTAAGAATATGCAGTCTAATTACTGCTTCTTATTCACTAAATACACATCTTTCATTATCGTTTAGATAATCCAAGCTTTCCTCCTCTTTAATAAGTTTTAGTAATTTCTTCTATAGTTAGCTTTACATCTCTTTACAGATGAAGTAGCTTCTCATAACTTAAACTCTGATGATCATATGACTGATTTTCATAGAGATATTTCATTTAATTTTAAGAATGGATTTTTTTCATTCTCAGCTGTACACGGTTTCATTATGAATGCTTAATGGTCTGTTACATGAAGAGAAAAATATTATATGATCACAGATAAGTTTTTAAGAGCTGAAATGTATTTACTTGTAGTCCAGATGAACTCCCAACTATCTGTATTTCTAGACCTTCTGTGTAACCTAGACCAGAGGTAGTGCTGTTGTTTAAAGAAAACAGCTCAGTATCTTGACCTCTTGCATTGTACTGGAAGATAAATTGTTAGCTTGTAATTCTGTTGTAAATGTTAGTTTGTTAAGAATCTGTTACGACCTTTCCTTTTTCCTCACAGACTATCCGCACATCTGGAAAGAGCTACATTTTATTTTTTATGGGAGTCATCTTTTTATGCTCATTTTATCTCTTCAATCTGATCTTGGCTGTAGTAACTATGGCGTATGAAGAGCAAAATAAAGCTACTCTTGCTGAAACACAGGCAAAGGAAAAATTACTTCAAGATGCTCATCAAATTCTAGAGAAAGAAAAGGTTTGCACATTATTTTATATAATATATAATATGTGGTTCCTTTTATTTTCTTCTGTTTGTGGGTTAGGGAAAAAGGGTTCTTAATTATGCATGATTCATACAATAGGTTCTCATATTTCTTTTCTCTCTTTCTGTCTCATTATAAATATGTATAAACAATTCTTCAATACGAGCAAAGAGCATGAGTCTAGGTTACATCATATTAAGTTTAGTTTTTTGCAGGCCTGACACTGCATAATCAAACAACGATGGCTTTCAAGGCAGATATGTAGCTTTTGTAGTATTTTATTTTACCGACAGCATAGGTACCTGCACCCTGTGGTTTGCCCTGTTCTAGTATAGTACCACTATGGCTGTGTACAAGAAATCCTTTCTTATATCCTTTGGATATAACAAACTTTTTGCTATTATTGCATAGTCTGACAAAAGATGTATGAGTAAAGAAATATGCATCCATTGGAAAAGCTGACATTTCTTTACTTCTTTAAGATTGAAGTTAGAATACTGATGGTTTTCAGGATTGTTTAAAAATCGATCTTTCTGAGAGCCACTGTGCTCAGCTCTTCTCATACCTCTTTTTGAATCATCACACACAGAAGGTTTACCGACTGACAGGAGCAGGAATATCTTTGACCAGGCTAATGCTGTTAGTTCCACATTAATGTAAAAGGACATCCAGGACTGTGTTAGTTCGTTTGCTTTTGGTTTCAAGAGTTAGTAGACACACTTCAGATTTCTACAGTGTTCCTTCTTCTTGGCACAGTATTGCCTAGAGTCATTTGCATATTGGACCATAGGAAACCAGGGATCACTTTTTTTTTTCTTTTTCTTTTTTTTTAAAATTAATTAATTAATTAATTAATTTTTATTCTTAAGAAGTGCAGCTCAGCTGAGGCAACATATAGATTGAAAATAAGATATCATTTATCTTCTAACCTTTTATGAAAGATACTTCTAATGTGCTGCTAACAACCAAAAAAAGTCACACTTGGAAGAAGACTTGCATATATTTCCTACCAACTATCCAACTTCATCAAGATGAAATGTATCACCAGTGTACCACATTCCTCCTACATAGCTGTGGACACACCTGTGATATTTCTCTGGCTGAAATGCCAGGTTTAATTCAGGCTTTTCCTCCTTCCATCTTTCTTTCAAGAGGAATAGTAGTAAAGAAAGATTTAGTATTTTAGGATTTAGTTTGAGCCCTGCGTCTTCTATTGTCATTGTGTTCAAGGTCAAAAGTGAGAAAAGGGGGAATAAACAGTACACCTGAAAATTCTGTAGTAGCTGATAAATAACTTTTATCTTTCAGTCTTGTGAGTAGTATTTTGTATTCCTACCTCTTTATGATAGTTTAATATTTGAAAGGTAAAAATTGCTAATGCAAAACATTTAGATAGCACAATAGTTAAGCTGTATATGGTCCTAGTCCGTTCATTGGCTTTTGCCTTGTATTAATAGACAGACTTTTTCCTGTTTCTTTTACAGATTTTGGCTGCTGGAGAGAGTGATAAGGCCTTGCATGTCAGATATGAAATGCCAGTTGCTGACTTAGAAAATTCGAAAGAAAAAGAGATGAAAGGAGAAAAGCCCATTTCAAGACAAAGATTAATTTTAGGTGATCATGTTGAAGAGGAACACATATTTTATTCACAGCCTAATCATTGCCAAAAGAAACTTGTAAGTATTTGAAATACAAGATAAATTCATTAGACTTGCATGTGATATGACAATTTGATGAGCAGAAAAGCTTTATTTATTTGCATTTTCCCCCTCTCCCTTCTTGCATAAAACGACTGAACTTGTTTTGTGGACCAATCTGAAAGTTAGATTTGGGGACCAAAGGGAGAAATGAAACGTGGACTTGAAAGGAAAGTTAGAAGTGGCTGTCGGCATAGTTAAGACACACTATAGCCTGCTGCACTTACAGCTGTGGTAAGACATGTCAGCATCTCTGTTATGCTGCTTAAAGAAACATAGAAAAACCTTTTATTTTTCAGAACTTCCCTAATAACCTATCCTTTCTTTTTTGTACACAGCTAATTCTCTGACCAAAATATTTAACATTGGATTCAGTTCAGTATGACTACTGCTGATGTTAGGGGCATGATTCAGTTGTCTAAATATAAGCATCTGGTGCCATTTTAGATGTTCTTGAACAGGCTGAACATCCTAGACAACTTTGGTGTCAGTGGCACATCTTGCAGCACTGTTGTATTGCGTTTACATGGCAAGGCTTTCATAGCAGGGGGGCTGCAGGGGTGGACTCTGTGACAAGAATCCAGCAGCTGCCCCATGTTAGGTAAGGGCCAGTTTCAACTGGCTCCAAAGGGACCCACTGCTGGCCAGAGCCAAGCCAATAAGCGATGTTGTTTGTGCCTCTGTGAGAGCAGATTTAAGAAAGGGAAAAACAAACAAACAATAAAAAACCAAATACTGCACAACAGCAGCTGGGAGAGAGAGGAGTGACACCCAGCCCTGCAGCCCCCAAGGCCAGTGCAGCAGGAGGGCAGGAGGTGCTCCAGGCACGCAGCACAATTCCCCTGCGGCCTGTGGAGAGGCCCCTGGTGGAGCAGGCTGTCCCCCTGCAGCCCACGGGTCCCACACGGAGCAGATCTCCACGCTGCAGCCCGTGGAGGAGCCCCCGGTGGAGCAGGTGGATGTGGCCTGGAGGAGGCTGCGGCCCACGGAGAGCCCCCGCAGGAGCAGGCCCCGGGCCGGAGCTGCAGCCCGTGGAGAGGAGCCCCCGCAGGAGCAGGGGGTCTGGGGGGAGCTGCCGCCCGTGGGGGACCCGTGCTGGAGCAGTTTGCTCCTGGGGGACGGACCCCGTGGGACGGAGCCGTGTGGGAGCAGGTCTTGAAGAGCTCCGAGCTTGAAGAGCTCGGGGGAGGAGGTGGAAGAGGGTGGATGGGGGGAAGGTGTTTTTAGTTAGTTTTCTTTGTTTCTCACTTCTCTAGCTTATTTGTAATAGGCAATAAATTTCTCTAATCTCCCTACACTGAATCTGTTTTGCCCATGATTATAATTGTTGAGTGATCTCCCTGTCCTTATCTCAACCCTTGAGCCCTTTCCATTGTATTTTCTCTTCCTTTCCTTTTGAGAAAGGGGAGTGAGAGACTGTTTGTGGTGGAGGTCAGCTGCCCAGCTTGGTAAAATCACCACAACTGTGTGGATATCTCAAATACCTCATGGCATTTCAAAGGTTACTGAATTCCTAGATTTAGGCAACTGGATTGTGCTCCAGGTTTTTACTTGCAGGTGTCTACATGTAGTTTAGGTACTAAGCTCCCAGAGTAAAATGGAGATTTACTTTTTGGGCCAGATTGATACCGAGTGACAATGTGGTTGTCTCTTCACCACATTACAACAACACAAGTCTTCACAATTATTGCATTCTTTAACAAGCAGTGTGATCCAAGCCATGTAAGTTGCTCTCGTGTAGACTTCTAAAGTTAGTCAAATATAATCTGCAACACTTAGAGGTAATGGCAACTACTAGATTATCGCAGCTAGAAATGATGGCAACTACTGGCAACTACAAGATCTGCTAATGCTGACAGCTCTTCAATACGCTCTGTACTTCAATTGCAAGAAGAGGCTAAAGATGCCAAGTCAAAGAGAAAAAGGCAGATCAGAGAGAAAGGGCATCATCACTTCCATAAGAACTTAAAGGACTGTCTTTCTAGAGCTTATTTCGATATAAAATCCCAGTTTGTCAGAGGACTTCTCATCACTAGTTATTTCATTCACTTTAAGAGAGATGAGCAACAGTAAATAGTTCAGTGTTGATGGATGCTCTTAACCTTACTAAAAACATCAATGCTGAAAGCTTGTGAACAAATGTGAACTCCAGAAAGAAGACTTTGGGAAGTTCAGGCAAGCAGGCACACAAAATTTTACAAGTTTATCTTTTTAGAGTGACCAAATATCACATAAAGAAATAAAAGGGCAAAATTGCCCTGGTAACTGGAATGTGATTAGGATAATCTAATTGGGTCTTTTAGATTCTGAAAAAATGCAGATAGAAAAAATGAACACTTTATCACTATATTACAAATTCATTTTATATGTCTATTCTATGACTATCAGCTAAGTTTTGCTTAGCTTTGAAGTCATTAAAATATCAAAGAGACAAAAAGAAATTAATTAATAGTAAAGCCCTAGGGCCAAGGGTATTAGTTTCATTCCCTGAATAATGGTTTTATAAAATATGTTCATAAAAATCTTGTTATGATGAAAGTCTGAAGTAATGATTTGACATATCTGTAGTTACATACCCTCCCCCCCAAATAGAAATGAAATTAATTTTTGTGCTGAAAGTGAATACTAAGGTACTGTACATTATGATGTGGTCAGTCAGTAACTTCCTGCCAGCTGGTGGCTATAATTATAACCTCCCTAATACTTGAATCTTCCTCCTTTCTGTTTTTCTCTTCCTTGAAGAGTCTCACCTACTCTTTGTAGCCTCTTGTAAAACCCTTTTTTTTACAACTATCTATTTATTTAGGCTTTAAAAATATGCATGTGTTGGGATATATTGGGGAGAGGGGGGGAAGGATGCACAGTTATTGTATCAGGAACTAAATCTTTGATTGTAATTGAGTGTATCCCGTAAGATATTTGGCTGTTTCTCAGTGCATATCAGGAACAGTGAGGTTAGCATTCTGTAACTTTAATGAAAACATAAGTAGTCCCATTTCTAGTTTTAAGCAGTTCAATATTAGTATTCTTGATAGGCTTAAGAGGGCTGGGCAAACCAATTATTTTGACTCACTAAATAGCTATTATTAATATAAATTCTTATTTCTTAATAATAATAGTTCAATAACTTTTTTTTATTCAAACTGATCTTCAGCATTCTTTTTATGTGTTCCTTTTATCAAACACTGGAAAGATGGAATGTTTTTTTTCCTTGCTCTCCTGATAATCATTTTTACTTTCTAGAATGAGTATATACATTCTATAATGGCATAATTATTTTTGTTAAATATTTTCAAAAGGAAACAACTTCTTGAAGATCGTTAATGTTTTTAATGAAATGTCCTTTGTCTCCACATGATTTTTTTTGTTGTTGTTTTGTCTCACATTCTGTCAGCAAGGTAAGGCCTTATTACAATGTATATTTAAAACATATTAACTGCATATTTATCTTACACTGTACATAATTTTTTTATATTACCAAACATTCATTCATATTCCCTGGCTATATTATCTTCTGTTGTCTTTCTAACCAAAGAGGCAGATCCTGCTGTCCTATGAATTGTCAGTGGACTCCATTAACGATCCTCTTCGAAGACAGAGGTTAATGAGTGCAGCCACTGTTATTACAGATAATTTGCGTAAGTCTCAGAGTTCTCTAATTCTTCAACTCTAATTCTTCAGAGTTTTTTCAGCAGTGCTTGAGTAACTTGACCTAAGAGATCAAAATGTCACAAACGGTCTGCATTGTGTAGAAGTCACTAGGCGAAATCATGCTGTAGTCAAAAGTGAATTTCAATAAAATAAATATTCTCATACCTCACATAACTCTAACTGTAACTTGAAATTACCAAAGGTCATTCACATCTGATCAATAAAGTCACTGGGGTCTGTGGATGAGGGGAGAGCAATGTTGTCATTTATCTTGACTTTAGCAAGGCTTTCTGCAGTATTTCGTGTCTCTGTTGGGATGTTAAGGTCTTCATGAGTGGGCAGCCAGCTGATCAATGAACTGGTTGGATTCTTGGGCTTTGAGAATCTGGTGGATGTGTTGCATTATACCTTGGGTCAGGTAACAAAGGGAGTACCTCAGGGTTGTATCCTAGGATCCTTTTTGTCCTTTCATCATCATCAGTGATCAATGACAATAGAGTGTTTACTCTTAAAATTTGTGGATGACACCAGACTGAGGGGGATCAGTTGATGCACTGGGGGTAAGAGCTGGACGGACTGGAGGAATGGGCCAGCAGGAACCTTATAAAAATTTAACCAGAGCAAACTTTTGCATAAATGCAAGAACCTCTTGAACAATATAGGCTGGGAGCTGGCTGACTGGGAAGAAGCTTTGCAGAAAAGGTACTTGGGGTCCTTTTTGGAAGTGAGCTGAGCATGAGCTCAGCAGTGATGGCTGATAGCATCCTGGACTATATTAAAAGGAGCATAGCCAGGAGACCGAGAAAAGTAATTATTACCCTTAATTAAACACTTGTTAGACAACATACTGCACCCAGTTTTGGTCCCCTCCCATACAAGAAATACATTGATGAGCTAGCCTGAGTTCAGCAGAATGCCACCAAGACACCAGGGGCTGGAATACTTACTCTGCTCTGGGCTAGTTCAGCCTGGAGGTGAGAAGGTTTTGAGGGTTTTGAATATCAGTTTTCCACTATGTGGGACAACGTTTCCAAGAAGATAGAGGTGGGCTCTTCACAGTGGTGCACAGTAGGAAGACAAGACACAACAGACATACTTTGAAAGAAAAGAGCTTCAAAGTAAGGACAAGCTTTCACCATGAAGACAGTCAGACTTTGACCTCATAGCTGAGCAGGGGGTTGGACAAAGATATGGGAGAAAACTTTCTTCATTTTATCCTGGATTTTGTTTTTCAATGCATGCTGCATCTGTGACTGTGCAGGTACAACTGACAGAAAAGATAGTCTGGGTAATAAACATATGAAGAAGTGGGTAATATCACCTGTTTCTGTAATTACACAATTTGTTGATGATGATCTTTAAATGGCATGTGACTAGTTTGTGTAGAATGAATGAAACAATTTTTTTCTATCATGCTATTCTGCTCACAAGTTTGATTTTTTTTTCTCAATCTTTTCTATGATTGATTGTCTTTTTCTTCATACAATGAAATTCCACTTAATATTACTAATGTCACTTTCTTTTTTTTTTGTCATTTAGAATTGCAGGAGTCAAAGCTGAAATTCCCTTTAATTTGGAAACGTTTTGCTCGAAAGTATCTAATATGGAATTGTAGCCCATTCTGGAGATTAGTCAAAGAGAAGGTGAAATTGGTAATTTTGGATCCATTTGTTGATCTCATAATCATGATTTGCATTATAGTGAATACTTTTTTCATGGCTCTGGAGCACCCTGACATGACATCCCTTTTCAAAGACATGATTTATATAAGTGACAAGGTAAGTTAGTACTACTGTGGAGTGAATATGGAGGTATTGCCCCAGACTGACTGGGTCAGCCTCGTAAGACGTATTTTTTCTGTGACTTTATAGTGAATTTCTTTTTCCTCTTCCCAGGTCTTCACCCTGATTTTTGCAGCAGAAATGATCTTGAAAATCATCGCTCTAGATCCTTACTACTACTTCCAGCAAAAATGGAATATTTTTGATAGTGTAGTTGTTATGGTTGGCTTAATAAGTTTTAATGCAAATCTGTCATTTTTCAGGCTGGTAATCATTTCTTTATTCTCTTTTTAAAAGTGCCCATGTTGTATAGATTTGTAAAAACATTACAGTGAAATACCCTCAAATTATTTTACTGGTGAATCTGTTAAATCTCTTTGTAAGTGAATAGTAAGCCAACATGGATCTTAAATTAGAATGAGTATTAAATGAACATTAAAAAATACATTTAATATGTTTATTATACTGTGTATATTGGATACTAGAAATCCTCTGGTGCAGTGCTCCCCCTTAGAGATTTGACTTTGCAGAAAGTTCATCAGTGTTCTGTTTGGTCTATACAATGGCACTGATCAAATACGTTTCAGATCTTCAGTCAGGAAAATATATTATCCGAGAGAGTTTTCATGCGCTTAAAGATAGCAAAGGTTCCTTCCCTACAAAACTTTTCCTTTTGGGTCGAGAATTGTAAAATAGTGTGGCTTTCCTAGAGGCTTAGGTGTAGAAGTAGGCTTTCCACCTTCTTGGGTAAAAGGACTTTCTCTCAGATATCTATGCATAATGTCACTTTTTTCTGTACCCTTGCAGTGTATTCAGAATTATATATGCTAAATTTACCAATTATTTTTAATATTCTTCCTAGCTTTTCAGAGTCATCGTACCTGGAAAGTCAGTTGAATTCTGTTTCTTCTTTTGTATTGTAACTGAGTTTAACAGCTCAGAATTCTAATTTGACTTAAAAAGTCCCTTTTAATCATGAGGGTACATAGTATATATCCCATCCATTTTTCCAAGTATGTTGTGTGAAACAGAAAAAATTCTTTCCATTGTGATTTGATTATACTTGATGTAGCCCAAAATGCAGTCATTTCATAAACCTCATCCAAGTACCTATTAGGTATCCGATTATTACTTTTAGTAGCTGTAGTACTGTGAGTAATACAAATGAACTTACGCATGCTGTTATTTAACATGGTATGAACAATTTGAAAGCGTGCCTGAGCAGTTCTCCATCCTCAGCAGTATTAACCATTTGAAGCACAGTACTTTTGGATTAGAACAGATAAAAACCTTTATCTGGGGGACAAATTATGATGGTCTTATTGGATATGGTCTTTACTGAAGTAAAGACAGCATGATAAATGCAAGATATCTTTTTGTGTGTGTGTGGTGTGCTATCTGTGAAGTGTTCTGCTAATCATTGTTCTCTTGTGTTTTACTTGCAGCTCAGGATCTTCAAATTGGCAAAGATTTGGCCAGCCTTAAATACTCTTATGAAAATAATTCTAAACTCAGTTGGTGCTCTGGGTAACCTCACTCTGGTTTTGGTTATCACCGTATTTATTTTTGCTGTAGTAGGAAAGCAGGTTTTGGGAAAATGTTATGAGACTAACTTCTTAAAAATAAATATAGACCATAATTTACGCTGGCATATGAAGGATTTTTGTCATTCATTCCTGGTCATATTCCGAATATTATGTGGAGAATGGATTGAAACCATGTGGGAATGTATGGAAGTGGCTGGAGAAGGTCTCTGTCTTCTCATTTTCCTGCTAGTCCTGGTGATAGGAAACTTAGTGGTGAGTTTCAAGCTATTTTTCAGTTTCTACTGAATGCATTCAGTTACATTGGCATCTTTTTTTCCCTGAGACAAACATAATTCAAAGAGTATTCACATTATTCTATTTTCTGGATGTTAGTTAACATATTTGTTTTTGTTTCTTTTTTTTTCTTTTTTCTTTTTTTTCTTTTTTTTCTTTTTTTTTTTTTTCTGTCTTTCTCACACAAGAGGTAGCCAATAATTAAAATACACAAAAGTACTAATTCTACCACAGTATGGAATTGCAGCACTTTCAATAATTTGGTGATAATTTGCTTTCTTCATCTATTGTGTCGCTGGGATCAAATAACCAAACTGCTTTTAATGCTTACCAATTTATCCTTACAGTATCAAAAGCCTACAGTACCCAGGTTTTCTAGTCTGCGTGATTTATACTCATTCTAACATATGTTGTAAGCTAGTTTATTCTTCCTGCCTGCCTATCTTGCACAAATACTTTTCTCTCAACTTTTCACAATCTTCTGTCCTTAAGAAGCATTGTTGGATTTTGTTTACAATAGCTGCAAATATATCAGACCCATTAAGTACAGGATTTGTTAGACAATGCAATAAAATTTCATAAAAGACTGTGGTAAGTCCTCAAGAAACTACCTAGTCTGTTTCTATACTCCAATAAAGGATGAGTTATGCCTTAGTCCTGTTTTTAAAAGTCTCACTAATGCAATCTTTTTGTTGTTCTTACCCCAGAATGTTTTTCTGCAAAGCACAGCCTTGTTCAACAATTTAACGTTGTTTGAAAATATTACATTTTCTTTTGCCTGCAGTAATCACATTTTTTTCCCCTTATCTTTCTTCCCAAGAACCTCAAACTTTCTGGAAAATTCAGCATTTTAGTATACTCCCCCTCATCCCCAAGTAGATGCTTTGGTACAATACTCTATTACCATGAGCAGTCAATTAATTATTGGAGGAATAAATCTTCTTATGCTTGTTTTATTGGTCTATACCAGATCTCTTTTGATTGTGTTACTATTAAAATTTATTTTTTCCCGCTGTTTTTCAATCAATCTACCTCCTTGTACATTATGGATATCAGAACATATGAAAATATATTTTATATATCCGCCCCACACACTTCCTTCCTTTTTCTCCTGTCTTTCCTTCCAGAAGAAGCCATAACATACACAATTAATTTCCTATTATAATAGTAACTAATATAATTGCAGTGGTTGATGAAAGAGAGAGTGAGATTTTTAATCTAAGGAAGGTTTGCTGAAATGTTATTTTTCTCTGTTAGAAGCGGCAGTGTCTTCAACTTACTTTATCTACTTTAAGGTGCTCAACCTATTTATTGCCTTGCTGCTGAGTTCATTCAGTACTGACTCCTCAACGGGACAAGAGGAAGCTGAAAAACAGACTAAATGTCAGATTGCCATTGCACGGATTCACAAAGGCCTTCAGTCTGTGAAAGAGAGAATTTTGGATAAATGTGGCAAAATAATGAAAGGAAACCTCACAACAACAACCAAAAAGAATTCTTTGGTGAAAACTTCTACCAAAGACCTAGAAGAAAATAGCTATGCCATGACAGATGTCACAAAGGATATAGACAACAGTTTTTTTGACATTGGGTATTACAATACTGAAGAGAGTTATTCAGTAACAAGGAAATACGAAGAATTTTCAACGTATCATAGTACCTGTGTTCCCATTGCAGTTGCAGAGGCTTACACTGATGAAGGTGGTGATAATCAGAGTGTGTACACAGAAATGGAATACAGAAAACGGGTAAGAAATGCTAATGTTTGAAAATTTATTGTAACTTTCACCTGCAAATTGTCTTGAAGATTCAACAGTAAATGTTACCCACAACCAAATGTGTGAGCAGCAAGCTCAGATGTAGCAGCAGGCTGTGATTACTATACTGTACCTAGATTAGCTTGTTAATAATTGTGTTTTATGAACGTCTGTTGTGGTATGACTGTGAAACTGATATGCTTTAAATCTATGAGAACAGGTATTTGGGCTCAAAATGCAGTTACCTAGCATTATGCCAAGGCCAAAATGTCAAAAGCAGTTGCTGGTTTTGGTTGGATTGTCGTATGGTCAGTGTCTAGCTGGAATAGTGGAATGCATTTCCTAGGCTTTTGGTTGCAAGAGGAGGTATTGTCAGTGGATATCTCTGGACAAATTCTAAAAGAAGCAGAAATTGCTGATCACTTTAGAATCACCAGTGGCTATTTGAAATATGTTTTGAGTTGGATAATGTATTATGTTATGAGTTATGTATTGCCTGGATTTTGTTTTGGCAAAAGGACTGAGAGCTGATAGGGATCCCTTCGCAATTCCGCATGGAACCAGAGACTGTTGGGGTGCAGCTGCTGAGGCTCAGCCGGTTCATCAGAACTTAGTATGTTGGCTGCAGGAATCCACCCGTGGGATAAATGTATACCTTGAGAAATGATACATGTCCGCAGGATAACCACAGCTCCAAAGTGTTTGACATTGAGGAAGAAAGTCTTATTTTATATGCCTTTTATCATTCAATTCTCTATAACAAGACAGACATGCTAAGTTTTGTGGATGCTGTAGATTCTGTTAAATAATTTTAACTTTCAGAATGACTCTCAGGATGAAAAAGGTAGAACATCAATTGTTTTGCATTATTTCACTCAGGGAGACAGATTAAAACGTAGAGAGCAGTGCCAGAGTTCAAGCGGCTTCAGTCAGATTTCTGGGACTTCAGAAACTCTAAGTTGCTTTTCGGAAATGCACCAAAAGAAAGGACAAAATGAGGTATTCATAACTTTTGTCATCTTGTGGAATATGCTAGAGATGAAAGTTGTCACAGTGGTTCTCTTATTCAGAGATGACAGGACAAGTAGTTTCCGAACAGTAACAAGTATAATTCATGCAGAAGATGGTGCATCTCTCTAGAGGTAATACTAGTTTAAAACATGGGGGTTTGTGTCTCATGAACAGCTGTGGCTACCAGTGTAACTTACTATATTATTTTCTACAAAATAATTGAACAGAAATTAAACAAGGAACACATTTTCTTTAAACTTATCTGATACGTACTCTTCAGTTTTATGGATAATTGTTTGCCATCATCCATGGATGCAAAAATTTGTTATCTAGAAATGGTTCCCCCAAAAAAACATAGTTCTGGTGCAGAAACTTTAGCTTATTCTAATGCAGTGCAGTTTCACATAAAAAAAAGGTCATGGCTTGCTTCCAGACAATTAAATGGAAGTTCAGTAATGTTGGATCACTTATATATATATATGTATTCTTTATTTGGATTAGAGGGGAGTTTCATTTATTTGGAAAATGGTGACTTTATTAAGGAAAAACAAATCAATTCTCTTCTTTGCCTTTGTTTTGTGCAGAGATTTGATGTTGGTAGCTATTCTGAAGCCAGCACTGTGGATCCAGTTGCTCTTACGGACATGTTTTCCCAGCCTCAAAAATCACACCTACCTAAGCCCTGTTTTGCAGAAAGTAAGAATATTTTATTTATCACAGTGACACCAAATGAACAAAGGTATCTGTTTGGAACATTTCCAAATTGACAGATACTGTTTGCCTGAGACACTTATTTGTACACATAAAAACTCAAATAAATGTACCTGATGCCAGCACACAACTGAGGCGTGACTGGGATGCCTGAACACAGGCATTTAGTACCATGTGAAATGTCTATGAGTACCCACAGCAACTGCACGGGGATGGCAGAAATGACACAGGAACTGTAGGATATCCCAAAGGGCCTACAACGAATCTAAACACCTGTGTTTTGACAGCAAAATGACATCTTTGGAGTGTGATTCAGTCTTATATTGAGACACCAGACTGTAGGTATTTGTATATGAGTGAGGGCATTTAAACACCTCTGAAGGGGTAGCTGGAGGTCACCCAGGATATTCATCTTGGTACCTGGTATCTGAAGAGGCACGTCAACTGAGTTTTTCTGAGCTCCCAGTACAGTGGGTGAATATCCAGTCAATACAACTAATGGAATTCAGAAGACTGTACAGCTCATCCCAGGGTGGACACCTACATCTGATTGCCTGAACTGCTCCAGAGACTGCATTGACTCTGATGTTTCAATCCTGTTGACTTTAGAGATGAATGAAGAAGGGTGTTTTTGGAGCAAAATAGTAAACAATGTAGTTGTAACACCTCTGTAATGCAATCAAGTGAAATAATCAGTAGAAATAATAATTTACTAAACCACTAGTGAGGTAATATCTTTTTTTCAAATCAAAAAGAATAAATGCAGAGGATAAAATATTTTTTTTTAATATAGAATTGATAACATTTTAGATGAAACCCTTGCAGAGGGGCTTGTCTGCACAAAAGCTTCTCTACTTTTTCCATGTATGAGATGTTCTATTAAAAGAGATTACTGCTCTCTACAAATTCTGTCTTTTCTTTGGCTTTAGAACTTTTCAGCAACAATGAACATTCATTGTCCTACACTTTCTGTGGCTCCATATTTTCCATGAAACCAATATACTGTTCTTTTTCTTTTCAGGTTGTGTCGAATGTTCTCCGTGTTGTGCAGTGGATATCACCAAGTTTCCAGGCAGAACTTGGTGGAAATTTAGAAAAACCTGCTACAAAATTGTCAAACATAGCTGGTTTGAAAATTTTATCATTTTTATGATAATATTGAGCAGTGCAGCACTGGTAAATTTAATTTAATTTCTCAAACTTTGAATGAATGGTTGTCAGTAAAGGAAAGGAATCCTATTATTTCATTTATTTCTTCTTCTATTCTAGATGAGAGTATAATAAATGTATGGTTTGGTAGTTACAAGGTTCTCCTGCATTTGTCTAAGATACTTAAATGTATGGAATCATATTCTTCTTCGCAGTTCTTTATGGAACTACTTGTGTGCTTAACTGGGAGGCTAAACGAGGGGCTGAAATTACTTATGAAAGCTTAAAAAATGGTTTACCTCCTAAGTTGTAAAGCAGACTAACTGCTCAATAAAACATTAGATTCAAAATCATCCAGATATTAAGATGATCAGAAATTAAAAGTGAAGATAGCTGTAAACTGATAAGCTGACCTAATGTTTAATTGCTAATCTGATTATGTCTGTGCCTACTGAAGAATAAGGTAATTTTTATTTGATTTGAAAACATACTCACTAAGTTTACTGAAAGCAGTTTACTGAAGTGAGAAAGGAAAGTGAGTTATTATTTAATGTACTGTAGGACCTAAGTTGAACACGAAAACATTTGGTAGCGAGATGCAAAATAACAAAACAATAATTATTTATTTTAATCAAAGACTTCTTGTGGTGTTGAGAACTTTAATGTTCCTAAATTCTGATGTCTTCTTGCAAAAGGGGACTTGCCCACTTTCTGCTAATTCATAAAGTTGTTTCTTGATAAGGAATTCGCTGAACTAGCTAGAATGAAGAGATATCGTATCTTCAGGCATGTCTGGGGTTTGGAAGTAAATTAAGTAAGATGGTGCTCACAGAAAGAATGCATAGAAAAGTACATGGTAAGTGCTGAGAGCAAGGAAAAAGTTAGCAATGAAAAGTTTTAAAGAGCATCACTCCTAATGAGCGGGTAGTTTGACTAATGGATGGAGGTGAAAGAGTGAAACGAATGAGGTTAATTATCAAACTTGCTCAGAAAAAAAAAAAAAGAAAATAGTAAATAGGATAATGTACATGAATGCTTAGAGTTCTCAATTACCTACAGTCAAGTTACTAGTCCTGTGGACACAGTGACAGTTGCTCTGTAGATTTTTCTCCTAGTCATAGTAAAATTGGACCACTGTAGGGAGAAGCCACATTGGATACTCATCAGATGCCATTTTAAAGAAGGGTAAAACATAAATAAGCCAAAGTATGTGATTTTCAACCCACCTGAAAATGAGAGTGTAGTTATTCTACAATTTAGGTTTTTACTTCTAAGTATGAAACTAAGTAGGTGTTGCCAATATTTTAACATGGAATGCTTATAATAAACCAAACTGTATGTTCTTGTGCAATATAAAAATAATTTACCATAAAACTACTGAACAGTTTTAAACTGAAAATTTCTGAAATTCTAGGCATTTGAAGATATTAACCTTGAAAAGAGAAAAACAGTTAAAATGCTCCTAGAGTATGCTGATAAAATATTTACTTACATCTTTTTTATGGAGATGCTTCTGAAATGGATAGCTTATGGTTTGTACAGCTATTTCACAAATAGCTGGTGTTTGCTCGACTTCATCATTGTATGTGTAAGTATTACCCTCAACTTGTCTTATAATTTGAATTTTGATATTTTCTGTCTTAAAAACTACATGTGAAATTGGATTATGATTAAACACAAGTGTAAAAGACAGATTCCAAAACTGAAAAGAATGCAATCAAAAGTGACTGTAGGACAAATTTAAATGGAAATTGTACGTAATAATTAGAAGTTACTTAAAGAAAAAATAAATCCCACATTTATCAAGTATTATTGTTGTTGAAGACCATATTGGTACACACCTTTTCAGCATATAGCAAGAGTGTAATTAGCAATCAGAAATGAAATTAAGGGAAGTTAATTAGATATGATAGAAAAATGTGAAGGTGCTGGCAGCTCCAGCATTTAGAAACATATTTATTCTGAATCCCAACAAATTTAAATAATGCATTCTTGCCATATAAGAATAAAGTATTTTTTGTCAACAATACACTGGAAGATACGGAAATTAAATAGTTTAAAATAAGGACATCTAAATAATTGGCTTCCAAGAACATCAAAGTAGCTGTTTGATAAGCTCTCTGAATATTTAGCATTGGAAGTTGTGAATACAAAGAAATTTCATCAGAAAAATCAATACTATGACTATTTAAAAAGAACATAAAGCAATTACTCTAGCAATTACAGATCTGTAATTTTCATGGCAACACTGACCAAAACAGGGGAAAACATGAAAATATCAAATGGCTAGACAAAAATAAAAAATTTCAATAGGAGGGAAGAGGCAAATTATGAACTGGGGCGGGGGGAACGCTAGTTATTGGAAGAATTTTTCAGTTCATTTTCTGTCTTACGAAGATCTAAAATCAAGACTGGGTGTCTTTTTAAAAATATTTTTTTCTAAAATACTATCTTAAGTTATAGTAATGATGAGGAATTACAGGATATGCTTCTAAGAATAATTGTAAAGAAAATGAGAATAATTTATCTGAATAATTCTTTCAAGCCTTCTTAGAGTATGACATAGTTACCAACAGTTACCAATTTGGTTGTTGTACTGGTATTTTGAAGTATTATATTAACTGGTTTTGGAAAAAAAAAATGGAATGAAAGAATACCACTATTTGAAAAATGTCAGAAAAGAATGAGGTAAAATTCTATCATAATAGCTTTGAGTGTATTATTTTTTGCATTTGAATTACTGGTCAAGGATGTTATCACAGTAAGTCTGTGATTGTCTACTGAAACAAATAAAATAACCTTTTTATTTTATGCCAGTTAATAATCTCAGTTTCAATTCAATTAACACAGCTTTCATTTGTTTCCTGGGGACTAAAATCTGTTTCCCAAGACAAATCACTTTGTTCCCATGGGAGTGCCCTGAAATCTCTCAGGACACTGAGAGCGCTGAGGCCTCTTCGAGCTTTGTCAAGATTTGAAGGGATAAAGGTAAGGATATTGGGAGTGGTGTGTATATTTTGTAATAGCTGCTTTTGAAAAAATAAGAACTTGACTGGACATGACCCTGAGCAACTTGATCTAGGTTGGAGCAGCTGATCTGTGTTTCTAGTATATTATGTATTTCTAGTGAATATTATTATACAAGGCCATGATAAAAGGCTTGGAACTTTCTCATAACGATAGCAATAAAACATTTCTACAGTGGTTATTGCATGAGGTTCATTTTGATCTGGAGGGCAAGCTGGTATTCTCTTACAAAACTCCTCCAAGATAAACAAGGATTATTTATCATGTTGTAGTATATGCAGATTGTTTTCCTATACTTGCTTTTTAGAGTCCATAGCTACCACAGTCTTTTTTTTTTTTTATGTATTTGATTTACTCAAGGATAATTCTGGCTGCCATCTGTTTTACTTCCTCAGAATGACAAGATAGATACCACAGAATTACATACTAAGACAAGCTTGATGTTGGGCTGAAGGCTGGCTTTAAATGTCATCTGCTAGTTTTTATATGGGTGAGAATGTGCAATAGACAGAGAAGAAAAAATAATTGTTTTTTGTTGTTGTTGTTGTTTGTTTGTTTGTTTAAGAATATGTTCTATTGAATGCGAAAAAATAATTCTTTTCATCCATTTATTTATTTAAGGTTGTTGTGAATGCGCTCTTGGGAGCTATCCCCTCAATCCTGAACGTTTTGCTCGTCTGTGTTGTCTTCTGGCTCCTGTTTAACATTATAGGAGTAAAACTACTCGGAAAAAAGTTTTGGAAATGCACACTGAAGATAGGAAACATCAGTGAAATTAAAAACAAAACTGACTGTTTAAAAAATAATGGAACATGGGTGAATAATGCTGTAAACTTTGATCACGTTGGAATGGGATACTTGGCTCTTCTCGAAGTGGTAAGTTCTCTAAGAACATGCTCAGTTTCAATTTCTTCAAGGAAAGAGCAGCCCAACCACAGGATGCTACTGCACTTCGGTTTATCTCACTGAAATTGGGGATTTTTTAAGCTTAAATAAATATTTTTCATCTCTATGAGCTGCTCAGTTCCTCATAAAGAACACTTTAGTGTGTGCATCTTTGTGTTAAAATCAAGCACACTGTTTCATGGCTTTTTGATTTTGTTTTAGTTTTGATAAGCATACTAAGCCTGAAACAGTCTGATTGTTATTGGATTTAAATTAGTCTCATTTTCTTTAGACTAAAAGTTAGTCCCACACTGGGTAAGAGAGAAGGAGCATGGTGGTGCTGCTTATATTGTCTGTTATTATATAAGTCATGAAGAGTACGGATGCTAATTTACTGATCTTCCCAGTACCACAACAAAGGAGATAGAAGCACTTTTTAAAGTGGTTGTTATCCTCATGTCCTGTCTAGATTAAGTTCTTTGCCCTACATCCTCCACAGCCTTCTAGAATTCTGCAGAATGGCTAAAAATTGCAGGAAATAATCATTTGCTGTTCATCTTACACTTGTTTTCTTCCTTTTTGGATATATTTGCTAATTAAACTGAAACTTTTGCTGTTTTCCAAGAAGTACAGAATTTACAAAAAGCTCAACTTAGAGTGAACTATAAAGGACGTTTCACAGGATGCACACCCAGTTTGTCTTTTGAAGGACATTATTTTTTTTTTTTTACTAAACTCCAATGAATCATACAGCCAAGCAGATCTTTAGAACATTTTTATAGTACTCTGCTCACTTTTCCTCAACAGTTAACATATTCATACTTGTTCAACCAAAAATTTTAAGTTATTTTATTTTAATGAGAAGAAAATTAATTATGCAATTATTTTTAGGCAACTTTTAAAGGTTGGATGGACATTATGTATGCAGCAGTGGATTCACGTGAGGTACGTCGCTAAAATGAAATTAACTTATTTTTCCTTTCCTTCTTTACCTTTTTATACATACAATTCACTTTTTCAACTTTGTTTGCATTATAAAGTCCAGAAATACATGCAGATGAATGCTTCAAGCTATGTCATTACATAACATTACATAACAATAATCCTGAGAATACCAAATGCCTGAAACTTAGATGAAAGTAAATTGGTCAAAATAGTGATGCTACAGAAAAGCCAGCATACTTTATCAAGAATGCAAGGGCAAGATGTTGCAAGTTTTATACAAGTTTTTTTCTGGAAATATAATTGAGAAAGTCTTGGAAGCATTATGCCTCTGAAGCAAATTTCCTTTTTTAAAAATGTATACAGTAGCATTAAAAGAGCATGCATGTTTAGCAGGTATTTCTAGAGGTTTCTTCCCTATGTTTGATATTCTTACTATTTCTTCCCCATTTCTGTGTGCTGTTTCTCACTCTTACTAGTACAGTATGATTTAACTTTTTACATGTTTAATTTAATTGCCTTTTCCTTATTCATGCAAACACTAATTGTGAAGTGGCTGCTAATTAAAAATAAGGTCATTCCTTGTAGGGCTGTTCATAGTGAGCTGGTATTTTAAAAATGCTTCTTGTCTGGGATAGCATTCAGGAGGATGGCAATTCACCGAATTGTTTTAGCCTGAGTTGTTTTTCTCATCTAGGCATTCAGAGTATTCCTTCTGATTGGAATTAATTATCTATTATTTAAGAGTAAGAATTTTTGCTAGAGCAAGGTTTATGCATCTTCATTTGTAATTACCTTTACATACAGTCACAAGACAGAACAAGACAATTGTTCTACTTGTACATGTAAATAAAGTTTTAAATATGCATAAATAATCTATTGATCCTGACAATAAAAAGGTTGGTTGTTATAAATTTTGGAAATGACATAGCTGTTACTATCCAGTTTTTACTAATATTGTTTTGCTGTTTGGATTTTTTTTTTTAACAGATAGATGAGCAGCCAAGCTTTGAAGCATTCTTACCCATGTACTTTTTTTTTGTGATTTTTATTATTTTTGGATCTTTCTTCATGCTGAACCTTTTCATTGGAGTGGTGATCAGCAATTTTAACAAACAAAGGAAAAAGATAAGTACTGTATGAACTAATTTAGGGTCTCTTGTAATCCTTATTTGATTAACTGTATGTTTGTTTGACATCTAGATATCTAACATTTTCAGATAACTATTTGACTGGAGAAATTTAAAATAAAATTTAGTCTTGTGTTTCAGGTTTTCAAAATAGGATTCTTGTTGCTAGCTCATGCTTAGGCATTGCTTGGTAATTTTCCTTCATTCAGTAATTTACCTGTAAATCCTGTTTACATGATAGGTCCTTCTGTTTGCTCTAAGTGGAAGGATGGGGAGAAGGGAGTAGATAGTTTTAGAGAAGTCAAAAAAAGTGTTACATACACTTTGCTACAGCAGACTGGAATTCTTTTCTTCTGCTTTGAGGATTAATTTTGGAGAACAGAATAACTCTTTTTGCTGAGAGTAAACACCTAACAAATGTGGTAAGGATAGTCAAAACCCATGACTGCTAACGGGAGAAGTAGCCACTGCTTTCCTGGTAAAGAAACTTGAAAAGGTCTTCTTAATCAGAACTTATTCTAAATTAGCTACATTTTAAAAATCTGGTCTTCAATAAAGTACTCTACAGATTAATTTACTGCGGTTTTTAAAAAATTCTGTGGTGAGATCCATGCCATGGTCCCAGAAAGAAGACAACTATTTGTTAAAGTCCATGAAACATCGATTGCTTGCTCTCCTCATAGTTCCTCGATTACCTATTACTTTTATTCAGTAAGAAATTGAAGGAAAAATCTTGGAATGGAAAACACACCCAGAGAAAAGAAACAGTCAACCTTCCCAGGTATACTTCAGCTTCTTTGTGCCAGAAGATAATACAAAGCATCTGGAGCCTTATTTATTATCAATAAATATGTTGACTGAGTTCAATCGAGGTTTAATCAGTCCCTGATTCATTTAGGGACTGAATGTGCCCAGAATATTAAGGGCAACTGAGTCAATTAATCTACTTGGAAGTCTTAAAACCACTAAGCATTTTGCTCATTAAAAATATACCACAAAAGCATACTGACAGGAAGTTTACAAGTTCAAGGTGCATGTTTGGAAAACAGAATCTCCATAGGATCAATTTAGTTATTTCCATAGGCTGACTTACACACGAAGTGTGAAAGAAGTACTGCCTTAGGTAGAGATAGATTAAAAAATAAAATAAAATAAGGTGCACAAGAAATTTTTCTGCTCTCTGCACCAGAATCACTTGAGGTGATTCTCCACCTATATTCTGATCTCATGAGACCCCCCCTGGAATGCTGTGTTCAGCTCTGTGCCCCCAGCACCAGAAGGACGGGGACCTGTTGGAGTGAGTCCAGAGGAGGCCACGAGGATGCTCAGAGGCTGGAGCACCTCTGCTGTGGAGCCAGGCTGAGGGAGTTGGGGTTGTTCAGCCTGGAGAGGAGAAGGCTCCGGGGAGACCTCACAGCGGCCTGCCAGGGCCTAGAGGGGGCTGCAGGAGAGCTGGGGAGGGACTCTTGGTCAGGGGGTGTGGTGGTAGGACAAGGAGTAATGACTTTAAACTAAAGAAGGTTAGATTTAGATTAGATATTAGGAACAGATTCTTCACTAGATTGAAGTGAGGCCCTGGCCCAGGCTGCCCCCAGGAGCTGTGGCTGCCCCATCTCTGGCAGTGCCCAAGGCCAGGCTGGATGGGGCTGGGGGCAGCCTGGGCTGGTGGGAGGGGTCCCTGCCCATGGCAGGGGGTCAGGATTAGATGGGCTTTGAGGGCCCTTCCAACCCAATCCATTCTATGATTTTATGGTTCTATGAATTTACATTGAATTTTCAGAGATTTTGCTGGAACGATTGGAAGTGCACATGCCCTACAAAACATTGCTACAGGTTTGTTTTATAAAATGCTAATCATTCCATGATTTTTTGAGGGCTTCTCCTGGATACTTGATTCAAAGTGATTGGTAGGTAGTACAGATGGCATAGATGGTACTAGGAAAAGTACCAGAAATTTGCAATAAAGATAATCCCATAGAACTTGGTCCCAAAGTGCTTACTCATAATCCTCCATTGACTTTCTAGCCCAGCCACATGCTCTTTTCCTACCTTTCCCAAAAATATAAATGAAAAGTATTTTAATTATTGATGAGTCTTAGGTCATTGTTAAAATATGAAATAGATTTATAAAAACATCAGAAAGGCTCTTACGGTTGAGGAATCTGATTCAGGAATACTGAGTGGACTAGATTTTCACAAACAAATGTTGATCATTTTTTTTCAGTACACCTTTTCAAATAACAAGGGGAAAAGGAGAAATACTGAAGAAACATTTTTTTTTTTCTGTGTTGTCTTAAATTCCATTTAGAACAGCTGTAATTCACTTTTTTATATGTAGATAAACTTGCTGGTATTTATTTAGTTGACTGTTTAAATTTCTACTGAACAATAGTAATTTTCCCCTTTACTTAGGTGGAAAAGATCTATTTTTAACTGAGGAACAGAAAAAGTACTATAATGCCCTAAAAAAACTTGGATCCAAGAAACCTCAAAAACCCATCCCAAGACCACTGGTGAGGCCATCCTAAATAGAATGTGGTATCAAATATAAAGATGGTGACCATATTTAATCCAAGCAAGCAGGCATCTGGAAATAAAGTTATGAGTTAGAGATGATCATCATCCTCATTCCATATAGATATTCCATAATCTTCCTTACGGATTACTCTTTTTTTTTTTTTTTATTTCCATCTAATGCAGTCTTTCCTTGTGGGTATTAATGTAAGGCAATTTACAGCCTATTTATTCATATGTACAGACTATTTATAAAAGTTTAATATCAAAAGTATTTGCTATTCATACCATAATCTTGGTTGCTTACATTGCATGATATTGCTTCTGCAACTAGATGGGATTATTGCAGGAGAATAAGTAAGGAGTAGTACATGCTACTCATTATTTACTTTTAAATCATCTTACTCTTTAATTCCTCTAGTTTCTAACTTTAATTCCAGTCGAGTTCATATGTTAACTCTTCAGTGTTTTTCTTGCTTATGACTTTTTAATTTGAATTGCTTACACTAAAATGTCTGCTTCAATAAGTATTACTATAAAAAGAGCAATCACAAAGTACTCCAAATATTTTCCTGCTAAATAATTTTTTTCTAAAGAAACGCAGTTGCATGATAGCTGAAAATACTTGGCCAAGTACTGAGTGTTTTCCTTGAATGTCTAAAGAAAACACCTAAAAATGCTTTTGGTACCTTATTATTAAGCTTATATTCTCTTAAATTCCCTTTCTAAGCAAAATTTACAGATTAACTTTTGATTGTTGCCTGGGTCTTAGAAGTAGCATTAATCAGTTCTCTCTCTCCACAGAATATGTTCCAAGGATGTCTCTTTGATATAGTATCACACAAAGCATTTGACATTAGTGTCGTGACTCTCATCTGTCTAAATATGGTTGTCATGATGGCAGAAAATGACAATGAAGCTGTCAAGAATGTTCTTAAAAATATCAACTATTTTTTTGTGGCAGTATTTACTGGGGAATGTGTCATAAAAATACTAGCCCTGCGACATTATTTCTTCACCAGTGGCTGGAACATATTTGATTTAGTTGTTGTGATCCTCTCACTAGCTAGTAAGTATCATCTGCTAATAATTTGTCTTACCAGTACTAAAACAAATTTCAGTATGAAGTTACCACTGACATGTATCTGACAAACAAATTCCAGATCCAGTGTACTTTTTCAAACCATATTCTAAGTGGTTACTTCTAAAATGTTATATGTTGTTTTCCATTATATTTTTCCAGATATATATTAAAAGATAAATGGATAGTTTCCTTTCATCTTTCTTCTCCTTTCTTTTCTCTATCCTTCCTCTTACTCTTCCTTCCTTTAAAAAGTATGAGTTTTATTAAGCAATTTACAGAATAGCAATTTAATGCAGCAACATCTTTTCTAAGTTGTTATACTTAAACAGTGCTCTTCATAATGTTTTTATACTTTTGATTTGCAAATAACCACATTAACTGTCATTTTCACAGTAGAAGTAAATCCAGGTTAAAATATATTTGTATGAAAAATGGGAAACTTCTATCTCCTTTTCCAGGACTTTCTTTTAAGAAGCCAGATCACAAGGGCTGATTAAGAAAGTTCGGGAAAGTTGAGTTGCTCAGCACCATTATAAGTCTACGTGACTATTTGTGGTTGTGGAAAATCTTATTAGAACCTGTTTAGTTTTTGTTGTTGTTGTTCTTTTTGAAATAAGACTAGGTGTTTGTCATTTTCTCAGAAGAGTCATGTATAAGTTTAAGATTCTTGTGGAGTTTATTTGGTCTGTTTGGTCTGTCAGGATTAGGTTTTATCACAGAAAAAAGGAGACATGAAAGAGTTCTCTGCTTTGTCCCTAATCACAATACCCCTTTGCTATCCCATGACATCCAGAAGAATGCAGATTCCTAGGTCTTCTGTTTGTAATCATACATTACTTCTGAGTTCCTGACGGTGACAGTAGGGTTGCAGAATGAGGTGTGATGGAAGACTAATAGTGAAGACAATTTTCCTTTATTTTATTTTTGATCTTCTCTGATCTCATTCAAATACAAAGCATTAATGAAAGTCTTAATGTTTAGCATGTGGCCTGGGCCAACAGCTAGGAGATGAGCCCCAGGACAGGAGCTGAATGGATTAAAAAGGATTTTTTAAAAGTACTTCAGCAATGCATAACTTCATGCACTGGATTACAGAAATCTGTGAGGATGCAGTTTCCATACTATACATAAACTTGGTACCTCTGTAAAGATATCTAGAGATATTACAATTTGTTTTGTTTTTCCTAAGCTCTTTCATAAGCAATTGCAGTAGTGATGATAATGTTTTTATGGAAAGTGATATAATATGATCAGTGATAATGTTGATTACTTTCAATACCTGAAGCACAGAATATAACAAAGTGAACATAAATATGGAATTTCATTGATGTGGCTTGACAACATTTTGGTTTCTTTTTCTTTTCAAAGCTATTGGACTTGCTGAAGGCTTTTCAAGCTTCTTCTCTCCCACGCTTCTGAGAATTTTTCGTTTGGCACGAATTGGACGAATCCTGAGATTGATTCGAAAAGCTAGAGGAATTCGAACTCTTCTTTTTGCATTATTGATGTCTCTACCTGCTCTGTTCAACATTGGTCTTTTGCTTTTCCTGGTTATGTTCATTTATGCTATTGTGGGCATGACAAACTTTGCCTGTCTTGGCTGGGAAGATGGGATTGATAACCTTTTCAACTTTCAAACTTTTGAAAGTAGCATACTCTGTCTCTTCCAAGTTATAACATCAGCTGGCTGGGATGGTCTTTTGAGTCCTCTGATAAAAGAACCTGCATCATGTGCTCCCAACTTAAATATAACAGATAAAGACAGCAATAGTTGCAGAAATAAGGTCGTTGGTATCACATTTTTTGTAAGCTATGTCATTATATCATTTCTCATTGTTGTAAATATGTACATAGCTGTCATTTTAGAGAACTTCAGTGTCGCCACTGAAGAAAGTGCAGATCCGCTTTGTGAGGATGACTTTGATATGTTTTATGAAACCTGGGCAAATTTCGATCCTCAGGCAACACAGTTTATTGAATATTCTGCTCTTTCAGACTTTGCAGATGCACTGGCCGAACCTTTACGCGTTCCAAAGCCAAATACAATTCAGCTCATATCGATGGACCTCCCTATAGTGAGTGGAGATAAGATCCACTGCTTGGATATCTTACTTGCTTTCACTAAAAGGGTCTTAGGAGAATCTGGGGATTTGGATAGTCTGGAATTACAGATGGAAGAAAAATTTATGGCTGCCAATCCATCAAAAGTTTCCTACAAGCCAATTACTACAACCCTTAAAAGAAAACAAGAGGAGGTGTCAGCTCTTGTTATTCAAAGGGCCTTCAGGAGGCATTTGATGCAGCGTTCTTTGAGACACGAATCTTTCTTATGCCATCATAAACATTGTAACAGTGCTGTCTTTGAACAAGAGACACATGAGAAGGAAGGTCTTATTGCATCAATGCTTAATGGAAATTAAGGTAGGAAGATAGACAAATCACAAACTAAATCTTCTATATCTCTCCCTTTATTTTATGATAATATTGCTGAAACAGATAGTGATAATGTAGACACATAGTTTAGCCCAGGGTGCAGCATTTTTATTAAACCAATACGAATTATTTTGAAATGGAGAAAGTCTTCAAATGCTAGTAATTGGATGAAGAAAATATCCTTAATTTACAGTAGTTATAGTATCCTTTAGGTATTGTGATTGTTCAGTTTTGCAAATGCTCCTTCAAGTAAGTAGAATTTGCACAACTATGTAATAAATATTAGAGGAAAATCAAACCGTGGATTTTTTTTTCCTCAGCTACTGGAGTTGGTGTGTTAATTTTTACTTCTGTCATTTTTGTATTACTTCATATTTCTGTTATTATGGGAGAAATCTTACAAGATCAGTTGTAATTTTAACATGATTAATAGGCACACAAGGCTGTAGAACAATGTGTCTTCAGAAATAAAGCCTGGTACGAAAAATTGCTTATTGTGGGAAAATGAAATAATTACTGCATTTTCTGTGAAGGAGCTCACTTAGGACACTTAAATATAATCAGTCACTGATTTCTAGATTGCCTGAGACCATCTTTCTCCTAATTCCTTTGGGAGTATTCATTTACGCTTATGAATTTGAGTTATCTTTACCTGTGCACCTAAACAGATTTAGGAAATCATCCTCAGGTGACTATGCTTGAAAGTTATACATAGCTTGTTCTTTGTATTCCGTCATCTATGTCATTGATAAAGATGTTGAAGAGCACCAGTCCCAAGACTGAACCCTGAGGGACACCACTTATGACCAGCCTCCACCCAGACATAGAACCATTGACCACAACCCTTTGACTGTGACCAGCCAACCAATTCTTTATCCACCTAACAGTCCATCCTTGAGATCCATACCTCTCCAATTTAGAGAGAAGAATGTGGTGAGAGAACATATCAAAGGCTTTGAAAAGCCTATTCATTAAATCCTGAAGTTAGGTAAACTTTGCTTAATGAGATCCTTCAAACGGAATGATTATAAGCACTGCATGTCAGAACCTACACTTAGTAGTACTGTGTCTACTACACTTAGTAGATAGACCTTTTTAAGGAAGCTATGGGGAAAAACTTTTTCTCCTTCACGAAAAGTAGGGCTAAAAAAATAGCTCTGATGGCTCTGATGATTCTATTGCTCAGAACACCCAAAGGGCTGTCCCTGAGAGAAATCATATTTTGGAACTTTTCCGTTTTGTGAAAGGTCAAATATATATCATGCAAGACTGATGATACCTGCCTTCATGTTCATGTATCTTATATAATAACAGTAAAATGTTAGAAGCCCATTTAACACATCTTGTACTTAAGAGCTTTAAAGCATGTTAAGCAATTCATGTGTTTTGCATTGACTCTCCAGGAATAATAAATTTTAATCATTATGGAAATTAAATAATCTCTGCATGGCAGGCTGGAGAAATGAGCTGACAGGAACACCATGCAGTTCAACAAAAGCAAATGCTGAGACCTGTACCTGGAGAGGAGAAATCTCATGTACTAGTAGATGCTGAAAGCCAGATGGCTGGAAGTGATGTTTGCAGAAAAAGTATTGGGGATCATGTAGACATCATCCTTGGGGTTGTTCAAGGAAAGGTTGGACATGGTGCTTAGGGACATGGTTTAGTGGGTGACATTGGTGGTAGGGGGGTGGTTGGACCGGATGATCTTGGAGGTCTTTTCCAGCCTGAATGATTTTATGATTCTATGTTACACTGACGAGAGGCTAGAGCCTGAGCTGGAAAAGGTCATGTGGAACATGTTGAACAAGGTAGATAAGGCTGGAATTTGCAAAGTCCTGCAGTTTTGCCACCTAACTTAACCCATAACAGTGGCCTAAAAGAAAGCTGGAGAGGGACTCTATCAGGGAGTGTAGCGACGGAACAAGGAATAATGGCTTTAAACAAATGGAGGGGAGATTTAGATTAGATGTGATGTGAGGAAGAAATTCTTCACTCAGAGCACAAAGCGCACATGGAAATTATGGCTGAAGAAGCACCTTCCTCCTGTTCTTTTCTGTAACTTAATTTTAATTACCTAAAAACCAGTGTTAAAAATAAACCCAGGGCACAGGATGGGAGGTGGAGGGTAGTCCCTGTGGCCGAGGGGCAGCCTTTCTCTCTGGCAAGCCAAATGGCCTGGGGAGCCAGCCCCAGAAAAGGGGCCCTCAGCCCCCCAACCCTCCTCCTTCCTCCACATGAGGGCATCTTCCAGGCCGCTCCCAACACAGCCGCCTTTGGCCACGCGTGGGCCACTCCATCACAGAGGCTTGCTGAGGTCACAGTGGCCACCACTGCCCCACCTTTGCTCCGGGCCCTATAAAACAGGACCCCTGCAGCTGGCCCACCACTCGCTGAGCTTCGAGGCCCTCTGACAGCCAGCTTGTGTGGCGGGAAGAAGAGCAGAAGCAGGGAGGCGAGAGGCAGCCCTTCTTGGTGTGAGGACAGCAATGCAGTCCAAGGAAGCACCAAGGAAGGCAGCTAACGAGAAGAAGTGTCATGGGCAGAGGGGTAGCACCTGCAGCACAAGAAACACCAGTGCCCGAGGTACCTCTGGCACCCAGCCCACAGACACTTACAGGCGGTACCACTGGTACCGCAGCGACGCGGGGAACAGGCCGCCCCCTCAGCCATACAGCAGCAGGGGGCCTGGGCCTTCCCAGTGTCATAATGGTGGCATGGAGCGAAAGCAGGAGCGTCAGCTGGACAGCCGCGGGGAGCAGAGGCGTGCCTGTCGTCCAGAATACAGCGTGGGACCCAGCCATGGCCGTAAAACAGACGGCAGCGTCAAAACCATGCATGGGAATGAACTGGACAATGGCATGGGACCTGTGCGTGGAACTGGACGACCCCCTGGTGCGGCACCCTGGCCTGAAAACATTCCCGATGGAAGGCATCCTGTTTGGGCAGTCCCAGGCAAGGACTGGCTTGTCCTCCTGCCAAACACCGTGGAGCCCATGGAGCTGGGTCCACCAGAAGAGGCGGAGGAACCAATGGAAGTGGATCCACCTCGGCCAGATCAGACCTGGGACTACCCTGGCATGTCTTCGCTCTCTGCCATGAGAGAGCACAAACAGCATCGCAGGAGTGCCCGGCCAGCTCCCTACTCGTCGCTCAGGCTCCATCCCAAGCATTAGCTTGGAGCCACCAAACACCACAGACATCCTGCAGGCTTACCTGCGAGGTGTCCCGGCAATAAACCACTCTGTTGCCAATTCTCAGGCATTGTGTGAGTGCTTCTTTCCCATCCCGCAGCCCTTGTGCAAGAGGTGGCATCCCTTCTGCACAGAGCCTCGAGGAAGAGAGCACAAGAGAAGACCCAGCTTCCTTCAGGCTGCTGTGCTGGGGTGACAGGAGGAGTCCCCGAGGGCCACCATGGACCCTTAACACTTGTGAAAATAGACTGAGGGGTGAAAATAGTAGTGTGTAAGTGATTATAGGTGGCTAATTTCTTATATTAGGAGTGAGTTTCTGTATCTGAGTAATTGGAGAAGGCTGAGGTACTCAGCAACTTCTTTGCCTCGGTGTGCACTGGTAGACGGGCTTCCCAAGTCTTTCATTTCCCTGAACCTGTAGATGGAGGCTGGGGGATCAAAGTCCCACCCACTGTAAGTGAAGAGCAGGTTCAAGACCACCTGATGAATCTAAACAGGTACGAGTCTATGGGACCTGATGACATGAATCCCAGGGTCCCGAGGGAACTGGCTGATGTAGTTGCCAAGCCTCACTCCATCATAGTTGAAAAGTCCTGGCATTTGGGCGATGTCCTTAGTGAGTGGAAAAATTGAAATGTCATGCCCCTACTCTTCAACAATTAAAGAACTGAACAAAGAACACTACTCTTCAACAATTAAAACAATTAGGAGAGATTTCTTCTCAGAAAGAGTGGCCAGGAATTGGAATGGGTTGCCCAGGGAAGTGGTCGAGTCACCGTCCCTGGGGTTGTTCAAGGAGAGGTTGGACGTGGTGCTTAGGGACATGGTTTAGTGGGTGACATTGGTAGTAGAGTGATGGTTGGACCAGATGATCTTGAAGGTCTTTTCCAACCTTAATTTTTCTATGATTCTATGATCCGGTGTAGGAGAACTGTGATAATAATGGTTGCAAAGATCAAAGGATTTTGTGCAAGAGGTATTGTTTCAACCAAATTTTAAGAATTACTGTACATAAAATTACACCATTACACTTCATCCAAATGTCTTGGAAAGTATTACTTAGTAATCTGCAAAAGACTTCATGGTATTGTTAAAAGACAATGTTTTTTAAAGGTAGCAAAAATATGTATTTCATTGTCTCTGAAAAAAACAAACAACACACATTTATGTATGAGCATATATTAATAATTACTTTTTTTTTTTTTAATCAGATGAGCTGATATAGTTGTCTCAGAATTACTAATGAAGTAGGACTACTTTAGGTTATTTAATAAAAAGTTCAGATGCATATGTAGTTTTGTCTGTTTTGTAAGAGGTATCTTATCCTTCAGTTTCAGTTTATTACAACACATGATCTATTTTAGAGGGTAGAACCACAGTAATATAAATTTCCAAAAATAGCTACCTATTAGGACAAGATAAGTGCAAATGTTTTACTTGTTACAGGGAATCAGAAGAGATTTAGCAGTCTTAGGACAACTACAGCAGGAACAGTAAGGTAATTACTCAATTTTTACTGTCATTTCCTGTACTAGACACTATTAAAATATGACAGATAATCAAATCTAAGCTATTTGTAGGACAAATAAAGGCATGTCAAAGCTAAGAGTTAGTGGGTTTAGATACAGTATGGTTTGAACTAGCTTTATTACTTCCAGAACAGTTTACATTCAGAAAAAAAAAAGTTGACAGAGACAACTCATGAATTTGTACTCAGCATCAAGCACACTGGGCAATATGATGCAGAGGGGCTTGGTTGGTGTGCTTGGGACCAGCTCCTGTCCGGCACAGGTTGCTTTTGTGCAGGCAGTGCAGAGCAATGCTTTTGAGGCGAAACTATTTATTCTGTTTGGTGTGAGCTGCAATGAGCTGTCAGCTTTTGTTCAACATTGAGGTACCATTAGATGGCAGCATTTACTACACTTTAGAATATGGCCAGTCAAGTGAAACAGATGACAAATTTGTACACTTCATCATGGAAGTATTAAATTAATTGTAAGTAACTTGGATAATAATTTAATATATATATATATATATATATTTTTTTTTTTCCTGGGCTCTCAAGTCAGCCACGATTCTTGGTAGGTGCTTGTTTGTTGACTGTGTTCTGGTTTTTGCACGACAGATTGACAGATCTTGATCGTTGTGATATACTGCCTTCTGAACATGTCTGTCCTCCTGCACCAGTGGATCCTCCAGGGAGCAGTTTTATTTGTTATCTGTTACTTTGAACAGAAGGAAAATTCCTTCCTGATTCTCAATCTAGCAATACAATATCTAAAGTTTTTCTTTAGACAGATGTACTCCCTCAGTTTATCTCCAATTTGACAAATTGAAACACAACTTTCTATTGCTCTGCTACCAAGAACTAGTCATAAATTATTATAAATCAAATTCCATGTCTAGTACAAATTAATGCAGCTGAAGTACTTTCAGAGGGTTCGTCAACGTAAGAGACATATTGGAGTAAGTCCAGTGGAGGACCACCAAGATGGCGAAGCATGTGGCTTATGGAGAAAAGCTGAAAGATTGGTTTGTTTAGTCTTAAGAAGAGGTGAAAGGATAGGTCTTAGTTCTGACTTCAGCTACCCAATGGGTAGTTATAGAGAAGTGAGAGTCTTTCAGGGGTACACAGTGATACAGTCAAGAGGCACAAGTTACAACAAGGGAAGAGCTGGTAAGATGTTAGAAAAAAAAATCCACGCTGTGGGTGGATAAACATTGGAACAGATCACCCAGAAATGTTGTAGAATTTCTGTCCTTGGAGAAAATCAAAAAATGACCAGAGAGGACTCTGAGCAACCTGATCTAACTTCAAAGTTGAATCTGTCTTTCCATCTGGATCTGCCTTGGCTTGGGTTGAATGAATTTCAGCTTGCTCTATAACTCCAAGACAGTAGTCACATGCTTTTCAGACTTTAATTTTATGGGCACACAAGACTTATCCTCCTGATTCAACAGACATTTATATCATTTATACCATACAGGGATCTGAGTCAATACAAATCTGTGTGGTTTGGGGTATGCAGTTCTAGGTTCTCTTTATGATAGGGTGACAAAGACAGCAAATTAACAGGAGATTTCTTGTCCATCCACCTCTGGGATCCAAAATAATAAGAGTTCTCTGAAACTCCTACAACAGATTTCTTTCTGAGAGTTTCTTCAGTAATCCCATCCGTTATAAATATTTTGATAAAGATATTGAGTGGTTTCAGAGCTGAATGCCGTGGCAAAAGTTTAGGCTCTTTGCTCTGCCAATTCCAAAGAAAATATGTGAAGGCATCAACTTAGTAAGTGGTTTTATTGATCTGCAGGGACTTTTGAAAGAACAATAGAGATGTTTTGGCAACCCCTCAGGAAAATATAGCTGTTTGGGCAAATCTGTTGCAGTTGTCTGCTTCATGGTTCCATGGAGCTAAGGCAAGGTGTGCCAAGCTGATTTTGATAATGGTCATTACTTTAATGCAGAACTACAAGTGGTTTGGGCAAATTGAGGGCAATGCAGTTTCCTCTTCTCTCCAGGATCCAGGGGGATTGGCGTAAGTACGAGCATTCAAAGGTTAGAGGATTCATAGGTTAGACTAACCACAACAGCTGCCCTACTCTCCTGTCCAAACACTGTGTAGAATTTGTCCCCAAAGATCTATTAAAGTACTCACAAGAAAAATCAACTTTTATCCTAGTTTTCTTTTGGTCACATCGTTTTTGAAACTAAGAGAGTAAACCAGAGATAGAATTTTAGTAGTGGTCCTACTATACTACCAGTCTTAGCATTCTCTGAAGAGTTTATCAGCAGATATTTCATACCACTACTCTAGCTATCTTTTTTTTTTTTTTTTTTTATGTGGCTATGGCTGGAAGAATCAGTTACTGTAATAACACAGGCATAATGAGGCAAATATAATAGAAAGTTATCCCTTTGTTCATTTGATATCTCTCTCTTGCTGTTGCTGCTAGCGAAGCTTGCAACTGTTAGAGCCAAGGAACTGTGTACGAGGACAGATTCCTCCAGATCTGTACAAAAAAACTGCCCCAAGCACTTCCAGCTGCTGCTTTCCCCCACTTCTGGACAACACCTAGAGAAAATTTCTCCCTCTTTTCAATGGAATATCAGTAAATTTCAGTCCAAATAGCAGCATCAGGACGCCACGACAGCATCTTCAGAAAATGGCATTCTGTTCCTCCCTATATGGATGTAGGGCCCATTGCTCATTTCTCAGGCTCATTGACATCCCATTCAATATAAAACTTGTGCTTATGTCCATTATGTCCACCTTACTGATCATATTCTCAGCTTCCTCTTATAAATTGTTTTGTCTATGTAACTAAAAGAGTAGACTAAAAGAGTAGTCTAAAAGACTAGAGAACATCAGATATAATGGGTTATAGTTAAGGTCTCCTACTGTCGCCTAAGTAGGGGCTTCATCCCTTAACAAACAGCCAATCATTCAGATGGCAAACATCCAAAAAGCCATATAGGAAAGAGAGAACTTTAATGTAAAAGCATGGATAAAATCAGTGGAAGTTGCACTTTCTCATACACCTGGGAACCCACCAACAAGCTACAAAGCCATAGGAAAAACTAGGTTTTGTTAATTCTGCTGCACACGTGACCAGTTGGTATTTATTTGAGAATGCTATTTCTATAAGTATGTTTGCACTCTTTGTTTTGATCAGTTTACAGAACGGAGTTTCAGACTGAGACTGGCTTGTGTTTAAATGCTTAAACTGATGTTCTTCTTCAGCCCTAATCATCTCAAATTAAAATGTTTTTTTAAAAAATGAAAACTTAGTGTTATTTTTTTTTCTTTATGTAAGATTGTTTCATCATGCTCATGGCAACACAGATGTATATACTTGGCTTCCAAGAAAGAATCTTGTTGCTTCTTAAGTTGGTATCACCCACTCCATTTTCCACATTTACTCCACAGTCAGTCCAGGGCAAAGGTATTTTCTTCCTGTGTGGCTGACTAAGAAATCCCTATAATGGAAGAAGGCTCAAAGGCAATGGCCCCACAAAGACTGAGGAACAATGCAGGGTGTCACTGATCACAACTATTGCTGACTTTATCTCAACACAAAGGTATATGTGGCTCAGCCCAACAGAGTATAAAAATGTAAGAACTAGCAAAAGACTTTGAAGGAAAGTGATGGGCTTGAGCTGATTTCAACACACATAATCCTTCCTAGTGCCCAGCATCATCACAGTGACAATATTATAGAGTGGTAAAGGGCATCACCTTGGTACTATGACTGAACTGTGTATTACAATTGCTATATTTTGCTACCTGTAACTTAAATTTGAAAGGTCATTTCATTATATTTTGTATCACTCTGCTAAATCAAAAATCCTGTATAACATCAAATATCTTCAAATAAGTAAAATTGGTATTAAACACCATGCCCTACACACATGGAATATCTGAAAGGATTCTGGCACCCTGGCACGGCTGTTTTTCTTTCTACAATAATCCAAAGTCAAGAATATAAACAAGCAAACATTTAGAACAAGGCTTTTCTGTTTGTTAAAGATAGGTCAATTATGAAAGAAAAAAAAAAAAGAGATTTTTGAACCCATTTGCTCACCTTAATGGTTACAGAGACAATTACAACAATCATCTTCATTTAAGGTTATAAATTTTGTATGTTTATCTATGTATACAGAAGCAGGTATTTTAATTGCAGTGCAAATAAATTAACTTCATAATGTTTTATGGCATGTCATGAATAATATATAAGAAGTAAAGTGAGATCTAACTTCATATTTCCTGGTTTGGTGATAGTGATTAGTAGATTTGAATACTAAATCTAGCTGTACTAAAGAACAAAACAGTGGGCTTGACTGGCAGAAGCTTTCATTTCCAAGTGTCTCATCACTGTCCCAATCACATCTCAAGAGAGCACACTGTCCAGTGAGTCACTTCTTACTGGGAAATGCCACAGTTCAAACCCAACTTTGTGGCCACTGCTTAAGCAGTGCTCATATTTCATAGATTTAACCAGAGGGGTACTATAAATGTCCGTGGACTAGCAAGCCAATTCTTCACAAGACCCTTTGGCTTTCTGAAGATGATTCAGTAAACCTGCTCCTCTATGTGGAAGTATTTCTTCCTCTTCCCTGGCAGTGCCCAAGGCCAGGCTGTATGGGAGTTTGAGCAGCCTGGGCTGGTGGGAGGGGTCCCTGCCCATGACAGGGGGTTGGAACTGCATGGACTTTGAGACCCCTGCCAACCCAAACCATTCTGTGATTCTGTGATTCTACATTACCAAATGTCACTTCATCCTTCTTGTAAGGCTCTTCTCTTATTCCACTTTTCTGTGATGTTGAAGAACAAAGATATTTACTGGCTTTACAATGCTGCTGGCTTTGTGCCACGGCCAGTACTACAAAATGCAAAGTTGAATTGTTGAATTCCCAAGTCCTTTACTACAGTAGAGAAAAGTCTTTGACTGGCCTCAAACTCTCAGAAGAGAAATGGATTCTCAGAAATCTTACAAGATCTGCCCTTCCCAAACACTTAGCATTTGAATGATACGTGGTATCTGTACCCCAAATAATAAATAAAGACTCTCCTACTACTGCCCACTGTTCCAAGAGCACTGCTTGAACGTTCCTGTAAAGGCCAGTAGTTTGAAGATTTGGGGATGAAATCAAACCCAGCTAGTAACACTATCCTTTTTGTTTTTACTGGATTTTTAAGCCAAAGAGGCATATGGGCCAAACTGCTCACAAATGGGTGCTTTCCGTGTAAACAATGCAATGGTGGCTGCTCTAAGTTTTTTTGTGTGTGTGTGTGTGTGTGTCTGTGTGTGTGTGTGTGTGTGAACAATGTCAGGTTTTTCCTTCCTTAAAAAGTAATCCTTACCTAATGGCCCAGTTCTGGTATTATGACTTGATAATTCTGTTTGCAAAGGAAAAGATCCCGTATGTCAAAAGTCAACTCCTCTTGCTGAAAAAAATGGAACAGTTCAGTTTCAGTAACTGAATGAGATGCTGTATGACACTCATAGATAAATACAAGCCCTTCCTTCCTTTTCACCATCTTTCAGTGTTTTGCAAGCAACTGCATGATAAAATTGTTATCATTAAAACATGAGAATTAAATCACTATCTAAAAATCTTGTCCTGTATGTGTTTTATGTCTGGTATCTAGAAAATGTTTGTATTATTGTAAATAAATAAGAAAAGTGCATATAAAATTGCAAAAAAAAAAAAAAAAAAGTTGTGGTTACAAGACATTTCATTTACCTCAGGAAAAAAATGCATTTATATGTGCACATGCTTGTGAATTGTTAATGTTACAGCAAGCACCAATTCTAGTAAACAGATTGCCTGAATTTTCCTTTTAAGAGGATAATGAAGCTCACATGTCACCAGAAATATTAGGATGACTAACAGGTGAGACATTAATGTTATTTCAGATTATTACTACCTCTGGCCTTTATGCGATTTTGACACAAAAGCAGCTGTGGCTGACAAAGTGCAGGTGCTTAGAACATAACACATTTCTATAGCAGGAAGGGTCCTTTTGACCTTCCACTCGCATGTTCCCATTTCCACAAATTCAAATATCTTGTTTTAGCTTTAAAAGATGAGGGTGAGATGAATGTTAAAACAAATCCTAGATATTTTCTAATCTGTTTGTTGAATTTGATAGACCTTTAAAGCATGTTTTCTGAAAGGCAATTTCAGACATCTCTCTTAGCAGAGTCCAATTATGCATTGGCTGCAGCTCACTGTATCTATCAAAGTGTCACAGATGCTTTCATGTAGGCAATATATTGCTTTGTCAGACCCAAGAGAAGGGAAAAAAGAGGCACCCCAGAGTCTTTTCCTTAAGTAGGTGTTGAGCAAATTAGCCCCATTACAATTCAGCATGCATTAGTCCATTAAAGAGCAGGAGGAAGATTCCTTTGTGTAAATGACCAAATGGTCTCACTGTATATTAGTATTAGTCATTTCCTGTTATTCTTTGAAGAAAGTTCTTGATACGTGATATTTAAGAGATCTTAATTTCCAATGAGTGTAACTTTAAAAAATAATTTAATGAAATAACGCATTCCCATATATTTTAAAAGGTAATTAATTCTTTTTTAATATCATAAAATGAAATTACTTTTTGGCTCAAAGAACACAAGAATTTCTCAATTTGTAAACGCCCATGTAGTTATCCTATGATTAACGTGGCTCCTTGGATACAAAGCTGCTCTTCCTTCCCCAGATCGTTTCTACTGCTGTTCCCAGATTTTATGGTGAACCACATCAAAGAACAGGTATATGGGCCCTCAGCCAGAGGTCTCAGACGTCTCACTTGGAACGAGCATGCTCAAGTAAAACCAGCAGGCCTGGCCCCCGCAGGAAATGCTGTGCTTTGAGCAGAAAGATTTCGTACTTGGAGCAGCAGATTCAGCAATCAGGGACATGAAGAGACCTGTTTCATTGATGGCTGTCATAAAAGTGAAAAGAGGGTTCAGAGGAGGCCACAAGGACGCTCAGAGGCTGGAGCACCTCAGCTATGGAACCAGGCTGAGGGAGTTGGGGTTGTTCAGCCTGGAGAGGAGAAGGCTCCGGGGAGACCTCACAGCGGCCTGCCAGGGCCTAAAGGGGGCTGCAGGAGAGCTGGGGAGGGACTCTTTGTGGACAAGGGGGAATGGTAGTTTTGGATTAGATTATTAGGAATTAGATATTAGGAAGATTATTAGATATTAGGAAGGAATCCTTCACTCAGAGGGTGGTGAGGCCCTGTCCCAGGCTGCCCAGAGGAGCTGTGGCTGCCCCATCCCTGGCAGTGCCCAAGGCCAGGCTGGATGGGGCTGGGGGCAGCCTGGGCTGGTGGGAGGGGTCCCTGCCCACGGCAGGGGGTGGGATTAGGTGGGCTTTAAGGTCCCTTCTGATCCAAACCGTTCTGTGATTCTTCATTTTCATACCTTGGAGTGTCCCCTCAGCTGAACTACTGCTTTGGCTGTACAGCCATATAGTACAGGAGACTGGGAAACAAATCTAAATATGAGAATAACCCAACCACAAAATGAAAAGGACAGCTTTTAGCTCCAGTAAGTGCACACTTCTGGTCTGGTGTGCAACCATACCCTATGGAGCTAAGAGCAATGGTGTGCAGCAGAAGATAGATAGTCATGTTGCCAAAATAAATGCTAAAGCTGAAGTTATACACAAAGCTTCATTGTGTGACATAATCTCACATCATCCTGCAGGTTAATGACTTATTTTTGGTATGATTGGTAGAGCTATGCAAATAACCTGACTCAAGTGGCAGCAACAGTAAAGACAGACAGATTTGACAGATTTTTTTTTTTCTCCTTAGTGTTTAATTGGAAAATAATAAGCCCGCTCAGAAAAATCCCACCATTAAAATAGGGCTCTTCAGCAGTCTAGAGACACAAAGTTAGGAGGCTTTGCAGTAGTGAATTGACACCTTGGCTACAAAGTTTGCCTCTTCTCATTCTCTCCTGTTCCATTAGAAGTATAAGGTCAAATGAAAATGTACAAAAAAGGTGTAAAAATATTGTATGCTCAGTTCTCTTCTACCACAGACTACAAGAGCCCAACAAGGTTATCATCTGTCAAAAAAACTGCAAAATAGGAGGCAGAGATACTGAAGAAAGTCCTCATGGAAACATGTGATAGATGCAGAATTAAGATACCAAGATTATAAATGAAAAAGTGTAAATTCCTGCAGAAAACTCTTGAAGACAGTAGGCAGCAGCAAGGATTTGGAAAGAATGAGCATAGCTGAAAGTGCGGAGCTGGCGTAAGGAGCTGCTGGGGATTTCTCAGTTTAGATCTTTTGTTACAACTATTTTGCACAGCTGCAAAGAGTCACAGAAGAGGACCTCATTTTCCAAACAGTGTTTGACAGTCATTTTTTTCAGCTATTCCAATCTGATGAATAATACAGTCTCTATATCACCATACTCAGCCAAACAGACGCTTTAGTCAATCATCTTATTATGTATTAATTAGCTTATCCACTTGTTCTCAGTGTTCAGGTCTTTAAAATTGTCTGCTCCTGAAGGCTGTAGATAATTCTTGCTAGACTGGACCTACATCAAAGAGAATAATGTCTTGATCTCAGTTGCTTCTGATTTACACCAGATAATAATTTTTTTGTGTGTTTTGCTTTACCATAAAAAATAGAAATGTAACATAAGAAGTTTCTTAAAAAGTAAATATCCAGTGTCTGATACATCTAGGAAAATCTAGATATACTTAATGCTGCTTGATGAAATAGCATTAGGAATATTCATTTTCTAACTTGATTTACTTCACTACCCTAATTCTCTTAGTACTATTTTGATAGACCACTGAGGAGAGAGAAAAGAGCAATCCACAGTTTTCCATTTCAGTAGATGATAAACAAATTTTCCTGATTGAAATGTGCATTGGACCATTTAGAAAGCTGAAGATTACTGTATGTAACAGAATGATTTTAATACATACTTACAAAGAAAGCAATTTCCTGTTACTCTGTAATACCAATTATCCATTCAAAAGAGTCTGAATTTTACATCACCATGATATTTTTTTTTTTTTAATTTCATTCTCTGATAAAAGGAAATGAGATTCCTTTATACTAGGTCTTTATTTTGACAAAGATGCCAATTAACTACTTTATACCATTTAGACTTCACTATTATGTGGATCAGAAAATGGCTTCAGCTATTCTTTTAAAATAAAGCAGCAATGTAATATATTATAAAAGCTATTCTAATCTCTGTGCAGTAAAAAGCCATCATAAATCACTAAAAGCTCTCTGCAGCATCATTTCCTTGGTTTCAGACTGGGCTACGAATCCCACAGATGTTAATACTCAGCCCATAAAGAGCAATTTATGAGGGTTTCCCCTCTTGACCAGAAGCCCTCAGTCTCCAATGGACATGTTATAAAAAAAATGCTGAAAAGGTTTTAGTTGTGTGAAGTCACAAGAACATTGCACAGATGAACATAGCTCCTGGACTGATAAGCATTTATGCAGTTTGGACACTACTTTCCATACCAGAATTATATTGAGAGAATAAAATCAACAACACTTCCCCCAAAATGGAAATTTTATAACACAAATCTCATCATGGTGGTTTCTTTATAGGAGAAAGAAAGCAGAAGTTGGGTGATTTGGTCCTTAATTTATCTGTAAAACCATTGCAGTTAAACAATTCGAAAATAGCTAAAATGATTGTATTGAAGTAGTGAATCCACAGAAGCTGCAAAATTGAATTCTTTTTTTTTCTTACTTGGAATTAGAAATCACAATACTTGCAATCTAGGACCAGTTATTTATTATTTTAGTTGTAGGTGTGCAGTTCAAAGTATATAAGGTTTCTCTTGATTAATGGCTATATAATTCCACATTGAATACCTGAAATCTGTCAAAAAAAATTAACACACAGTATTGCTAGCAACAGTGAAGAAAAGTATCATAACACAGATATTTTCTTGTCCCAGATGAAGGATTTTGTCTATTTTGCAAAGTAGTTATTAACACTTTCTATTTGGGTTCCATCTCCTTTCTCCCACATTGTGTGTTTGAAGCAGTTCTGATTGATGCCTCTTTATCAAATGATAAACTATGATCAGTAACAAAATGAAAACTGATGCCATGTCCTTAAAAGAAGATGACAGTGAAATGTAAAAGGAATTTATAGTTAACATTTCCAAATCACATCTCACTTCTCAGAAAAGAACAGAAATTAATCTTTGCTAAACCTGGTGATGTTGTGAAATTCCAGAAACATACGCAAAAATGTTTACAGTTGTGCAAGTCATCTGCTTTCTCCCAATTAAAGCTACCATTGTATTTATTATTGTGTTCCTGTTACTATAGCAATGAAAGCTACATAAAAAAAATGGATAGATACTGACTGATTGCTGCACCTGATGTATAATTTTTCACAATCTACCTTCCATTCATTATTTCCTAAATTGCTATAAAATAGCATAATTTGTCATAACAGATATGTATGTACACACATGCTAATTACAGGTCATCAGGAAACATACAGAAAGAAGTTGGTTGTTATATTAAGGAAAATGAAGAAATGAAATTATTTTGTACTATTTCTAAGTAACCATTCCTTACTCCAAAGTTATTGCATGGGGGGTAAAATGGAAGAGAAATTTCAATCTCACTTTAAGTTGACTGTTCAGCTTTATTGTAGATTAAATTACTATATGTTTAATGAATAGTCCTCTTTTCTACTGTCAAACATGCATCACATGAGTATGTTTCCTTGTCTTTATTAGTTAAAGACAAGTTTATTATTGAAAGGCAAGTTAAATTAATTTATTATTTTTTCTTAAGTTCAAATATCTATTAACAATCAAATATGTGTCCATTTAAGTAAGCTATTTCAGTATTATAAGCATAGGCAAATGTTGCTCAGCCTTTTAATACCTCTATACATTTTCCTTCTAAGCACCTTGATTTTATAGCCAGATAGAAATTTACAAATGGGGAATGCTTTTTCGCTCTTCATCTAGAAAGGCTGAGATTTTGTCACAGCAGCATTTACATCTTTCCTTTTGCAAATTTTTTTAGCTTGAGGTTTATTCCCCTACAGCTGCTCTTATTGGCTTGAATTTGCTGAGGTTGGAGGCTCTTCACTTCTCTCACTGCTGAAGGAAAGGGACTCAAACTGCCATACTGTGAGCACAGTGGGTGAATTGAGGACTTAATTTTGGATGGGGAAGGAAAAGTCGCTGCCGAAGGTGACTCACACCTGTCCAGCAGGGACTCTCTATATTGTTCCCACACATTTAAAGGAGGTGGGACATTGGCATGGAAGGCGCAGGTGCAGGGGTAGCCCTCAGTTCCCAAAGACATTCACATTTAGGTGTCTTCGTATAGGCACATTTAGGTGCTTGTATATCAGCTTGGGGTTTAAACTCTCATCCTATCCAGTGGAGATATAGTCAGCGGATATCTAGCTGGCATGGATGATGGAGCCAAGACAGCAGCTCCTTCCTCCTTCCAATAAATGAGCATTTTGTTCAGCTACTACAATTCATCATTTATGCATTTTTCTTGCATTTTCCCTCTTTTGCAGGCTACATAGCGAGTTGTGACCGAAAGCCACTCCACAGCACAGATGATGTGAGGTGCCTGCTTTCTCAAACAGCCATTAGGACAAAATTTTCCTTCCATAAGAGAGTGCAAGGTGCAGATGGTTATACAAAGGAGACAAGCTTCACCCATCTTCACAACTACCTAAGCCAAGACTCAAACATCTCATACTTCATAAAATTAACGTCAGATGGTTGTAAAGCTGTAAAAGACCAATGACAAAAAAATATGTTGCAGGGAACAAGAGAGAATATGAACTGAATTTGTGTCATGAAGTCTGAGATTCTGAGCTGAACGTGCTATCTTATTTTGAAGTGTGATAGTGATGACATTTGTGAAGCCAGATGGGTTAATAAATCTGTGTCAATCCTGTTTCAATCTACCATGAAAATTCCTATCTGGAATTTATTCCATGTATAGAAACCTGGTGTTTCTGACCATGACTTTTCCCTCCCATTTCTTCCATTCCTACATAATTTGAAAGAAGGTCACTCTAAAGAAAGAAGATCAGCAACCAACTCATGCTAAATAGAAAATAAAATAGCATTTGTCTCACTATACTGCAAGACTGTTCTTGGAGAGTTTTTCTTCCACCTCAACCAAAGCTGCCAAGGCCAAAACATGGATTGGGCAAAAAAAATGTTTTATTGATACTGCTTGTATTTAACATAGGGAAGGATCTGGCACCTAGATCTTCTGAGTCAAGACAATGCTTACATTTTAAAAGCACTCTCAGAGGTAGAGGCACCATCTTGTATTCCACACATGGGCCAGTTTGCTTTCCTTCTTTTGATTTATCCCATTTTAAATACATGAAATATTAGATATCCTGAAAGAGAAGTATAATCTAAAATTAATATACCAGCCTTATCGCTTTAGTGATGCCCCCCTCTGCCTTAAAAAGTCCAGCAGTCTGGCTAATTTAGAAGTACAACACTCAGGATCCTTTGGATCAGATTATTACCAAGATCACACCCTCTGTCCCTAAGCAAAACTGTATGGAGAAATGAGTACTCAGTAACAGAAATACGAGTTCTTCTGCAGGACAGGCAGGACCCACTAAAATTGCCTGGGTTCCTCCTTGGAGAGGAGGACTCCAGATTCCCTCCCTGTTTTTGGAGGATGAGAAAATTTAGCTTGATGGACAGAAGTTGCATTGTGCCATTTAGCATAAGGGACAGAGAATAAACCTTGTCCCACGTTTTGGTAGTGCAGAGAGCCACAAATATGAAGTCTCCTGTCTTATCCAGCAGTGGCTTGGAGCAGCCATGGAGCAGTTGCAGGTTTCAGGAGTGAGTGACCTGTTCTGTGTTCCTCCCCTACTCCATGGATATATCATCATAGATATTGCTAATCTAACTCATATATAAGCACTGGCAATTTATTTATATGCATGTGCATACACACAAACACATATATGTATATACACATATATACAGAGGAGGAACTGTCGTCAGTTTTCCTGCCTTCTACCCAGCTTCAATCACAACATGTTAGCATAATTTGCATATTCTGCATTATCCATTTTCCTAATCACTGCTAAAGGAGGAACTGAAACTGAAATATTCAAATAAAATACAAAGGCCAATGGCTTTACAAAAAAACATGCTGTAGTGCAGATAGCTCTCACTGTGATGCTGAAAAACACATTAGTCCCCATGTTTCCCATCCACTTTGTTCTGTTCACTCCTGATGACCTGCTTTCCTCTGAAAGACACTCAGAAATCCAGGGATGGAATAATATCTTAAAGAAATGCTCAGCTTGGAGCCTCCCCAGATTTGCTTACTAAGGTTGCAGTCTTTCCCGTGAGACCTTGTATAATCACATCAGTTGCTTTGATGGCTAAATAGACGCCTCTGACCCATCCTTCTTTCCCTCCCCCAGCACCCCCCACGTACAAATAACACCCTGAAGGAAAAGCACTGCCAGAGTGGTGAGGGCTTGCAGAAAGGGGAAGTGATGATAAAGGCAGTGAGGAGGTTTTTCCAACACTTTCTTGGGAGATAACTGGGCTGAGATATGTTTCACAGAAAGAAGTGACTCCTCGAACCTTCACTTAGAGAGGATAGAAAAGAATGTAAGTCATGTGGTTTACTGCATTTTGTCTTAGAAACGAGGTGGTTTGTGCTAGGATCTTCTATAGAATTCAGTGACCTTTTATTTGCCTGAAAAAAAACATTAAGAAACTTGAGCAGAAACTTTTTTTTTTTTTTGTATGTGAGTGGTATGTAAAAGAAATTGAAAGTGAGAATAAGTGAGTGTTTATTACTTGCAGTACAATATGTGTGCACAGGAGTTTTCCCTATGTTTGTGACCTGTTATTTTGTTGAAATGTGTTAACTAGGGTCAAAAATAACATGAAGAAGAGAGAATAGGCGTATACACCCCTTTTAATTCTCCACATAAGAATGGCAGATATACTTTTCATATTCAAAGTTCAGATTCTTATAATTTTTGTTTCAAAATAGAGACAGAAAAAAATCAATAACCTTAAGTTTTAAAACAGTACTTTCTTTTACATATGTTTATTCTACTTGGTAATCTTGTTCTGTTACAGGCTAACATTTATTTTTTGAGACAATAAAAATGGATCTAATTTTACTTTTTTTTTTGATAATTGAAGTCTTAATCAAACTTCCTTTTATTTTTGGGATGTTTTGGATTGTATTTGGTGAATGCTTTTATCAAAACAAACTGTGGGGCAGATACACTAATAAGTGACTATTATTGGGGAACTAAAGAATGAAACCGAGTAGGAGAGTGCATACTGGGCTGTTTGCTGGGGAACTGGCAGTAGAAGAGAAGACAACCTTCTGAAACTTGCAGAAATGTCAGAAACTGGTCTCTTTGCTTCTATGAAGCAGAAGAGATTAAAAGTTTAAAGTCTGCATTTGAAGTAGCTGCAATATATTTTATCTGCTGGGAGTGGCATACGTGCATTCACCTTACCACAGAAGCAACAGCAACATAAATGACTTAAAGTGGAATAACATTTGTGTTTTATACAAAGATGGTTTATTAGGATGATAAGGGTGATAAACCGGAGATAACTGGTATAGAGACCTAACAGAACCAGTACTGGTACTTCTCCCTCACCGTGGTTTTTAAATTTTGATAGTTCTTTAGTACTACATTTTGATTTTCTTTGTGATTATTTGACTTAACCTGAGACTATTTTCCATATCAATTGAGAAAATTTCTTTGAAATCGTGATTTCTTTCTGTGGAATGAAAAGGGCAAATAGTGAAATTAATAATGAAAAGTGAGGAACTGCTTATTAAATGCAATACCTAGTGCAAGTAGGATGTTCAGAACTGACTTCTGGTTAGATACATTTCAGTTTATTTAGAAAAGTGTTTCTAGGTAGAAAACTCTGACAGACAAAAGACGATGTAATTTGAAAATTTCGTAGAACTTGTGGAATCACCAAACTTCTGGCAATCAAAGTTGAAACATTATATGCTTGACATAAACTGTCTTGTAAACTTATGTGCTAAATATTTTTCTTACTGTGTTTTATTTATTTTTTATTTTTTTATTTCATGCAATACTTTACTTTTGCTATGATCTTGGGAAAATTTTCTCCTATTTTGCATCTAAAGTTTTGTCCTCCAAGTATATATAGAGCTGCTAAGAGATCTTTCTATATCAAATTTACATGATGAAAACAACCTTCAGAAATACAAAATGGCAAAGCCATGATACTTTTAATGCATTTAGTACTTTTTGTTAATGGTACCAATCCAAAATCTTGTCTATGTATTTCATTGATTTTCTATGCCTTTCCTTTGTTGTAATAAAGTCATATTAATACAAGCTAGAAGCTTACAAAACTGTTAATCACATTAACCAAATCTGAAACATTGCTTACATTAGGCAAAAACAAACAAACAAACAAACAAATCAAAATAAACCCTGACACATTGACAGTATGGCCTTTAGGGCCCTAAATCTGGTAATGCACTGTTTGTGATGATTTATGATTTCAAATGGTCTGTATTTGGTGAAATCATAACAGCTACAGATAATATGGTTATTTTTTAAATTCAAACAGATAATACCTGGAAAATATACTTGATGACCTTCAAGATCATCTGTTCCAACCATCCCAATACCACCAATGTCACCACTAAACCATGTCCCTAAGCACCAGGTCCAACCTCTCCTTGAACACCCCCAGGGACGGTGACACCACCACCTCCCTGGGCAACCCGTCCCAATGCCTGACTGCTCTTTCTGAGGAGAAATGTCTCCTCATTTCCAACCTGAACCTCCCCTGGCGCAACTTGAGGCCATTCCCTCTAGTCCTGTCACTAGTTACCTGTGAGAAGAGGCCAACCCCCAGCTCCTCACAAATTGCCCATGTACATTTTCCAGTTACTTACCAGTATTTTGAGGGTAATTTTGTGACCGGTTGTTTTGTGTTCTCTCTTCTGAAGCCACACAGAGTGATGTATATAGTGGAAAGAGTCCAGTGAGGGGCCACCAAGATGATCAAGGGCCTGGAGCACCTCTGCTGAGGGGAGGATGAGAGCTGGCACTGTTTGGCCTGGAGAGGAGGAGGCTCGGGGGAGGCTTTATCTACATCTGTAAGCACCTGAAGGGAGGGTGTAATGAGGACGGATCCAGGCTCCTTTCAGTGGTGCCCAGTGCCAGGACAGGAGGCAGTGGGCCCAGCCTGGAGCCCAGGAGGTTCCCCTGACCCCCAGGCTGTGCCGGGCGGGTGGTGGAGCCCTGGCCCAGGCTGCCCAGAGGCTGTGGGGTCTCCTCCTTGGAGAGCTCCAGAAGCCGCCTGGCCATGGGCCTGGGCACCCTGCTCAGGGTGGCCCTGCTGGGGCAGGGTCTAATCAGGTCTAATTCATCCTAACTCCTACAACAGTGGACAAGCCTATGGTCATTGAAGGCATTTCAACACTTTTCTCTCAAGCTTCCTGTGGCTGCCACAGCTTCTTAGCTTCTTCAGTGCTTGCAACTGGCTGTTTGACAATTTGTCAATTGACAGCTCAAGCACTTACAAAAAGTGATCTCTGCACAGATTTAAATTATTTATGATAGCAAAGTAGCTGAAAATTAGTCCGACCTTAATATGCAAAAGAAAATGTGGCTTAACGCTTCAATTGCTAGGAAGGCTGGTCCTGTAAGTAGTCATTAAGGAAACAATGTAATGTAAGGCAATCCTGGAAATTTTATGTGTTCACAGTCTGCTGGTGACTAATGATGTTTGCCCAGTCCTACCAATGACTGTATAATTACTAATCTTTGGAAGTTTAGCAGTTGCCCATGAGTTAAAGCAGCAAGAAGAGCAGGCCTAACAGATGCAAAAGTTGAATTTACCTCATGTCACACAAGACACCTCAGGTAGTCAACCATCACTCTGAGATGTGATTCATTTCATCCTGAAATAAACGTGAAAATTAGGTGTCTCAGCAGGCAATCGGAGAGCTAGTGGAGGTGTAGCAGTCTAGCTCTGAGATGTTTGCAGTGAGGTGGGACAAATTTCACCCAAAGGGGCAATCTGGGTGGACACTAACAGCCTTTATTGGGTCTTTATAAATCGTTCTGTGGATCTCCACGCTGGTTGCTATCTTCATTCCCCAGTGCTGGGAACTGTAAAGTGTACATTCCAGATTGAAAGAGTGGGATTTATCTCACACTAAATTTATAGGCAACAGAAAGAATCAGGAGCATTTTTCAGTGTTGTTCATCTGACTTACATGTTTCCTTATGATGAGCTGATCTGTGCCTTCAGCTTTGGTGATGACAAAGAGGGTATAGGATGGCTAGATCAGCTGCTGCCATCCCCTTTCAGTCAGATGCCATCCATGCTGGGAGACCCAGCAGGCTGGAGCTCTCAGCCAGGTTGTCTGCGGAGGGGAAAAAATATTGAGGCTGAACCTGGAATATTCAGAGGCTGGTGCCACAGGTTCAGGTAAGGCATGATAATGTAGAGGTGGGAAATTAACAAGGAAATATGCTGTCTATTGTCTCCCTTGGCAACCTCAATGGAGCTACATGGATGGTGTTAACTCAGACACACACTTGCTTCTTGTAGGCTGTTATAAATAGGTAAACTAAATGGGTTGAAGTAGATATAGTATTTGTTTTCCATATATAGAGATGTCTTTGGTTGGTTGGTTGGTTTGTTGTTTTCTTCTACTTTTCAAATCCGTGCAATATTTTATTTCTTCATTCATTATTTTTATTATTGTAGTGGTGCATGGGGGAAAGCAAGAGATAAGGGGTATAAATTGAAAGAACAAGTGGTCTAAATGGATTATGACAGCCAAGAATTGAAACAGGTTGCTCAAAGAGCTTGTGCAGTCTCTGTCCTTGGAGATTTGCCTTGATAAAGCCCTGACCTCATGACTGACACTTCTTTGAAGAGTATGTTAGATTGGAGACATTCTGAGGTCCCTTCCAACCTGAATCATTATATGATAAAAAAATTATGTGTTAATAAACAAAAGTTATTTTCATATATGTTTTAAAGATCATTGAACCAATGCCAGTTTGGTTTGATTAAATCATCTGCCTCATAACATATAGATTTTTTTTTGTTGTTGAGGAAAATGTGGAACAGTTCTACAAAAGCTTTGACCTGCTGTTAGTTAAATCTTTCCTTATTCAGTCCAAGAAAGATATGCCAATGTGTTTTCACACCTTTCAGTAATAGCTCATGAATCCAGGAAGTCTAATAATCGAGAAAAAAAACTTCATTATTCATTGACTGAGGATTGAACTGGGGTGGTTGTAATTGCAAGAAAAGGAAAGAAAATGTCGTTGACAATAACCTTGTTTCCTGGCCTGTCAAAATGAATATTCCTAAAGTGGAAAACATGCTTGGAAGAAAGCAGTCTAACTTCAGAAAGCTGTCTAGCTACACATTTTGATATTTGAAAAATATTTCATAGAAAATATGTTTGAAAGCTGAAAGAAAAATTTGTCAATGATTTCTTTGGTTTCATTCTTGTTCTTCAGCTGTTGTGATTTCATTCAGTATGCTCTCGTCTTCAGTCTGACAAAGGATAAGAAAACTTCATTTTAAAGACATATTAAACTTTACACCATTTTTTAGACGTTACAGGCCTTGAGAAAAAAATGGTGCTTGTTTCATGAGCAAAAATAGCTTTGCATTTCCACCTTTTGCCTCTTTTGGTCAAATTGCTAAATCAAGCTTTGATCACGAAAACAAACAAACCCTCAGCCATACTTTGAATGCCATCCTCCCTGAGACAAGAAGCAACAGAAAGGATCTGGGGTATATTTTTAAAGAAGCTTGACTGAACCTGAAACACTTTTGGGGGGATCACTCAATGTTTAATATTGATTAGCTTTTATTCAGTAGTAGGCTGAGTAGCTCATAATTGCCTGTGAACAAAAAGTGTAATTTAGTCTTCTCCACAGCTTGTGGCTGCTATCAGTAGAAATTTTACTGCTGATATGTGAAACAGCAAGCAAAAGACTTAATTTCCTTTCCTTAATGGTTGTTCACCTGTGAAGCAATTTATAAAACCGCCTGTATCAGGAAGGGGCTCCCTTGCCTGATTTCCAGCTCCAGTCAAGGCCCCACAGACTCTGCCTGTCCTCTTGCTTTCTCCTAGCCCCTGTCCTGGGCTTTAATCAGCAGCACCTTGGCTTCCTAGATTTTGTTGTAGTCCTAGGGGAGAACAGAGTGACAATCAGTTTCTATTCAGGCATTTGAAAGGTGATTTCATGGAAGAAAGGAGAGAAATTTTTAAATAAATTTGCAACAAACCCGGAATTTTAATGGTGAACTTTTGCAATCAGGTAGTCTTTTATGGAAGTGCTGCTTGGAGGGATGGGTATGTGTGGATGATTTGGCACAAGGCAGAATAAAGCAATTATTGTATTCCCTCCGTGTATTGCACAGAAATTGTGTCATTTCATGCATCATTCAGGGCTCTCATAACTAATACCACAGCATCTAAATTATTCTGAGTATCAACAAAACAAACAGCACTTTGCCTAGTTCCAGTCTTGGAAATTTGGAAGTGAATCGTATAGTTCTCATTTTTGTTAAAATGTTATGCAGATTCCAGACATTCAGTTTGGTCTTGAAAATCTTAAAGTAATAAGTATTCTTCCCTGAATGTCCTTTTTGACTTCCAGAAATGTTTCCACTCTGTGCTGGGAACAGTTTTTACTTTTCATATTTATCATTTTGTATGCTTATTTAAATGAGAGAGGTAGGCAGCCTGCAAGCATTAAGATGTTTCACTAGTTAGTTTGTCACTGGCCTCCAGCTGTTTTCACTGGTTCTCTACAGTTCAGCAGCATGAGGACAACTGAAATCTGTGGAGAGCTGAAATTGTGTTGTGTGGAGGGAAAGATGCAGGGAGTCAGCACACAAGTCGTAAAATTACTTATTACTGGTATAACAAAGCCTCTTGATTCAGACTTGGTGTTTTCCTGGGATGGCCCATATAGTGCGTAGGAAGGAAGGGTACAAGAGCAGGTCATTATCTAAACTTTCCAAGATGAGCTCTGACTGCCAGTTGCGTAGTCAACTTTGAAGACCATGTTGAAGTGATGGTGGCAGCTTCTGGATGGAAAGACCTGGCTGCTTCCAATTTGAAATTCTTTCATGTAGACTCAGCAGTGATCCAGCCCTGGAACAGACAGGATCATTTCAAAGTCTGTGAGTAGGAATGCCCTGGCTCAGGTGCTCCATAACTGTGTACTGAATCAATAGTGTTCTCCTAGAGGCCATAGTCAAAGAAAAAACATCAAAGAAATATCCTTACAGAGCTTCTAGCACAAGCATGCAGATCTGGATCGTCTTACTGTGTGTACCATTTTCGAATTTTTCTCTGTCAACGTATGTGGACTTCATGGGCTTGCTTTGAGGCTTTCCACAATGTCCTCCAGCTCTCAGTTGATCCCAAAGAGAATCAAACCACCCCCTAGTCTCGTCTCCTCTCCCTCTCCTCTTCCTATTCTCTGTCTCTCCTCTCCTCTCCTCTCCTCTTCCCACACAGCATCCATCGTTGAATGGGTTTACAGAACAAAAGATCTTCCAGACAAAGCTAAGGGTATATTGCCATCTCCAGTGATGTTTCACCCAGCAGGCCTTTCTTCTGACACTTGTACACTGTTTGTTCCTGTGCTGATGTCCATGGCACCATCAGGATGGCTTATCCATCTGAATATTTATTTTGACACAGTCATTTTCAATTTTGGTCTTTCTCATAAGCAGCTTCCACATAGTTGATGGTGCTGCAGTTCAGTGGGTTTTACTATCCCAGTTCCAAGACTAAACCAGAACCTCAGGTTTGTCCAAATAATAGCTCAAGAGCATTTGTGCTAACATGTATCTTAAATAAGGTGGTGTAAATACCTTCTTAAAGTTACAGAGGTCTGCCTACATCCTATCAGATACATATAATTTAAAAAAAAACAACAACAACAACAAAAAAAAAAAACTCATTGAAAAATGTATTGATTCTCTTTTTTTTTTTTTTTCTTTTTAGAAGATGGCTCAGAAATTTATGTTTTTGGACATGCATGGGCAAAATGTTTAATTTTCGTAACTCATCTGTTCCGGAGTTACCAATTTTGATTTCTCTTTCAGTTGTTTCTGTTTGAACAGAATCAGTGACAGGAAGCAAAGAATGAAAAATGGCTGAGTTCATACTCTCTGGTACAAACAACTTCCGTAAGTTCACTTACGAATCTTTGGCTGCTATTGAAAAGAGAATTGCTGCCAAGAAGAATTGTCAAAAAAATATCATAGACCAGAAACCTGAGGAGAAACCACGTCCTCAACTTGACTTAAAAGCTTTCCAGAAATTACCAGCTCTGTATGGAAATCCTCCTCCAGAGCTCATTGGGGAACCACTGGAAGATCTTGACCCGTACTACAAAGATCGCAAGGTTAGAGCCAACCGAAATGTTTAGATCTTAATTTGTTTTGTTATGTTGCTAAGAAGTGTTTATGTGAACAATGTCTTAAACAGTCTTGGTTATATTTGTTTGGAAAAACTGTCATCACTTTCTAGGTTGAAATAATGCAGAAAGCTAGCACAGCTGAACGACATGCTGTAATCTTCTAAAAGACAAAAAAAAAAGCTTAATTTTGGATTATAGGAATTAAATGATATAAACTTCATTAGCATTTAAATCAGAATTGAAACATCAAACATAAAATGGATAAAGGAAGAAAATGAAGTTTTGAGTCAGATCTACAAGAAATGATAATTATTTTGCAAATTTTCTTAATTTTTATAGTTTGAAACTGTCTTCTGACTCAGTGGTTGTCTTCTGCTTACATTTACAATAAATGATCATCTAAGTGTAAATTTTTTTAAAAAAAATTTGCTGATGGATACATAAAACCTAATTATTCAAGTTGTATATTCTAGTCAGGAAGGATAGAAGAATATGATTTTTAATAACAGACAGAGAAATGGCATCTAATCCACTGGAAATTAAGTTTATTGCTTGAGTATTGCTTAATACCCTGAGATAATTTCTACAGTCTTAGAGGTAGAAGATCACTATCAATACTAGCAAATAATGTTAAAGGCTGCAAGTCTTCCTTCTACCTCTGTATAGTGAGATTCTATGAGAGGTCCAACTTAAAGAGAATAGTCATAAGCAAAATTTGTTTTGTGCAAAACTCTTTACGAGGATCAAAGTTAAAAAGGGAAGTTCACGCTGACATTTATTTTTTTCCATTTTGATAGTTAATGGATATCAATTTATGATAAAAGGAATGCAAAATATTATGAAGAGTCTTCTCATTTAAACAAGCAGACTGAAGTTAATATCAGTCATGCGCATCCTTCATAGAACTAGATGTAATACAAAAATGTGTTCTCTGCTCAATTTCCTGAAAGTTTTATTTCATGTTGCTTTATTTTTATTTTTAAGATTTTCATAGTGCTAAACAAACAGAAAACAATCTTCAGGTTTACTGCTACACGTGCCTTATGGATCCTCAGTCCTTTCCATCCAATCCGAAGAACAGCAATTAAAATTTTAATACATTCATATCCTTTTCTTGGCTTCATTCACTCTTTTTTTAATTACAAAGACCTGTGTAATCCTGTGCTGTTATACCTAGCAGCACTGAATGAATAGGTTTTTCTTCACTCCAGACAGCTTCTAATTATGGATTACCTCAGAAATTACTCCTGTTTGATGTTCTTGTGCTATTTAGTAATAAATAGTTTCATGAGTACTGAGGGTTTTGAAGCCTGATTTTCCAGCTATTTTGTGTTTTAAGACTGTTCTCTGATGTTGATTATGTTATGTCTAATCAGTATCTTATGTTGAATCCTTTCTCAATGAGAAAATGAATAAGGTCTCTATCCTTTCTCTCATACTCTGTTTATACGTACCGTGAGAATTAAATTCAACCCCCATGCCAAAGCAGATCACAGTGAGATGGGTACACATATGAAAACACAGAGAACAATTTTGAAAACTTTGTTTCATTTGGAAATCAGATTTTAAAAATATATCTTTGGTATATGACAATGAAAATTTTCAGGGATGCTGTTGTAGGGAAGAAGGATGTCTTTGAAATAAAAAGGTAATACAGATCCCAAGTCATACATTTAAGGGGTGGGACTCACTAGTATAGGTCTCCACTTTGGTACTTGGAAATGAGACCAGGGCAAAAAAAGCTGTCACTCGTGGCTGAATCAGGCCCAGCACGGTCTGCAGTGTACCACGTTAGGTTTCCAGCCATCTTCTCAGCAGCACTGGGTTAACTGGGATGAGTCTGCAGCTGTGGCCGTAGCAGGGTACAGACATCCCTAGAGGAGTGACGGCTCTCCTCTGAGGGTTTCCCTGGGCAGCAAGTTGGCTGATGCTGGCATTTCAACACTAGTGGTCCAGCTCTTGGGTTTGTGACAGTATTTGACGATGCCTACAATTAAAGGCAGGAGAATTTGAGGGAGGACAGAAGAGATTGTTGACAGAAAGGGTAGATGTTTTTCCCGTGAACATCTACCTCCTGGGTTGCTCAGAAGTGTGGTATGACACAAGACATGAGATTCAGCTCCAGAGACAGGCACTTAAGCTCAAATATCAACATGTGAGCTAGATGCCCAAGTTCCCATTCATACGTTATAGTCAGTGGGTCCCAAAGAGCACGTGGACAACCCCAAGAGTTGTCTAAACAGAAGCATCTAATGTCCTTTGAGACACCCACAAATATCATGGCAGACTTTGCACTGTCCCTTCAGAAGAGTACAGGTCTCCAGTTTAGTCAGTTTTGGGCTTCAGGTGTTTGACCTCTGGTGCTATTTAACTTTTGTGAAATATTCAGTTTATTTTTTAAAAATACGCTTACGTTGGAGTTTTATGAGGACTACTTTATTATCATTTACACTGCAGTGGTGATCAAGACATTCAATTTGTTACCTACAAAACCTTGGTCTCAGCACGTGAAAATTTCTCAGTTTATTTGAAGATAAAACTCCACAAATTTCACAGGTCGTGAAGAGGAGAACAAGAAGTAGAAAGAGAACAGTGAAATGTTTTAGACATATGAACTCATACCAACCTTCCTTGTGAAAGGAAGACTGGAGCTTAGGTGATATCAGCCTAAATTCTCAACTCTATCCCAATTTTCCCTGAGACCTTGAACAAGTCAGACAGTCTCTGTTTAAAAATTCCCCTGTTGTAAAATTAAATTTAAAATGCATCATTTCTCTCAGTCTGTCTCAGTGGTTAGGGATCATTTTACCAAGTCTGCAATGCATAGGGCAGCAGATCTCTAGCCTGTACAGCAGTTAAGATGACATAAATAACAACAGCAGTGTATTGTAATCTACATGTATATGCAGATCTTACATGTGCTTTAAACTCAAAAAAAAAAAAAAAAAGTATTAAGTTTATAACCAGTGGAATATGTATGTAAATATGTTTCTAAATCAATGTCATATTCTTTGCCTTCACTCCCATGACTTACATTATTCACTTGGTTTATAATGTGCACTATTATAACTAATTGTGTGTTCATGGCTCAGAATGAGTCTAAGAGTTCTGCATCTTCTTCATCGAACAAATATGTTGAGTAAGTATCTGAGGGTATGTATGCATTTTAACTCTGTACCTCTAATTAATTACTTAGCCTATCTTGCAGCCTTCACACACAGTAGTTTATGAGTTTAATAACCATTATTTTTTTGCTTTGATGGAGTATTTTTGTCTCTAAACTCAATAACTACAATAATTATGGAGTTACAAGAGATCATGAGTGTACATTACATTCCACTCAAGTCCTGTCTGTCCTACCACTCCAGTTCATTATCCCACTTTCTGAAGTTAGTAATTATTTGCTTTTTATCCAGGCAGATTTCTTATTGTTGCCAACACTGATAAAGAACATCAAGAGCTGCTGTATTTTAAAATTATATTTAATAATATTGAAATGTTGAGTATTTGTTCTAGTAAAATATTCTGTTAGAAACTCCTGGCTTGTGGGACACTGTTAAAAAATAAAGCTCTTATCTTCAGCACTGCCAACCCTTGCAATATTACAGCACAACAAATTCATGCCTTTGGAGTCACCCTTAAGCTGGGTAATCCTATTATTTTATTTTATTTTATTTTATTTTATTTTATTTTATTTTATTTATTTATTTATTTATTCAAGTTCTCAGTTTGGCATTAATATGTTAGAATATGAACTCTGATACCTCAAACACATAATAGAAAGGAAAAGATTCCAAAATACTTGGTTTAAAAACTGTCATTAAATTGTTTCTGACTGTTTCATGATTCACGATACTGAAACATCAGTATCATGATGTTTCATGATATCATTGGGAGTGGCAAACCCTTATGCAAGCAGGAATGAGAATCTGCAAGATGTAAGGTATTTATATATGTATCTCCATAAGACACTGGGATACTTCCCTACTTTTGAGAGCACTAAAGGTTAGATAAGAGCTATATCTGCTGTTGGCATCAGAAGTACTGTTCAAATGCATTTTAATAATAATTTTAGAATACTTCTTTCCAAATGAAGAGGGAAGCACTACATACATATAATTTATTAGTGCATTTACTGGCTACCAAGTGAATGCCTTTTGAATTCTGTAGGGAGATCGCTATCTTGTTGAAATGATAAGTGCACTCAATAAGTTCAGAAGAGCTTTTACTGATAATTTTCCATTAATAAGAATAATTGCCATCTTAAATTGAAAATCCTGTACTGTTGTATTTTTCAAGTGTTTTAAACATTCTGCACAGAAATGGATGCAGTGTGCCCAAAGTAAATAATACACAGAATATCATACATTTATTGTCCACCTGAAACCAGAGGAAGATGTGAGTTTTAATGCTTATTTTAGCAATTAGCTAGAACTTTTGTATTTCTCAAATTCTGGAGACTCACATAAAAGAGTTTGAAAAAATTGCTGAATGCCAAAAAATATTACAGGCATTCATGTTAACAGGCATGTCAACTACTGTTTCAAACTACATACAAGTCAGATAGTGACAGAAGAAACTGAAATCAATAGGATTCTTTCCATCACTTCTCTGCAGTGTTGGCTTGGTTCACTGGTCTAGACAGTAAATGGTCTTACTGTGTCTTTTACCCTTTTCCATTAATTCCTAACATTGCTGTTTTACTTTGGCACTTTTCTCCCCTCCTTAGATTTACTTTCACTGGCATTTACACTTTTGAATCATTGATAAAAATATTGGCAAGAGGATTCTGCCTAAATGAATTCACTTTCCTTCGAGATCCCTGGAACTGGTTGGATTTCAGTGTGATTGTTATGGCGTAAGTGAGAACAAATAAAATACGGACTACTTGAACATGTTCTCTGTATTTGAAGTTTTTGTTGCTCTGTATCTGAAACTGTCTAGGATGTTGACTCTTGTACTTGTTTTATCACTCTTTGTATAACAACAATGCATTAGTTGCTCAAGAAGGGAATGGAGCTGTACAGAGCAAGATACAGTTAACTGTTCAATCCCATCTCATATCACTCTTGAGTCCTTTTACATGAATTTACATACATTTTACATGCATTTTTGTGTGAATTTACATGTCCTTTTACATGCATTTGTAATAGCTGGGATGTCCAATGTGAATTCATACTGTGAATGAAAGTGTAAATTTGAAAATAGAGTGATTTCTATTGACACCAGGACAGTGGATTAAATTTGATCTCTTTCCCTCTAAATTCATGGTCTGAGCAATTGGTTTTCAGCTTTCATACTGGTTAGAGGCTGCTACAGATGGAAGAGAGAATCAAACGAGTTCTGGCTGTTTCAGCCTGAAATGAATAATTTTGAGTGTTATCTTTCTTTATATTTTGAGTACATAATATTTTAAGGTGCTGACACAAAATCAACTGTGCACAAACCAAGAGCTACTTTATAAAGCAATTCTAATAATCCAGAAATGGCTTTCTATTGTATGAATCTTCAAACAAATACTTGGTAAGTAGTTTCTTAATGCTCAAAAATAAACTCAGGAGGATTAAGAATTAATAATGAACACTGTAAAATAAGTGTCCTGCTTACTCCATTTTGAGTGTCCTGATTTCACAGGTATGTGGGAGCATTCAGTAGCCTGGGGAGTGTATCAGTCCTTCGGACTTTCAGGGTTCTGAGAGCCTTAAAAACCATTTCAGTAGTCCCAGGTAAGAAAATCTATTTGCTGAATATTTTCTGTTACTTACAACCAATTCTTTACTCCAATCAAAATATTGGCTTATTCTGATCTTTCTTTCTTTCTTCCTTTCTTCCTTCCTTCCTTCCTTCCTTTCTTCCTTCCTTTCTTCCTTCCTTTCTTCCTTCCTTCCTTTCTTTCTCTCTTTCTTTCTCTTTCTTTCTTTCTTTCTTTCTTTCTTTCTTTCTTTCTTTCTTTCTTTCTTTCTTTCTTTCTTTCTTTCTTTCTTTTTCTTTCTTTCTCTCTCTCTCTCTTTCTCTCTTTCTCTTTCTCTCTCTCTTTTTCTTTCTCCTGCTGTATCTTTCACTGATTGCAGATGCAGCTGAATTTGTGGACACAAATACTATCACAGTCCAGCTGGACTAAACAGAATAAATCAATCATTAGAAAGAATCTTGTGTTCAATTTAATTTTATTATATTAAAATTATTTCAGTAACACTTTATTATGTCAGTTTTACAGAATGTTCTTCTAGCTAGTCTATGTATTATGGTTCAAAAGAAACACCTCTGGTGACTGAACAGAATTATCTTACATCATCTTTGGGACAATATTTTTTCCCCAACTTTTCCGTCAGTTATAAAGTCAGTGGTTGCTTTCTAATGACTAAACACAGACTTAGAACCACTGGGTTGCCCCTGTGTTCTCTTTCTGGTATTTTTGATCATATTCATTATTGTTTCTAGATTCTTCATTGATTCTCAGTTGTTTCATGTGAACTATGTGTATCAATTTCTGGATAAAAAATAACTAGACTATCCCTGGTCCCTTATCCTTGACAGGGAGTGAAGGAACATCTGGAAATTGTAGGGTCAGTCAAATGAAGAGAAAATATTGTTCTAATATTCAGTACTCTAGGTTTTTCATCCTGCTTTTCCATTGTACACTGTCTCCCTAGGACTCAAGATCATTGTAGGGGCACTTATCCAGTCTGTTAAGAAACTTGCCAATGTGATGATCCTGACCGTTTTCTGCCTGAGTGTCTTTGCCCTCATAGGCCTCCAGCTTTTCAAGGGCAATCTGAGACAGAAGTGTATCAGGAATAATACAGATCCCAGTATCAAAGAGTATTTACAAAACAAAACATGGGAATCCTATGAAATGTTTGCTAATTATACAGGTAATTTTTCTCTTTAATTCTTGTTTTATATGGCACTCTAGACACCTATGCATGTGTGTGTAACCACTGCTGTATATGAGACTGAATATTTGGATGAGCAACTACCTGATAATGCTCTTCAGACTGCCAGAGCATCAGAATGATGTGACAATAACTGAAATATGTATTAGCTCATTCTCTGATGAAATTCCCTGAAGTTCAGCTTCTACTTTATGCTGAAGAGTTCTAGCATCTTCATTCTGCTGCCTAGCTAAGTAGTCTTCAGCTTTGAACTGAGGAATTTATTTAAAAGTAAAAATCGTTCTTCTTCACAGCATGTGTATCTTATATGTGATAATTATTTTATTTCATCTGTAAGATATATATAATAAACATCTTTCACCTATATTTTGACTGAAGCTGGTGGTGGAAGCGTAGAGCAGAGATCTGAAAAGACACCAAAACTTTCTCAGAGGAACAGCAACAGGAAGGTGCTATTCAGAAATGAAAAGCCCTGTGGTGAAGGAAAAGCCTCAATGTACATGAAGAAAACGAATGTAAAATAGACAGTGAATACACCAGAAATATGAAGAAAGCTTCATCACCACTGAATTCAGAACAGCAACAAAAATATACTCGTAGAGGAAATGTTGAAATACATAAAAAAGCCCTACCGTAGTGCTGTTTGTATGTACTTGGTGTGTAAGATCCGTTCAGACAAGATTTCCTAATAGCCTCATAGTCCAGGGGGAGAAAGTCTTTATATAAATACTTTTGAGGATAGTTTTTGCAGGAACCTCTTGTACCTACCAAGAAAAAAGTACATAAGAACAATGTATTTTCCATACACAGAATGTTAGAAAAGGTCTTAACTGAAAGCAAACTTCAAAAGAAAGCCAAAGACTAGAATACTACAGAAAAGAGAAGGTGGATGTGACAAAATTTAGCTAGAAATAAAAATTTTCTGTGCTAAAGAAACAAGAAAAATATCTCTTTTTTTCCTGTTATTGATTAAATGCAGAACACTGCAGCAATATAAAGGCAATGGCCTGGAGATAGTAGGGCTCAAGAAATTCAAGATGTGTTGCTTCTCAAGCTTTGTCTTGTTCCCATCCCAACCATCTTGCATGCAATGATGGCAAAAGGAATAGGAAGTGCCAGACAAGTTTAGTGGAATCTGGCTGTCTTTCCTACAGGACTTATGACTTACAGCCCTGTAAGGCCAATTTTCAATTAAAGTGATTTTTTTGGGTGTGTTTTCCACAGGCTGTTTTGGTGCTGACTTAGTGTGAAGTTCCCATCTCCAACATGGACCCTACATGTTGCTACAGTTTTCTGAAGCTCAGTCCTGGAATCTTATATTTTGTTGGTTGGCAGGAGCAGAGGTGAACAAAATTTGGGTGGAAAGTAGCCCAGATAGTGACTCATTTCTTTATGGTATATTTACATGGTACAGTACAGCAGATATTAAGGATTCCTGTGCTGGCTCTGAATCACACTGACTTATCTGATAAGCACAGCTGAGATTTGAGAAGCACCAGGAAGAGATGAGATGTGCCTTGCATCTGGGATATGAAACCCACCTCTTAATGGTGCTAATTAGCTATTAGCATTGAAGCTATTACTTTCAGTCTGCTGCTAGCTCGGGCATCAGAGTAACTCATGCTAAGAGGGGAAGAGGTCAAAAAGAGCATGGCTTCAGCATCCTAATGGACAAATCTGTGTTTATCAGCTGAGCAGGGTTAGGACCTGTTTTCCCGCTATGCAGAGTAATTACACATCATGGTTTATATCTGTATAGCCAAATACTCTTTCATTTTGTTAAAACCAGTGATTTGTTTTTATTGCTTGTTGGAAATGATCTGTGGTACCCCCAAAATTGTCCAAACTCTGTCCTGGAGAGGGCTAATTGTCATTTGCCAGAACTGTGCCAGAGAGTGTGCTAACAACAACCAAACCTTGGGCTGTGCTTGAACCTGCGCCCTTCTATTCTTGATATGCTTTTGGCAGATAGGGCCAAAGTGATATTGCAAAAACTTTCAATTTTAAGGGCTTCCTTCAGTCTGAAATTTGTACATACGCAGAAGTATGTGTATAAATGAGGACAGGACATCTTGCAACATGGTGTAGTTGCTGTGCATTTGGAAACCCCTATTCTTTAGTGCTCTTTTCATATTTACTACACAGCAATTTGTATGTGTGTGCATATACACTTACAGCTCTCTGTTACCATCACCACTCCAAGGATAGAAGATACAGACTAGAAAGTGCTTTGGTTTTACCTTTCTTTTCCTTTTTTTTAATAGAACATTTTGCTCAGAAGCCAGGCTCCTCGGACATCTTGCTATGTGGTCCCGGCGCTGGGTAAGTGCACTTCAGAATATTTCTTCTTCAGAAGTTTTCTCTGTCTGAACAGTTCTCTGCTTGCTCAGTCATAAGAGATGAAAACAAAGGAGTGATTCCTGGCTTTCCTTGACTGCAGAAACAGGAACACAAACAATAAAATATGGTGGATCATCAGATAATTTCATACATGTGAAGAACGAAGCATGAACCTGCAGTTGTCTTATTCAAGTCTAAATTCCTTCAAGCCCTTCTAGAAGGGCTTTCTTTCTCTTCCCCACATATGTACGAGAGTTGAGAACATGAAGGGCCTCACCTACAGGACAGGACAGACATGATTCTCTTTGTGAAGGCTTGGGATTGTTAAACTGGGAAACAAAACATGGATTTGGAGGGCAGATTTGGGCACGGAGGGAGAGGTGGTTGCTTTGTGGTGAGGGGCAGGAGATGGGAATGGTGATGAGGGAGTTGGCTTTGGTTGGGGGTCTTCTCTAGCCTGTCTTTCTTTGTTGCTGGATTGTGGATGCTGCTTTTTCCCATCCCACTTTCCAGCCAAATACTGCCTAGCATAGAAAATTAGCTTGCAGTAAAATAAAATGCAAAGCTGAATAATAATCCCAACTCTCACATAAACTGAAGTTTTTCTCCAGAATCTGCCACATTGAATGAGCTGCAGTTATTATTACCTCTAGGACCTGTCCTCCAGAATACACATGCTTGAAAATTGGGCCCAATCCTGATTACGGTTTCACCAGTTTTGATACCTTTGGCTGGGCTTTTCTTTCCTTATTCCGCCTGATGACCCAGGACTACTGGGAGCGCCTGTATCAGCAGGTACCAGCTTTGTGTATTGTTCAGAATGGGTTGTCCAGGTAGCACAATATCCGAAGCAGAAAATGGTTAGGGAGGACAAGAAATCTCAAATAAAAGAAGTAGCTGCGAATCATTAAGCCTGCGTACTCTCTTCTCCCTTCCAGCAAGCTGTGGTCCGTAATTGACTCATTGAGAAGGGATGCTGAAGTGCTTCCCAGCAGTATCCCTATTAACCTGTTGTATTAGGGACTTCAGAAAAAACACTAAAAGATTTCATACTGTCCTTCAAAAATGCAACAGTGCCTCCTCAGTCATCCTCATGGGTTTACAAGTGATGGCATGGAAAGAGGGAGAAAAAGATGTGGAGAAAAGGGGCCAAGGAAGATATATTTAAGCTTCCTAGAGCATTGTGTCTAGAAAGCTGCGTGCTTCTGAAAAATTTAAAGACACATTGAAAGCCTATTTGATATTCAATACAGTATTTTTTATCTCTGGGGTGTTGTGCTTACAGACCCTCAGAGCTTCTGGGAAGGTGTATATACTCTTCTTCATGCTGGTCATCTTTCTGGGCTCATTTTATCTAGTCAACTTGATTCTGGCTGTAGTAACAATGGCATACGAAGACCAGAACAAGGCCACTATTGCTGAAACAGAGGCAAAGGAAAGGAAATTTCGGGAAGCCATGGAATTATTGCAGAAAGAGCAGGAGGTATGTGAATTATTGCAAAAATAAATCTCAACACCCTGTTATTAATCACATAAAGTGTGTATCTCCTTGTATACAGCCACACAGTATACAGATATACAGTCACTTGTGGGAACAGGAGCAAATGTTAAGTTATTGAATGCACTGATTCATAGAGATACAGGAGCACTTCCTTGTTCAGCTGAGTATTTTTCCCATATTGTTCCAACCATGATTTTTTGTTGTGGATAATGATCTTCAAAGTCTGGTGTAAGAAAAGTAATATTTTAAAACTGGAAAATGTAAAATTCCATCAGCTAGCAGCTTCCAAAATAACATGTAGATGCCTTTTTCTTTCTGTTCTATTTAACTGTTGTGGATTGCTGAGCACAGAAATATACAGTAATTCTTTACATCAACTGCAGTAACATCTGAAACAAAGCCTATTGTAGTTGAGTGAAAAAATCATTTGTAACTTAAATAGTTTAGAATTTTCTGGAACAAAATATTGCTGCATTTTGAAAACATTGCCCTAAATTCAGTATGGGAGGGCAAGCTAACCACAGTGTGAATACAGTCTTAAGGATATGCAAAAGCAAGACTGAATTTTAATAGTGCTTGAGCATTTGTTTGGGAAAAAAAGTTATATTGTATAGCTTTATTTTAAAACTGAGTATTTTTATTGTAAGCAATTCTGCCATATGGAGGAATAGGAGCTATAATATGATTATTTTGCCCCTGGCAAGCCCAGTGCATGTGATCATGTAACATACTGCAAATAGTAAATTGTTCAGTGCTCCATATGGTGCAGAAATTCTCTCCTCTTTCTTTTACTGTTATCACATATTGGAAGATTTTTACTGACTTTTGTGAAATACAGATTGTTAAGATGAGATATTATGGAGCACAGAAGTGTTTTCTTGCTGCTTGTATTCTATGTATCTAGCAAAAATGCCATCCATGTTTTTGTTTTAATTTTAGTCATTGGCTGCTAAAGGGATTGATATCCTGTCAATTAGCTCCTTCGAAGCCTCTCCTTTGTCTACCAAAGAAATCAAAGAAAGAAGCAATAGGAAAAAGAGAAATAAGTCCTTGGGGATAGAAGATTATGAAGAACAACAATTTCCCAAGTTACAGCCCACAGACAGTCAACGAAAGTTGGTAATCTATTGTCTGAATCTGGGATCCTTACAGCTTTTCTAATTTTAATACTAAAATAAACTGTTTGAAAGTACAAACCAAATCCTATTACAAATGCTGATCACTCTTTAACCTTTAAAATAAACAACCTTATGGGCTATGGAGGTATCATATGTAAAATTTAATTTGAAAAGGAAATACCATAAGCAAAGGATAAAAGGAAATTACAATAAGAGTTAAAATACATTTTCTATAGCTTCAAAAAAATAGAAAATGTGAACAAAGATCAGAATTTAACTTTCGTTCCATCTTTGTCTGTTAAAAAAAAAATAAAAAAAAAGCTACTACAGCTGGCAAGATTTTATTATCTGCCTTTTAAAACCTAAACAAAATCCTTCCTGAATAATCTAAATTAAATAAGAGTTTTGGACGTGCTATGGTTGATAGAAAATGTTATGAAACTCTAAACTTTTATCGCTTCCCCAAACCTTCTCTACGATATTATGCCATTCTCTTTTTATTTCTCTCTTTGTGCTCTCAGGCTCTCCTTGGCTTGGTGTATGGCCCCAATGCAAATCAGGTGAAACGCAGGCTGAGCCACGGGAGTGTATTCAATTTCCAAATACCTGCCTTAGAAGTCGACTCCAAAGTGGATTTTGGTGATGAGGAGACCCGCAGTGCAGGGGAGAACGAAATCCAGGGGAGGTCACTGTCGGTGCCGCAGGTGGGAAGACGCTGCAGCGTGCAGAGCCAAGCAAGCCATGGCTCCCATCCTGCTACCCCCAGCTGCGGGCAGGGAGGCAAGTGGACCAACACGGATGACTGCAATGGCATGATTTCAGTGATGGGAGGAGGGAATGGCAAGGTGCACGGTCTAGATCCAGCATCTACTGAAGGGGTTCCACTTCCGCCAGTAATGGAAGACCCAGGGAAGGGTGATCTGGTAAGAAAAAGTTGTTGAGTATGTACTTCATATTATGGTTTCTCCATCAGTGGTAGGATTTTTAGGTATGTTTCTAATGCTGGCATTGTAACAAACAGGGAGAGCTTTTTTATTCTATGCCCCACCCAGGGTGATCGTCTTGAGCAATACCTATTTCTCCTACACAGCAACTCTAGCATCATACAGAAGCTTTGCCTATAAGTTTACCAAGTGGGTAGAGATGCTTTTCTACCACTTTACCCCTCATCTCTCTCCTTTTCCATTAGTCCCTGGAATATATTCTGGGCCTGTTTGCCCTCCTACACCTATTTCCAAGATTTGTGTTTGCCTTGTTGCTATTACATGCTTGGGGGATCCATTTACTGTAGCATTATTACTGAAGTGTAGGACCTTCGCTCTGAACACCTATTACATCTTGTAGAACGGTGCATTTATCTGGCTGCTTGTCATCATTCCTATTAACTTTCATAGTTACCCATCATTGCATCCTACTTCATTTTATTCCTGTGGTATCTCCCTAATCGTGTTTACTTCTTTAAGCAGCCAGCTGTAAATGATGAGAGCAGCATGATGCATTTGCATCCTCATCTGTCAGTGGAGTACTTTAATGAGGCATTTCAGAGACAAAGGGCAGCAAGTGCAGTCAGCATAATTACCAGTGTCTTGGAGGGTAAGTGGCTCCTTGTTACGCTTATTTCAATCATAAGGTAATGCTAGGGAAAAAGACCAAAATGTCAATACGTTTCTTAAACATTAACATAGATTTGTAGCTGTGTAGGAATTTCATCATTAATTTGGATATATTTTTTTTAAAGCATTATCACACTGTTTTTATGTACTGGAACACATCCTTTGCCTATCATAAGATCTCATTTCTTAAGACAGACAGAGGAGGGACTTGGAGTGATGGTGGGTGGAAGGAATTTCTCTAGTGGGTGAGGAGCAGGACTGGGACAGTGGCTTCTCCTCCTGACCCTGTGACTACTGTTGTGTCACTGGTAGAGACGTACACATGCAGAATCCCATGTTAGGATTACACAAGCAAAACTAATTGTGGCATTTCCTGGGGTTTGAGTGCTTAACATACCTTTCCATGTGAATTTTTGAGGGTAGTAAGGGTTGTATCACTTACTGTTATTATGCTACTTGAAAGTTTCACTGCAGAACTTTCTGGGGGTTAAAAAAAAATAAATCTGAATTGTCCAGATGTTTTCTGGACCAGGATGAGGAAGAAATTTATGTTTTTGTGTTGGATCTCTATCAACAGTTCTTGGAAAACAAGTGTAGGATTTGGCAGGGGGGTAGCATTTTGGCAGGATGTTCCCTTTTCTTAAATTTCTCTAAATCACTCTTGGGAAAATCTCTGTGGAAACACATCCCATGCAGCCTTGCTTTCAAGTTTAATTCAACAATAATTTGGGCTGTGCTGCAGACATTCAGCTGTGACCTGGGATGGAACCAGGCTTTCCCCCGTAGCTCTAAGTGAATGTGGATTAAACTGAGAATAGGTATCAGAACAGGGAGCAGAGATTGTCTTTGCTGGGATCTGAACACCGGTTCTGCCAGATCCACACAGGGTAAATAAAGAAGCCATCTGGTCAGGAGGAACAGAAAGCAAAAGCTAGATCTGGAGGGGGGTTGAGTCAGGGTGATCACGCTTGAATAAGTAATGTGGGGTGGAATCGGAGACTTGAGCCCAGAGGAGAAGAAATGGCGACTGAACTGGGAGGGGAAATAAGGACATGTACAAAGAAGAAAAGGTTACAAGTCAGATCCAGCTCATAAGACATTTGAAAAATTTTGGCATCCACAGAAACTATTTACTTAACCCTAAATACAAACAGAAAGGGAATGATTAGTGAGGTCCAGTTTGTCAATGAATTTGCACAGAACTTTGACAGGGATAAAAGTGTTTTTGAGCACACATTAATATTCATGTTGAAGGAAGAAAAGCCATGAGGTTTATATTTGACCAAAAGCTTTTAAATGACACTAGCAGAACAGCTTCTATTCCATGTTTTGCTTATAGAAAATTGAGATATATTGCTGCTTGCATCAGCTGGAAAACGATAGGCATGAACTTTCCAACAGAAGTGGCCTAAGGTGAAATTTTGGGCACGGTCTTTTGGGTTTGCCTCACGTGAACATCCACCACTGCTGTTCTCGACTCTTTTAAGAGTCGATGGAGACAGTTGTCGTGTGTGATACAGCCAGTGTCCTAGATGTCTACATAAGGATCAGGTGAAAAGGGCCTTAGCTGCTATATTGCCTATCAAGAGCTCCAAGGATGAGAGGCTGAGATGTGGCCTCTACATCCCAAACATCTGATTTGGGTCAGATGATCCTAGGATGAGTCTGTACCTAAAGCTTGATCCAACAGCTTTTAAAGTAACTTCCCTTCAATTAATTTTGAATCCAATTTTCTCTGAATTTTATCTTTGTGTTTATTTGGTGTAGGTTTTACATGAGCGGTGGAAAGTGCAGGGAAGCTTTGGGTCTCTGTATGGGTTTTCAGGTTCTTTTTTCTTCTCTGGTCTTTTGACTCCTTGAAGTTAGTATTTCACCACCTTCCTCAGCAACGATTTAACTACAATGGGGTTTTCTTTTGTTTTTAGAACTTGAAGAATCCCAACGGAGATGCCCGCCATGCCTGAAAGATTTTGCTTTAAAGTATCTAATTTGGGACTGTTGTCCACTTTGGTTGAGAATCAAGAAAAAAGTAGCTGCTTTCATAAAGGATCCTTTTATTGATCTCACCATCACTCTTTGCATTGTGATGAACACTTTGTTCATGGCACTGGAACACAATAATATGTCAAATAATTTTAAATCAATGCTTAATGTAGGCAACTTGGTAAGCAAATTTTCAACTCTCTGACCTTTTATACCAAGGATTGATTGATGAGTGTTTTCACTTGAGACACAAAAAGTAGCTGTAAAAATGAAAGATTAAGGAACTCTAAATTTCTGATATAGTTGACTCCAAGATTTTATTGATGCCCTTCTAACACACTCCTGAAAGAGCAGAAAACAATCCCCCCATTTTAATAAAAATTCCATTAAAAGATCATAAAAATAGTTGGGTTTTTTTTGGCCTGTCCATGAATGTTTACTATATTTGTGGACACATAGTCTAAAGATAAGATAAATTCATGGCAACTTTTATGCTGATGCTACTATTTCTTGGTCACAGGTCTTTACAGGAATCTTCACTGCAGAAATGATCTTTAAAATCATTGCTCTAGATCCCTATTATTATTTTCAGCAGCCCTGGAATATTTTTGACAGCATAATTGTCACATTGAGTTTAATAGAATTGAGTTTACCCAAACACAAAGGCAAGAAAGAGAGAAGAAAAGGAGGAACCCTGTCAGTTTTACGATCCTTCAGACTGGTAAGCCTTACATTTACTCCATTGTATAAAGCACTATGTTGTGAATACAATAGAGAATACTTCTGTTGTCTGCAGTTAAGATGCACGAAATGATTTATTTTATTTTCTAAGCAGTGGCAATAAGAAACATATTGTCAAACTTGTGATATTAGAGTTGAAGTTTAATGACGTTTATATTTCCTTTCAATATAGTAAGAAGTATTCAGAGAAAAAATATTCCAGAGTAGAGATGTTGCAAAACAGGAGTTGAAAATGAAATACTAGCACAAGTAGTCTTAGGAAAAAGTGTCAGAGTACAAATTTAGAAAGAAAAATACTTCAAAATAGACATGAACTGATGGTAAGGTATTCATATCATGTACTATGAAGAAAAATAGGGAGAGCTTATCATGCCAGTTACTTTAACTCATTCCATCACAACTGAAGCAGAGATTATTCATAGATCATAGAATATCCCAAGCTGGAAGGGACCCACAAGGATCATTGACTCCAATTCCTGGGTCCCCAAAAGACCGCCCAAAAAATCAGACCCTGTGTCTGAGAGTATTGTCGAAATGCTTCTTGAATTCCAGCAGGCTCGGTGCTGTGACCACTGCCCTGGGAAAGTATGGACTGATTTGGGTTGTGTTACAGAAAGAAAGACGCTTTTTATTGTAAAATGGGAACTGGTCTCCTAGCTTTGGTCATTTTTGTTTCATGTAAATTGGATACCATAATCTTCATCAGGGAGATTACATAATCTGTATCAAGTAAGAAACTGCCTGTGTGGGCCAAGACCTTATCAGGGAATTGGATTACCCAGTTCCTTAAGGAGGTTGCCAGTTTATCTCTGTAATGTTGCCCAGATTAAAAAAAAAAAAAATCTATAAATGCTTTTTTTTTTGAAGTGTTAGTGTCACAGTGCCATAAACATTATATTGATGGAGGAGCTCCGAACATTTATAGAATAGTTTTGCAGGCCTGAACAATGCAAAGGTGGGTTATCTTTGCTGATGTCTAACACAACTTTTTATGTTTTTACACAGCTGAGGGTCTTCAAACTGGCAAAGTCCTGGCCAACTTTAAACACTCTTATTAAAATCATTGGTAACTCTCTGGGCGCGCTGAGTAACCTGACCCTTGTCCTGGCAATCATAGTTTTTATTTTTGCTATAGTAGGAGTGCAACTTTTTGGGTCAAACTATAGAGACAACATACTTAAAATAAACAAAAATGGCAAGCCACGCTGGCACATGATGGACTTTTTCCATTCGTTCCTCGTCATTTTCCGAATTCTGTGTGGAGAATGGATTGAAACTATGTGGGACTGCATGGTGGTAGCTGAAAAACCACTGTGCCTTCTTGTCTTTCTGCTGGTCATGGTGATAGGAAATTTAGTGGTGAGTTTTCCAATGTTTTATTCTCTTTATCTCATCAATGGTAGAATCAACTTTACTGACAAAAAGTAGTCCCCCAAACACATGTAGAAGAGTTACCTGTGTCTGCTATAGTCTTTAAAAGCCTCTTCTACCTTTTGGCATTGAGTTGCTATCCATATTTTCATATTTAGTATTTTTTCTGCACATAACATCACTTGACCTTTCCATGTGCAACTTGAAACAGGAAACAACTTTTCTTCTTGGGATTTGGATGTAAAAAATCAGCAAGTATTATGACTTACCTGCATGAATTAACAGAGCTAAATGCTTAAGTCTCTCTGTAAATTAAATTTTTTTTTTTGTGGCTTTTTTTGTTTGTTTGTTTTAAAATTTTATTTTTCTAGGATTCACAAGTGTATTGAATTCTTTATCAGCAAATAGCAGAATCTACACTGCTATCAATAAAATCAGGATTTTCTTTATTCATCTGTATAAATGAATCCTCTGAATGTCTATTTACATGCAAGAGCTACAGCTTATGCCAATCACTTCCATGAACATCCTGCTGTGGATCCATGCTCTTGATCCATGCTCTGCACAGCCTCATAAACCCATGCAGGGGTTTAGGGGGAAAGCTTCCTTCACAGTCCCCTTCAGTCAATTCTTACTGCCCGAATCATAAAAATGTTTTTTTTTAGCTTTGTTTCTCATGTCATTCTTCTTATTATTAATATACCCATCTTCCTTTAATTTAAGAAACTGCTGAAAATAATTAACTTTAGGTAGTGCTTTATAGAAAATATCTGTTCCGTAGCTGAATCCCAAATCCCCAGGTTTAAAGTCCTGCCTCTTTTATGCCTTGATGATTCATTTTGGTGATGAAATGCTGAGTGATATTCTTATAACATAATGTTAACTGTCAAACAATTAAGTACTTATCCTATGCTTCTTGTTTATGTTTTCTTATTATGAAAGATAACAGTGAGATATTGAAGAGTGAAATTTATTCTAACCTAAGGTGAATAACTAAGACAGATGGAGTGAATTGGTCTCTGGAGGTCTAATGTTCTCTGCTGACTGTGGAGGTTCCTGGATGACTCAGGGTGGTGCTATTTGCTCACTTCTGATATGACAAAAATTGAGCAGCATAAGTCTCATCCCAAATAGCATCAGAAGGCTAATTCTGAAAAAAACAAAAAACAAAAAAACAAAAAAAACACATGACAACTAATCAACCAAGCTAACAACCACAACAAAAAAACAAACGCCTGTTTTATTCTCCCATTCCTTAAAAAAAAAAAAAAAAAGAAATGAAAAGAAAAAAAGAAAAAAGGTGTTTGAATTTATTTCTTTTAAAATGTTCTCAAAAACAGGGAGAAAATCTCACTTTGATTTACTCTCAATTCTGATTTTTGCAACAGTGTTGTACATTTAACAGAATTGCTAAGCCTGAATCTGAGTGTACATTTAATTTTAGAAAAGTGTTCACAGAGACCTGATTTAATTGTAGTTTGAAAATGTAATCATTATTAAACCGACTGGCCATGACTGTAGTCTTTGTTACTACTATAACCTTTGAAAAGTTGTTTTGGCCAAATAATTAGGTGCCATTTTAAACAACTTTTGGGGGAAGAGGGACACGAGAATATTAAGCTTTCTGAAAGAGAAATTTACTTAATCAATTGTAATGTGATCAGTCATAGCCATTTCATTTTTGCTTTCTTTCGGTTTGCTCAGTAAGACTGAGCTTTGATAACATCTGTCTTCTTCAACATTACAATTTAGACTTCTTTAATGCTACTCTCCAGGCTTTTTATTTTATCATTATTTCAATGACTTTCAGGTCCTCAACCTTTTCATTGCATTGCTGCTGAATTCCTTCAGTACCGACTGTCTCCAGACAGCAGAAGACGATGGAGAGATGAACAATCTTCGGATTGCCTTTGCTCGGATTAACAAGGGATTTCACTTTGTGAAGAGTGTTACGTGGGACACCTGTTGTGGAAAGCTCAGGCATCTAAAGAAAGCACACAGAAAGAAAAACAAATTGACAGCCCAGAACCCACTTGGTCTGGGAAAAGAAAGAAAAAATTCTAAAGAGAATTACAATAATGAATGGGGTGAAAAAAAATGGGAAAACTGTGCAGGGCTTGAAGATTTTATTACCAATCCCAATGTATTTGTTTGTGTCCCTATTGCTGAGGCAGAGAATACAAGTGATGGTTTTGAAGATGATGATAAACTGAGCACATTTACAGACACAGAATACAGTAAGCAGGTAATACATTTCTTTGTTTATGTTGACATACTAAGGTGCATATATATTGAAGGATGCATGTATGGTGGAAGACTGTCTCTAGCAGAACAGGGTGGCATACACTGATCCATTTCCAATGAGTTACCAGATTTTGAGTTAGAAACAAATAAGAATATTTTGAATGAGGGTAACTTGATCGCTTGGAGCCTTTTAAAATAAATAATTATGGTCCTAAAAGAAAGACCATAAACTTCTGGCTTCACTGCAGGAATTCCTGGTTGACATGCTGTGTTATGCATGGATAATTACAGAATTCATGGGTTGTCCATGGGAAATTGTAGTAATCCTTTGTGTCCTTGGAATTTTGTATGTTAAACGTGAAATAAATAATGCAAACTATTTTGCTATTTTCTGGATGACAAAGCAAAAATACACAAAGCACACTATCATGGATTCATAATATTCAGACTTACAGCCCTGTGCCATTCTTTATCTTTCATCCTCGCTGTCTATATAGTAATATATATATAATATGTAACTATAATATATATATATATAACATATAACTATATAAGTAATATAATATATAACTATATAGTAATTATTAATAACTATATAATTACTATATAGTAATTATTAGAGCAAGGTAGAAGTATTAGGTATGGGCTATCTCCATTGAGGTCATGTTTCTTCCATGATAGCATATACTATCCTATTTTTTTTTTGTTTGTTTGTTTTTCTGATTTTATTTTTCAGTTCTGATTTAACCATATAATATCCCCTTTCTTGTGTTAATGTTTCCTGCCTGAAGTTTCCATCTCAATCCCCATGCGTTCACTTCAATAGTCTCTGGGTCCAGCTTTTGACTACTTCACTGAATTATGAATTATTAATTCCTTAGTTTGCTGCATGGCCATTAGGAAAAAATTCCCCATCTCTATCCTTAGGTAAAATCAGAAACTCAAAAAGATCATATCTTATGACTTTTGACCAGAGAAATCCTCTTTAATTGAAGTGTACATCTTATCTTTCTTTCCCTTCCAATTTACCCACTCCCCCAAAAGAAAAAGAAAACCTTGCTAACCCACAGATTATTTTCAGGAGGAAAATCATCTGAGGCAAAGGGGAGAAAGAGGGAAAAATTCAGGAAGCTGGAGCAAGGGGTCAGGACTTTCCTCTGAAGAATTCAGTGTGCTTTACCTAGGAAAAGATAGGAAGGCTGAACCATCATCACCAGAGCAAAAAGAGGTAACATATGTATAGAGAGATTTTATATGACATTGACTTTCCAATACTGGTCAGGCTTGGCTACATTTCTGCTCAAAGATTTGCTGGAGTGGATTTCAGTGGCGGCAGTGGCACTGAGCTTGCAGTAGCCAGTCTGGCTGGTTAATGATGGAGCCAGAATTCTGTGAATGAAAATGAAACCATGCTGGGTTTCTACAAATTGATTTTAAGAAAAATGTATGTATAGGAAAGATAAAGATTTTAGAAATGGAAAAACTACAAAATAATTTGATTCAAATAAATACTTTATAACATTTTCTGCTGCTTCCCATTTCTTGAAATCGGAGTCCACAAAAAAAAAGGAGGGGGGGGAGGGGAGAAATAAAAGGTTGTGTGTGTCATAAAAGGAGAGAGATATTTCCAAGTAAGAGTAGGAAATTCCAGCAAGTTGCTCTGTGTCCTAAATATCTCAATTTCAAGAAATGTAATACTTGAAATGAGTTGTTCATTATGAAATTGAAGTCAGTAGTTATTCATAAATAAATTAAGATGAATTTTGAATAATGTAAATGTTCAAGAAAATAATGTCTGCTCCAGCAACAGAGAAACATAAAAAATAAAAACAAAAGCACAGAGTAAGTCGTTGGTACCAAACAGATGACTCATCATTCATTTTATATTGTGTGAGGGGACAGAGAAAAGCTTTGGAACTGAAGAATATGCTATATGTTTCCGATTTTTAATTCATAAATACTATCATGGGTGTTCAGTTCCTGACAGAAGGTTATATTTATCTGTTTTTCCTGTTTAATGCATTTTCTTATTTTTCTGGGTTTTACCCGGCTAAAGCTTATCCCTCTTTGAGGTCTATGTGCACTCGTAAGCAAGTTAAAATCTCTTTAATTTATGAGCTTATTAAACAGTTCAAGCTGGTTCATGCATGTAGATACTGTAAGTATATGACTTTGGCTCCTGGTCAAATGCACCTATTGTTACTTCAAAGCTCATATACTTTTAAAGTCACAAAGTCCATTCCGTTACTAACCCTATTTGAAATATTAGCACATACTCAAGTTTTGATTTTGAATTTTATTTGCTCATGGATGAATTTATTCATTTGGAACTGAATGTAGGAAGAATCAACACCTGATCTTATTTTGCTTGGTAGTTTGACAGTGCCAGCTCCTCTGAAGGCAGCACAGTGGATCTGACAAATCCTGAAGAACTTCTGAGGCAGATTCCAGAGTTTGCTGAGGACATGAAGACTCCAGAAAACTGTTTTCCAGAAGGTAAGGCTCTCCTGGTTACATGGCTGGAAAGTGAGAAATATCAAAAATAAACCTGTTTCTCTCGCAATGCTGAGCTGATAGGGTGAGATTAATTTCACTTAATTTTAGTTGTCAACTAATGGCTTAATCATTGTTCTCTCTATTGGATGGAGAGATTGTGGCACCTGAAAAATAAACTCCCTCTCCTTAAAAACCAAGGGGAATGCTTCTAACTGGGACCTGGGCAGTGGCAAAGACCAGACCCCAAAAGTGGAGATAATTATAGTAAGGCAAGGTAAATTCCACCCTACTGGACAGAATCAAAGTCACTTTAGGGGATCAGATCTCAGCTGACAATGGGTACTGGAATAAGGCATTTGGCACACAGATATGTTAATGCCTTGCAACTGGATAGATGTTTCTTCCTTGAGTAGTGATTCATGAAAAATAACAACAACAAAAAAAAGAGTGCAACAAGCAGAGAGAATCTGTTAGGATGAAGGTCAGTTTCTATAGGACAATAACATGGGAACCCCTTATCAAATCTTTGTACAACATCTAGCTGTACAAACTGTCCTTGCAGGTTGCGTTCACTGCTTTTGTGAAATCTTCCCGTACAAAGATGAAACAACAGCGTGTGGTTTTCATAAGAAGAAAAGAAATGGCTCTCAAGATTTTTCTCAATAGCTATCACTACTGACAGCCAGGGTTAATCACTGTCCTTCCAGTATTAGATGGGAGAGAATAAACTTAAAAAAAATAAATTAAAAAGTCAGCTGTGGGTTCATTTGTTGACAGCGCTTCAACTTTCTGCTTTGCTCTTTGCTTGCCCAATCAGCCTGTCTGACCACCGTTTCCATCCATTCATCTAAATTCTCCTTGATTTAATTGTTTTCCATCCTTTCAAGCTTCCTTATATCACAAAATGATCAGGAGGGACTTTTCCAGCCTTGCATATGTGCAGCCTAGCAGCAGCTCCCACTGCACTCTGGCCTTGCTTTCTTCCCTGCTCCCAAAGGCAGAGCCTTCTTCTTGCCACTACCTTCCCACTCAAGCGCTATTTCCTGGGTATTTTATCTGATGAGAATACAGATAAATCAAATCTGGCTGTAATTGTTCCCATCCCCTCATTGACCTGTTCTGCAGAGCTGGCTTTTTTTTTTTTTTTCTTTTTTTTCCTATGCCCTTTTTGGGTCAATGAAACTTCTAATGCACAGTTTTGGGATTGAATCGATAAGTGAAGCACGTAGAAACTATTTGAAGTTAGAGAGGTTTTTGCACCTGAATGCTAAGCACTCCCTGTGTAGTTAAAATATATTATTACTATTATACGCTATACATGATAAATCCTGAGAGATTCACTGTATACGCATTGCAGTTTGCATATTGGTTTAATAAAACTAATGTCAGATTTCTGATATTCGGGATTTTTTTTTTCAAAACTACTTTATAAATGGCATTATTTGTCAATGCAGCTGTTTGAACAAAAGAAATGAAGATTTTTTTTTTTCCCTGCTCCAAAGAAGAACTGTGAAACATCTTGTTTCATACTCTGTAGTCCTAGGCTGGAGTGTGTTTGCTGTGGCAAAACTGTTAAGAGACCTCAGCTGAAAGTGTAGCAAATCTGTACCTAACACAGATTTCTGCACAGAAAGGTCCCTATCTTGAGCAAGTGCCATTCCTTGCCTAATCTCAAATCTCAGATCCACATCACTGGAGAAACTGAGATTATTAAAGGAAATAAAATCTTTTTGTTTGTTTGTTTGTTTTTCCTTCACAATTTATATACTATCATATATATGAGTTATATATTATTATATAATATATATCTGTATAAGATACAAATATGAGATACAGACGTACATGATTTTCATGCTTGGAAATGACAGAAGCACTAACATTTTTCATAATAATGAAAAGATGAGTTATTCTAGAGCACACAGCAATGAAAATTTTGGCTAAAGTGAATCTATCCTTGGCAAAATGAATAAGCATCCAAATCCAGCATTTAACACCTTCCCTTCTGCAAGAAGTATTAAAAATCACAGAAGTAATCTGGTGAGCTTGAAAAGAAATATTTCTTTTTATGGAGCCTATATGCCAGCTAGAAGGTGACATATTCTCACAGGTTATATGATATAAAATACGTCGCTCTATACATTCAAATAGATGAACAGTATTTGAAAGATGATATTATGCTGCAGTACTAAAGATAACTGTACATCTTTGTCTCTTAGCTTTTTTGTTCTGGTGTACCGGAAATAAATAGCAGTTAAGAGGAAAACAAAATTATGTTTCCTTACTTTTTTTTGCATGGCAAAACATGAAAAGCAGCCTAAGGCGGTGTGTTTATGTTGACCCTGGACTTTCCCTTGCCCCAGAAGTTTCCTGAGCAGCCTTTCATCTGCATTCATTTTCATTACGTACATTCATTGCTGTCTCTCACTTTCAGGTTGTGTTCGATACTTTCGTTGTTATAAGGGTAGTGCCCTAAACTTTGGAGGACAAACATGGTGGAATCTGAGAAAAACCTGCTACCAAATTGTTGAACATTCCTGGTTTGAATCCTTTATCATATTCATGATTCTTCTGAGCAGTGGAGCCTTGGTTCGTGTAGCACAATTTCATGTATTTCTTTAGGAGCATTTTTAGCTTTAATTGCACCCAGACAAGTTGCTTTCAGCAGAAAACATGGGGTATATCTTTGAACTCATCAGGAGAGAAAGGAAGAGGTTTCTCAGAGCAGTCATTTATTCGCTATTGTAGTAATTGCAAATTTATTATTCATACTATTACAAATTAGAGAGAGAGCAATGCTAAAAATATGCAGCTCTCAGAAGCTGTTCCCATTCTGGTTGTATACTGGATTTTTCTGGCTTTTGCAGTTGTGAAATATAAAGTTTTTTATATATCATTAAAATAAGTAAATGACATTTAGTACTTTAGTTCTCCTGAAAGCATAAAGTTCTTGAAATTAATTTCTAAAAATATACTTTCTTCCTAGGATCCCAGTGTGCATGTTCTGTATGTGTCCACAGAGGTGTACAATATAGAGAAAAAAGAAAGAGAAGGGACAGGAAGAATTACAAGCTTATCAGACATGCTTCTGAGTAAAAGATGGGGTTCATATCTGCATAAGTTAAATATTGAATGATGAAGGGGTCTTATTGATTGTAGACTTTCATTTTCTAAAGCTTGTCTCTGACTTTTAAATTTTATTTGTATATTTTGATTTCAGGCATTTGAAGACATCCATATAAATGAGAGAAAACACATTAAAGCTATGTTGTCATTTCTTGACAAAATGTTCACTTTCATCTTTGTTCTGGAGATGCTCCTGAAATGGGTGGCTTATGGCTTCAAGAAGTATTTCACCAATGCCTGGTGCTGGCTTGACTTTCTTATAGTAGATGTGAGTTCTGCCGTCAGCATTTCTACGCAGGTCCTGATGCAGGACTTAGCAGCAGAATCACTGATTTTTTTCTGGATGTGAAATTAAGAATGATGCTTTCACCTCGAGTAGTGATGGCTTCAGGATATTGCACTCTGGGCACTGATTTTTTTTTTTTTTAAGGAATAAAAAAAGCAGACACCAAAGGTTGCTAATACTTTATTTTATCTCTCCATTCAGGTCTCTTTAATAAATCTCTTAGGTAGCTCATTGGATGCTGTGAAATCTCTTAGGACTCTCCGAGCTCTGAGACCCTTAAGAGCATTGTCAAGATTTGAGGGGATGAGGGTAAGACTGAATACAAATTAATGCCTGACAGCACTAATAAGCATGTAATGGAATCATAACACTGCATTTATGAGGTTCATATGTCTGCACCAAGTTAAGTTTAGGGTTTATAAAAATGAGTTTTTAAAGGGCACCTTTTCTGTGCTCCTCTATACCTGGCTGCTCCTTACAGATTTTGTTCAAGTGATCAATCCCAAATGCTGTTGAAACTAAAATGAGGCTAGGCAGAACTTTGTTTCTTTGCCACTTAGTCATTCCCGTCTTCCTGAGACAACCCAAAATAAAAGAGAATAAGAACTGTGAGCACAGTTTTCGTTCTTAAATGGTCACGGAAAGCTAATTTAGAGGAAAGAATCCTTTCCATTCTGCAAGTTTTTATTGGACTGATTTACAGAAGATTTAGACTGTTAAAACATACTCTGCCCAAATTATTGTTCCAAATATAATTATTCGTACAAAAAGTGAGAGTGTTTGTCTTTAGAATATTTGCTGCCTTCTTCCGTCAAAGGAGCAGCTGGAACAATGTGAAGCTGTTGGATGTGACTTTGATTAGAAACCTAACCTTGCACAAATGCAGAGAAAGTCTCCCTCAGTCATATGCAAAACTTTTGCACGCCGTAATGTGAAACAGCAGTGATAACCACTGCTGTGTTTGGGCAGGAGTTTGGTCTATGCAATATACTCTGGTCTGTGACCGCCGATGATGTATGTGCTTGTGGTATCACTATCACACATTTACATGGGAATGCAGCCTCAACGCAGCTGAGATATAGATTGCCTTTGGACATCTTTTGGAAGTGAAATGGAAAGCTCGCCAATTGCAATATTGTCAAGAAATTGATGCATTCTGGTAATTTAGCACCAAAATTTCCATGTCTGAAGTAAATTTTGAACCAGGTATCATCATACTTTCTGTCATGCTATGCAGAATGCTTGTGACACAGTTTCCAAAAAGCTTCAGAATGCTTTTTCATTTTTCTGTTTCTTCATCAAGTTCTTTGCTACCTGACTAAGTTCACTGCTTGTGAAAACTCAGATGCATGGTCATTGTTTCCTTACACTGCTCTGTTTTATGAAGCAATTCGTTATGTCTTGGTATGAACTTAAAACTTACATGGACATCTTCTGTGTTCCTACAGCACCTACCACAACTCAGGTCCTTAGCTCATGGTTATGGACCCCAAATACAGTGGTAACCCACTAAAAAGGGTAGATCTAACAAAATAATAGTGGAGAGTTTTACTGGTCCTTGTAAACAAACTACCTTCCACAGTCTTAATAATACAGTCCTTTGCATTCCTGCTTATGGGAGAATCCTTCATAAATCTTATGTTATAAAAGTTAAAAACAAAACACACCAAAAACAAAGAAAAGTCATCAAAAGAGGATGGACTCACATTGTAGTATACATATTTGGTGGTGGCTTGCAGCAAACCAAATCATTTCAACTCTTCCATTGAGGCCTAAGAGATACTATGCAGCTGTGAGTCTGTTCAAGGTACCCATGTCATCTACAAACAGTATTTACATGGAAAATGTTAGATTTCTGGTTGCTGAGATTACTAATTGACTGCTCGTTTTTTCACATCTTTGTTTAACTACATGTATTCTTGCTCTGCCATTTCATCCAAGGTGGTGGTCAATGCCCTCGTGGGAGCCATCCCTTCCATCATGAATGTTCTGCTTGTCTGCCTCATCTTCTGGCTCATCTTTAGCATCATGGGGGTGAACCTGTTTGCTGGGAAGTTTGGGAAATGTGTCAATATGACAGAAGAAAATTCAGTATTGAATACTTCAATCAATGACTTATCAGACTGCAGAATGTATAATAACACAGGAAAAATATTCTGGGTCAATGTTAAAGTCAACTTCGATAATGTTGGCTCTGGCTACCTGGCTCTTCTTCAGGTGGTAAGTGCTGCTTACCTTCACTTGCCAATGCCATGTCAGATGAACTTAACCTCCTGCCAACTCCTAACTCATCTCGGTGGATGATGGAAAGGAGAGATCTAACACAGCCTGCTCTTCCCTCATAGCTGGCTGTTCAAAGACCGGTGCTGTTAGCACATGCAAATGGAAAAAGGGGAGGTATTGTTATATATGGACAAACTGGACCCCACCTTTTTTAGGTGATAAAGTGTAAAAGTGCTTTTCTAGGTGATAAAGTAAGCATGAGATGGATGAGTACAGTTCCAGCCTCCAGTTTAACCTTGGAAAATAAAGCAGGTCTGTGAGCCTGAGAGCTGGAGTCGACTTCAGAAGAAAGTCTGGGGTGAATACTGACTTAATCTGCCTCAGTACAGATTTGCTCAGCCATGAGGGTTGTCAGGCCTTTAGTAAACTATGGTAGTGAAGGTTTGCCCTGACAGGATCATAAAACAGCATGGTCTGTTCCATCCTGACAAGCTTTCTGATCCTGTATGGGCTGAGGATGTCACATATAGCAGTGGCAAGTTTCCCTGAAGTCAGTTTGGTGTTATATGTTTATGACAGCAGCAGAGTCTCTTTCCCCAGTTGGTGTCATTTGGATATTGAAAATGGTATGAAGACTTTTACCCTAAAAGTTCAACACATTTGCTCTTATCTCTCATTCTAGGCAACATTTAAAGGTTGGATGGACATCATGTATGCGGCAGTAGATTCACGAGAGGTCAGTTGCCACTTACAAACTTCATTTTCTGTTAAGCACCTCTATGTGTTTCTGCAACAGCATGGTGATTTTACACTTTGAGGCCTGCTGTTTGTCTGTGCTAAAGCTTTCCAGTAATTCCTTTTATCAGCTGATGTAAACATTTTATCTGTGAATGACTCATAGTAGCTTAGTGCTAATTTGTTATAATGGGAAGAGGGATTCAACTCCAGATTCACACACCTAAATGCAGTTATCTATAATGTAAGGTCTCCATGTGAGTTTACCTCCAAGTCCCCCCTGAGCTTAATGGAGATCTACTCAGTGTGCTCAGAGAGATCTAGGGAGCCTTTCAGCTCACTGGCTCTCTGTACTGGTCAGCTGAGCACCTCTTTAGACTGCGCTGACCCTGCTGATAACTGGATGTCTGTCAGTCATCACTCACATGGAGGCACCTAATTTTCACATCACCCGTCATGAAACTCGAGCTTGGAGTAAACTTGAATATTCTACAGTGACATGGTTTAAAATATAAAACCAAATTTCATCAAGAATCATGCTGTTGTGGATAAGCAATCGTTTAATATACATTGTCAGGCATCACCACTAGTACCATTTTGTCTACTGTTTATGTTGCCAGTAACATTTGCTGTCTTGTCAGAAGTATCATCCAATGTTGTACAGAGCAAGGTGGTAAGTCATTGGAGGCAAAGAATTTGAAATCAAGAGGCTCTCTCAATTTGATCATGAATTTATAGGAATCAAATAATTTTAGAAGTAACCATATATAATATTTTTGTGTGTGTGTTTTGATCAGAAAAACTGTTTTCCTTGTTTTGGCTTTATTTTTATCCATAATAGCCATAAAAGGGGTTTTTGTTTGTTTGTTTGTTTGTTTTGCTAAGAAATAAAAACCACATTTAAACCACATTAAACCAAGAAATAAAACCGAACATTTTTAATGCCAAGAGCCTAGAATTCTAAATGATTTACCTGATTTTTCAAGTACTAAGCATTTTACAGCTCCCGTTCTTATTGCAAGAAGGTGAACTAATGCCTCTGAAATGTTTGCAAAAATAATGTCAAGCATGTCCAATTCAGCAACTGTTTCTGTTGACTTTAGTGGGGCCTTAATCAAGTGCAAATGGTAAGATTGTAAGTCATGTTTGAAAAGGAAAAAAAAAAATTAGCTTTTGTGTGAAAAGAAATGTAAAACAAAACTAACCTTATTCACCATTAATCAAAGAATATGATTTGTTCTAAAAGTTTTAAATGCAAATACATTCACTATCAGAAAGAATTAAATTATCCTTGTCTGCAATGATCTAGCTGGAAACTATATAAACAAACATTGTGAAAGAAATCAAATTAACAAACTCTTATAGTATTAACTCTTTGTGGTACCATTATTTTAAGCCATATTTTCTTGTTAATTTTCTCTCAAGCGTTGCTCTTGGCATATAATTTCATAAGGACTGTTTTTAGTTTCAAAAAGGCTAGTAGTCAACATGAGCAAAAATATCCCATTATTTTCTACAAAGTCCTAGAATTTTGCAGCATCTAATAATCACAGTATAAATGTTACTTTCTTCCATTATTCATGCCCTTTCCAACAGTATCATATATATACAATATTTCACAGTACACAGTATTGATAGTTTTAAGCTATATTACTTTTGTTAGAACTAGCATTAAAAGTGTAAACTTTAGTTCCTCCTGGAACCAATTTGTGAGAGGATCTGCAGAATGAAGATTATTCTCAATTAGACCTATGTTGTTATTGGTCATGTTTCTTGTCGCTTTTCATTCCTGCAGAAAAATGAACAGCCACAAATGGAGCACAGTTTATTTATGTATCTCTACTTTGTGAACTTCATCATCTTTGGATCTTTCTTTACCCTGAATCTCTTTGTTGGTGTTATTATTGACAATTTCAACCAACAAAAGAAAAAGATAAGTATATTGGTTGTGCTCCCGGGCACCTACTATATCTCCAGCAGTTCTGCTTTTAGAGAACAAGGTCATAATAGCTCTACATAATACCTATAACTTTTGTTTGCATTTACTAGAACATTAGTCATGAAGTTAGCAGAAGTAGCACACAGGGTGAGGTTCTTCCTTTTTTCTTTTCCCCTAGAGCCTGAACACCCATCTCATTCCCAACATTTCAAAGGCAATGACATCTGCTCTTCAGCCACTTAAAATACGGCTCCTTGTCTTGGCACTCAGACGTTTTTCTAAGAAAGTAGTCTGGGACAGATGCTCTAATAAGTATTTTGGATGTTCAATAACAACAGGGTGTGGGAATCCAGGGAAACAGTTGTTACCACGCAGGTTTTCAGTAACTTTCTTTTCTTGTTTTCTGAGCTACTTAGGCTTCACCCCAGAACTTCTGATCTGTGAATGTAATGTTTATGCCACTCTGCTTTTTTTTTTTTTTTTTCCGATTCAGTTACAAATCATGAAGAGAAATAGTACCAGCAAGATGTGAAAAAGAAATGTTAGTTTTCAGTAATATGGACATCATAACTACAATAGTGCTGCTTTCTCACCAAGTAACACTGACATTTCTTTATATACTTAGGTGGGGAAGATATCTTTATGACAGAAGAACAGAAAAAATATTACAATGCAATGAAAAAGTTGGGATCCAAGAAACCTCAAAAACCCATTCCAAGACCACTGGTAAGAATGTCTGAATTCCCCAAAAGGAAAACTCATTGTGAAATTAATTTAATTCAGTTAAAAGTGCATATTTTATATATTGAATATAAATTTTATATACAGTCTTTACATTGATATTCAGACAGTACTTTAAAACAAAGTCTGTACCAAAAGGTTGTACTGAAATATTTTAGAAGTTAAATATTTATTAAGTTCTCCGCATAAATATCATTGAGTTTTATATTCAGTTTGGAACTGATTAAACTTCAGGATGGGAAGGAGTTTTCAGCCTTTCTTAAATTTCTCTATCTTTATCATAGTTAAGAGACTTAGCAATATAAAAACTGGTGCTATTTAGAAATCATGTACAGATGAGTACTCCCTACTTTCATAACTGATGCCGGGTGTATTTGTTTTCCTCTAGAATAGATACCAAGGGTTCCTTTTTGACATTGTAACACGTCAAGCCTTTGATGTCATCATCATGATTCTCATCTGCCTTAATATGATCACTATGATGGTGGAAACCTATGACCAAAGTGAAATGAAGACTAACATTCTTATCAAGATCAATATACTCTTCGTTGCAATCTTTACTGCAGAATGCGTAGTGAAATTGGTGGCTCTGAGGCAGTACTATTTCTCGAATGCCTGGAACATATTTGATATAGTTGTTGTGATCATGTCACTTCTTGGTGAGTAAAACTGGATTGGCAAATTCCCTACTAAATTAATCATGATTCTTTTCAGAAAAAAATACTTAAAATGTATCAACTGCAAATGGATATTGAAATAGAAATCAGAATATTGTAAAGTGTTGAGTAAAAAGAACTGCATGGTCGTAAAAAAAACCACCATAATTACATTCAAATAACATGAAATTATATATTTTTAATTCCTACTATTTTCTTGGATTTTTTTTTAAATGAAGGCTCTGTTATATAAAATCTTTCACGATGGTTCTTTAGGTTGTTTCTCAGTATGAGAAACAGAATTAGCATACTAGTACTCTATTACGTGATGATTTGCATTGTTAGTTTTAGTGCCAACTACGAAATCTTTGGTCAGTTAAAAAATGCTTCTTTTTGCTACCTGTGTTTTAACAGAGAATGGAAATATATAGAGAATATGAAGATCGGAGTTAGATTATAGACTCTGGAATTCAGTTTCCAGAAACTGAGGCATAGATGACTGAAATTAAGGGCTCAAACTGTGTAACAGGATAGAAGAGAACAACCCAAATGTAATAGCTTTAATTAGAAGGGATTGCAATGGAAGAATAGTGTAAAGATCTCTTCTGCCAATTTAACTATTCCAAGGCTCAGTACTGCCAAAATAGCAGAAGGCATTTCAGGGAAGAAAAATATTTAGTTTCATTATCATGAGTTATGTTTTTGTGGCAGTAAGAATATAGCTCTTCCTTAGAAAATGAAGTTTCTGGAATGGAAATTCTGAAAAATGTATCCAAAATATTTAAACCTAGAAGAGCCAGCCTCTGCTTCTAGAGCTACTAGGTCTGTCAGGTTTCATGAAAACTAATGACAAAATAACATCCATCTATGTCCCTGAATGAACTACATGCCAGTGTTAAGCACTACTTCGATGCTCCTCACTGGTTTTGCTTGTGTGTATCTTGGCTATGTTTTCTAAATGATAGCCATGACATTGTATATATTGTTTTCTTAGTTTAGCTATCTAGAATCATGGAATCATTTTGGCTGGAAAAGACCCATGAGATCATCAAGTCCAACCATCACATAACACTGCCATGTCCACTACGAAGCCATGTCCCTAAGCACCACATCCAAAGGTCTCTTAAATACCACCAGGGATGGTAACTCCACCACCTCCCTGGGCAGCCTGTTCCAATGCCTAACCACTCTTTCTGTAAAGAAATTCTTCATGGCGTGTAATCTAAAACTCCCTTGGTGCCACTTCAGGCCATTTCTTCATGTTTTGTCACTTGTCACCTGACAAAAGAGACTGACACCCACCCTTTCTATAGTTTCAGTATTTGATATCCAAATCAGAAAGTAAATGCATAACCTGCACCTGCTGAAGAATTCATGCAACCAGTGTCAAAGAAAACCATCAATCAACAAGTGTTGACAGATACGGATTTTTAAAGTTGTACATAGAGAAGTGCCTGCCATTCTTAGTGCAACAGATGCTGTCTTCTCATGGCTGAAAAATGTAGCTCATAATGCTTGATTTCTACAGCTGTTTTTTTCAGCTCTAACTGCTATTAATGGTTGTTATGCTATGCTGTTAGCACACACATCATGTATTTTCCACCTGCATAGATATTATCATTTCATCCTATAACTAGTTAAGCAAAAATGTGATATTCTAACCAGTTATTATCCTTTCTATTTTAGCTTTACTGCTTTCTGGCATTGGTAAAGCACTTGAACATTTCTTACCACCTACACTCTTCAGGGTTATTCGCTTGGCTCGGATTGGACGAATACTGAGACTCATACGGGCTGCCAAAGGAATTCGAACTCTGCTCTTCGCCTTAATGATGTCCTTACCTGCTCTATTTAACATTGGCCTCTTGCTTTTTCTAGTCATGTTCATTTATGCTATTTTTGGCGTGGCTAACTTTGCTTACGTGAAGATGGAAGATGGCATTGATGACATGTTCAATTTCCAAACTTTTGCTAACAGCATGCTGTGTCTCTTCCAAATCACAACATCGGCTGGCTGGGATGGTCTTCTCAGTCCTCTTTTAAACACCGGGCCACCGTTTTGTGATCCAAATGTGAGAGGTAGAGTAGGTGAATGTGGTAAACCTGCCATAGGAATTATTTATTTTGTGAGTTACATCATTATATCATTTCTCATTGTTGTAAACATGTATATAGCTGTTATTTTGGAGAACTTCAATGCTGCTACTGAGGAAAGTACAGAGCCTTTAGGGGAAGATGACTTTGACATCTTTTATGAAATCTGGGAGAAATTTGACCCTGAAGCAACTCAGTTCATAACTTTCTCTGCACTTTCAGACTTTGCAGATGCTCTGGCTGAACCTTTACGTGTACCGAAACCAAACAAAATTGAACTCATAGCAATGGACCTGCCTATGGTCAGTGGAGACAGGATTCACTGCTTGGATATCTTGTTTGCTTTTACCAAAAGAGTGTTAGGAGATTCTGGGGAGATGGATACACTAAAAGTACAAATGGAGGAGAAGTTCATGTCTGTTAATCCATCCAAAAAATCCTATGAGCCAATCTCTACTACACTCAGACACAGACAAGAGGAAGCTTCTGCCACTGTCATCCAGCGTGCCTACAGGAGTCATTTGCTCCAGCGCTCCATAAAGCATGCTTCTTACCTGTACCATCACAGAACTTACAGTGGTGACACTCTTGGAGATGCTGCTCCAGAAAAAGAAGGACTTATTGCATCTATGATGAGTGAAAACTATGGCAGGAATCTTGAAAAGTCTGAAACTTCTTCCTCAACATCCTTTCCTCCATCATACGACAGTGTCACAAGAGCCAGTAGTGGCAATCTGATGATTGAGAATGAACTTACAGGTCAGCAACAATCCCCAGACATTAAATAGGTCATCAGCGACAATGTTATGAAGAACTATTCACAGAAGCAGATATTGTAAATGCACATCAGCTGAGGCAGCCTTTCCCACTAAACTTGAACTGACAAAGATGATCATGATAAATTAGCCATGGTTAAGTATGCTAGCAGCAAAGTTGTAGCCTTTGATTTTGCTATTTTCAACTTTGTACTGTATTTACATATGCAGAAAAAAATGCTTTGAAAAGCATCTCCCACAGTGGTGTGTTCACAGCAGTGGCAGATAATGTCACGTCTGACATCACACCTGCTGTCTTTTAGGGACCTGTCCCAAGGGGCAGAGAGATGCTCGAGCAGCAAAAGATCTACCAGAGAACAGGAAAAGAATATCTTTGTTCATATAAATTACATAAGGAAGAGGAGCTAAAACTTATCCTTAATCTACCCCCCTATTCGATACTTTCATTACAGATCTGTTAAGTAAAAGGCTGTTTATTTTTTAATGTTTGGGGACTGATGTACCATGAACATAGCCACTACATGATCCACAGATACACCGCAGTGTAGTGGACTTCTTCCAATGTGATCAGTCTACAGAATGTCATGGCATGTATGCTATTGTAGTTGTGTCACTGCAGCTTAATGAAATAATAAATACAATTCTTAATATTCCGGAAGTTGTACTGAACTGAGTTAAACCTTTTTTTACATTTTATCCAGGATGACTGTTTTTTTAATATTTTCTTCTGGAAGCAAGGCAGAGGCAGCCATGCTGTGTGTCTTCCTATCAGTCACTCCCTAATTACATTTGTGACATGCTTTCCTCAAACTTGACAGGATGGTTAAATGTCATGCTAAAGCTCTTTCTTGTCAATGAGGTAGAGAAGAGAAGCACAAATAAGCATTTCCACAGAAGGGAAGTTGACAGCATCACCTCAACCACCCCCTTAGGCAGAGACGCAGATGGGGAGTGCCCTGTGGGCACCAGCTGAGCTGCCCTTGGTCATGGTGGTGAGCATCATCCAAGGCCATGGTGTGAAGCCTTCACCTGAGGAAGATGTGTTGTGTTGGTGGTAGGAGCCTCTCCCCCTTCTGCTATTGCTTCTTTGATGGAAGGGACAGTTTCCTTACCCCTGCACAGGTTAGAAGAAACCAGAATACAAGTAATGTGGACATTTAGGAAATCCGGGTTGAAGCATTTGAGTCTGGGGTTAACATGAGACTATGGATATAATCATAAATATTTCTCGTGAAACTGTGTGCACATGGTCTCTCATGATCTTCACCACATTTTCCTTACAGAGGTCTTTGTCCTTCTTCATTTCCTTACTAGCCTGGGTTTCTCAGAAAAGCTTATGTCCAAACAATACGCGGTCTTTTGTCCCTTGCACATGTACTTTGTAGATACTTTTAGCTGATGTACTTTGCTGTCTCATGACTGTCGTGTTATCCTTTGTCATGCACTAGGCATAGCCGTAAATTACCCTTGACATTTTAATTTATTTAAATTTCAGACACGTTATATGCAAGTCAGTAGAGGAAGGTTTTTGTTTCTCTTTGTCACATAGTTGTAGTCATGCAGTCACTGTTGGGTTTGTCAGGTTCTGGCAAGATTCAGGTGAGCTTTTCTCCAGCCAGAGAAGAAACTGGGTTTTGCAACTGAGTGGGACCTGCTGTACACTCCACTTATGACACGTAGCAAGTTGCTCACTCTCTTCAACACCCCTTCTCTAAATGGTAACATTATGTTCTGTGCTGTGTTGCCTTCCTTTTCTACGTTTTTCACCTCTTCAGATTGTGGGCTCTTTGGACACAAATTCTCTTTTACTATAAATACTTAATAATGAGATTCTGTTTCAAGTTAAGACTGTCTGAAAACTGCTTGCAAATAAATATTTATACCTTTTAATTTTCATATTCTCTGTGGTATTCTTTTAGCTTCTCCTAGCTACTCCTGACATCGTAACACCTTTAAAAGTTTTGACTAATGGTCCCTCAAATTTGAAGATAAGTGCACTGTGAATCTGCTTTATACCAGAAAAGTCAACAGCTCTGTGCGATTAATACAAAGGGAACTCTTTTCCTTCACACTTAAAATTAAAATAAACAAGTAAAAAGTGATTAATAAAATTAAATGCAGAAGAACTGCACCTATCTGTAGTGGGCTTGATCTCACTACCCAAAGGACAAACTTTTTTAACAGGAAATAAAAGTAATGGAAACGCTTGGAATGGAATTGAATACTTGCACCCCAGTCAGAAGAGTTAGAGAAAAAAAAAAAAAGACTATGTGGAACTAACAACAACATTAAAAAAAGCTGTTTTCTTCAGTAAAAATCAGGATCTGTAGTTGAAGCTAGAGTGACTTTACCACTTATCATTATTAATGGCACCACACTGACCATGCAGTTCAGTGTCTCTCAGCTACTTGGGAAAATCCGTGGAGCTAAATTGCACTTTAAAGCAAAGAACTTTTTTTCTTCCATTTGCCAAAGACCTTCACAATTCAACGACTATGAATTAAAACTGGATTAAGTGCAGAGAAGCAATACAAGAATGGATAGCACTTTGTGATATGAAAAGAGATCCAAGTTTGGTTTGTTCGGCTTAGAAATAACAGCTGAGAGGACACACCAGAACTCTCAGTGCATAAAGCAGGTGGGAAAATACATGCTAGGGAGAAAGGCATTTAAAATACAAATAAAATAGCCTGGAAGAAAATGGTCCTGGAAATTAGAAGTGTCTTCTGTTATTCAGAGGATGAGGTTGTGAAACAGTGATGCATCAGAAGCAGTGGAGCCAGTCTGACTGAAAGGTGAATAGTTGCAAATTTCTTCACGGGACTATGTGCCATGACATTTTCAAGGGAAGTGTGACCCAGCAGGCCCGTGGATTCCTACTCAAAACAATCGGAATTTCATAAAATTACCAGTTAAGACTGGGATCTGCACCACACTGCACCACAGCTGCACCACACAACTTGTTGAATGCTTCCGCCTAGTGGTTTTAGACCAAAACGACATATTCAAAGTGCAAAAGAAGTTGGGGGCTCTGTCCCAAATACAGAGACTGAGACCTAAAAAAATAAAGGTCTTAAAAAGCGTGTTAGCAACAAACAGAGAGTTTAGAGGGTGTGGGAGAAAGGGTTGTCCAAAGAGAAAGCTGCATCTTAAAGGTCGGAAAATGAAATGTGTAAGAATTTCCAGTGTAAAAGAGAATTAAACTGTGAATAGAAATTTGAGGCAATAATAAATAACTCATCAGCTATGATGACGAAGATGAACAAAAAATTAAGAAGATATGGGATTGTCTTGGAGTGGGGCATGGATGAGCTTTTGGACAGCATTAGTTAAAGATAATCTCTCTCTTTCTATGTTAAAGACCAGGTAAATATTCTCTCTCACTTTTTAATGAAGACGATATTCAGCATGGGATTACTTTTTCTTTGTCTAACAGGAAGTGTTTGAATGGAAATGTGAGTACATCCGTGGATGAACACAGGAGAGAATTAAAGCAATCGAGTCGGGGTCCAGTAATCTCTGTTCAGAAATAGTGCTGAGAGCTGGCACGAGGGACTGCAGATCTCTCAGCGAGGATTTTGTGGGAATGTGTCAAATCAGGAAAGGCAGCAGGAGGAATAAATAAACAAAACTAAACCCAAATATAATACTTATATTTGAAAAGGAGGTAAAAAGCAACTCAAGCAATCAGAGACTTGTTAATCTGAACTGAGTGTATTCCAGGGTGTTGGAACACATTTTGGAGGGGAAATAATGTAAGACTTTAAGATAAGCGGAAAAAAAATAAAATAGGTTTGAAATCTGTTTACTGAGAAAGAAGAAAGTGGCAGATTTTGTCCAATGGTGTTCTGATAAAACTGTGTCCGGTGGGGACCTGTTTAGCAATATTTTATCCATAACCTGAACAGTGGAGTCCAGGAAGTGTTAACGCAACGGAAGAGCATGGATGAGGTCTCATCTGCACCCATGCACGCATTAGTAAATGATGCTCAGGAAAGATTCATATGAAGCAAACAAGAATTAAAGGACTTCTATGATAGGGGATTAGGAAGGCTTAGAAAGAAGCCTGGAAGCCTAGTATGCTTAATCCCACAAAATGAAACTAAAGGGGAGAGCTGTGACTGTTTCTGACAGGGGAATAAATGTAAGCGAGGGTTAAACTAGAGCATTCAGAAATGCTTAGTTTGAATACAGCCTGCATCAGCCACCCTTCCTTCCAAGTCTATAAGTGGGTTGCAGTTTCCCCGTGGTGAGTTTTCCATGCAGAAGAATCTTCCCATGATCCCATGGCTATGGGCCAACGCTCTGGCCCAGAAGAAAGCTGAAAAACGCACCTAGAAAATTTGTCATCTGTATTACATTGATCAAGTAGAACAAGCTGCTCCAGAACAGCTAGATCCAGTCATCCAAAATGTGTTTGCCATATTCCACCCAGTCAATCAAGATGGTTCCTGTGACTTCTGATGTGTTAGTACAGCAACACCAGAAGGTAGAAAGAGACTTTCTGCAACAAATGCAAAGTAACTTTAGTAGGAGGGTATACGTGTAGAAGAGCAGACTGTCATGTTCACAAGTCATGTGCAACACAAGCATTAATATATTTGCAGGCAAACATGCAAAGGCTTTTTGGACTGGTGCTGAACTAAGATTTGCACCAGCTGATATGCAGTGGATGGTCTCGTTTGGGATATTATGAGCACAAACCAACTGAAAGGGGCCTGGGTCATTACTGCAGGTCCCTATGATATAAATAAGTCATTTCTCCACTGAAAGAAATAAGAAACACAGGTTTAAAATCTGCCAAATGCTTTGGTGGTGAGTTCATCCTCCCTTCTGTTGTCCTGCTGGGATTACAGTTCTTCACCTGAAGACATGAAAGAAAACTTTTTCTCCCTGGTAATTTGTTTCACAGTTAATTAGACCTACACTTAAAATCACAAGCCTACCTTCTCATTTAAATGAACTTGACTTCAGCTTCAAGCCACTGGTTCTTGATATACCTTTAATGCTGCATTAAAAGGTTCTTTACTGCTTGCTAGTTTCATTCAATGAAGGCACTTACTCACTATCAGCACTCTATTTATTATTTTAATGTGAGTGGAATGACTTCTTAAAGTATTTCATACAGGCATTTTCCCCAGCAATCAAATATTCCTTTGGCTCTTTTCAGAGTCTTCCTCAGTTCTTCAACATCCTTTTTAAAATTGCAGGTACATGATGTATGTGCGATGCTCCTATATGAGACCCAGTAATTTCATAACCACTGCCTGTTGTGATCATTATAGCTCTGTTAGCATAAAGCCAATTTTCCCTCCCCTGGGAGCTGAAGAGTGAGGATTGACCGTGAGGAGCTTTACTGGATGTGGCAGGGAAAAGGTTAACCCATTCTGCTATTAACAGTCAGGTGCAAGATATAAAAGATCAGGGAAAAAAAAAAAAGAAAAAAAAAGAAAAAAGAAAAAAAAAGGTTTGAGATAGCTGAGCACTGTTTTGGAGGGAGAAGAAGTGATTGAAGAGTAGCAGCTGGAGGCTGGATGGGCTCGAAAGGACTGGATGACCTTGGAAAAGGTGTGAGCTTTTGTGGCTGGGGGCATCTCAAGGAGGTGACCCATCTGTCTTGGCAAGCTATAAAGTACCTTGGTGTTCTGTCCTGGCATCCATCTTCCCTGGTGGGAGCAGAGGACTCAGTGCCATGAAAGGGACGGGATGAGTCTGAGCTTGCTTGCAGCTCCACCAGTGGCTTTAGGCTATGCTTATTTAACCTGAAGGGAATCGAAATGATGTACGTTTTCACATGCATGAAAGGAGAAAATCCAATCAGGGTCATCATATCTCTTTATAAGATTAGTAACCTGAAATGTTTGGCTTGCTTCCTGTTTTCTCCCCTCAAATCACCATTTAATCTTGAAAGGAAAGGGACATGGTTTAGTGGGTGATATTGGTAGTAGGGCGATGGTTGGACCAGGTGATCTTGAAGGTCTCTTCCAACTTTAATGATTCTCTGATTCCTGACACAAGGAGCACTATTTTAGTGAAGCTTTAGAACATTCTGCTTGGTGGTCTTAAAGGAGTTTTATGAGAAAATATTTTATTTCATTTTTTTTCCCCCCCACAAAATGGGGAAGTTATCAAAAATATCTCTTCCATTTTCCTGTTTTGGCACTTCTCAATTGCTAAAACCATTTGCTGGCTATGAGAGTCCCTGGGGCAGCAAGGCCTGGAGTTCATCTCTCACTAACTTCTACGATGCTGTTTACATTTTAGGCTCATGTTTTTGGCAGGTCTCTTACCTCAGTGACATTCAAGTCATATTTTCAATATTCTTTTAGCAGCACGAATCACAGCTTTATTCCGAAATGAGAACTGAGTGTCTGACGTGATACTACATCATGAGGTGCAACACAGGAACAATCCTGTCCATCGATATCTCTTCTAATGGCATGCTAGGGAAGCGACCTCTCAGGTGGCTGGATTCTGGAAATGGTGTGAAGACCTGTGTAGTGCAGTGATGGCTTTGCCATTGATACCCAGCTGTCGGCCAGCCTCACCAGTGTTAGCTTGTTCAGCCCCAGTTGTGCTATTGCTATGACATGAAGAAGGCATACCACAATAACTTGGGGGACGTTATCCCCTACATATGCTATAAGCCACTGACAGGTTTTAGTGTTTCACCGGATCAGGTAGGATATATTTCACACTGTATTTGTTGGCATAGATTGCAGGATGAAGATGTTTAAGTGGAGGATGCTGAAACTCTCCGTTTCACGCAACAGTGTTTGACAATCATGGGCAAGAGTGACAGATATTACATCGTTGAAAAATGTGTGTCCCACTTCTGAGCTAAAGATGCTTACACAGGTAAAACAAATCCCATGTAAAAGCGCTGTGCAGGACAGGATGTGGCCCTGCTACAGACTAGGAAGGCGGCTAAGACTGCAGAAATCACCAGAAAAGCATTTTTGGATCCTGCTGCAAAATGTATCCCAAGCGGCGATGGTGAGCAGCCTGGGGGGGCTTGCAGGGGTGAGGATGTGCGTGTTTCTTTCACTCTGCTCTTCCCACCAGCTTTGGCTGTGCTGTGTGACGCACTTGGCTTTCCATACAGGCAAATCTCCTGCAAGAACATCTGTCATATTTTTTTATGCAGGGTGCTTGATGTAAAGCAGTCCTAGACAAGTAGGCTACTTCGGGGCGTGCAGGTGGGATGGAGGGACACTACAAATATCCCTTCTGGATGCCCATCCTTGTCTGCATTACATGTAGAAGGAGTAAAATGTAATTCGAATTCATTCTGCCTCGCTTATCCAGAGACAAATATCTTAATTTGAATACTTTATTCACAGAATTATTATATATCTTTTTTCTTTTCTTTCTTTTTTTTTTTTTTTTTTTTCCTGCTCTTCCCTGCTGTATTTGATGGCTTCTTTCCAAGTGACCTTTTTCAAGGAAAAGGCAGCTGGTGAGTTTTCAGGTTCATTTGACAATTAGTTCACATTTTATTAGCAGATTCCCTCTTCCACTGAGGCTCTGGCACAATAGCAAGGAAAAGAAAGTGATACCCACCACCATCCAGCAGTTCCAGCTGTTAACTCATTTTTAATTGTTCTGGGAAACTTTTACCCACATTTTATTTCTTCATGCAGTTCCTGAGCTAGGCCCTCAGCTGCTATCACTTGGCTGAGTGTGTTGAGCCCATTTTACTGAGGGCCTTGTCTGCTAAAACTATTGTGAACTGAACTAAGGTTGTGGGGGCTTGTATTTTTTTTGGTAAGTCATGAGACAATCTCATATTAAATTTATACATTAGAAAAAATCCAGAATTTCTTTTTCCCATTTAGATTAAACCTTGTTCTGAGTCAGTCTCGGGTGCATTACCAAGCCATTTAGCAAACCCTATCATATCCCCTATAACTTAAATTCTGCAAACTTCCTTAAAAACCCATTTTTCATTTATTTGCACAAGCCTTAGCAGCCCATTAGCTGACATCAGCCTCAACATCTCTTCCAAACAACATCTCTTCAGACAAATAAACTGATTACTGGTGTGATTTATAGGTCACCATCCCTGCGCCTGTGATCTGTTTCTAGAGTGCACCTTCAGGCACTGCTCTTTCCTCAGGAGGACACGGTCACCATCTTTCTCTAAAGCTAAGAAAAATCTTAAGTATGATGTCTCTTACAGATGGCAAAATACCAGAAAGATCTGTGGGAAGTAGGCACTGTCCAGGTGGTGGCTATTTCATAAGGGGGGACTTCTGCTTGTGTTTATGGCAAGAATTTACCAACTGAAGAACTGGTTAGTATCTCTGTTGAAGAAATTGCTGGTGAAAGAGTTTGTTGAAGTAAATATGTATATTTGTCTAAAATAAAACCCATTTCAATTAAAACACTACTGGCAGTTCTGGCTGACTTCTTTTCTTCGAGGTACAGAAAGCAAGTGGGAGGACTGGGACTGGGTGCCTTTACGTCTTACTGATCACCAGGCAGTTCAGTCAGGAAGAACCCTGCTGGAAGTGCAGTTTATCTGCTAGTGATGGTATAACTCCAGCTGGAGATACAGTAAATGCAGGGGAAAAAGACATCTCCAGAGGTTAATTGATCTTATCCCTGTAGGGATGGGGAATCACATACCCCTCCAGTGGCTTTTTGGAGGGGAGACGTGATATGGTTCGTTCAGGTTTGGACTTGCCTACCTTTTAGACACCCAGATGAGAGCAGACGAATCCCACTACAACTCTCACAAGATGGGAAGAACCATGCAAACCTCACAGTTGTAAAGCACCAATCTTTAATGGGGTTGCAGTACTATCTTGATTTTAGGAGGAAGTTTCTTGTGCTAAGTTATGGCCCTAAAACTGTCATGGCCTTTCTGTCTAATGAGGTAATGGAGCTGAGATATATTTGTGTTGTATTTCTCAGAGAAGTGCTTGCTAGGGATATTTTTGGAGCTAGGTGTTCAGAGTATGTGGACTTTGAGGTCTCATCCAGCTTTGATGTTTCTTTGGTTTTGAATAAATTGTTCTTTTTGTTTGCTTATAAACTATGGTGTTTGTCCATTGTACATGCTGGGTTTTACAGCTGAGCTTGTCTTTGTGTCATACTACACTTGGGGCATGAAGTGAGACTGCAGAGCAGTGGGATGTCCTTGGGGAGGGACTGACATGAGTGAGCTACTGGTGTAATGCACAAAAATAGTACAATGGTGGCTGCATTAGCAAGAAAAATGGGGTAAGCTTTCACTCAAATCAGGAGTGGGTACTTGCTTCTTCCGTATGCTTATCTGACACTTTTCCTTTACTACAGACCATCCATTTAAACCAGCTCAGTTCAAGATATCTCCTTTAGTGTTTTTTTTTTCTTCTTCTCTTTTGATATCAACATGACTACAAGGGGAAAGGGGAAAAAAAAAAAAAAAAGCAGAAGTGCAAATCCATTAGAAAAAGCAAAATATGAAAAGTGCCAGGCAGCGGGAAGTGCTTCTCCAGTATCCATCCTTTCTATCGGACACTTGAGTGCCCACGAAGATAGGCTACTCTTGACCCCATCCAACTCTTTTGGAGACCAAAGTCAGCAGTTAGGATTTTGTGTTATTGTCTGTGGGTAGCTGTGTTTGTGTTGAGGATAGCAATTCCCTCCCAAATATCTGGCAGAAGCCCCAGTCCTCTCCCACTTAAAGCCACCCCCAAATCAATGCTTGAAAATGGATGAAGGAATAAATACTAATAATAAATACTAATAATAATAATAAAAACTCTTCAAGAGAGCACTCAAACTCTGCAGGGGAAAAAAAAAAGAGGAAAAAAAAAAAGTAAAAAAAAAAAAGTTGGACTTTGCTTGATGCTGAGGAGAGCATTCAATATCCAGCAAGGGTCTGACCTTGCACTCAGAAGGGGTCAGCTTGGAAAGCAAATGCGGTTGTTCAGTGCACGCATTGATGTGCTTTAATGCTAGATTTCCAGTCAAGAGCAGTACGGTTTTTAAAGGCTCCATTTGTCAGAGGTAGGATATTGCATTAAGGATGAAGTATGAAAAGCTGAGAGCCGTGAGCAATTATAGTTTTGTTTAAAGTCTTCTCCAAAGAGGCAAACCAGGGGGACTCAAAGGATTCCTTGATTTTTAACAGAGGAAATTTTCAGATGCATGGAGGACTCAGTGACTTTACCATAGTTTATCCCAGCAGGTAATTGTGCCTGTTGCATTAGCAGCCAGATCCTGGTTGAATGCTGTCCTCCCCCTGCCCTTTCTTGTCATTGTGAGCAGCAGGCTGGTTTATTATATTAGGGTTACAGGTAATTCATGCTGGAGAGTCCTTCTGCAGAGGCTCTAACTTTGTCTTGAAACTGCTTTGGTCGAAAAATTGTTTGCTGGGAAAAGGAAGATGAGGGGCAAAGCTGTGATGGGACCTGATGGAAGTCTCAAGTTGGAAACGGGAGTAAGCATTCGTCCTGCTAAGAGGATGAGTACCAGCACGTCTGTGAGCCCTTCCTGAGGGCAATGGGGCTCAGACAAGTTGCCCATGCCTGTGCAATACCAGTATAAAAGTTTTAGACTGAACAGCTTCAGGGCAGGCCCCTTATCCCTCTGGGCCTCCTTAAACTGCTCAGCTTGAAGAAGGTTAAAAAAAAAAAAAAAAAAAAAAGTAAATAAATACTTTGCGAGCAGCAATAGGGCTAGAGCAGTCCTAAAGAAGTCGACAGGATTATTTTCATTCTGAAAGACATTGTGGTTTTAATGCTTAGCTACGCTGAGTCTTTCTACCCCAAGCACTTCCCAGAAACTGAAGTGGTAGTTTCTGAATACAAGCTAATAGGCATTACAATTAATTAGAAGATTCAAATAAAATTAAATAATAAAAAAAAAAGGAAATGGCTGATGATTCACATAAAATACTAAGTGTACTGGAAGGAAGCTTGACTTTAATTAGTGTTAAATGGAGAAAAGGAGGGCATGCTGGACTGCAATAAAAGAAAGAAGAGGGATAGGGGTGCTAAATGCAGAAAATGGCTTTATCACTTGGATCTTGCCTCCAGTCCTTTGGGGGGGCTGCTCATTAGCTATGTCTCCACGATGCACCTGAAGACATGTGTCTAACGCAGGCCTGCGTGTAGTGGTTGATCCTCTGGACAGTGCACGAGGGGTGGCTCTGGCAGCACAAGGAAGGCAAAGATTTGCTCAGACTGCCTGCACAAGGTGAGGAAAGTGCATAGAAGGTTTGAAGGTGTCGCAAATATGATCTTACATCATGTATGGTCAACTTTTCAGCATGTATAAAACAGCAATGTTTTGAGAAGATTTAGATTCTTTTTTTTTTTTTCTTTTTCTAGGAACTGATAACCTGTTTTTTGGCTGCCTTGAAGTCCCCTCCTATGGGAATCACAGCCAAAATTCCCACGGAGCTTGGCAAAAAGTTTAGGTTTTATCTTCCTAAACATCTTAGGGCATCCAAATTCCAGCTGTGCCTGTGAGCTGTCTCAGGTTTCTTCGTGGGCTAAGCCTTGCTGCTCCTCAAGGCACTGCAGAGACAGGCAGTAGAGAGATTGCAGGGGTAAGGCAGCTTGAGTTCATCTTTTTGACCTCCAAAAGAAGGAATGTGTTTATATTTTTGGCTGCTTTGTGAAGGCTCAACCTGCAGGAAAGCTTATTGATCCTGGGAAAGGAGGGGTTTGGATCACTTCTTGGAGGGAGCTGGCATAGGAAAGTTCATATGAGGAGAAGTTTTTTCAACCTTCTGAATGACAGAAATTCATCCAGCCTGAGGAAAAGGCCTTCGTTACGATGCAGGTGACAAAGGAGAAATAGAAAGAAAGCTTTGCTGGAAAATGAAGTGTCTTCCTGACACTGCTAATCACTAGAGCTGATGTAAATGCATGTGCCGCTCCTCCGCTCTCTAAACCACCTAATCACCGAATGTTTGTGCTGTCCGCAGGCAGCAAGAGTGCATAATGGGGCATAATTCAGCACAGCATAACCTTCATACCCTTCCACATTAAAATGCAGCTATATTCTGGTGTGACACAAGTGGCCTAATTGTGCGGGGGGTTGCCATTTCAGGGAGGTGCTGGGAAAAGGAAATAAATTACTTTTATTTTAATGATGCGAACCGTTATGCGTCTCTCAGGGCACTGAATGCTGTCTTCACACTTGGACACATTCACTGACTGCCTGTAATTTTTTTTTCCCCCTTAAATTAGATTAACTCATTTCAGGATTATATCTTTGAGTCTGATTGAACAAATGTAGCAATTTAGCCAGGCGTTACAGGATTTCCCCATGGATGCTTGATGAGAGATGCTCCATCAGGATGATACACTTAATTAAAAGATGGAAGCTGAAGACTGATCCAGATGTATCCTGACACAGCAGCTGGGTTTATGTCAGGGTCTCTTTGCTTATCAAAATCAAAGCAGGGAATGAGAAGAAGTCAGGGCTCATAGTGCCAAGGGAGGAACAAGCCCAGCTCCTAGATTGTGTCATGCCTGATCACCACCCCTGATGTGACCCAGCAAAACCTGGTGCAAATAGGGACCTGACCTGATGCTTCCCATAGCACAGAGGAGGCGTGGATGTGGAGGGGATCCAGCCCTGCAGGTTTGCTCCATTTGCTCCCAGTGGGGCTGAGAAGCAGCTGGGAAGGGACCTTGTGGGGCTCTGGAGTCCTCATTGTCCCAGCAGGAACGGGGACAATATGGGATGGCCAAAGCCCTTTTGCCCAGGTAATAAATGAACAACATGTTGGTGATGTGCTGAATCAGGTACCTTTTCTTCATCACATGTGCCTTGAATCCTCCATTGTTTTTAGGCAGGAAAGCCTTTCTTGTCCTGGTGTCTCCCTCTATATCAGAGAATTATTGCAAATAGCAATATTTTTCTTGCCCGGTAGAGGGAAGTATTGGCTAAAATGAGCATTGCATATATATATATATATATATATATTTTAAATAGTTCATGGCACCTGGTGCTGAAGGAGCTTCTCACACCACTTATCCCTGCTCGTAAAAAGCTTTATAGCAAGCCGTGGTCTGTGGCAATCAAAAGCACTCACACCGAAGGTGGGAGGGCAAAGTGAAACCTTTCAAGTTTGGAAGAAAAAAAAAAATATTTTGGCAAGTGAAGTTTTGCGGGATTCTAAGGAAGTGTTTTTTTTTTTTTTTTAATTTTAAGACAAAGAACAGTGTTTGTGTTTTAGACTAAAACTCTTCTCCAAACTCTCTCAGTTTCCATAACTGCATGTTTTTCAATTTCTTTGTTTCCTTAAAGCAGATGGCAACAAACGTGTGGAGACTTGGGATGAAAGAAAGGTTTTATAAATACCTCGGAAAAATAAATGGCTCTTTGCAACCAGCATTGCTGCCTGTAATCTCTTTAAGAAAGCAATGATTGCTTCATAAGAAAAAGGTACATTTTTTTGGAGAGAAGTGAATAGAAAGGTGACATCAACTGATCTCCCACATAGCATTTACTTTGCTGCTGGTACCTACTTCCATCTGACATGCACATTTATTTGGTTTCAGCTGACTCATCTGAACTTCTTCACAGATGTTCAGTAAGTCAACATTACCTGAGAGTTTCTTGCAGAAGGGAAAATTTTGGCAAGGCAGCACATTTAATCAATTTTATCTCTCTGATCGATCTGCCTATAGGGTTCCAGTTAACGTGGTCGCTTTATGATAAGTTTTTCCATTACGAGTTGTTCGTGTCCCAAGGATGCTTCCTGCACCGGTTTGATGCCGCACAGATCCAGATCCCACCCCCAAAGTGCTGCCCTTCAGCATATGCTCCTTGGTAGCATTTCCATATCTCCTGAAGCGATGCTTAGATGGAAACAGTTTAGATACGAGAACCTAAATAACATGTACATATTTGATCTGAAAACTTGGGGGCGAGTAATGGTTTTCTGGGCTGAGCTGAGCTAGGAGGTAGAATATGGGGGATGCTCTCAGTCCTGCTTCTGGCATGGGATAAATTTGACAGATGGCTTTCCTTTCCTAGCCTTCTCCCTTTCCCCTCCTTCCTTCTACCTTGTCTTCATCCTCATTGTTTCCTCTGTAAATACTGCTCTGTGTTTCATATAAGCTGGGCTCAGACTGAGCTGAGGAACTAGGATTTGACAGTGTTAGGAATAATTTCTCCATTTCTAAAGACAGATGAAAAGAAGATGGGTTTTCCTGGTGCTTAATGAAGATTATACAGTGCATTTTCTCCCTCCATAAAATAGCGGTAGAGTTGAAAACTTGGAGTACCTTTACTTATTACTGACTGCAAAAGAGAGAGATGAGGTGGTTAGACTGGTGGATGAATATTTAGTGAAAGCTCAGGGGCTTTCTCCTCTTTTCCCTGGCTGTGACACTAAACCTGTGACAATGAGATGCTGGTGGCTCCCCCCTGCCTACGCCACTTCATTTCTGGGATCAACCCTGACACAGTCACTGCTGAGATTATTAAGGAAGGAGAAAAGGTAGAGATGAGATTCTTCACGTGGAGATTGTGAGTGGAGCAAGAATTGGATGAGAAAGACTAAAATATTTTAATTTCCAGCAGTCAATCCCATTCTACATGAGATTCCTGAATCTGAGTGAAAGCTCCAGCAGTGTCTGGAATACAATTCGCAGAAGCAATCTCTGTTCTGCTAAAGCACAGGTAGGGATATAAGAAAACAAAAATGCCCTCAAATATATACACATGTAAATCTTTGCTCCGAAACATAAATCTTCAGCTGTCATCAGTGCAGACAGCAGTACATCACAGCCAAAGCTGTCTGTTAACTAACTTCTCCATGGAAAGAAGCAATAGGTTCACTTGCCCTCTCTATGCACAAAGCCAGCTCCCCCATGAACAAACTGAGAGTATATTTTAGTGATTTGGGGGAATAAACGCTATTTTCAGAAGCAACTTAGGGCATGGCTCTGGGGTTAGAGACTCCCACCTGAGGCCCCCATGGTGATGCTTGTCCCACTGCCCCAGATCTGGGGATGTTTCTGGGTGCTGAGGGCACCTCCACAGCAGGACCATGCTGTGACCATCCCTCTGCAGGGGTTTGCATTGGGGTTGGGCTCGAGACACCAGCAAACTCTGTTTTTGCTCTGGTGTGAGGTCCTTTCTCCAATTAATTTAATGTGGGGTAAAAACTACTATAAGCTCTGCAGAAAATGAGCTGTTCCTCTTCTGGGGTGGAAATGTGCTGGCACAGCAGCAGGGTGTGACTGGAGGGGCTGAGCAGCCAAGGCTTTTGGAGCAAAGATTTACATGTGTATGCATCTGAGGACATTTTTAGTTTCTTATATCCCTGCCTGTGCTTTAACAGAACAGAGTTTGCTTCTGCGGATTGATGTTACACAGACATTGCTGGAGCTTTAATGCAAATTCAGGAGTTTCATGTTTAACTTTATGGTGTTGAAGACATGCCCATCCTCTGTCTGCTTTAGGTCCTCGTGAGAATGTCCTTCCCTATGCACAGCAACTATTCAGTTTCTCATCAAGTGATTAAAAAGTTGAGCTGTTCCCTGAGGATTTGTCTTCCTCTATCTCTTACCTCCTACAGCTTCCTGCACTGCTCTAGGCTTTCAGGGGCTGTTTTCCCATCAGGGATCTTCCTCCCTGCTCACGTCCATCCTCCTCTGCTTTTTGTAGCCTTCAATCCCCTCCATCTCCTTTCATTTCTGTTCTTCATTTTCTAGTCCCAATACTTTTCCGATCTCTACCTCTTCTTCTCATCTCCCTCCCTCTCTCCTCCTACTCTTTCCCATGACACACTTCTCCTTCATTCCCTGTTTTTCCAGCTAGCATCTATGCATATTTTGAATCCCTCACTTGATAATTTCTTTGGATGTGAGCTTCCTTTTGAACTGAGACCTCCTCATCACCCACCTTTCTGGGGCCACTTTTTTTTTTTTTTTTTTTTTTTTTTACCATTTTGTAGCCTCTTCAGTTCTTTCCTGCCCCATCTGCTCCTTTCCCAGCATTTCTATAGTTGATTCGATACCCAGACCTGAGCTGCTTTCACAGGAGTTTTTATTGCAGCTCCAGACTCTTTCCAGAGCAGTAACAGCCACTTCGGAGCCCATCACAAGCAAGTAAAGCCATGCCCATTTCTCCTGTATACAATATTTTACCTTGCTCAGTGTTGTGGGGACTTTTTGCAGTTCTTCAGAAGTTTCTTTCAGTTTTACCATCCTGAATACTTCAATATTGCCGGCAAATGGTCACTCTTCTCTTCACCTATGAGCGTCCATCTGTGACCTTCCCACTTATTACCAGGCATCTTATTTTTGGTAAAAGCAACTGTTTCTGCTCCCTTCCATGCTACCCTGTAAGCATGACTTGGCCTCATCTGTTCCTTAAGGCCTGAAGTGCTCACGGCACAAAGCTGCAGGAGCTCTTGGGTTGGGTTGGGTTGGGTTTGGTTGTCCGTGGGGTGAAGAGAAGGCAGCTTTGGCACTACTCACACCTTCCACCTTCCCCTGGTGCTGGGGTCTCCTTGCTATGTCCCACTCCTCAGCACCTTTTTTCTCCCTTGTTCTCCCCCAACCTATTTTGCTGCAGTTCCATCCCACCTGCTTCCCCACCCCACCTTCCTCCCCAGACCTGCCCATCCTACCTTGCTCCATAGCTCTCCTTTCTCTCCCTTCCTTCCTCTGTATCCTTCTTCCTTTCCCATCTTTTATCCCTTACCCCTGCCTATGCTTCTCTATCCTTCCCTATCTTCTCCATCCTATGTTCCTCTCCATCTTTCTCTCTACTCTCTCCACCCTTCCTTCTCTCCATCCTTCCTTCTCTCTCTATCCTTCCTTCCTTCTCTCCCCACCCCTCACCCTTGACTATCCTTTCCCCATCCTACCTTCCTCTCCATTCGCTCTTCCTCTTTATTCTGTCCCCCTTCCTCCCTTGTCTCCCATCATTCTTCCCCAGCCCTCCTCATCCCATCCTTCCTCCTACCCCTCTCCCTTTCCCATCTGTTCTCCATGCCCACCTTTCCCCCTTGCCTTTCTTTACCCCGTCTTCTTCCTTCCTCCCCAACCCTCCTTCCTCCTCATCCTTTTCCCCAACTCCCCATCCTCTTCCTTCTTCCTCATCCCTCCTTCCTCCCCATCCTTTTCCCCCACCCCATCTCTCCTTCCTCCCCATCGACTTCCCTCTCCCCATTTCTCCTTCCTCCCCATCTCTCCTTCCTCCCTTCTCTCCTTCCTTCCCATCCTCTTCCCCCCTTCACATTCTCTTCCCCCTCCCCATCCCTCCTTCCTCCCCATCCTCTCCCTTCCTCCCCATCCCTCCTTCCTCCCCATCTTCTTCCTTCCTCCCCATCCTCTTCCCACCTCCCCATCTCTCCTTCCTCCCCATCCTCTTTCCCCCTCCCCAACCTTCCTTCCTCCCCATCCCCTTCCTTCCTCCACATCCTCTTCCACGCTCCCCATCCTTTTTCCCCACTCCCCATCCTTTTCCCCCCTCCCCACCCATTTCCCCCCTCCTCCTCTTCTCCCCCCCCTTCCCCATCGTCCCTCCCCCTACCCAACACCCCTCCCCACCCCATCCATCCCACCCCTAACCCCCCACCCCCCAAAAAATTTTCCTCCCCCTTCCCCCCAACCGCACCAGAGGGCGCTGCGGGCCGGCCCCGGCCCCGGCCCGGCTCGACGGGGCGGGGAAGGGCGGGATGTGCCTCCCTCCCTCCCTCTCTCCTCCCTCCATCCCTCCTTCCCCCCCTCCCTCCCTCCCGCCCCCGCCGCCCGGCCGGGGCTGCGCTCCCACGGCTGCCGCACACGGCGCGGCGGCTCCGAGCCATGCGCCCTCGGCGGCGGCCGGGCAGCGCGCCCCGCAGCCGGGCTCTTCCCTCGGGACGTTCCTCTGGGGGACTAAAAACTCTGTGGATACAATGAAGTGGCTCTGGGACTCTTGGGGTAGCAGGAAAAATTAAATAAACCGATGTAAGTTTCTCTTTTTTGTTGTAGTTGTTGTTGTTGTTGTGGTTGCTTGGTAATAAAAAGGAGAGCCAAAGATGTCTGGTTGTGAAAATGTTGGAGGAATTTGGCTTGTGGGGATTTTGCCTTCCCCTAAAGTTTTCCCCTCGAGGTGGGAGCGCTGTCCCGTCCGGGCAGGGTGACGGTGAGGCTGCCGGGCTGGAGGAGAGAGAAGTTGGCTCAGCAGAGCTTGCGCCGGGGTGTAAAAGTGGAGGAGGTAGAGATGTAGGGTTTGCTGTTGAAGGGGAACTCTGGCTGGGAATATGTGTAGTTTCCATCTCGCTTCCGCGTCCAGAAGTGCCGGAAAGAGATAACAACACAGAAAATACTCTGCAAATTGTTCGGTAATGTCATGTGGTGTCGGATGTCTTTGAATGGAAATTTAGTGGCACGTTTTGAAGGGAAGAAATGAGCTAGAATGGTTATTTCCGCGGTGGCAGGGAAAATTAATCATTCTCCTGTATCATGAGAGTGCTACAGATATTACTTGTAAGAACTGTCATAACATATTAAGTATATATCTTAATAACACCACTCACCTCAAAGCCATTTGTAGAACACCCGTGCTTAAAACACTTGGAGTTTTTAACGGCATACATTAAAAACTCCACTTGGCTTATGCAAGTAAAAGGAAAACAGGGAGAGCTGTGCTGCACTCCGGCAAGGTGATCATGATTTTATCAAGGCAGCCCCGGGGGGAACGGTGACATACTGGGAGCACCGCGAGAGAGAACGAAAGCTAAATTAAACTAAAACTTATGCAACCAAAGTGTGGCTGCAATGGAAATAAATCAGACTTCTTTATTATATTTTTTTTCTGGAGATTTGGGTGAGGAGGTGGAGATGAGCTTCTAAAAAGTGGAGAAATACACGAGCTGCGTGCACCTACGGCAACAGGTTTTGTTTTGCCTGGAAAGGATGAGCTGAGCTTTGTGGGTGCTTGAGCTGAGCCTTTCCAGTTGCAACTGGGGCAGCTGCTGATCCCACAGACGGGCGGTGGATCCGGAACTGGTGGCCCCGATTTCTCCCACAGCTGGGGCGACGAGCAGCTATTCCCGAAATACAGGGCGTATGGTGGAATAACCGCGGCGATTCAAAGAGGATTTGTCAATACTAAAAATAAACAGGCCCGCAGATGTGTCCTAACGGGTCATGTCCAGTCATAACATTTTCAGGGCGGATGTGCCGATTTCACGATTTTGCTTGCACGTGTCCTGTCCAGGGTGCTGAAGTTCATTTTGCTGCTATTTCCCAGGATTTCTGGGCTTTGCAGGAGTGGTTTTTGGAGGCTTCCTCTCGGGTTAAGGCGGTGCAGGTTGAGTTGGAGGGTCCCCCCTGGGTGGCATGACGAGGACGCAGGGATGTGTTTTCAGACACGTATATTTGATCCGTCCTTTTGGCGTGGGAAAGCAGGCCAGGTGGAGCCGCAGATGGATCCAGCAGATCCTATAAGCTTTTGGTGGCAGAGAACTGGAAAGGTCAGAGCTGTAAGGCAGCGAGGAGTGAAACCCCCTTATTCTAATGGACTAAGAAAGTGGTGGTTTTGAGAGTGTTGCTGCTTACTGGTTTGGGTGTCTTGCCTCCGATGAGATGTTGTCTTGTTCCAAAAACGTTGCGGGGAACCCTCTGTTGGGATGCGATAGGAATGATGCAAATGGGATTGGAATGATGCCCAATGATTTCGGTAATATTTTTGTTTTTCTGGTGTAGCCTTTTCAAATGGCAAACACAGCTGACGGAGACCTTCAGAAATAGAGGGTGCCTAAGAAAAAAAGTGTGTCTTTTGGGGGAAAAGTGTCTCAACAATTAGGCAATGGAAGCCTGCGCTGCAAGTTGTGATATTTTTAGATTAATGTGCCAAAAGGTCTCAGCTTTAAGTAGTGGGGTTTATGTAATCTTTGGTATGAGACAAATCACGGTATTGCCAGAAATAAGCATAGAGGAATATGTTATTAACTTGTATGTGTTTGGAGTTTCATGTTGTAACGTGTTTTTTTCTCAGTTCTTGAAATTAATTCTGAATACTTTTATCATGCAGATTTGTACTTTTTGTTTAGGACTCTCAAAGGGCTTTACAGACACAGAGGATCAGATTTTGATACTGTGTTTGCATGGAGAAGTAGTTTATGCTGTGAGGAGTCCTGTAGATTTAAAGCATGCAAAAACTCTGTACAGTATGGTTGAGAACTGATATTGTTTCATAGTCTCTGTCACTTGTTAGAGATCACAGAGGAACTCAGTTGCATCATTGGGTATGTAGCCCAAATATCTTGACCATGATGGGTGTATGTAGATCATGAGGCTTATGGGTATAGAGTTTAAAACTGCAACACAGAGGAAAGCATTGTATTCTTGGCTTGAATCAGAAACTAGCCTCTGTTCATGCTATGATGGACTAACCCCCATGGGACCAGTTAACACCTCCTAAGACTTTTACAGGTACAGAAAACGGCTGAGTAGTGACTGTGTTCTTGATTTAAATGCATAGCCATAACTATATTTAAAATTTGTATTGATAGAAAATAACATTCTGAAAGGCATAGAAGATTTATGAAATATAGCTGGTTTTAACTTCTTTAAAAGTCTTATTTTTGGTATTAGACAGGTATTCATCTCTTCTTTACTATTTTCAGTTTAGTATCTGAAAAGAATCCTCTGGACATGTATGTGAGGAAAGAACATTTTGGGTTGCCTGTTAAAGCGTGTTGAGTGGTTATTCGGAAATCCTGGTCATGCTTTTTGGAAGGAACAGTTTATCATCTGTCACCCCCTCAGATGTCTTTGTTTTTGGAAGCTCAGTTTGAAAAACACAGAAGAGACCTGTTGTTTTCATAGGGTGGTTGCTCAGTTCTTCTTTAAAATTACTACCTTGTAAGTTGTCTCCAATCGTCTTCAAGAATTATTTTGGAAAATTATAGGTCTGATAGTTAAAAGGCGGCAACAAGTAATTTCTCACTTCTGTTAAATAAAACTCATCTTTTACAAAGGCAGTGTCTCTCTGAAGTATATACTTGACTTCTGCTTGTGTTATATGCTATCTTGTGGTAGAGCCTTAATCAAAGTATGAATTTATATTTTAAATTCTGTCACTGCTTCTCCCTTTTACTATCTGTTGTTGTTGATGCCTGGAAGTGCCCAAGACAAGGCTGGATGGGGCTTTGGGCAGCCTGTGCCGGCAGGAGGTGTCCCTGCCCATGGCAGGGGGGTGGAACCGGATGGTACTTAAGGTCCCTTTCAGCCCGAGCCTTTCTTTGTTTCTAACCTGGAGGAAAAGACACAAAGTCACTCGGGTATATTCGTATGTGCTTACAGTGGATATCTATTCCATGGTATCATATATCTCTGCAAACAGTTCAGATAAGCATCTGTTTGTTTATCATTAAAATAACCATCGTCCTTATGAACACTGGCCAATACAAAACCCCTGCTATATTTCTGTTGATCTTGTTTTATTATTTATTTTGCAAACCAAACTGATGGGCCCACTTTGACCTGGCTCTGTCTCTTTGGGTTTCTCTTGCAAAGTGACAGTTTCTAAATCAGGAAGGAAATCAGGTCACATTTCTGGCTCTGCAGGATTTATATCACTGCTCTTCTTTCAAAGTAATTAGAGTTACTAATAATGAGGAAAAGAAAACTTTTCCAGAACTGGTATGTCCCTAACCCCTCTCTCCTTCTTGCTGTTTTTGTGTCACAGAAGAGATACTGGTAGTTCAGAAAGTTTGTTGTGGAGGATCCTTTTGCTCCATCAGTCAGACAGTGACCTCCTTCAAGTTGAGCTGCAGGTGATGTGGTCACTCTTAAAAAGATGCCTTCCTTTCCTTATATTAACAGTTTCCTTCTTTATTCCGTACTCGTTCCAGTATGGTGTTACTGGGCCAGCTGCGGGCTGCCTGGTCCCAGTGGGTGATCTCCCTCAGTGGAGCTGCTCAGGTTTCAGCCTGGGAGAAGAACGAGGAGACTGACAAAGAGTTGTTCCCATCCTAGTCCCTGAGCAGGCTGGGGACAGAGGAGCGGGACAAGATAAGAATAAGAGACACAGTGGTTTTCTTAAATACATGTAGCACCAGCTATCGTGGTTGTGATTTGTATCCCTTCTTTACAGTCACAGTTCACTGGGGCATATTACCAGGGAAGTTGGCAACTGACTCTCTCCTTTAATACGTCCACCTTTGAGGTGGGGCTCAGCCTCCTGCAAGGAGGTTTGCAAACCCTTTGTGTGCAAAATTTTCATTCATGTCAAAAGACCCCTTATCTTTCATGGCAAAAACATGCCTCCCTGCTCTTTGAAACCAACAAAGCCATTTTAATCACAATTCTGCATGACAAAAATGGCTCTTTTTTTTTTTCTAATCATAATATTGCAAGAGCTTTTTTTAAATATAGAGATATCACACATCAAATAATAAAGTTGTACCAAAGCAGGCTGAAAATTTTAAAATTCTGTTCAGCACTGAGTCTTCCTTTTATTTTTTTTTGAATTTAATTGATTTTAAAGTGAGAACATTTCTTATTTACCCTATAGAAAATAAGTCTGTTCCTTATCAGATTGTTTATTTCAACTTTCAGCTTGAATTCAACTTCCCTGGCTCACTAAGCATCCACTAAAGAGGCTTTTTGCTTCAGTGCTGGAAAGCCCTGCCAACAGGTTACAGGTTGTTTTTAAACCTTGCTGGATTCCTAAGATGCTAAAACCGCTCTGCATCGTTTGAAAGTTATCATACTTTACTAATTTTAATCTAACTCCAGTGTTAGTATGGGACATTTAAAAAGTCATACTGACGGTTAATATTTGAGTGCATAACACTGAAAGCAGACTGTAGGCATGAGTAAGGTGTCTGTGTTAGAAGTAAGGAGTGTCTCTCAGTCATGGAGTTTATAGGCTGATTTTCACCAATAAGCCAGGTTTGAGGGTTTTTGAGCTGTCTTGTCTTGGTGGGATGCAGTTGTTGTTTGTTTCGTGTGTTGGTTGGTTTTTTGTTATTGTTATTATTATTATTATTTCTTCTTTCCTTTTTTTTTTTTTTTTCTGTTTCTAAATGCTTTAAGGGAAATTGAAGAATCTGTGCAATAGGAAGGTGTAGGAAAACTTGCCCTTGGACAAATTCTTTCAAGACCCATTAGCTGGAGATAAATTAGATACTAACTTTTGAGGCCAAAATCCATTCTCAATGACTCTATTATTCATAAAGTGATTTTTCAAAGATTCTTTTTCGTATCGTAATGAAACGTTCCCTTAACGCAAACAAACAGGCAGTGTTGTTTGTGTCTCAGTGGCTCAATATGCCACCATTCCCCCTGGCTGGCTTACAGAATACTGACAAAAAGTCGCAGGAGCCAGATGCCCACTTGGCCCAGGGTAATCAGAACAGGGCAGCACAGAGGGATCATTTCTGGCAATTTTCAGGGAGCAAAATCCACCCCTGTCAGAGCCAGCTGAGGTTTTGTGCCCCACTGCCAGCCCACTTCAGTCCTCCGAGAAGCGTTTCTGCTGCTGGGCTGTACGAGGGCAGCTATTGCCCTGGGGAAATCCCCAAAAACTTGAACTTTTCAAAAAATCATACCGGTGACGATTAAATAAACCAATAAATCCTCGCTGGTGTGTAAAGCTCATAAAATTGAGCAAGTCTGTGATGAAAATTTATTTTTTTCCCCCATGATATAGCCACCAAAAAGGGGTAGAAGTGTTAGGGGGAGGCTTTGCATGGTGGTGGGTAACTCTGCAGGTGCCTGTGCTGCTGGAGATGCAGCACAAGCCGCGGGACAGCACGGGTGGTGGAAGGGGAGCGTGAAATGATGAGAGAGCTTCAGCCCAGCTTGCACAGCTTGGAAACGCATCATTAAAGCATTACAGCCTGACCTGTAGACAGGCATTTAGCATTGTCCCAGGTCTGACACGTTAGTAGCTGTTACATAATGCACAATTATAAAATCACGCCAAAGCCTCTTTAAAATACCTGCCTGATTACAACAGGGCAATTGGGCTGCTTTTAATGGGGCTGGGTGCTGCGGGTAAGGTACCCCCTGCACCAGCGCATATTCCCCTCCCTGGAAGCTTGAAATGCTTTGCCAGGTGGAGCTAACAGTGCCATTCCCTTGGTCAGAAGACCTCCTCCCTCCAAAACTCCCCAGTGCTCGTGTCCTCATCCTGGTTCACCTGCCCATGCCTGCTCTTATGTTACAGGGGTTGTCCTTTGCGTCTGGACGAGGGTTTCTACCCACCCCTGCTCCCCAGATACAGCACAGCAAGCACGGCAGCATGACGCAGCCACCTCCTTGCCCTCCCTGGGGCCATGCACATCATCTCTGTTGCCTCCCCGACTGGAGTTTGAAGCCCCGACATCAAGTGATGTGCGGCTCCCATGCTGCTGGAGGGGGCTGGAGGTACTAAGAGGGGCTGGGAAGCACTGCAAGTATCTTAAGGATTTTTTTTCTCTTTATCTTTAAACAGTGTTCCATGTTGAAAAGTCTAATCTCCCTCAACACATGCATGTAATTCCCATTCATGGGAGAGCAGGCGCTGCTGCCGGCATGCTCAGGAAATAACCCCGTCAGAGCTGCGGTGTGTGGCAAAGTTACCCGTAGCTTGCTGAAGTCCTTGTCACTTTTTCCTTCGGTTCATTTGTCAAGCAGAGGGCTGGATTCTGCTCTCAGCTCCATAAATCCAGATCGACTCATCTGACTTCGGTGGAGCTAATCCAGATTTGTGCAGCAGCTTCCCCGAGGACCTCCCGGTTTCGCTCTGGGTGACAGTTAGTGTGCCAGTGTCAGAATACATCTGATCTAGCCAGATTCCCTGTCTTGAATCATTAGTTATTCCTTGGCAAAAGTTTCTCAGAAAGAGCTGTTGTATTTGAAAACAATATACAAATTCTGTTGCTAATGTTAGAAAGTACAGGATTTTTTTTTCCCTTACTGTTGAAACTAAATATAATTTGAAAGATAATGTACGAGAATTTAAATATAGCATGCAATTATACATTGCATATGAATAGTTTCTCTCATTTTTAACGTTTAGATTTTTTTACCAGTCTTTCTCAGCAGACAGCTGTTAGATAAAGAGAGAAAAGTGAATAGTTGTTATGAAACGACATGTCATAGCTAAAGGAGAAAAAAAAAAAAAAGAAAGGAATCATCATATGAATATCAGAGGAAAAAGACAGAACAAGTCATCTCTCACTTCCTGTGCCTTTTGCTCCCGTCATGTCCTTTCTTGGCACTTCTGAACTTTAGCTAAAGAAGCAATTTTTTTCCTGAACATAATGCTTAAGATCTGCAACAAATTTCCATTGCACTCCTGTTCTGGATGGGTTCAGGGAGTTTTGAATCAAGGCTCTGAATTCTTCACAGGAGGATGAAATGTGAGTAGAAACCTTCCTAGGAAAGTCTATGAGTTCTTGGGTTCCTTTACCCTTAGTGGAAGTCTTGTTTGATTTGCATTGGGTTTTCTTTCCTATAAAGTTGCCTACACTTGACAGTTCCCAAAGTTCTCTCACACAGTGTCCCAACAAGCAGCTGCAAGGTTTACAGATGTCCACCTGGCTGTCCGGGGTGGCTCGGGCAACCTGCTTTGTCCTGTAGCTGTCAACACCCCAGAAACACTGCACTGGGTCACACATGGCTTCTTTTTTGGAGGTGGCAAAAAAGATCCCCAAACTTAAAAATATAATAATAATAAAATACTCATGGTGACTCCAGACTCCTGGGAACAGAGGAAGTGGCTGAATGTGAGGTTATGGTCTGAAAACATTGAAAGATTCTGGGCTGTGGTTTTCTTTTATTAATTAGCTAAAGTGATATTCAGAATCTGAAACCAAGGCTTTTAGGCACATCTCTGGTGCCTAATTCTGCTGGCTGTCTCCTTGCACGGTGAATCAGGAGACTGTTTATTGAAGTCAGTGATGCAGCGTTAACGTAAGTGCAACATAAGGGAGATGAGGGATTTGTTTACGAGCATAAAAATCCCCTGGACAGTTTAATACTAACAGTGAAAATTACTGAATAGCTGCAAAGTACAGGCTTTAAATGTAGCTGAAATAAGTTTTCTGGAACATTTCCAGCACTATTTTAAGGGCCTGATCCAGACCCCAATGCAGCCAAAGGTAAAGCTCCTTTTGATTTCTTTGGATGAAGCATTATATTTCTGAAACACCATTCCTGCTCCTAGAATTTTCTAAAAGTGTCTTTCAGGTGGTTTTTGATTAACTATTAGACCAGATGTAATGTCTTTTGTATCCCTTTAGTGCCTGGATTGGTTAAATATAAGAAGGAAATAGCATTATAATTCTGTTGCACAGCAAATTCTAATTTTCCATGTAGTTATTTATTGGACAAGCTGTAGAAAACTATCTTTTGTTGATTGTTTTCCCAAAGAAAACTGGTTTTACCATTGCCCTTACTGTGCATCTGTCCTATCTGTCCTGTAGCTTTTGAACCTGCTGGATAATTTGGCTCAGAGATTTAGGACTAGAAGATATTTGGGCTGTGCAAGTTTTGTCAAAAGAAAGGATGATCGTGGATAGAGAGTAGAGAGACTCAGAGAAAGGTCTTTTCCAACCTAGATGATGCTGTCATTCTAAAGAAGGTGACTGTAGGGTGACTCAGCCACATAACTTCACGACAGCCAATCCTCCAGAGATCCATAGGGGAGCAGATTATTTTAAGTAAAGTGAACTGTTCGAAGAATTTTTATTGTATTGTACTGTATTGTATTGTATTTTTAGTATCCCACTGCCAGTCTGGTGTCCACTTAACCTACATTAACCAGGTTCATGAGGTCACATAATGCCAGGTGTAGACTACGTAGAGATAATTGCATAGTTTTAAAGGAAATTTAGGGAACAAAGCTCTGGGATTTCGGCCCTTTTTGAAATCACATCTGAAGACTCCATCATAAAGATTTGTGTGCGCAGCTGTAAGAGTTTGTGGTCCTGATAAAGACCAGAAGAGATGAAAGAGGGACATAGATGTTGTCCCAGAGGGCCACGGCTGTCCTTCTACTCTAATCCTGCCCCACACATGGCTAAGGCTGGGTCGCTGTGCATGCCTGGGAGATGTTCGTCTGTACTGGCACCACATCAAGTATAAATTACTAACCATGTGTATACATACAAATCTATAAAAATCAGCAATAAAGCAGAGCTATTGAAAATGCAATTTTCAGCTGCACCAACTAGAACGCAATTTCTAGCTCCACCAGTTGCACACTCCCCTTTTTGCTGGGATCTGTCATCTGTGGTGTCAGATGGAGGATGTGTGCCTGCCTATTGCATGACACTGGTGCAAACGGAGCTGGGATGCAGCAGGGGATGTGCTGAGGACCCCCCCTGTGCATGTGCACCCTTGCAGCAAGGCCGCAGCTGCTTCTCCCCTGGCCATCGCTACGAGATTGTACGAGGAAGGGAAAATGGAGAAGTAATCCCCAGCTGACACCGAGCCTGCCAGGAGGCACCCGTGGCCAGCAGAGATTAACACAGCCACAGCGGGGACTGGCCGGGGTCAAAGGAGCACGGAGGTGGCCCCTTTCAGCGCCTCCTCCTCACCCCGCTTAGCTGCAGCCTTTGCCTTCCCTGAGCAGTCAAACCCGCCTTCTGCCATTGCTTACAGACCAAAATGCTTTTTTTCCCCTATATATTGCATAGGATGCTAATAGCGTAGTGAGCTTTCTGAGCTAATAGCTGGGATATAGCCTTTAGTAACACTTATAGTCTTTAAGTAACACTTATCTTCTGTGAGTCTGTCAAGTTACCCATCCCAATGTCAACCCTGTTCAGCAAGAAAACATGCTGAGCAGCAACATGTGGCTCCTGTGAAGTCTGGTGTCTCAGTTCAAGCACAACTTAGAGATTCAGATGTTCATTTGATGAAGAAACCGTGCTAGGAAGTGCAAGAGGGCAGGTATGCCAGCATGCTCCATGTTTGCTAGCTCATGTGGTGTTCATCATGCCAATGATTTCAGGTTCCTCAGATCCTGAATGAAACCTGGAGGAATGCTCTAGCAAGGACATTTTCTTCTCTCACTTCAGTGGACCAGGATCCCATCTTGAATGCAGAGCACCATCAGTTCATGCTCACTGATAATTGTGGCAGCTGAACAAGCAAAGTGCTTCGCAGCACCGCAAGGCCCAAACTAGGCCTCATGGCGGCCTGCAGCTCCCTCACGAGGGGAGCGGAGGGGCAGGCGCTGAGCTCTGCTCTCTGGGGACAGCGACAGGGCCCGAGGGAACGGCATGGAGCTGGGACAGGGGAGGGTCAGGCTGGGTGTGAGGGAAAGGTTCTGCACCCAGAGGGTGGTCGGGCACTGGGACAGGGTGCCCAGGGCAGTGGGCACGGCACTGAGCTGCAGGAGTTCAAGGAGCGTTTGGACACTGCTCTCGGACACAGGGTCTGGGTTTTGGGTGGTCCTGTGTGGAGCCAGGACTCAGTAATGCTTGTGGGTCCCCTCCAAATCAGGACGTTCTGTGATTCTAGGATTCTAGAACTCAAAATGCTGGACCTTGCACATTTAGTTGAAATATCCCTATGTTGGTTCTAATTTTCTTCCTAATGCTAGCCTGAAAGCTAGTTCTATATTCATAGCTAGTTTTGTGCATGTTTGAATGGCTCCCTGGTACATTATTTCTTTAGGTAGGTTTCTATAATGTTAATGAATGTGAAAGTTGTGATTAGCACGGGAGATTATTGCTTATAGCAACTACACAATGTATTAGGCAACCCATCAGTCTTGCTGTTAGAGCACTCTGCAGAATTCGATAAGTGACATTATTTACACAGTTGCCTTTATGAGCCTGAGAAACTTTGCAAAAACGTGTTATAATCTGGGCAATAGCTTTGCTAAAAAGCAAGTTAGCTTCATCGATTGCATTTCTTCACTTTGGTTACTGAACTGCGTGCTAAAAATAAATTAAAAAAAGCCATAATTGAGATCAATCTCTAATTGATTTTGACTTGTCGTGCCCAGTTAAAAGCAGAACCGATGCTTTCTGGAATGTTACTGATGTTCAGAGACTTTGTAGAGCTGCATGCGCGGAAAAGCATCAATAGCAAAAAGTAAGATCGCTTGATTTGGGCTTCATACAGAATTTTTGGTACTTAAATGTCAGACTGAAGTTCAAGTGTTCTTCAAAGTCCAGCAAGAAACTTCAGTGTCAATGAAATTCCTTTTAAAACTGTCCTGTGACGCTTTGCTGCCTGTAAAGGCTGGTTCCTAAAACCAGAAATCACAGTGATCCATGGACTGCGTAAGCAAAGGCTTGGCAATGGGTGGTTAACGTGGAGAGCCTCCGATGGGGGGATCCGTGGTGGGATCTGTGCTCTTCACGCGACGAGAGCCAGCCTCAGCTGCTCCATGGCCGCTTTGACTGTGGGTCAGCCAGGGACAGACGCCCCGAGGACAGCCGGGACGGGCTGCACGGCTCCGTGCTGTCCCCGCACAGGGCTCACGGCGGACTCGGGTTGCAGCTCCGGTGCTAAACATTGTGGAAAACGCTCTTTCCGAGAAGCGTGAGGTCAGGTGGGGACCCACGCACCGTGTTCCTTTCCTCCATCTCCAAAAATACCGCCTCGCTCCCTCTGCTGCTTTTCTGGATGTTTTTCACTGGACCGCCAGCCCTGTGCCCCAGGGACGGAGGGAGGGGAGAGCCAAAGCAGAGGACAGCCTATTTTTAGGCTGACTATCTCCCACTCCCTGTCATGCTGGGTGCCAATGAGGTGGTGTCGCGGGGCGATGCTCGCCTGTTTGCAACACAGCCCCTGGAGCAGGAGAGGAGCGGAGATTTGAGCCATCTTCCTGCAGGCAGGGAGGGACCCCATGCCTGTCTAGATCAGCAGTAATTTTTCACCTTTGCATCTGTTTATTTCCAACTGGATAGCTTTCTCATCCCTCCCCTCACATTTTGTAACAGAGCTACATAAATGCTGTACTGTGCAGTGTTTTCAAGCCCAAGTGCAGGAATTCTGTTTGTGCCTTTCACTTGATTTCGTAGTGGGATAAAAAAAATAAATACAGGTTATAGAATTTAGGCTCAACTGCATCCATCAGAGATTATTAAACTGTAACGTGAGACTGTGATCACTTCCTCCATTTCCATAATAGCAGAGGAGTCCCCATAATTCATTAGTGTTGGAGCTAGAGCATATATTACCTAGAAAACTTGAATTCAGGGAGGTGGATTTTCCGTCCTTCAGTCTTTGGTAAATTGGCAGTCTTCGGAAAATCACGGTTAAATTATTTGGTTAAATTATTTTGTTAAAAGTGTGCACATTGTGCCTTATTTATATATCTTTTGTTCCAGTTCCTGGCCACTGGATTTCTTCTATCTTTGTCTGGCAGGCTGCAAAGCCCTCTGTAATATGCGGAGTAGCAGTATTGTCGTGGCTGTGTTTGTCCAAGGGTACTGGTACAGAGGTGAATTCATCCTTTCCCTTTCTCTTTGGTATGATGGAGCTCTTTGCATCATTTACCATAAGTCTGGTTGCCAGCCTGTAAACGTCCTTGGTGATGCTTCCCTCAGCCTTTCTAATTCATCTCCATAACCCTTGAGTTGGCGACATCAAAACTGAGCACTGTAAGGGGGCAACATTCAAATTATATTTGTGCCCTCTCAGCGCTGATTAACCAAGCCCTGCATCAGCTATTCTGCTCGTTTGGCCAGAAAGCAGAGAGGCCGACGGTCACTCAGATCTTTCTGTTTATCCATATAAAATCCTGCCACAAGTGCTTTACAGCAGTGTTCCAAGACCTAGGAAAGCAACATTGATACTCAGAGTGCATTCTGGCCAAGCCTCTAGTAACCTTTGGGTACAGTTGTCCTGACTTGTTGATTTAAAAAGTCAAGCTATAAAAGCTTCTGTATGTAGTATTTCTTTGTTATTTGTAAAATGGAAAAAATGTCATTCTCGGCGTGTTATTCCTCTGTTGTATTTTTTTGCCCTGAATACAAAACAGAAATCTGTATTGAACATTTTTGCCTTTTCTATGGCATTGCACCTGACAGTACTTCCACAATACATTTTGGTCCTTGTGTTTGAAAAGTTCATTCTTGTCTTCAAAAAGGCCAGTGATGTCTCTAGCCACAGATTTCTCACTGTGTCTTTTTTACTTTATTGTTGGAACCTAAGTCACTTTTATCATTCTTGTCTTCCTTTTATTTTATTTTATTTTATTTTATTTTATTTTATTTTATTTTATTTTATTTTATTTTATTTTATTTTATTTTATTTTATTTTATTTTATTTTATTTTATTTATTTTATTCATTTATTTTTATAAGCTTTGCGCAGTGGCACATGTGCAGCATTTCTTTGCACCATGTAAGGTATTTCGGTTGACACAGGAGAGGAGGCAGAAACTTTTCCAAGCCCTTCAGTGCCCAGGGAGATGACTGCCTCGTCATGCTGTGGCTGGACCTTTCTCTCTCTTTGCACTGCCTGACCAACATGGGATTTGCAGGACGATGCAGCAAGTATTTGGAGAGAGCTGGGAAATGAAGGAAGTTCAAGTCCCCAACATCTTATAAAGGGTGGAATCCTTTCCGAGTTGACAGCCTCAACAAAACAGATCCGCTTCACATCACCAAACCTTGATGCATCCCTTTTAATGCAGGACAGGCTAAGGAGGCTACAGCCCCACACCATTATCATATCACACCACCATCATATGGTGGCAGCTGCAAATAATCTCTTTTTCTCCCATAAAATCTGGTTGCATTGTCATGCCACCTTCTTCTGTGTTTCTGCTAACATGTAGTTGGGACTTCAGAAAATGAAACCAGGGCCAAAAACAGTCGACATCCTACAGCCACTTCCTTTCTGCAGCCAAGCAGTAAGTCACACCTCAGCATCCTAAACTGGAGACTGCACCAGAACAGCATCCTTGGGACAGTCAGTGGCCTCAGCACTCTTTTGCTGGGCTGAAACACCCAGGATTTTGGGAGAAGCCCTCTGCTCTGTGGGAAATCCCAGGCTGGGAGGTGAGCTACAAACACTGGGTGAATGAGCTGAGTGCTAAGGATTGTAAGGAAGAAAGGCAGCTTCCCAAATTATGATTCAGTGTCTACAAGCCAGTGATTTTTTCATTTACAGAAAGTACCAGAATTCAGTCTTTCAAGCCTCCTGATACTGGGGTCCCTTAGCAGGAGACCCAAGGCCTCCTGGCTCTGACTGAACGTGAACTCTGGGCTGATGCATATTTATTATTATTTTCTGTTTCATGCTGCTGATTGTCCCAGATGCAGCGGAGGAAAATGACTTTCAAATGAGAAGATTTTCATAAGCCTAGAGCATAACTGTACTTGGAATGCAAACTTTAATCAGTTATTATCTGGAAAAATGTCTAACAAAGTGTCAATCTCTGCTGGGTTCCCCAATCATCCTAACATCAGCTACAGGTGGCCCTGGGATGAAACATAATTCCTGTGTAAAGCATTTTGGGATCCTTGCAGGGATCTTGGAGCAGGGACCACCCACCTTTCTTATGTACTCTGAGAATAATTATAAATATGAATAATAATGGTTAATTTAGCTTGGTCAGAAAGCTTTGCTTCGCTGGGGGAGCAGAGTATTTTTAGTCTTGAGAATCTCTGAATGTTTTTGGCCAAATATTACTCTTGGATTTAAGTGTCTGCTTCTTCAGTTCAGAAGTCAGGTTCCCATACTCTTGGCCAAAGGAGTGCCCCTAATCCTAAAGAGGCATCAAACCATCCGGCACCCCAAAGCACCCAATGCTAGACACCTTACAAGGGGTCAAACCCCACATAGGTGGAAACTCTGCTGCAAGAGCCCACATCACCCCTCACCATCCCACTGCACCCTAGGGCTGTTCCCTGCCCCAAGAGCTTTTGCTCTGCACCTAAAAAATGCAGGTACCCGTGTAAGTGGTTGCAGTAAAGAGCTACCAGAGGAGGCAATTTTTTTTCAGGGCACAACCGGAGAGCCTACTTAGCATAGTTTTACAGGCTGCTAATGTGGTTTTATTGCTTCTAGGACCTGACCTATTATTGTTATGTGCTGTGGATGCTTTTATTCATTTGGAACCGGCCCAGGGATCTCTAACGGAGCTCTGCACGGCATGACCTAGGTATGCCCAGTGTAACACTCCTCCCCTGCACTGGGAAAGATGTTTTTTTTTGCACTGCAACTGGGAGGCTTGGGGAATTAGCCTGGCAGCACAGCTTACCTTTGCAGATGCTGTGCTCTAGAGCCTACAGGGTACTGGGGGACTACAGAGAGGGAAGGAGGGAGGGAGAGAAGGAGGGAGGGATGTCTCCGTGTTCCCCATCACTGCATGAGGCTGTAGGTTTCTTTTTGCTCTGTTGTGGACTCAGTGTGTGTGTGTGTGTGCAGAGCGCTTCAGTCCAAGCGCTGGTGTGCAATGAGTCATCCCCCTCTGCTGCTAATAGAAAACTCAACAGAGCCCAGATTAGAAATGGACAAGGGATGGTTTCTCAGACTCACCTTCCCCCGCACCGCTGAGCCCAAGAGTTGCACAGCCACGGCTGCTCTGCTCCATGCCCTCTTCTCCCTCCGATGGGTTGAAAACCCATGGGGGAGAGGAGGAATGAGGCAGAGGAGGGTGGAGGAAAATGCAGTGAGTCCGGGTTAGGCAAAGAGGCCTCATTCATCCTGACCCATCACCAGGACCACCCCTGCCTTACTATTGTTCCCATGGCCAAAATAATGGATCTTAGCATTATCTGCAGTCCTTTCAGCATTTACTATGTTTTGGTGTTGCTAGTTTTGACTTTCTATCCCATTTTACAGCCTCAAATAGCTAAAGTGAATGCTTGCTGTTTATTGTGCTTTTCATGGTTTCTTGATAATTAACAGCAGTTTTCTACAATTTTTTCCATGCTTAAAATGCTGATCCAGGCAGTACCATCCTGGTTGTGAGGCCGATTGCTGTCCTGAGATGTTTAAAAACCGACTGAAAAAAACTTACTTTGTCAAATGGTGACTTTTATGCCTGAATAGTCCATAGGAGCCTTGTTGGTGTTTTGCAAGTCTAAAGAGGTCTTCCTTGTTACCAGAAGTAGCAGCTTCATACTGAAAGTGGCAAAATTTTGTGTTATGTACGTAAAAGCTTTATATGACAATGGGATTTTGCACTGGGAGCATGGGTGCACATGTTTAGCTTTAAGCTAATTTTTGGTTCTCCCTGAAGTGGTCAGGCAGTTGGACTCAGTGATTTTTTAGGTCCCTTCCAACTGAACTATTCTACTCTACTCTACTCTACTCTACTCTACTCTACTCTACTCTACTCTACTCTACTCAAGTCCCAGGGGGCTGATGAAGGGTCTTTCTGCCCATAGCTCTCAAGAGTTTCTGTCATTCACTGCCATTTTTTTCCCCTCCAAAACTTTGCTTTTGCTTCCTACCAAGCAGGAGAACTTCCCACCTAAAGAAACAGCACTGGATTAAGGCTTTTAGCTAACAGGAGAGGGGCATATGCATGCCTTACACAGTTAATCAGGGATAGAGAGAAGGGGAATTTTGCTCTTGTGTGACCTGAGACATGCTTGGAGGTGCCTCTGTCTCTGCATGGATGACATATTCACCTAGAGCAGCTGCACTCTCACCATGTGCTTTGCTAGGTAAGATGGTTAAATGTGGTGCTTTGGTGATCAAACACAAAAAAGCTGTTGTCTTCACAGAGGCTGAGTTGTTCAACCAAGGTCTATGCTGCCCTCCAGTCCTCAAAATGGACCTCTGCTAGGGACCTGCCTAGCTTTTGCTCTGCATGGACTTTGTCATGCATATTGAAGTTGTGCTGTTAGGGATAAGAGAGCATTCAAAGTATTTCAGCATGAGTGGCTCTAACCCTGACCCTAGCCCCATATAGCCTCTGAAAATGCAGACTCAATGAAGCTGCTGAAAACATATTGGAGAGCTTAGCCATCAGAGCAAAATGCCTGTAAAATATTTTTAAAAGTAATCAAAAAGGCGAAAAAGTTGAGAGCAAAAGAAGGAGAAAGTGCACTGCTAGTTCAGTGCAAAAGACAATTGTACCTGCTGGTAGCAAGAACAACTTCATCGTCTGATGTGTGGACTTCTTCCAGCTTGTCACAACAAATACTGCTCACCCAAGGCTATTTGTTGCGTTAGCAATAAACCAGTGAACATAGGGAGCCGCAGCTCACGTTGGCACATAGGCTAGGCACCAGTTGCCGCTGGCACAGATATACTACTGTTTAGCAAGGAGGAGAACTGGTGAAGACATGAAATGGCACCAAGGGCACACTTTGTTTCCCACCTCCTCTGAACTGTGTGTTGATCAAGCCCAAGTGTTAAGTCAAGCCCCCAGTGATAGCATTATCTACCGTTTTGCTAGGAGTACTCAGAAGACACCTATCACCCTACAGCTGAGGCTCACGGCGCTTTGGTTATGATAGGACCAATCTTTATTCTAGGACCTGGCAGAGCACAGCAGCAGCTGACTTCAGATCCCAAATGGCAGCTGAGAGATTCCGCTAAGGAGAATCCTGTATTCAGCTGTGAATGAGTAGAGGGATGGTTTGTATCTTAACATAGGCAGCCTTATATAATGCAGCCAGAAAAACAAACAAACAAAGAGGTTGCAAATGACCCAGAGGACACATTGCAGAGAGATGAGGAAGAAGAAAGCCCACATTATTCTTGTTATACGTATTTGAAGGTAGTTCGCTGCTGGACATCACAGCTCAATCTTATTTGTGGTAAAATCACCTGGCTTTCATCAAGGTTCCTGTCTGTTCCAGGGACTGGATGACCAGAGAAACAAATGAGCTGCACCTTTTAGAAAAGGCTTGCGAGGTTGTCCTTGGCTTTCATGGTGGAACTGTATAAGCAAGGTGTAAATGACTTTGCAGCCCAGATTTCTCTCAGCATCTTTACCTCAACAGAGCTGTTCACAAGATAAAGGAATGCAGAGACAAGGGTCATGGGGAAGGAGCAGCTGGATGAGCCAACCTGTGGGAAGAGATGGTACTGCCTTGCCTTCTGATGGCAGCCTTGCAGCTGCCTGTAAGATAAGAACACGAATCCCAGAGATAGAGCAGATGTGGGCTTGAAAACCACAGGCTTGTTAATAATTGTGGACTAATATATCACAAGAGTGTCTACAGGCTGCCTTGGAAGTGCTCACATGAGCACGAGAGAGGGACAGGGACAGAGCACAGGGTGCCTAGACAGGCTGTGGACACTGATCTTTCAGACCTACACTGACCAACCCTCAAAAAGCAATTCCACAAGCACCAGTTCGGCCACCTACATTACATCTTGTATTTCCATATTTTCAAAGCCAGCAGCGCTGCTTTGTCTGTCGGGTGCTGGTTTTGAGGTGAGAGCTGCCCCCAGGAGCAGAGTTTGACTGATGGGGGAGCATCGTGGCTGTTGAGCAGGAAGATGACCTCCCATTGTGGGCATAATCGCTACATTCCTTGACTGGGAGAGGAGCAGAGCAAGCCTGCCTGTGTAGGACGTACATGGAAATGGCATTTTTATGGGAATATCTGAAATGCCTCTTACAGGCACCCAGTTAAACACTCCTCTCTGTCTGGCCACAGGCCAGTCTGGAGTCCTTTGAACTCCTTGCCCTCCAGGCAGAAGCTGGGGTTGAGTTCTCCTATTGACTTTCAGGACACTGTGTTTTCGGTAGTAGCCACAGCGAAGGGAACCCAGCTGCCTAAATTGCTGCCAACAAAGTTTCATGTGTCTCATCGGCCATGGTAGGTGTTTGACAGAGTTTTGTCTTCTGCAGTTATCGTGGCACTGTGTCCACTCACTGGCAGACCTCAGTTTTTAGCAGGGATAGAAGGCGGATCACAGCTGGTAGCCAGGCAGTCTGCCAGTGCACATCAGCCGTTTCTCGTGATATTTAGCAGCTGAACTAAGTTGATTTATTTATTTATTTGTTTGTTTATTTATTTATTTATTTATTTTGGTGTGGAAGCTTTGAAACATGTTGAACTTGCCATGTAGGAAAATGTCCTGTTAGTCCAGTGCTCATTGTGTGCAAGGGCACACAAGTTTGGGAGCATATTCCTGCTCACGGCTTAAAATGTGCTTTCAGCACAACATCGTGCATGCACGCCCTAGACCTCTTGAGAAGGTCCCAACGTCCTGTTTCTACGTGCAGATATACAACGTGGTGCATGTAGCCAGGGAAATAAAGCTAAAAGTGTGTGTAAATTCAGAGCCTGCTCTTTCAGCTCTCGTGTACCATATGCTGCTCTCGGGAAGAGTAGGATTTCAGCCCAGCAGTCAGGCTCCTGTGGGAGACTCGCACTGCCTCTCTGCTGCTCTAGTCAGAGGCTTTGTGTGAAGTTGCTACCCCTGAACTCAAACGAGGACTGAATACCACCAGGGAGGGCTGAATGGTTTTGGTGGCCTCACTATTCTGTATGGCGCTGCTTTAAGGGATTGATTCATGTCACTCTTGGTTTCCTCCTCTTGCTTTGGGAACTAAGTTTTAGACTTTACCATTGAAATGTGGAAGAGAATAAGAGGGGAGCCAAAACATTAATCTCTGAACAGCAAAACGTATTCTGCTTTTCTAAGGTTATTACCCTAAAATAAGGTAAATAAAACTCATTGCCTTGTGACTAGCAAAACTAATTCAGCTTTGTTTCCTAGCTCTTGTGACTTTAACTTGCCCTCCCAAGGCCATAGGCTCTTCCTGACAACTTGTGGGGCTAAGTGGCAATATGTGCAATGGCTTAGGGCTGTATGTCCTACTGAGGATTTATTTACATCCCTAAACTGACTGATATACTGGCTGCCATCTCTCAGAACAGGATAGGGGTTGGAGTTACGCTGCCATGGGGGCACTAAGGTTGATTTATTTTGCATAGCTCTTCATTTCAATAGGATGAGTGGGCATTTAGTATATCTAAAACGTCTACTTCCGTCTCAAGTATGGTTGAAATTGGCCAATGGATTCAAAAGTTATTAGAGGGGATTAAAAGACAGACAGCATGATCAGATAAGCCTGTTTCCTCAGAAAACTAGGCTAAAAAGGGAAAAAAAAAATCTAGTGCAAGGACTCCTGTGATGTCCTCTGTACATCCTGGTTTTTTCAACATCCACTGTAGTTAATACTGCAAGCTCTGAGTATTTACAAATGAGTGATGCAGCACGTACTGAAGCGCTGCTCTCCTTTGCTCTGTTTACATTACACCTAGAACACAGAATGTGGTTATCCCACTGATGTGGCATCAATCCTCTGTCTCGGGAGCCGAAATCTGTTGTGCATGCATAAGGAGTGGCTCCAGGCTAACTGCATCCGAACACCCCCTTGCCCAAACAGGATTTAGTGGCCAGGAGACAAGCCTCGTGTCCCTGTCCCTATTCACTGAGGGGCTGTAAGACACGCCAGCAGGTTGGCCATTCTGTATCCCAGAGCAGCTGATGAGGACTTTGCTTCTTCTCGGTCTAGGTGTGAACATGGACATGTTTTAGTTGATCACGGGTGTGAGCCTGTGTCCAGCTCAGTCCCAAATATACACTTGACGATCATCTTTCATAGTCGGCATCATTTTGCTGTCTAGAAGCTGCCAGTTCATAAATCAAGGTTTGCAGACTGGGAGGTGGGGAAGACCATGAGGTATTGTGTTTGGTCTCTAGATAAGCAGCTGCCACTTTGCCTGTACAGCAAAGCCAATGGAGCTTTGATCCCCATGTACATTTCAGAGCAAGCGCTGTTAGTCGTGAGCCCACCGTCCAGGAGAAGTGAGGGAAAGGGGCTGGATTTAATGGAGCTTTTCATCAGAGAGAAGGATGCTGGAAGGAAAGGCAGCCACAGCTGCAAGAAAAATAATAGTTAAAGCCTGCGAAGGTGTTAAGACTTGGTATTTAATTTCAGGCTACATAAAGGCATATTCTGGGGGGTGAATTTTTAAATGTAAAGGAAAGGTATGTGGATAAGGCTTGGGGTTCTGCCTTTTCTTGGTGTTTCCAGCCCAGTTTCTGTGTTTCCGTTTATATTGCAAAGCTGGTAAATTTTCAAGCAGACACACAAATCCAGAAATAAAAGGAATAGCTGGTCGTGAACCTGCCGCCCACATACATAGCCAGTGAGCCAGCTGGGTGCCAGCACTCCTCCCTCCCTTCCTGCTTCTCTGACTGTTGGCTCAGCCGTCATGACATGACTGAGACATTGCTGAAGTCCACGAGGCAGATTTCCCGGGCAGGGTTGGGAATGAACTCCAGAAAATGGTCTGGAGAGACCACCTTGGCTTCCAGAAGCTGTAGTGCTGGGATTCTGGTAGCTCCTGAGCATCATCAGGAAAAAGAGGTTTTATGACTCAAAATTGGTGCTTTGAGCTTTTTCAGATGAGCTGGTAGACAACATGGTTGTCAGAGGTGATGGACATCAGGTGAAATTCATACCTGAAGGTGAAAAGATTCTGTCTGGTGCTAGCTTGGGCTTTCAGACCTTCTGAGTGTGTCTTGACACAGCTCATGGTGCAGCTACCTACTTGCACTTCTTGCATGGGAAAGCAGAGGATGAGCTGCTGGGCAAAGCCTGGGAGAGCTGGGATCCCTTCCTCCTGCTGGTGGAAGAGGCAAATAACTTCAGACCATTCTGCCGTTCATTCAGTTCACGCTGTGTTTGTCCAATGGTAAGCAGCAAAGTAATTGCATTTCGTGCCTCTGGGTGCTGCTGTCAAAGAATGAAAAATAGCAACAGGAATTTCTGGGGCTGGGCTTCCGTTCAGAAGCTCAAAAAGTTTGTACGCTCTTGAAAATCCCTCCCTGCCCTTCCTTCTCAGCTGGGTGTTTAACATTATGAGGGAACACTTGGTACCATGCCTAGTCCTCAGGATTAGTAATTTGCTTTGTTGTTTGTGTTAATCTAAAGCCCCTGGCTATGCAGCAAAAAGTCAGCCAAGTTCGCTTCTTGGAGAAGTCTGGGAGGAGGTCATTAATCTGGTGTGCGTAATGAAGCACTGCGCTCAGAAGGGTCATTATCTGCGCGCTGCCAGCCTGCCATCCGGAAAGGACCAAGCCGCATTTACCCCGATGGCATCAGGTGCGCAGCTGGGAGGAAACCCCTGCAGCAGCCAGAGGAAATCTCGGAAAATGGCTCGCTGTCAGAAAGCAGTTTTCCTGCTGAAGTCTGCCCTCTCCTTTCCTCCCGGGATCTGCGGAGCTGCTGCCTTTTAGCAATTTGCTCTCTGGAAGAGGTTGAGAGTAGATGGCTTCTGCCCCTGCTTTTGTCGGCGTAGGTTTATGGGAGATGTAGGTGTGCACTGGTGCTGCCCAGGAGTGGGTCACAGTCTGGGTCTAGAGGCTGCAAGATGCTTTTTTTATGCCTCTACCCAGGCCTCGATCTCTGAGCAGTTTATATTCTCTGTATCTGTTTCTACCAAATGCTTCCCCCACCCAGCCACCTGCTGAAACCAACCCAGGCTCTTTGGTTTCTTTTGCTGCTAATTTGCGGTAGAGCTTTTTTTCTTTTCTGTGCTGCAAGAGGTATAGCCTCATATAACCCAGCTTGGGAAGACTCCTGATAGCAGCTCCCTCCCATCCTCCCCATTCCCGTTTGTCTTGTGTCTCGTTTGCAATTGCCATTATTTCATCCCTCTGAGGCACCTATTGCTAAGGCTCCCCCCAGTGATGGGTGCTGACAGACCGGACGCATAAATATTAAGAAAGGTGGAAAGAGCCAGAGTTGCAATTTCTGTGTGCAGAACGGCGGTGGAGATGCTGCTTTTAGAGCTGACCAACGCAACTGCAGTCTGGGCTCCTGACTAAAAAGCCTGTAGATGCAAGTTGGGCTCAAGTTCTGGCTGGGACTGGAGTTGTACATCTTGTACCAGCGAGGCAGAGAAGCAAATATGCTGGTTATACTGGTGATTTTCACTGGACTTAGTTAGGGCTTCGTCAGGAGACTGATCTGGTCTCTAATTGTATCCTGTTCCTTGTCTAATTTTCGTTGCTGGTAGGGTGAGACAAATTTGTTCCTAGGTGGTCTTACAGATTTTCAGTTTCCTGCGTCTTGACGTGAAAAATCTGATGTGAACATAAGCCCCTGTGCATGGCCCTAGAAATGATTATGTTAGCTGTCAATCTGGTACATTATCCTTGCAGTGCAGTATCACAAGTCACCTGTCTACGTGACCACCTTAATAAATCAGCGTGTGACCGCCTGGAATTGCTAGAGGTTTGGTATTATCAGAAAGCCTGATGGCAATATTCAGATACTGAAGGAACAAGAAAGTCTTGATTAACGCTGAGTTAGCTGTCTCTTCTCTAATGCTGTTTCCAGTTCAACGGATGTCTTGATAATACTGTTTGGTCTGAAGGCCATAGACTTATTGATGGTCACAGATCAAAATACCATCACTTCCAATAAATTATGCTGCCCTATTTCTGTTAAGAAGTACACCAAGGAGCAACATCTGTAAAAGCAAGGGGAAAATCTGAGCAGTCTTAACAATGAATCATAGTGCTGCTACCCAGAGCGAGAGTGAACATGACTGAAGTGCATTTCCAGAAGTGAAATTTGAGGAATGCAAATTTGAGGCTGGCAGTGGCTCTGTGTTGTGGACCCCACAGCACAGTGAGGATGGTGTTGTTTTTGGAGGATCCCAAATTCAAACTTTCCTTGCCTACATCTCCTTCTGCAGACCTCTTTGGCCATTTATCCCACCTTGGATCATGTATAGTTTCGGGAATTTGAAGATAAATAGATCAGGAGTATTGCAAAAAGGCACTTAATGTTTTTCTTACATCTCAGGATAATAATGCCAGAAGTTTGTGGTGGACCAAAATAATTTTAATGTTCACAGTGTCCCAAACATCATCTCTCTGTTATTACCTATGAGCGTGAGGCTGAGACTAGTGTGATCACACAAAGACCTCAATATCCCTGTAGACAATACAGCAAATTAATACTTTATATGATCAAGGTTTGGGAATGTACAACAATCCTCATTTTGCTAGGACTGATCTCTCAGACCAGCATGGAGTATGTCAGAGATCTTGTCACTTTTCCAAGGTTTTCACCTTGTCAGTACTCACTGTCTGTAGGCAAAGGGAGGCTCACCAATCTAGCATTTTCCAAAAATACTAACTTTCACTTACACAAAATGTGCAAATTACCTTCCTTCATTTAAAACTCATAGACTGTAGTATATTTTTGTAGTAGGAAACAGATTGGAGGACATCTTGTTTCAGAGCATGCAAAAAACTAACCAAAAGTCCAGAATCACTCACTTCTGTCCATTTACTACCAAGGAAACATAAAAGCAGCTGTTTGCACGGTCCAGGTATTTCCTTAAGATGAAAACTTTTGCTCTGTGACAACCTATGAGCATCCATTAAAGCACAGATTGTGGAGCAGAGCAGATTGTGTGGTTCTGCCCATCTGCACATCGGATACCCATGCTTACTTTTTAGTAAGAGCAAGGAGCTGGATGTAATGTCATGCAGTCATAATTCTTGGCAGTTGCTATAGTTCATATGTTTATAGGAAGCTGAAGCTTTGGAGCATTTATCAGATCTCTTTACACTTCCTGCATTAGTGCTTGGGTGTTTTTTTGTTTTTTTTTTTGCTGAGCTCTCGGTCTGCCGAAGCCCTCTTTGGCAGGGAAAGAGCCATGTGTCCAGTGGAATGTTTTGTGGAGGAATGACTGTGCTGAAAAAAAAAAAAAGGAGAACAAGTCCAGAAGCACCTTCCTGGACAATGCAAGTTTGTAAATTTAGATTTTTTTAAGGAGTTTTGAGAAGGATAGAGAACAACTCTCTCTCTAGAGTTTGGTGTGAAACAGAAATGGTACCTGTGAGATGATGAACTCTCCCTTGGAGGGGAGGAGGTTTGTGGCAGACTGACCTGGCAGCAGGCAGCACTTTCAGCCTTCTGAAAATGGACGGCAATGAACTCAGCTGTCAGCCTTGGGATGTCATTTAGGGGCTGGACTGAGGCTTGGAGCCACAGCTTGCAATGGAGGACAGGCATTATACAGCATCTAGAGCCAGGGCAGAGCTTCTAGCTGGGCAAAGCACATGCTGTCTCAGCCATGTGGACCTTAGCAGAAGGCTTTAGGGGTGCCGTGTGTGTACCTCCACCACCAGCCTTGCTGTCTGTGTTGTGGCATGGTGGCACAGTTCAGCATCCCTGGGCACCCAAGCAGGCGTGTGCTGCCAACCATAAAAAGAGGGTAATGTTTCTTGCTGTGCCCAGCCAAAGGAGAAGGGATAATCCCAGAGGTTCTCAGCTCTTGGTATGGGCCATGGGGGCTGAAGGGAAAATGATTTTCCTGGTTTTCCTGGGACAGCCTGTACATGCAAAGGGTTGGGCTCCCTATTTTCTTCCTTTCACGTTCCTTCCATCTAAGTTTAGGAGGTACGAGGGAAATAACAGAGGGTGCTCCAAGCTTCCCCACTCCTATGACCCCGTCACCCTGAATGATCCAAGTAGGGCTGGGGTTTGCCCTTAGGATAGTCATACGGTATAAAATTTCTTCTAGGATGAAATTCCTTCTTTTAATAAAAGCCCCATTTAAATAATCAAAGTCCTGGCGATGAGATGCAACTGGCTTGTTTGCCCAAGAGAGTGTTTCAGAATACTTTTACCCAACAGTTGGTCTGAGATCAAAAAGACTTGGCATTGCACTGTTTCCTGGATAACACGCCATCATTATTTATTAATCTGAATCAAAGTGCTTGATGTTTTCATGTGATCAGTTAGAGCCTTATCGTCTGCCTCCTATTTTTTTTTTAATTTGTTGTGTTTCAAGAAAGTTTTGAAGCTGTTGCAGTGGGAAATCCATAGCTTAAGTGGCAGCTTGCTCATCTTTTATTTATTTTTGTAATACTCCCATTGTTCCTTATTCAAACCTCCAAAAGATCCTTGTCCTCACTTAAAAGTTTTATGCTTGGATGGTAGCCTAAAGGTGACTTTTAAAAAGAAAAGCATGTTTTCCTTTGTTTGAGTAGATATTGTCCCATTTGTTGCTTTCTGATTTAAAGAAATGTCTCTTGTAAGGTCAAAACCAAGTAATTTTAAAATACATTTTTGTATTAGGATCAAAACGACTACGTTAAGTTCCCACATTTTTTTTTTTATATATACTTTGCAAACACAATCAGAGCGATGTCAAGTCAGTGGGTGAACCAGCAATGGGATGTGATTAGGCTGATTTCTGGCCTGTTTCCATCATTCTTGGAGAGAAAGTGTTTTTTATTTCCTCATGGAAAAATGTGATTTTCTATGAGAAATCTGCTCCCTTTTCATTTTGGAGGCTTCTTTGTTATACAAAGAAATTTGTATCTCAAAGTAGATGCTCTTTACTAAAATGCCGCTCTTATTGGAAAGGCATTTTTCTATAGAAATAGAACTTCAATAGGAAATTTGCAGTCAGCTGTTACATACAGCAGGCAACACTGCTCCCCCTTCCTCTCAAAAGGGTGCTTTCGTACAGAGCCTGCACTTCTGCATAGCCATGCCAGTGTTGTGGTTTTATAAGCACGTTTTCCTGACTCCTGTTTTTGTATTAAACATCCTCACAAAGAGGGATGATGATTAATTGGAAACTACAGAGGAAACTATAAAATCAATTGCTCTCAAAGAACTGTGTAATGTAGAAACTAAACTAATTAAAAAAAAAAGAACAGAGAAATATATGTCTATTCTCCCTCCTTATTCAGTTATATGAGTCTTAGCTGTTACGTGCAAGATTTTTCTGAAACAGAATTGTAACCCTTATACTTTGTCTAATTGGTGCTCAGCTACACATTATCTGTGAACATACCAAACAATATTAAAAAAACAGAAAAGCCAAAAACTCTCTTGATGGACTTATTCTGACCATTTATACTGCAAGAAGGCCTGATCCTCAAGCTGATTGTGCTTCTTTATAAAATTAATCCACAAGATTTTCTGCTCATAAATAACTGTGAAATGATTGAACTTTAAAACATAAGACTTCTCATGTGCTAAACCTCACGGAAGAATAATCTCCTGATAAATTTAGTTTTAAAGCAACGGAAGCATAGATGATTGCAATTCTATTTTTAGACATGCGCAGTAAACCATTTCCATTCGGTTTATAGTAATGTTAGTTTAACTTGGAGCCTCCAAACGAAGAGGGAGATGTGGGAACGTGCAAGAGCAGCAAGGGTCAGTGTGGCAAGCAGTCCTGGCGCTGGGCTTGGAGGCAATTTTGGGAAGGGGATGGTCACAGATTGCAGGCAGGGAGGAGGCAGTTAGAGAGCCACGAGATGGCCAGAGCTGCTGGTGGCATGGCCATATCAGAAAGACTGGAAGACCTGAGCATATATCTCTGCTACCAACCTGTACTAGCCAGCACAAAGCAAATTTAGACCGTCAGTTCTTGGGCTTATTGCAGTGTGTATTGGGGCAAATGGAGGCAGTGTCAGGAGCTCTAGGTTTGTGCTATCAGACCATACTGAAATAACGTGTAGAAGTAGATTAGCTGTGTTGACCACATGGAGATGTGCTTCTGCCTCAAATCTGTAAGGAGAAATAAGTTAAGATAAGCAGCAGAACTCTGTCCTGGACGATCTAATTCTTGTTAGCCACTGTAAGAGTAAATGTTAAGTATGTGAAGTGGGATTTCCCATTACTTTCTTAAAGTGAATCTTCAATTGAATTTAGGTTCACCTGGGAATATTATAAATTGTAAAAATTGAGAGGATCAGTAATGCTTTTAATGGTCTGATTTTTCAAACTGAATGTTCTTGCTTGTTTGTAAGGGTTGGCTTAGAGACTTTCTTGTGTTTTGTGACAGCATTTTTTGAGGTTCTCTTAGCTAGCTCCATTGTTTTGGGATGGAAAAGGGAGGTAGGAGAAGTCATGTTGTAGCCCAAGCTGCAGTTCAGAGCTGCAGTGTGGTCTGCTGGGACCATTTTTTCCAGGATGTCTTCTTTATCTTCTTTGTAACTCATTGACTTGGAGATCAAGTGAGAAGAACGATTTCCATAAATGATGGTTACTAGTTTGAGGTCCCTAGACAGTGTGAGAATCCTGAAGAAATGAACAAGGGCCATCTGAACCACCATCCAAATTTGTATTTTTTATTTCCCCACTTAAATTTCTCTCTTCTCTGGCCAGCAGTAGAGATGGGCTGGAGAGAATGACAATCCAAGACAGCTTTTCAGTAGTTAGCACTACAAGTTTAGTCAATATTTTTGGAATGGAAGTAGAGTCAGGGAAGCATATTTTGGAGCCAGGCTAAACACAGTTATGTGGAAAGAGGATCTGTGCTGTAATGCTTGTTCTGCTTTTAAAATCACTATATGCTTTGGCATAATCTGTAAGACAAGCCCAAGAGTGGCACAGGAAATTGTCTGGAAACTGGGATGGAGGTTCACTTTTCAACTGTTTTGGGTTGTTTCTTCATGGCCTCTAGGAGTCCTGGATGCCACTAGTAGGTATGTCATTCTACTTTAAGAAATATTAGTTCAAAACAACTTTTGTCCACAGAAATGCACAATCCAGGTCTCCACCACCCCTTTAGTCTGCAGAAGTAAAATACAAGGTAGACAATCTTTTCCAGATGCCCGAGTCAAATGGTGTGTCTGGGAGAATTGCGCTCAGTTGAGTGAACATGTTTCTGAGAACAGCATGTTTGTCATTGGCTAATTAAGTGTAGGCAGTTTGTTGGAGCTGAATATCTATACTGAATGTGGTAAAATAGTAGTGGGCATTGAAAAACTGTTGTAGAAGTGAAAACTGAGGTAGAAGTGTTGGAGTTTGCCATCTGCAGGAGTGGAACAGCCCCATGCTCTGCTCCTTTTTCACCGTGCAAGTAGAAGTTGCTAGTCCCTTTTTTCCAAGAAGAGTCAAGCAGAAGAAAATCTAACACACAACACACACCTTGAATCGTATTCCATAGTGGTCAGAATTTGGGGGAGATGGATTTCCGTCCAGATGCCCTTGCTCTGTCAGAGAAAAGCAGATTGCCAGCATAGACACTGAGTTCACAGGTACCTATCTATATGTCAATACCTAAATTTAGGTGTCCTAATCAACAAATTGAATCATCGGTATCTTCGCTGCGGTCTAGTCTGGTTTATCTCACTAAAGTAGACATGTAAAACAGGAGAGATGACTCATGTCCTGACAGTGTCTACTTCTCCCTGAATGTCTGACATCCTGCATTTCTTTGGTTTGGCCAGTCAATTCCATTGCATCAGAGAAGATAGATTCATTCTGTTCTATGTATGAGGCTATTTCATATGAGTTACATGTCCAGTGCATATATTTACAGCCAAAAACTTCTGTAATACATTATTTGTCCTGTCCAAGCTGAGAAACTGTACTGCAGGATGGATGAAGATAGAGATGAATGTATAGAGGAGTAGGCTGTACTTAAATTACTAGGCTCTTACATGGCCAAATAAAAACTAAGAGCCAGACAAAATCTGCCATTTTCTTGTCAATTTTTTATTTTTAGTAAACATCATCTCAAGAAAGGAAAAATAAATGAATCTGAATGTTCAAGCCATGAAATCACTTCTGTATCACTGCAGGATCCCATCAGAGCAGGTGCTATTATACCTAATAGCAATAATGTCCCTTGAGGGCTCCTACATTGCCAGCATTCATATAGTAAGGTAGGGCTCTGGCACGGAAGCTGACCTGCACATAGGAGGGGATTAGAATCAAGATATTGGCTGATCACTTGGTGCATTTATAACTGATGTTATGAATATTATTTTTTTTAAATAGTGTTGTTTTCTTTTTCTTTTAGAAAGTGCAAACAAGTTCCCAAATTATGGAGCTAGTGCATTTTCCATTTAGAAAATGTCCTGCCATACCATCATCAGATGTTACTCTTTCACAGGCCACTTGATGTCTTATTTTCTGTTTTACTCATTGACTGTTTGGTCTTATAAGCTAAATTAAGCAAGAAGCCACAACAGGGGGTTGCAATACTAGGCCACTATTGTATGCTTCCAGTGCATTGTGCCTCAGGCCCAACTGAGTATTACCAACCACTCAAGCATGCATCGTTGACACATAAATGCATATTTGGATGTAGCTTGTTAGTAAATGCAATGTCCCCAGCAGTTTTATTTGGATGATTATATTATTGCTAATTAACAGAAAATGTCATGACTTTTGGAAAATAATTGTTTGTGCAATGTGTTATTTACTCTGTAAAATTATTCTATGTAAAAAAGATGAGGAAATTATACAGAGGAGAAGGGGAAAGTGGGATATTCAGGAGAGTCATGGGGTTCTCAGTAGTGTGAGTCTCATTGACATCAGTGGGACATAGCCAAAATCACTCCTGGTAATGTGACTCACTCATATACCTCTAAAATCATCTGTGTTCGCCACTTGTTAGATGCCCTCCTTCATTTGCTCAGATGCACTTTAGGTTTTGGTTAGTGTCAGGAGAAATAAAGTTTAATTCAGCTAACCTGCCAGGAAAATATAGTAGCTAGAAGGCGGCAATCTTGGTGCTAGTGTTAAAGGCTACAAGGTATTAAAACAGAAACAATGAAAAATCCCTGGCTTCTCGGCATCCTTGCTTTGTCCACCTCATTTACATAATGGTTTAGAGCATTATGTAATTCAAATCAAATAGCTGTCAGTAGGCACCAGCTTCCATTGCATCTTTTCCACAAAGCTGCACTGAGTCGCTGAAGTAACCGTATCTGAAAGGAATGACAGAAATGAAATAATTCTGTCTCTCAGACGCCAGGGATCTGACCCACCACCTATTGCAGTCAAACAAAATATTCCCTTTGGCTGATGTGAGGCAAGGATTGCACCCTCAGCACCAGGGTAAGCTCTTAACTCTGATTCCTAAACTTGGCAACCAAACACAGGAAGTTTTCAATGGCAAACAAGCAGAATATCCCTCCTCTTTAGACAGCAGTAATTCTCTTTCTGTCTCTTGGTGGGGGAAATCTCTTCCCTTCCATCACATTTGAAGATCCACTGGCTTTATCCAAACAGTACTGTCAAATTTATAGGGTACTAAATAATGAATCAAATCTTCAATATACCCCAGTAAGCAGCAAATAGCCTCTCCCTGATGGTGTTCCAGTTCAATTTCATGGGTCTCTATTTCCATTGCTGAAAAAGATAATATTGCCAGTGCACTTCTACATCTGTGCCTTTCGATTTTTCTATTCTCTGTCTTGTTGCAAAATGCACTGAAAAGGCCTGCCTGTTGTTGGGGCACCATTAGCACCCAACACCATCCAAACCCATAGGGACATAGGTACCCTGCACCCTTGTCCAAGGGAACCTACTAGAACAGACAGAAACGCATTGCAGGAGATTAAGGAGAATAAGATAGCTGTGCCAAAATCACTCAGGGTTGGTGCAAATGTCACTTGAGGGTTATTTCTAAGTGCTGTGGACAGGGAGAGGTTTGTGGAAGGGTTATGTTGGTTTGGGATAAAGTAGGTGGGGGGGTGAGTTCGTTTTCTTGGCTGATGAATAAGAAAGGGAATGAGGTGGAGAAAGATGGGAAGCTGGGTGTACCGTAGGTATGTGTGTGGATGGAGTCTGGTAAAGGTTAGCGGTCACGGAGCAAAGTGCTGCTGATGCTGCAGATGGAGGAGTACTTCGCAGGACCTGCTGTCCGACCTCCTCTCTGCTGGATGTGAGAAAGGGACTTGCCACCTCCCGTAGCTTAACTTTGTGTGCTTTGGGTCTGTCTCTACTAGCCTTTCACATCTAGTGTTTTCTTGACCCTTCATCTCATCCTCTTTTTGTTCCTCTCACCTGAAAGAAGGAAAACATATATTGCACCATTTACTCTTAAAAATGGGTTTTAAGTTCAGTTATTGTATCATGTTTGTCTCAGTTCAGTGCTAAAACTGCAAGAGGCCCTGGCTTTGCTTGCAGTTTCATCCATCTTTTTTAATGTAGACATGCCAATTCTGGTGATGGTTTCTGTAAGTCTGTTGTTTTTTCCTGCTGATGAGTGACTCTCCATAACTTAGAAGGGGGTGAATCAGTGATGCCTTATAAGCTTGTGTTAATACATCAGATAGCCCAGCTCTTCAGCTGTGGCTCCCCCTCTTCTAAAAGCATACAGAAAAGCTTTTGGTGGCCAGCCTAAAGCCTGCCTTCTTAAAGCAGTATAACTACCCCATAATGGCTTCAGAATATATTTTAATAGCTGTTTTACAACTTCCTATATCCGTTAGAACGTCTTTACAAAACACTCTGTGAATAAAATGGACCTGATTTGATATATTTTATTCATGGGAGCATTCAAAGCACCTAATGGTGTGAGTAGTGTATATTATATTTGGCATAACATGGAGCTCTCCGGTAGATTTCTTATTTCTTGTTCAAAAGTTACTGACTGTATCCTTAGCTGAAAACATTTGGCTTGCTTGGTAGCTCTTCTGCAAGCTCTGTTGGTTCAGAGTAGCAAAGGAGAAATCTTCTCCTGGATCTGAAGACTGACTAGTTTCTAGTAAAATATCTCTGAGGGCAATCTCTAGTTAATTAAAATAGGTATGAAAACCTGTTGGGTGCAGAGAATTACAATTTTCTGCAAAATATAGAGATGTGCACTGATAACTATCTTATGCTGTTTCCCTCTTGTTTATTTCTGTCATTCAGTCGCAGCATAATTTAAAACAAAAACACCTGCAAAGAAAGCAGAATATTTTTAGCTCACTAAAAATATGTATTTTATCATAAGAGAAGACTTAGTGCCAGCACTTAATTCTTGGCATAACATTTGCCATCCCCAAATACAACATCGGGATGAAATCTTCTGAATTAATTTCCTTTTAGCACATGTTAGCTTGCTGAAGACTTTATCTTATCAATAAGTCATTGGTAATGTCAGAATGTCATGATTCTGATGAGTGAGATGCCAGAAAAACTCATTAAACTGGATTTAAAAGTAGATACAGCACAGGCAGAGCTGGTTGTGACAAATGGCGTGTGGGTCGGTAACTCTGAGATTTCACTTCGGACATTTTGTGTTTATTTCTGCCCTCGGTCTGCACGCTTGGTGAACAAACAAGGCTCGTTTTAGGAAATGTGTGCGTTATGCGATGTCATATCAACCTGCAGGCTTGCTTCGTGACGCGGGCAGCAGGAGGAACTCTGTCTCACAGCTCCTCCTGCGTCAGTCTGGGGCTCGTCTCAGTGCTCGGCTTTTCCTGGGAGATCTCCTTCCAGTGCTAAGAACACAGCAGCCGTTTCCGTCAGATTGTTGTGGAATGTCAAACCTTTCTGTTGCAGGCCAGCCATGGGAGCCTGCCTGGTCCTCGGCAGGTGTTGATGTCCCCAGACTCTCTTCTACGTTTGGCAGCATCCCCTTTCTCACCTTTGGCTCCAAGTTCACCCAACGCGATGTTTCTGAGCAGTACTCTCTTTAAAGACAGCATATCTATCCAAATATTCCTGGTCCTAGTAGATTGCTTCCTTAGCTGCTGTGACTTCCCAGGGATGGGTTGAGCTGTGCTCATTTACACCAGCTGGAGATGAGGCTCTTTATATACGTTAGGAACGTGTACCGCAAGAAACCGTTGTGTACGGTCTTGACAAAATTATGCCTGTTGGAAAAAAAAAATAAACCAAATATCAGTTTAAGCAGAAGTAATGAGTGCGCTGTGCAAAAGTTCAAGGGCTGTCTTATTCAGTTCCCCCTTGTTTTGTTGTGAGCACACAGGCCTTCAGAATGTGTATGAGCAGCGGCTGAAATGTTTCAGTAAAAATTTCAGTAAAAAGAATTTCCTGTGACACCTCCTAGCTGAGGTGCATGAAGTGAGGTATAAATATAAGCAAAGTAAGTCTCCTAAGGTTGTCTGTTGACGGTCAGTAAAATTACGAAGTTGCCTAGGCTCCTGTAGGCTCTTAATCTTTATGTAGAAGTTCTTTATTTGATCTTAATTAGAAACAAGAATTCTCCATGAAGCCATTACATGCTTCATGGTTGGAATAAAATTTTCATGTGGTCCCATATCACCTTGCAGTCTTAGATACGGTAATGTTTGTGTGTGCATGCGTGTAAATTTATGCATAAGAATCTGTGAATCTAGGCCAGTGACATTATATTAGATCTGTCATTGCATCGTTCCTTATTTCCCTAGCCTATTATTCTCATGTTTTGTAGTGCTCTGTAGGTCAAAGAAAAATGCCAAACAGATTATATGGAGAAGAGGTTAAAAAAAAAAGATGTCAGCGCTGTATGCAGACTCAAACACTTGAAGGGAAACCGTCCTCGTGATTGTTTCTGTTACCACAGCAGTTGAGAACACAAAGTCTACATTCAGTCACAAACATTTTGTAAACAAAGGAGAATTTTGAAGTCTTGTTTGTTATTGTGTAAGATTTATGTCTGGCAGAATCACGGTGGAGACATACCTGCCCCCATGTGCTATCATCCTTCTCCACAGCCAGTAGTAGCTTTTTGGTTATCATCACTGAATTCAGAAGGGTTGTATGAATAAAAGCCTACTTGAGATGAGCATGTCTGATGGCATCCAGTCTTCATTCTGTGAATGTCACTTTCACTCTGTTGGTCTTCAAGTTTGGCTCCTTTATTATTATGGCTCCCAAGCGTGTGAAATACACATGTGTACGTCCTTTATAGCCTGTGTGCCAGGCAAGCAATCCAGAGCCATCATGCACATTGGAGGTGAAAGCAAGACAGGTCTTTGAAGTCAGTATTCTTCCAGGTGTAGTGGACGGCAAGGACCTCAGTGTCTGCTTCCCCCAGTGCACGGGGGACCTTGCTACCAGTTTGTGTCGGTGTCTCAAGCCATGGGAAGTGATTGTCAGGCACTCGGGTGGTGATCTGAGTCTGCAGACCCCACGCGAGAACAGGAGGGCAGGCAGCTGGAAGTGAGCAGGACCACTTTCCTTGTATCCCATTGCCCAAGTGGCTTTTTGGGTGCTGGTCAACCATCCGTAGGGAGCCAAGGTAAAGCTTGTAGGGCATGTATGTCTTCTTTGGAGAACGTGGAAGGTCTTCTGAGCTGGGATGACTAAAGCCGACAAGAGTAAGGCTAAAGCTATTGTGGAAACTGGCATTTATCTTACTGAGTAAATACAGATGCTAACAATATCTTTGTACTGTTCCCACTTCTTGCCATGTCATAGAAAATATGCATCTTGGGGCTTTATTTTCTTATGCACATTTTGTTTACATAAGCAGTACATTTTTATCAGCACGAACCGATGTTAACTGAATTTAACAAAGACAAAGCAAGAAGGAAATGTTCATTCTGTGCATGGTGATATCACAGAAACAATGTGTTTTGAAGCCTTGTACTTCAAAAATATGCCTGAGAGGAATGGAAAAATCCAGGCTCATATTGTAAAAATGTGAGTCACAACAGCTATTATCTATTAAGAAGTGGCATTCCAGCTCTTTGATTCAGTCATTAATGATTTCTTTTTTAAGTAGTGGTGCTTTCTTACCCTTTTAAGAAACATCTGCACTAACCCTGGCTATTTGTGTTCGCAATTCATAGATTCAAAGAAATTAGACATAGAAAGGACCTATGAAATCATCTTGTCCATTTCCTGAAAGCATACGAAATTGAAAAAAGAATTATACTAAATATATATGTTAAAATGTAGATACTTTGACTTACGTACAATATGAAGACAAATATGACGATTTTTAAGTTGTAAGCATGCTAAATAATGTAACTTATTTTCTTTATAGTAAAAATAAACAGAAGTGTAGCAAAAGCTTTCACAAAGTTTGTGGAGCATTTTCTACTTTTTTCCCAACAAGCTAACTTTCTGGAATTTGCATTTAATATTCAAAAGATCTGGTTTCAAGTAGTTTGAAGGTGCTGGTTTTTTTTTTTTTTTTTTTTTTAGTTTTATATTTTAATGAGAGAGCAGAAAGAATTTTTTTTTTTTTTTTAAAACAGTAATTAAAACTTCTGTTTTTGATATGGTTTTGGGCAATTTTATCTCCCTCGCAATTCCCTATCCTATTTTTTTATTATTTTTAAAATTATTTTTGACAAGTTTTATTGCCAGAACAGTTTCTTGTAGGAAGTCTTTAGGGAGCGCTGAGAAGGATGCTGAATATTCTGGTGAATATTCTTTTTTTTTTTTGCGATTAAGCAACATCTATGAAAACAGCGGCACTTATCAGAGGCGTTCCACACATTCTCTTATTATCTCAATAAGCACTCAGTGTTCCTCATGCTATATGACCATGCCTCCACCTCTGCTGTATGGAGAAGGGGCTGCAGAAGGGGCTGGGCTGAGGCAGGCTAGCAGAAACACCCCAGCATGACGCAGCTCATGAAGCATGAGCAGGGCCATGCACAAGTTCACCACTAGTGTGATTTTCATTCCTTTCCTCCAGAATAGCACAGCTCCTTGTCAGAAGAGGGCTGTTGGGGTTAATTCTCCACTTCCTCCAGTCTTAGACTATTAACACCTCCGTACAAAGACTCAAGATACTCCAGTGACTTAATAACCTCCTGCTCTGATAATTTCTATGTAAAGAAGAGTACGTATAAAGCTACCACTAGGTTTCCAGTAACCATTGTATATCTAAATGTTGGAGGATGTCGTCTGGCCCATGATCCAAAGCACTAGAAGCAGGTAGATGGTCAAGCACCTGCAGGTGTATGGGGGAATTAGCTTTGGTTTGCCATGTGGTTACAAGGCTGTACAAGCTCAGGGCAGCCACAAAGTCGAGGGGCAGGTTGAGCTCATGCCCAGGGCATTGTAGGCTATCTTGTATTGACATGAGTGCTACGTAAAGAGAGACGTGCACAAGATCAGATCATGGGTTCCTCCAGGGCGGTAGCCTAGGGATAGAGTAAAAATAGGGAAAGCGTATGTAGTCTTCCTTGCACGTAGCCAGGTTCTGCAGCTAAGGGTTTTTCTCAGTAAGAGGCAGTGTCTTTGTGTTTAAAACCATTAATGGAACTTTTGCTCATGGATTTGTCTCGTGGCTTTGTGAATCCTTTTTTTTTTTTTGGCTCGTTTTTGTTGTTTTTGTTTGTTTGTTTTTGACATTTACATCAGCCGGTGTAAACAAGTTTCATGTGGCTCCCTTGTTTGCTTCAAACCTGCTGCTCTGCAAATTCATTCAACATTTCTCCATCCTTGTATTACGAGAAAAAGGGAACAGTCATTCAGTACTCACCATCTTGACAGCTCCAATGATGATCTGGACTCGCCTGGCAGCCCTCAGTAATCTTCTGTCTGGTTTAGAGGCCTGGTCTGTTCCTTCCCAGAAGTACCGATCGGCCAATGATCTTTGTTGTCCCCTTCAGCAGTGAGACAAGTCAAGAAACAAAAATCAAAAGGACAAAATACCTGAGAGTCCTCTGGCCACCTGTACTGATGTCATTTATAGAAAGTGAAATTCTATTTGCTTGCACTGGTGCTGAGTCACAAAGCCGTGCGCATAAGAAAACCCAATTTGTGGGAAAGCTTCTAATTTCCTGTTTTTCAGGAAGAAGGGGATAAAAAAATGATGTGGGGGTAGAGGGGAAAGGAGTAAAGAGAATAGCTAAATAAAGAAGAATGTCAGAATACCCAAAATACAGGAAAGGCTAATTTATTTTAGACTTACTTGTTGAAGCAAGTAGTAATGCAGAGTATAATGTACAAACTCCCGTAAATCATTCCTGTATGATAGTCTGTGATCAATGACAATTTAATGAATTCATTTTAAAATGAAGTCAGAATAGGAAAAACAGTAGTTGTTTGAAAGAGTACTTTACTCAAATAAATTGAGTCAATAAATATGCTATTTGTCATGCAGAGTCCAGTTAAAGTCTTGTTTGCTAACAAAAGTGCTGTCATCACAGAACCTAATAGAAGCAAACTATCTGGAACTATCCACTATAAATAGACAAATACTGTCTGAAAGCAGAAGACAACAATTGCAGCTGAACAAAGAATTGTAGCCTGCACACACTGATGAATGCAGTAGGGTAGCCCACCTCAAAATCTACAATTTTTTTTGTCAGTTGCATGTATTCTGATGATTCTGATGTAGTATGAATGCTCTGGTGGTATTCAAAAAAAAAAAAAAAAAAAGGGAAAGAAGTCGTGTTTCTTCTATGAACAGTGTTCTAATTGTTACATAGTAAGGGTTTTTCTTGCTAGAAAAAAATGCCATTTAAGTCACTATTAAATTGCAAAATACAGCTTCAGTGAGCTTGAACGGATTTGTGCAGGCTACTAGAAAGGGGATAAGCTTCATCCCTTTTCAAACAGTAGTTTTACATTAATTTTCACAGCCATCCATGTTGTTTAGTGCAGATACAAGAGGACTTTTTGTTCTGCTGTGATTTTCACACTTGCACTTTTTTCATGTAAGCTGAAGAGTTGTGACACTTCTCACTCATTTTTACTCTGTCGTGGATTGGAAGTGTGAACACTGAAGCACCCTTAACCCAAGATGGTTAAACCTCACGGTTCTGGGTTAGATGTTCAAACTGGTGTTGGATACAAGCAGCGTGATTTTCAGATGACATGAAAGGGGTTTTTCAGCATCTCAGAAGTTTGGAGTGCTCTCATGAAGGTTCCAGGGCTTTGCCAGGCACATTTGGGCTTCTAGCATCCTTCGGATTGTAGGGTGTGGAGGGGCAGAAAATACTCAGAAGTCCTGCCATATATCTTGAAGATGGTATTTTCTATACCCAAAGGAAAATAAATGCTGAAAAAATACATTGCAGAAGCCTAAGACAGAGATTATGAAGAATTTTGGTGGGATTTAAGAATCTGAACTTGACCCTTCTCTTTTTAAATTTGGAATAGAACAGCTGGGGCATTTTTAGAGTTCACATCATGTGGTCTGAGATTGGTGGATTTAAATCTGCCCTGCAGTCATCTTAGGCACATTGTTCATCCACTCCCAGAGCTGCATTTTCAGAAATGAGTTAGGAATCCAATCCCTGTGACTTTCAGTGAAACTTAAGCTTGTATGAATCTAAATTAGTCCTTAGATGTGACTGAAGCTCCCAAGTGACTTAAAAACTTATGAATAGGCCACAGTGTATCTACAAAGTCTTTTTAGCTCTGATCACAGAGTGATTGCTAATTGCAATAACACTTTCAATCATTTCTGGTTTCCTTGACGTTCTACTGACCACATAAAAATAGATGAAGAGTTTCCTGGTAATCAATAACCTACAAGTTATTGTTTGGTTTGTGTGTTTGTTTTTCATTCTGATGGCTTTGTTCTTCTTGCTTTGCTGCTGTCAGTAATCTTTGGTCCTTCTCATTTCAGCTCTTTCCACTACTAGGAGTAAAGACCAGTATAGACAAAGCAGGATGAAAAGATGGCTGACTTCTTGTTACCACCGGGTACTAACAGCTTCCACCGGTTCACACCTGAATCCTTGGCTGCTATTGAGAAACGAATTGCAGAGAAGCTTGCAAGGAATGCGAAGCAGGAGTACAGAGAGCAGCTGGGTGAAGAAGAAAAACCTCAGCCTCAGTTTGATTTGCAGGCTTGCAAGAAGCTGCCCGATATCTATGGGACTGTTCCTCCAGAGCTCATTGGGGAGCCATTGGAGGATCTTGACCCCTTCTACAATGATCGCAAGGTGAGCATCAGCAAGATGTTCTGCTTCTTAGCTTATGCTAAACCATAAAAACATTCTGTTTTGAGGGCTCTGGTTTTCATCTTTCTACAGTCAGTAAAAATATTTTTTCCAGATTTAAGGGTCAAAGTTTCGTCGAGTAGGACTCCCAGAAAACATCTAAGCAGCAGCACAAAGAGGGACACAAAAGAATCAGAAATTGGGTGTTTTCAGATGACAATGACTATGAATCTACAGAGACTGAAAAAAGTAGAGCAGTAGCTGCGTTAAATGAACCCAGAGGTTTTTATCTACCACATCTTGACATCTTCATGAGACTCGACTCTTCACACTAAGTTTACCACTTAGGCCCACTAATGTTAAGGGTTTCTGTGTGACTTAAGCCTTGTGCTAGCACTCTTCACACGATAGGCAGGCTGTTCTGGAAGGCAGTGGTTCCTTTCCTGCTGAGGAATCGGTCAACTCCATTTAAGATGACCAAAACAGAGCTGAAGGGATGTGTAGGCAGTGCTGGCACTTTGAAGAACAGTATGCTTCATCCCAAAGGGAGAATCACCTGATGAAGAATCACGTGTAGGCTGGACCAAAGCCACAATAGTGCAAACAGCATCTGTCAAAAGGCTGTTGACAGCAGAGCTGGGCTGGCTGCTTACTACAGTTCGTTCCCCTTTCCAAACATTTTGCAACACAGAGGACAAAATAAGGCTTGGAAGCACAGTGTAATTTTAGGCAGCTTCCACGTCTTTCAGGTGTTGATGTTCTTGCTTTGGGGCTATGCTATTTCCTGTAAACAGTGGATTAATATGACCGCGATGCTACTTCTATTAAAGTGGTGTAGAAACAACTACAGAATAAAAGTTAAATAGACAAAGAGAAATAGATTACTTACCTGGAAGGGCCAGAATTAACTTACAGGTGTTTATGGCTGTGTTGTTCCTGCTACCACCAGGCACAAGCAGCAGGATATAGATTTGCAGTGATAGGATCATGAAGGTCTTAGATTCAACGTGGGTGTCTTGCTTAAGAGTTCATCTACTGAGTGGCCTGATCCTGTCTCTGAGTACTAGTCCCTCTATATATGGTTGGGCATCTTCAGAGCTCTGAAACTGGGCCAGCATCCAATTCACCTTTGCTTTGGATTCATGATAACTCACATGCCTGGTTTCCTCCACCCATATTAATGTGAATAGAGTGACAGTGCCTCATTGCCTGGCTTAGATCGTGCTGTGGAGCTGTGCCTCACGTAGCTTCTCACTTGAAAGATGAGACGAGAAACATTGTCTGGGAGCAACAAGGTGTGCAAGGTAGGGAAGATGGAGTAACAACATAGCAGAAGAGTATCATGAAAGTCTCTCCACTGCATTTTAGTCTTCAGGTCATCTTTCATTTTAAAATATCTCTTTGCAGCCCCAAGATGGAGTGATGGCACAGGATCCTGTAAGCAGTGAAGGAATAAAATTGGGATATTGCAAGAAGACAGGCAAGGGTTCTGCTAGGAGGGACTTGGAAGAAGCTTCCATGAGTGAAAAGGAATTTGGGATCTTGGGAGGGAGTGAGGAAGGAATCTGGGATATTGGCAGGAATTTCCTAATGGGATGTGAGCTGGGACAAGCTGGGCATAGGTGCAAGTGCTGAATGTTCTTATTCTCTATTTTGTTTTCCAGACATTTGTAGTACTGAACAAAGGGAAGACAATCTTTCGATTTAGTGCCACTCCTGCCTTGTATATACTTAGTCCTTTCCATCCAATCAGAAGAGCAGCAATTAAAATTTTGGTACATTCATATCCTTTCTGGTGATTTCCCTCCTGGTGTGTTATATGATATTATTTTTAAACACAGATGTGTGGAACCCAGAAAATGTTTGATTTCATTAAGCTGTTTTAAAACTTGTGGTCGGATTTGCTTGCACAAGCAGAATCACACTTGGATTTTTGGTCTATTTTATATTGGTATGTGTGCTATAAATATGATTATATTATCTGCTACTGGCAGACAATGTGAACTGTACTGGAGAGTTTGATGAAATTACTTGGGTTCAAAAGGCATGAAAGGCCTTCCAATGACTATGAAGGAGTCATTGGAAGAAACTGGCTACAGTACCTTGGAAAGGAAAGGAACAAGGAAGCTGGACCTTGCCCAGGAAAATGTATGCTGAAAGAGAGTTTTGCCACTATGCACTTAAGCAGCCTTTCCCATGAGACTCTGTGATACCATATACAGACACAATTTAATTTTGAACTGCCTCAGAATTATTTATTTTTTTTGCCCTGAAAGGCAACATTTTAAAATTTGTTTTGTTGTTTTGTCAGTTTGGTTATTGCAACTTGCTACCCAGCTAGTAATGAAAGCAGAGGCTGGCCTGCTGGAGCTTTCAATGGAAGGGTGATGGCTAATTTCCCCTAGCTCTAGATATGGGGTCATGCAAGATGACTGCACAGGTTTTTTTGTTATTTTTTGTTATTTTTTATTTTATTTTATTTTATTTTATTTTATTTTATTTTATTTTATTTTATTTTATTTTATTTTATTTATTTTATTTTATTTATTTTATTTATTTATTTAGCACAGCCACAGAAACATTATATTCTGATATAGTCACATCTCTTGGAAGACCAGACTGAGCTGAATGCTCAGCTTGCATGCTTTGTGTGAACATTACTAAAAACACACCCTTTTTTATGAGTTTCCTTCTTTTTCTACGGTGCACATGGGGGACCTAGCAATGATAATTCAAAGACTTCACGTACTGATTGCGTGACGTTTTATTAATGGGAATCCCTCTGCTGCAATGCCCCTGTACACCAGAGAGAAACAATACTAAGCAGATAGCATCTTAGAATCATTGGTTTATTATCAAATTTCGAGGGGAAAAACAAGGAAAGAAACCAGATTCCCAGTGAACCATGCAGTAAGAAAAAAAAAAAAGAAAAAGATGTGAGAATATAGATGTTCTAACGAGAAGAAAAATACGTAAAGCTTCTAGTAACAATAATTATATGAAAAAAAAAATGAGTATGCGATATCATCCAAGATGTTATGAAGAAAATGCATAGGATTTTCCAGAGGCACTGGCTCATGGATCAGGTTATACCTGCAAGCAGTGCAGCCCATGTTGCTGTATACCCAGAGCCCAACAGTGTTTATTAGGTACAGTTACATCAGCACCGCCTTGCTGAGGTTAATTGAGGTCAGTGGATTTGCACAGCTATGGCTAAGAGAAGAATTTCGAAATTGAGCTTCTTAGAAAAAGTGTGTATGTATAAATATTGGCTCCAGCTTTGGAGGCCTGTTCTGTCTTCTCACTTTCTTTCACGCAGGCTGGGAAGCCAAGGGGTCCCAGATATGTGTAATGCACAGGAACTACACGCAGTCAACTAAAAGATAACTATGCAAGCAATCCTTATCACATTACTCCCAAGGATAAAGAGCACGGAGGAGTGAATTTCAAAGACATGACAGGAGCAGAAATACAGTCAGATAAGGAGTGTAAAGTTTCAGGAGTGGAAGGCTGCAATGCTAACAGTATTTTGGTTCCAGAAAGAGCCAAGTTATCACCTTTTGTTGATAATGTCAGACAATCCAACAGCTCAGCCTTCAGCCAGCACAGGCAGGAGGCCGCAGCTCTGGTCCCAGTGAAACAGCAGTGAAGTCCCTGCATTAGGCACGGTGTTGTTTTCTGTCAATAAAGGCCTTTCGCATCATCCTGAAACACAAAGGGCAATTGGCTGAGCAGGAAGTCAATATCCCAGGCAGAAGGGAGCCTGAATCTGCAAGTACTCAAGCAGATAATATCACAGACATGAATCTGGGAACCGGATCTGTTGTCTTGCGTGAGGGTAATCAAGCAAGCTTTATTTTCCCTGGGGCAAAAGTCAAAAAAGAGCATTAACAAATGGTACCCTGTCACGTAAGTGTCTGAAGCAACATCTTTTGCAGATGCCATATTTCCATTTCTAGGCACCAAATGTAGCTCGAAGGCCAACAGTAGAACAGAAGAGAGAGGACAGAGTAAAATCATCCTGTACAGAAGCAGTGGGGGTGACATTGCTTGGTTAAGTACCTTTGTATGGAGTTGTCCTTCTGAGACTTCGGGCAAGATAGATCCTGTATGCTCACAGCTCATCCAACCAAGCATGGTTAGTCTAGTCATTCAGAAATACACCCTTCCAGGGGAAGGTATCCACAGGCTGGCAGCCTCCTAGTGATGTAAATGAATTCAATTAACAACATACCCCTAAGCCTCTTCTAGGTATCTCTCTTCCTCTTCAGAGTCTAGGAGGCCTCGTGAAAGGACCACAGTCCAGATGGCTGCCAGAACAAGGCCCTGGCCCATTTCTGTCACAGAGGACATGGGGACTGTAGGTCTGCATCCCTTTGGTCTATATTGAACACAGAACAGAAGGAATAGATGAGCACTTTTTGCCTTCTTCATCATTATTGGCCATTAACATCTTTATTTACTATCTCATTCGATTAATAAGATTAAACCACTGCTAGCATTTCATTTATGCTGTATGCTTAAAAGGCTCTTCTTAGTTCTTCTCGCCTGCAAGCTAAAAACTGTTCTGTGCTATCCCTGGTTTCTCCAAGCAGTTTGCTGTCCTGTATAAAATCCATGGCAATTGCTAGTTCCTTTTTTTTTTTCTTTTTTTTTTTCTATGTATAGGTATAGATAAGTGCTCTCAATTTGCTACTGATCCAGAATAGGTTTTTGGCCAAAATTATCTTCTTTGATGCTAGAATTATGGATTCTGTCCCATCTAAAAAAATAAAAATAAATAAAAATCTTCCTTAAGAATTCACAATTTGTGTTCATATTTTCTGCTTACAACTTCTCTCCCATCTGATTTTATACACTTTCCTTGGTAAAGGAAAATGAGGCCCTGTGAAGTACCAATTATATGTACTATTGATTGGACCTAACCTTTGCTTGTCCATATTATATGTAATTTGGCAATGATCACTTAAAGAGCCACTAGTATTCGGTCTGCTAATTAACCATTATCCATCATAATGAAGTCTAGAATAGAAGTATGCTGTGTTTGACTCACTATCTTTGTGCTACAAGATAAAATTTATAACTTTTAGGAATTCTTTATACAGGCTGCATAATATCATTCTATAACTTCATATTGGAAATAAATGTCAGGTTCAATTTATTGCAGAAGGGATCCTGATGAGTAGCTTAGTATATTGGATTTGTGGTTCGTAACAGAGTGTGTAACCCATTCTCCCTTTTGGAGTGCATTAGCCATGTGTGTGATTCACGTCAACTCATGGATCAGTAGGCTTTCAAAAACCGGAATTAATAGCAGTTCTTTCAAAAAACTGGAATTAATAACAGTTCTAAGATAGGAACAGACAATGGTGGTAATACAGATTGTATCAATTTCATCTCCTTTACTTACTCTGTCTTTTCTGAATAGATAATGATCACTGACTTTTTCTAATGTGAACAATTGCCTTAGATTTCAGATAGGAATACTAATTTTCATTCTGTAGGAATTTCTGTTTTCTCTTGCTTCTTGCACAGACCTCTGACTTCAGTGCACAACCAACTAGAGTAATTCTTTCTTTTCTGTTCTTTGAAGTTTTGAGCATGGTCATGAAACTCAGTTTGAATTGATAGTGCATTTGATGCCGCAAAGCTGACCTCTTCCATTTTCAACCTGTGTCATCCTGTATATTCTCTTTGGTGTCCAAATAAGAAGGTGATGACACCTGCCTATAAGTGAGCTTTGGGAAAGCTGTTAGATTCAGCTTACACCACTAGGAAACAGCGATGTATATATCTGACTGGTGAACCTAAAATGTTCTTTTTATAGAGGAATTTCCCTGCTTGTAATTGTACTGACGGATAGCTGTTGTTTGGCATGACCTGAAGATACCACTCTGATATATTACTATTACTTTCACAGCATTTCACTGCTGTTGAAAAAGTAATCCACTGTTTCCTACACTAGCTGCAGTTTACAACCTAAATTTTGTTAACCAGATAGACACTACTTTCAGGGACATATCTCAGGCTGACTTAAGAAAATGAGTCTAGAAATCAGATATCCTTCCCCGTACTTCAGCAGGAGGTGTCAGCCCCGTAAGTGGAAAATGTTTGTGAGATGAGCAGTCCCTTTGAGTTCAATTACTGCTCTCTGCAATGGCACAGGGGAGTATGTGAGTTGGTTACTACCAATTTAACCTTGCAGTGGCTTATGAGGCCCATCAGAAAACATTCCACTCTGTACTCAGCAGAGATTTTGGATCTGTGAAAGGACAGATTTTATGCAGACATTTCAGGACATACCTTTTAAATGATATCCTTTGATCACTATTCTTGTATATTACCACCCATGGGACTGGTAAAGGGATAAAACCAGAAAACTTTTTTTTTTTTTTCCTAAAGAAGGAAGTAGAAATTTACATATGGATGCTACCATCCTTCTCCGAGTGTCCCAGCCCATTGACTGAATTGTAGGCTGTTTTACTTCTGTTCATTTAAACTCATTCTTTAAATTTTCTCAATTTCTCCAGGAGCACGGGATATATTATTTATGGAAGAAATTCCCATCATGCTTCGTCTTTTTTTTTTTTTTTAACAGAAAATGGCATGTGCTTTTAGGAGAGCAGCTCAGTGAACTATGTTTTGAATTTCAGGAATTTTATTTGTTTTTTTTTTTTTAATTTATTTTATTTTATTTTTATGGTCTCAGCTTAGCAGCTAAGTGCATGGACTATACACTTGAGAGCTTCATTTTAGCCTTCTGTTAGGGAAGCTGGTGCATCAGCAGAGGCAGTCAGCTCTGCAGCACAAGTCCGTGTATTTGCCAGCCTGGTTTGCAGACCAAGACTTGAAATTAATGCTCTGAAACTCGTGCTAGCTTTTGGTGAAACTGTGTACTGAATGCAAGACCTCAAGCTCATTAGAGAGATTAGAGAGACTGGATATATAACTTTCCCTACTGCCTGAGAAAAGTTTCAGGATGCAAAATGAAATCAGAATTTGCAGAGACAGGTTTTTCAGTATGTACTTACATGAGACTAATCCCTCTTTTCATGCAAAGTTGTGCACCTATGCACAGTGTCATTTGACCAACACGGCTGTAAATTTGGGGTATTGTGTTTTCAGAAGACTGCAGAGTCAGTGTTTGTTTACTGTATGAAGTATGCATAAAAAATGTAAGCAATGGAAAAAAACAGGAAAGAGTCCCCTGTTTTTTCTGTTTCTATAATTATATTTTCCCTTATGCAATTGCAAACAAATGTCTACAGTGGTTTTTAAACATCTTGGAAATTATAAGTGAGCTGTCACATCTTGTATGAAATGATAAAAATTTATAACATATGCATTGTTTTCCTTAATTCAGCTATTTACATTGTTCAGTATGTTTATTATGTGCACTATTTTAACTAATTGCGTGTTCATGGCACAATCAGAGACTCCATCATGGAATAAATACGTTGAGTAAGTATCCTGGCTGCTTCACAGCTGCCCCATCCTTATCTTGTCCTTCCTCTTCCATTTGTTACATCGTTTTCATTTTGTTTGCTGTCACCTAATTTCTTTCCAGTAATACTGACCGTAGTATCTGTCCTGACAAAATGTTTTGCCAGGTGTTTGTTGCCTGTGAAAACTCCCTTAGTAAGTAAACTAACATTTTTCAGTCTTCCAAGCTCATACTTACTGCTAAATGCACCTGCTATGCTACATCGGAATGAGATCACATATGATGAGAACTCCATTTGAAACTGGCCGGCCTTCCACAGTTCCCATGCAAGAGATTCAATTGCTGGACACATTAAAATAGGCTGATGGAATTTAAGTTAAATTATTTCAGAAAATACTCCCAGGATGTAGTTAGTTCTGTCCTGAAACTGGAATTGGAAACAAAAGTTTCTTTCAGACCGAGTACATCATGAGAAGTGTTCCCCAGTAATCATTGGTAGGCTTATTTTACAAGCAAGCATAAAATTATTTGGGAACACTTTTATCAGCATTCCTGTCTTTTTAGCTTGTCAAGTCCTCAGAAAAAAAAATAGCAAAAGTGTCACTAGAAGTTCTTTCTAGTTGTTTCTAAAATGAATTTTAAAAGGGGCTAACGGGCTTCAGAAAGCCCATTTCATTTCTTTAAGTTGCTTTAAAATACTCCTTTTAGAAAGAGATACCAGATGCACAAGCTAATCAACCTACAGTGCATTAAACAATTATTTTGGCTCATTGAACCAATCAGAACACACTTTTTATTTTTGACTGACATATGATAAACACAACCATCTGCTGTTCTATAGCCTGGTGGTTGGTCTACTCAGGGCTGTGAGGAAAGGCAGTAAATGCCCTTATTTTAGGTTTCATAAAATCATGCAGGGCACATCTTCTAGGCCATAAATTACTAATTATAGGCAGCACTGAACCAAATATTTCATCCGATCACAATAACATCCTAATCCCAGGATGTTTCATGTATTTCTGTGCACTGTACTACCCTCAAGTATGTCTGTGACTTTCCTTTTCCCCTGATGTTGTCCTTTCCTCGTTGAAAACTGTCACACAGTACCATGCCCATGGTGTATGCAGCTGAAACATGGACATCTCATCCACGTGAGTCAGAACTTGGTCAGTGGGTCTATGGCTGGGAATTTGAACTTTCTGAAGGAAAATATCAGTGCTTGTTGGGTCTTCCTTAGGCAGAAGAATGTGGATGATGTTATCAGTACATTGAGCAGGGCATGCAAGAAGTGTAGGGCAAACGCAAATGGAATCATGCAGCATGGAGTAAAACCTTTCCCTTCCATGTTTCCCCCTGTACTGTGTCCCCTCATACCTCTCAGCTTTTTCTCCTCAAATTAACCCAATAAACTTTAATTCAAATTGATTATTATTGGATTTGGAACAGATACATTTAACTCATTTTTTTCTGCTGTTCACAAGGGATGCACAAGCGCAAGAGCAACATTGTGCAAATATTTGTCCTAGTTTCCTCCTTTAAAACAGAATAAATACTTATCATTTTGGAAAAAAAGAAAAAAAAAAAGAATTCAATTCAATTTACCACCACTAAAAACTTTGAAAAATCCTGACTTCTATTGTTAAAGAAGCTGTTCAGTTGCTGGAGGACTTTGCCCAATGCGTTTAGAATTTGATGATGATTATACAATCAATTAAACCATCTGACATGCTGAATAAATACAAGTGCTTTATCATTTTAATGAGCTTATGTACTGTTAACTGTTTTTTTTTAGTTCTTTGCATGTGTTTTCTGCATGTATTACTGAATACACATGCTTTAAAGAGCTTCACATGGGTGACCTATATTTGTAATATCAGAACAAAACTAAATAGGAGTCATGAAGAGTTGGATACAAGATAATGCTTAGGTGTGTGGTCAAAAAGGAGATGTTAGAAACATTTTACATGCACTGCTGCACAAAAACAGTCCTGCTTATCTCCATTTTAAGCTGAAGCACACTGAGGATTTATAGTATGTGTAACTAGCTCTACTGTGTGACAGGATGACAGGAGGGCATGAGATTTGCCACTGCTTGTAAATGTGCCCAGTTGCAGATCAGGGGAATACAACTAAGAGAAAATATTTCCTCATTTCCTTTTATGAATATTGCAGTTCTTCCATATATTACCACCTTTAATTGCTTACACTTTTTTTTTTTTCCGCTCTCCACCAAACAGGAATGCCAACTGTTCTAGGGTCGTTGTTTTGTTTTTGATGATGTCGTAGTTACAGATGTTTAGGAACTGAACAGAAAACTCAAGCTAGTGTTTCCAGTGCAAGCCCTAACATTATGGCTTATGAAATTTATGTTTTATGTAATGTATATATATATATATATATATGGCAGACTCATGAGAATGAGAACTCTGCTTTAGTATCATCTGTATCTTCATCTGGGGAAAAAGGTGTAGGGAATACTAGTGGTGGATATTAAGCATTTATTATTTTTATTAAGATAGGACCTAGAAGTCCCATTGGGCTAGATGTCTCAGGTAGAAACATATTAAAAAAGAGGTGTTGTATGCCCTGAAGTATGTCTCTGTTGGTAGTTAGAGCCCCAGATGGATACCAATCTGAGTGTTATAAATCAGATACGTTGCTGTCCTCCACAGAGAATTTGCTAAATGTTATTACAAGTATTATCTTTATTGTGAAAGGTAAGATGTATGCTCTATCCAATATCATTACAGTGAAGAGACTGTTGGTAATAAACAACTAACAGTAGCATGGGAAAAAAGACTCTCCTGTCTCTTGCTGTCAAGCAGGTCAAAATTGCAGCATTTAGTATTGGGGCAGGGGTTGATTTGCTCTTTTCCAGTGAGGACATTCTGCTGTTGATTCTGAGGGTTAAGTGATTCACCACAGATAGTGAAATGGGGAATTTGCAGGGGGGATACCCTTTCAGCTAAGAAAGCTAAGTGGCATTATTTTTTAACTGCTGTCCTTCAAAATGGCCTGGGCAGGAAGAGGTGAGAGGTATGAATGGACCAACCATTGTCCTTCAAATATGAGAAACAACAAGGAACGCTGCATAATCCATTCCTCTTTCATTGGCGACTGCAGGCAGAGCTTCAAAAGCACAGCTTAGCAGCGTAGCGTTCATGCTTGACATAACGGGTGAGAATTCATCAGGGTGTGCCCTGTGGTGAAACTTATCTTCATCCTGTGGCTGTCATGAGCGCTTTCCCATTTCTTACATGTCCTTTGGTCCACATGTGACATTGCTCACACCCAGCCCCAGTGCCACAGCCATGACCCACACGAGCAAGCCCAACAAGGTGGGCAGAAGGGTCTCATATGAGTAGGACTGGGCTGCGTGTGCCTCTGCCATTCTCTCCCTCAACTGCTTGCTAATGCTCTTGCTTATCTTGGACACTTTATTCCCCAGGTACACTTTCACTGGCATTTACACTTTTGAGTCATTGATAAAAATATTGGCGAGAGGATTTTGCATGACAGAATTCACCTTCCTTCGAGATCCATGGAACTGGCTGGATTTCAGTGTTATTGTTATGGCGTAAGTAGCACTCCCTTGTATTTCTTGAGACAGTGGTATGCAGTAGATATTTTCTAAAAAAATCATCTAGCTGTCCTTTTTTTTTTTCACTCAAATTGTACTAAAAATGAGAAAATGCTGAATATATTAGGATGGACTTTGTTTTCCTGAGTGGTTTCAGAGCAAGAAGTCAGAGGAATCCTCTGTTCTGTTCTATCAATTCACTAGACTGTTTTGGAGAAATTATTTACATTTGATCTGAACTCCTGGGCCCATGATATTTCAATGGAAACAAAACTGGGAAAAAATGCTCAACCCAAACTTAGTTCAAACAGCAGTAAGGGCCACTGAAGTCAGTGGTGGGGTGCAGGGATCAGGACTAACATTCTTAGTAATATTTAGCAGAAGAACAACACAAAGACATGTAAAACCTACATGGACTTCATTGGGAAGACTCGCATTTATTTTAGCAGGTCAGCCCAAGGCCAGATCTGTTACTACCTTCCTGTGGATTTGGCTGAACTGGCATCTGGCCATTGTGATAAGCATTTCAAAAAATGCAAGGCAGGTGGGGAGGAGCTTTTGGCAGTCAGCATGTTAGGTATTTTTCTCAGCTAAACCTTTCCTCAAGCAGTGTGATTCTTTTGCCATATTTAGAGGCAGGACAGAACAACCAGTGTCGCCAGCCCACTGTCCTGTACATTGGATACTATAGTTGATGCAGGGAGTTGATCTCCAGGGCTCTGAATTCTTCATGACCTGGAGAGCTTCAGTGCATGGTTTCCCTGTATTCTAGAAAGAAGGAGGCTTTTGACAGTAAGGTAGAAATGAGCAGAGAAAAAAGGATAAAAAAGCAGCAACTTGCATCCTTGACAGTGCATCTGCTCTACCTCATCTTCTCAGCTCAGGTAGAGGTTGGGTGTCACCCCCCAGCTCTGCAGAACTCCTCTGGGAGAATCTCAGTCGCTGTCACTGAAATCCAAGCCTGAGCAGTCAGTGCAGACAAGGTCTGGATATCCCTCAAATTATGCCCTGATTACCTCTGGAGGGTTGGCGCTTACAGAGCTGGATTAAGAAATGCACAGACCTTGAGGTGCACTATTGCCCAATTCACCCCTGCAGGGAGGAACGAATATTTAGTGCCCGGACGTTATGAGATTACACCTCTTTTTTCTTTTCTGATTCTTCTCAACGTGAATGGCCAGTCAGGTATCATGAAAATTTCCCTGAGACTTTTTTGACCTCGTTTTTTTGTTTCCAAGCTAAATTTCAATTTTCTGTCTAAATAATATTCCCTATCTTAATTAGAAGGTCCCTATAACAGGGCGGCCTGAGAAAAATAAAGCTCAACGTCAAATTATTGCAATGGTTGCAACTTCAGAAATGGCAACTGATCCTGTTTTTTCTTACTTTAAGGCATATTATATTAACAATTTTATAATAGAAAAAAAAAGAATTTGAATTCTGGAACAGAAAAGAAGGAATTTATACTTATATCTAGTTGCAAGCATTTTCATGAGTCCATAAGGAGCAGGGAAAGAGTTAAAAGTGACTGCAATATGATCGTCATATGTACAATGAAACCTGCTTCCCAAGTATGCAACCAGCAGATAGCACAAAGCATTGGATAATGGACTATTCTGATATGATTTATCCTTCATATAAATTCAATTTGCAAGTAATTTAAAGTAAGATTGATTATACAGGTAACTGCAATGTTGTTTTTGCTTGTAGCTAGTGGTATTTCTGTATCTGGAAACAAAAACAGCATGTGATGGAGAGCCTGATAAGGGGCCATGAGATTTAGATGGACCAAGGGTTTTGAGCTAACTGAAAATGTGATTGTTTCACTGGCGGATGTTACAGTGGAATGACCATCAGTTACTGTAGAGTTATTACAGAATTACTTCCTACCTCCTCTTTGGGGCAGAAATGGCACAGATTGGGTCACAGAGAGTAGCTTTTAATAGCATGCTAGAGATTAAGTGGTGCCACAGGTCTCCAGGGCTTTTCTCCCACCCTGTGTTAGTGGAGAGCCATGGCTTGTGACCCTCTGTGGGACCATGGATGGCTTCAGGGGAATTTATGAAACTGCCCTGTTTAGATCACTGTTTCCTAAACAAGCGAGTACTTTCCAGAATGAGGAGGGAGAAGCTGCTCTAACTGTGTTGGAAAATGCCCTGCCAAAATTTTAAAGACAATAAGCAATTTCCTTGCTAAACAGAAAATGGAGTGGGAACTCCAGCTGCTTCTCACTTCGCATTACAGAGGTACTGAACTGCTGCAATTCCATCCAAGAAATGGACAAAATAAATACTAATTGACTATTGTGAACAAGCAGCAGTAGTATTTGTTTAATATGTTTGTGCATATAGTATTATTTTGTTTGTACGAATCTTTGGTCAGAAAAATCATATTCCCATCCTGTTGCTTCTCCCCAAATTATTTTTTCCACCCTTGCATGCTGCAGAAGAGTTTGGGAGAGAAGCACTGGGTAAACCTGGTGAGGAATTACCAGACAGGTAAATGCCAGACTCCCCTGTAAGATTATACGGAGGAGAAGCAATATTTCTCTTCCAGGCCATAACCTGGGTTAGCAGTTATGAAGAGGATGCTTTGTCCTCCCCCAGAGGCTTTTGCACAAAGCCCACTTAAGCAGGCTTTGTAAAATAGCCAGGTGAGTTTTATCCTTAACAAGTGAAAACAAATGCCTCGAAAAAGTAGAATATGTAAATGTAAATATTAATACAAAAGGGTCCAAGAGCTGTTTGGTTGAGAGATACAATGGTGATTTTGATTTTATTGCATACTGTCTGGGGGGAAATAATTTTGCAAAACAATGATAAACCCAAGCTCATGCTGTAACTGGCCCTCCTGGGAGCATTTTGCTTGGCTGTTCCACGGGTCTCCATGATGACCAAAATAGACACGTCAGTGAATAGCTGGGATTGCTATTTTAATCATAAATAGATTTTAGTAGGATTGCAATTATATTCATTCAGAAGCCATCTTCCAGCAGCCAAAGGGCATGGATTTGATGTATAAAACAAAATAAAGTTTTAAGCGTCTCTTGAAACCAACATCTGCTTTACCACACGGTACATTGTACAATAAATGACCCAGTGGAAATATTTGCACTGATACTTTCCCATGTTGTCCTATATGTAGCTTGCAGACGCTATTATATGAAATTACTTGGGTATTTGAAGCTTTTATTTTTATTTTTAAGAGCAGCAAAACAATTCTTAATGTTTTCTATAATGTAAAGAATGTTTGTTAAAATACATGATGGAAAAATCTTTGTATTATTTGTTGCTGAACAGCACGATAACAAAGTTCATCCGGTAGTTTTAAAGAATTGATGCCTATTAGATAAGCTTAATAGTTCAAGAAACATTTGCAATAATGTGTACTATGAAAAACCCAGGACATATGGCATCAAAGAGCAGCCTGAAAAGTGGATGCACCTCTCATTCGGATGCGTTAGCTCCTGCTATGTATGAATGCATTCTTCATTGAGACAAGTCTCATACTCTATTGTATAATTCCAAATAACTGTGACTTAATTCTACAGGTATGTAGGAGAATTTGTGAATGTAGGCAGTGTTTCACCTCTTCGGACTTTCAGGGTATTGAGAGCTTTAAAAACTATTTCAGTAATCCCAGGTAAGAAGCCCTGATCCTTACATTTTGGCTCTCAGCTACAAGTGATTCTTTCTCTGTCTCTCTTTGTCCCCTTGACTGTTGTTTTCTGCTGGTGTTTTGTCATTGTCTGTGTGTGACTTTCCCTTGTTACAGATACATAACTGAATTTGTGGACCTGGGCAATGTCTCAGCCTTGCGAACGTTCAGAGTACTGCGGGCGCTGAAAACAATCTCAGTCATTTCAGGTGAAAACCAGGTTAAACACTCCGGCTGCAGTTAAAGCCTACATGCCATTTCCAGTAGTAAACGCAGTAAATACGAGTGACTTAACCATAGATACTGATCAGGAAATGGAGGAATGTAGGGAATGTGACCTGTCAATAGAATACCTTTGTCTGATGTATTTCCCAATACCATTTTTGTGGGCAGGAAGAATTAGAGTGCTTCCAAAAGTACAGACCTCACTAAAACGAGTGCTGCTGTAAGAACTGCTGTATGCAGTGGCTCGTGAATCACAGACACAAAGTGCTCATTCATGAACCATATGAGAATGACAACGAAACTCTTTTAAAGTGTTCAGATATTGATTTTAAAAATGGAAGGTTAATGACCTCAAGATGCGTATTTGTGTTTAAGAGCACATCGATAGAGGAATCTAAATCTGTGCTATGAGCTGAGGTTTCAAGACTGCAAGCACAGATAGCCCAATTTGTTCTGTTGTTTATCCATTTGCATGTGATAGAAACGGTGTTTAAATTTCAGACCTTGAATAGATCAGAAAAAAATCCATCATTGATTTTGGCAGATTCAGATTTTCACCAAATCACATTTTCTTACGTTTTAAAGACTATGATTCCAACCCCCCACTCCTTGCTGAAGAAGAAATAAGAGTGTTTTCGTACAGGTCAGGTAGTGAAAGAAGCTTTTATTCACAGCTTGTGATCTGTTTTATTTCTGTTTCTTAAAATAATAAGTAATTCTTTTTGTTTAGTAATTTATGCAGATATGAGTCCACTTAGGACTAACTGTATGACAATAAATTCTTGCCACGCATTATCTATGGACAGGTCTCATTCAGCCTCAGTGTTTAACATCTCCAACCTGCATGGCAAGGTAGAGAAGATAGCAAAAACCGTGCATGGTAGATCCTATTGGTGATAATCCTGAACAGATGTTGGCAATTACATGTCAAAAATATTCATAACATTGAGAAAATTGCTCAGATTCTCACGTACAGCTCTTTAAAGTTAGAAAGGTTTTGCCATCCACCATAGTATTCACATCTGCATTAAAACATAAATCTAAACGAATGCCACGGCATAAACTTTTAGGGGCTTGTATTACAACTAATTACCAACATTCACAGGAGGTATAAACTGTAAATGGAAATTCTGGAATTAAGAGATTAAGGAAATATATATAAGAGTCCAGGGTTTACTCCATCATTCCAACGTTAAAATATTGAAATCAGTGAAATTATTGAAAAATCAAGCTACTTTTCATTGAAAGTGCATGAAAGTCAAAATATAGCTTTAAAGAATGAATATATTAGGTCTTAAATACTTAATTATTAGGTCTAGTGTTTCCTGAAATTGATTCCTGTCTTAATTCTTGTCTATAATTTTAAAAGGAAAAAATTAGCAGAGAGGTTTTGTAAAGTTTCTTTAACTGGATTTCCACTGTGAAAGTGTTTTTGCTTGGGAAAGCTTTAGCTGAACAGCAAGTTTAGCAGTTTTACAGATCATGTGGAATGGTAGTGGCTAATCAGAAAGAAAAGGAGAGTTTCCTAGCTTCCTTTGCTAGTGATTTGAAGGGTAACTTGGAGGGACAGACATCTCCAGGGGACACTTTTCATTTTTCATTGTGTCTTGATCTTGTGCTTTTTCAGATTAGGGCCTGCCAATTTTGCTGAGTTATATATACAGTGATTTTCTGTTGTTCTGTATTTTGTTTTACATAGAGTGATAAATTGCGTCTGTTTTTCAGTGAAAAAAAAAGGAGTGTAGAGATTCAAAAAAGTTTATTTTGAAATTCACCAAGCACTTCAGTGATACTGAGTACTAAGTTGTTCCATTTGTTGGTTAAAGAAAAAAAAATAAAAAAGATGAGGAGTATTATTTATTAGAGTGGTACATAGTAACTCACATTCCCTTTTATTTTTTCTTTCTGCCTATTTGATTAGTCTTTTGATAACTGCATTTTTAGATACTAGTAACTGAATTATTTGCTGACATAACTGCATTAAGATATGCAAATAAAATATCTGGCCCTTAAATTTTATTGTCAAGATTACCTGTGCCCTGAGAATGTTTTAATTCCAGATGCAGGGAGCTACAAATTGCTAATGATGACTTAGCTGTCATGTTAGACTTAGCATCAGCTGTACAGCTGATGCAGCTGTACTTTTTTGTTTGTTTGTTTTTTAATTTAATAGATAATTTCAGAGGAATCAGTTCATTTATTTCCATTAGGCATATATTTAAAAAGAAACATTGGGCATGATATGAGCCTCCATGAGAGCTGGGGATCTGGAGCCCCAGGACTAGACCTATTAGAACGAGTCCAGAGGACAGACACAAAGATGATCAAGGGGCTGGAGCACCTCTGCTATGGAGCCAGGCTGAGGGAGTTGGGGTTGTTCAGCCCGGAGAGGAGAAGGCTCCGGGGAGACCTCACAGCGGCCTGCCAGGGCCTAGAGGGGGCTGCAGGAGAGCTGGGGAGGGACTCTTGGTCAGGGGTGTAGTGACAGGACAGGGGGAAATGGCTTTAAACTAAAAGAGGGTGGGTTTAGATTACATGTAAGGAGTAAATTCTTTCCAATAAGGGTGGTGAAACACTGGCACAGGTTGCCCAGAGAAGTTGTGGATGCTCCATCCCTAGAAGTGTTCAAGGTCAGGCTGGATGGGGCTTTGAGCAATCTGATTTAGTGGGAGGGGTCCCTGCCCATGGCGGGGGTGTGGTACCAGATGGTCCTTAAGGTCCCTTCCAACCCAAACCATTCTATGGCGCTGTGTTTACTTGGAGATCAATCTGAGTTTTTAATGATAACATAGGCTCATGCTGGGATGAAATATTGTTCTACAACAGGCTTAACAAGGAAGAGATGATGAACACTAATATTTTCCATGAGATTTTGGGGTTCAACCTCTAGAGAGAACAGAAAAAAGGTTATTTTTTTTCTATCTTTTATATCTTAGGAAAAGAGCACTGTAATGTGCTCTCCTTTGCAAATATCTAAGCCTTTCCTCAATAAAATTGATCACGCTTCTCTATCAAGTAGTTATGTTTGTACAAACGTACTTGGGCTCAGCATGCTCGGTGAAATTGCTTACTGAAAGTAACAGGCCAAGTCCTCCACGGTGTAAGGCTTCTGTCCAGCAAAGCACTTAGAGGCTGGTTTTCAAAGGCATTCCACTTCACTTGAAATCAATGAGTTTCACTATTGACTCCAGAGGGAGTCAGTAAAACTAACAATTAGTGCTTTTAAAAATCTCACCTACCTCTAATGCTTTGCTCTAAATGCGCAAGCAGGCACAGGGACGTTTAGGGGATGTGGACTCATAGGACTCAAAAAGATCTCCCGAACTCTTGGAGTCCGTTCCCTTGCCCTAGCCTGTGTTTATGCAACTCATGATCTTCCCGAAAAGTCTAGCACCTCACTACCTTTACGTTTGCTCTGGGAGGAGGGTTTCAGATCCAGATTCAGCAACCCAAATGTTAGCATCTAGCCGTAAAGCTGTGTGCTTCCTGCTCGGTGGAGTTCTGGGGCTACATCTCTGGGGCTTGCTGTCATGCTGGCACCTCCTGTGGGTCCTGTCTCTGAATCCAGACCCACTTCCAGCCTCCTCCTCTCTTGGTACATTATCAGCTCATCATTTTTAACCCTACAGCCATTGTGTAAGACATCGGGTCAGTGCCTGTAACAGCCTTTAACATGCCCGAAGACCTTCATGGATCCCCTCAATTTCCCCTTTCCTGCACTAAGCACACACATTTTGTTTTGTTTTCCAGTTTCCCAAGATATCAGGGAAAACAAGCTTCCTACAGTAGCTGGGTATCTGTTTATCTAGACTCATTAAGGAAAATGTTTTTTAATTTCTTCATACATCCCTTATGTTCAGGTTCTTAGAAATAGTGAACATTTGCTGCATGGGAGCATAAAACCTTTAACTCTCAGTGATTTTATTTATTAATTAGCATCTTGCACATTGCCATGGCAACTGGATTCATTCGTTTTCATCCTAGATAGGAACCTTGATCAGCTTGTAGGACAACCCACTGATGTTACTCATTTGTCTCCCGTCACCGGTGTACCCAAATCCCAGAGTACTCAACAGGAACCTTTCCTGTGACTACAGAGGACTCTAATTATAATTTATCTGCAAGGAAATCACCAATGTTTTTGTAATAACTAAGAAATGAGGTAATTTAAAGCCTTCAGGTACACCCTTCTATGCCCCAGCATCAAGAGCTTGCAAAATGCAGGCCATGGTCATCTTCAGGATTTTGTGAAGTACCCGTATCCAGAGGAGCTCTGCTGCTCTTTCTAGAACAAGCGTGCACATCACGAACATTTCACATCAAATGACAGGATACAGGCGAAAGGTGACCTCATAGAAAATTGGGCCAAGGCACTTCGGGGCCTGATCCAGCTCCCGTTTAAGTTAGTGTGAGTCTAAAGGCTATAAATAGTGCCGTGAATGTTATCCAGTACTTTACTGATAGCCAGAACAAAGCTTGGAGTGCAAGAATTAAGGCTGTGTGGAGGAGACTGTTGTTCACTGCTTGAATCTCGCTGAAGTCCCCCTGCAGAAGGACAAATTTCATCCTTATGATGGGTAAATCACTTCACTCAAGAAGTAGGTATCTCAGAGTTGAAAAATTTGCACGTTCCTTGCAGACTGGCCTGACAGTCACATTTTCGTGCAAAGATGGTCTACAGAAATGCTGACAACCATTCAGGTTTGCCAACGTGGTATTAAAGTCTTTGCTGCTGTCAATGGCTAATGACAAAATATGTTCATCATGACTTGCGACAAAATATGTTCATAGAGAGTGAAATCTCCTCTCCCTACATGCACATGACTCATGCAGACATGGTCAAGGTACATACACATCTCCTGGTGCAAGTCACACTCTCTGGTTCCGTTTTTGCCTTTTTTCCCTACTGGTTTCCAAACTGTGCATGGAAGTGTCTGATGTTCTGTAGGTGATTGCCAACATCTGGTATGGATGTCATACTGAATTATGCTAATACTCTCACATCTCAAAGGAGGAATGGATGGTGCTGTGGGATCTTGCCATTTCTCATTGTTTGGTGTTGCTTGCATTTTCTATGGTTTCTGATTTGCATTTGAAAACTGATTATTTGATTAACCTCTGAATGTGTTAATTTCTACCAGTATTAACAGGAATGTTTGGGCCAAATCCTTCTTGCTTTCTGCAGATTTCAGGCTGCCTGTACAGCCCTCATTCCACTGATTTTGGATGCTCTGGTGTTACTCATGTCACGCAAGCAGGATTTGGCCCAGAAGTGTGGAAAGAATTCAGTGATTCAGGAGACCACTGTACCGATTATTCCATAAAGAGTAATCCACAGCGCCATACTCATTAACAGGTGTAGACGTTACTCAGCTTTGGATCAGCTCCTCAGTTTTTGCTGCATGCTGCCTGTTGGTGTTTGACTTGCAAGAATTAAATAAATGCCTTTAATGCCCCATAAATAGAATCTTCTATTAAGCTATATTGCAATGCTCTCATTGGCACTATTTCAAAGGAGGATTATTTATCTAGAAGATTTAACAGTGCTCTAATTTGAATACATCTAGCATTGCTTTTACAAAACACGGGGATTGATTCAGAGAAGTGCAGAGCACCTGCAAGAGGTTCTGGGTGTCCTTACTTCCCCTTAGCCCTTCCATTTACCAGGCACAGAAAGTTTAAATGAATGGTGATTTAAACACTTTGCTTAGCAGTGAATTGTGCCAAGCCACTCGATGGATGCTACTTAACTTTCTGGGCAAATTTTCTTTTTAAAGGGTAAGAAAATAACATAGTTAGATTGTAAGTATACAACTCCTGAAATGATTTTCCTGGACAGCTGCAACAAAGTTCCAGAAGGCAGAGTACAAGTTATTTTTAAGTGGTCTTTAATTACAGTAATTGTATTAATAAAGCGTTATTTTCTTAGACTGTTCAGAAGTCTATATTCTATCAAAAAAAAAAAAAAAGAAAAAAAGAAGGTAAAGCAGAAAGCCCTCTCATAAAGAAATTATTTGATACTTGCAAGGAATGAACTTATAAATCTAACAGCATAGAGTTACTCTTCTATTTAAAACCCCAGTAGATAAACTGAGAAAAACACGTTTCATGAAATGACCTTGGAATTAACAGTACTGGGGCCTGAATTTGAAAACAGGTAGTCTTTTCTGGTGACTAGGATTTTGTAGGTCATGCTTCCTAATGTTATCCCTGTTTACATTAGGAATCCCATTGTCCTTGCTCATGTGAGTAAGATTAATTAGTGTATGTAAGCAATACAAATGCAGTCTCCAAGCTTGTATTTGTGTCAAACAAACAAATGAATGTGCTGCAGTGATTTCACAGGGGGTACTGAAGTAAAATAATTTGTGGTTTGGCTGTTTTCCCTTCTTTAAAATTCGGTTTGCATTTGGATTTCCCAAGTTTCCCTGGCTTCAGGGAAGAAACATCTGTGCATTCAAAAGGCAGCCTATGATAAGTATGACTGAGAAAAAATCAGAATATTAAATGAAGTATAAAAAAAAAAAAAACTATTGTATTTATAAATCACATTCCTCTTTCCCTACCCCATTACTTTTTTAAGACCAGGCTTTACAGGACCTGAGGAAGTCCTTCAGAATAGGGCTACAACTAAAACCAATTTCACTTCAGGTATAAAGTTTACCCAAGACTAGATTATCAGAAAAGCTATGCTTTTCATTTAGGCATCAAAATTGGTAATCAAATCTATTAGCAAACTGAAAAAGTTCAAAGCTAAGCTTTATCTAGATACCTGAATAGAAGTCACCTCATTTTCAAAATCTGTTTCTGATGAGGAACGCAGATCCCAGGACTATCTAGCTTTTACGTTATGTTTGTACTACAATATTTTTTGGCTTATTCTTGTGTATAAGAGGAAAATTTATGGCCTCTTCCTTTTTACTGTGCCAAAAAAATAGCTTTGAAGAGGCAAACAGAATATTTAGTGAAGAAAGAGGGCTACTCCACCTGAGGGTTCAGTATCATTTGGTTGGAAGGCCATTTTATCATAATTAATATAATTCACAGGTTAACCTAATGGCAATACTGCTATACAGCACTGAAAGTTTTAATCTGCTAGGACCTTGGTGCTATTCTAGCAGCTCATCCTCCTTTAAGGAGCTATGATTTCCCCCTTACTTTATCTACAGAATTTTAAGCAAGACCAAAAGCCTATTTTGCCATCCTACGCATCCTCAAGTACATTTTTTACATTATTTTAAATTATAAAGCACTAACTCAACCTTCATTGCTGCCAAACTCTTGGGGTGGAATTCCAGGGAGCTGAGATTTAATGTGTATGTTCATATTCAGTGAGCAAATCAGCATGCTTCTGAGTATTTCCCAGGAGAATTCCTCCTGTTTCCTTTTTGCATTTTCTATTTTTCCATTTAACTCAATTTCTCTTACTGTTGCCATACTGGTGACACTGATTATCAGAAACACTGATTAATACTTATTGAATATTACATATAAGCAGTGAAGAAACAACAAAATTGCTACCATTGTGCAGTTGATATTAATGTCCAACTAAAAGATACAAGATTTAGAAGAACAGTCTATTTAAAAAAGAGTGGGTTATGTCATATTCATGTAATGTTCAACTAGCTCAAATATTGCTAAACCCTTCAAGAACACTTCAAAAGCAAGCGGTATCTTTTGGGAAAACAGTATAATTATTTATATCTATATACTTACAGAATAATAATCTGAATCTAGTGTTATGGGGTGAAATAACACAAGAGCCAGTTTGCGTTACCCAGGCCTTTGGTGTTTATAATAAGATGATTTATCTACATTGGCAATATATTATAAAATGATTAACTTTACCCAGGTATTGTTGGAGCCTTGGGTTGTTTTACTCAAATAGTTTCCATTGGGTTTATGTGATTGCCCATATTATTTGGTTTACTTCTAATCCCAAATTCTGCTTGTTTTAAGCATATGAATTGAAGGCAGAGGAATTATTCACATGAGGACAGTGAGCAGAATTTGGCGCTAAAAATGTAAAATAATCAGGCAATATATAACATTTTCATAGCTCTTCATCTGTTTATGTGAGGGATAAAGTTATCAATCACCTGAGTGATTTAAGATCAATTCACATTCTCAAAAGTCAATGGGATTTAGGCTTTACAGCCTTTACTGCAGCTCCATGAAAATGTAAAAGACTTTCTGTATTTTCTTTTATCCATGACTAGTTTTTGTTTTTGTTTCTCACTGTTCCTTCATCCAGTTATTTCCTTCTATTTTTGAATGAGTGTTTTTGTAACATTAACACCAAGAGTTTTGTCCAGATAAAAGTAGGCCAAACTAAATGTTCATAGTGATCACTTGTCTCCTGTTTCTGCCGTCAAATTACAAACATGTAGTAGAAACCCTTCCAATTTTCCCTTCCATGCAGATTTTCATCATAAAACGTAGCTATCTGCACATGTGTTTCAGCCTCTCAACCTATAAACTCTTGGCTTTTATCTCCCTAGGACTGAAGACCATTGTAGGTGCACTTATCCAGTCTGTTAAGAAACTTGCTGATGTGATGATCCTGACCGTTTTCTGCTTGAGTGTCTTTGCCCTCATAGGCCTCCAGCTCTTTATGGGCAACTTGCGACACAAGTGTGTCAGGGACTACACCATGTTTAACTTCACCAATGGCACATTGTACTTGGATGGTAGGACGTGGAACAGCTCAGAGGAATTTCTTAATGATCCAGGTAAATACTTTTCTTTACTCTGTTATCCGTTTTATTTATTTATTATCATATTGATCAAAAATGATATGTGAATTCATACTGCAAATGAAGTGTCATGTGTCTACTGCCTCTTCACAAAGTTGACGTGGTTTGGAAAGATCTAGGTAGAATTTTCTGTTGTATATTCACAATTCATGCTGAAAGTTTTTTAGTGCTTTCCTGATGCAGACTAAATGCTTGGTCACATCACTGGTGATTTTCACAGTTTTAGGGTGTCTCATGACTTTTTTCTTAAAGCTTCCTTTCTGGAATCAGGTGATCAAGTGGAAATTTCAGCTGTGTGTGGGGGGGTCTATTTTACATGCTGTTCCTTTAAGACAATTTATAGCACTAACATTTTCTGGCAAAACTTGAAAATTTGAACTAAAAGTCTTAAAAATCAAAAAGCAAAGCAGAGCAATTCAGTATTTATTACACTGAAAAATCCCAGGAGCATTATTTTACGGAAATCTCATGCTATTAGGGCCTGAACTCATTATATGGTTTGGACCATCCTGCAGTATCTGGTGCTCTGATGTTTATTATCAAAAGGCTTGTTTTCTAGGCCAAAGCAATTTTTAATACTCTACAGTCTGCTAGACTTTGAATTACAATGAAATAGGTTCACTGAACTCATTTATTAACATTTTAAAAAAAGGTGTTTCATGTAAATAAACTTCAGAATGTAAACAAGGAGCCCAGCTATTAGCTGGGCCTGCACCAAGACCCTCTGAGACACCAGCGAGTCCCCAGTGACTGCAGTGGACATTAGCTCACATCTGAGAAAATTCGGTGATGCTTCTGAGAGAAGGAAGCAAACAGACAAATATGCCTTGCAAGGAGCTTGTGAGCAGTGACCTTTGGTATTTTATTTATTTTGAGAAGACTGAAACACATAGTCAATTTCCTAACTAGAAATGTGGTTGGCAGGAAGTAACACGGAGTCATGGGGTCCCTCTGCTCTGGCCGTACGGGCTCTACAGTCATCATTTCTCACCCCTAAGTCAGGTTCAGGGCAGTTGTCTGGCTTGATCCAGGGCTCTGTTGAACTGGCACAAGGTTGTCTCCAACCCAGCCTTGCTTCTCAGAATTGTATGGCTCTTCAACTATGTTATGTGGTTCAGGGACTGAGCCAAGGGCAGTCCTGTCATTCCACATGGGTGACTTCTGGCCTTTCTGCTCAGTTCCTTTCCCTGCATTCTAAGCAGCCTTGGAAGGAGTGGTGTTAGTAAGCTTTAATTCAAAGAATAAAAAGCTATTGGTATTGTTAATGCATAATGTGCTTAATAAAGCATTAAGGAAGGGCATATGCAATGCTCTGGCTAAATGAGGGCCATCTTCAGGGCTGACCTTGGTTGTCAGGTTGTGTCCCCTCAATGTCCCTTCCAGCAGCTGAAAGGAGAAAGAGCTGTGTGCCAGAGCTACTAAACCACACTGGACCTATGCTGGCTGGTAATGAGTCTGCTGACATGTTTTCCCACCCATGCTCTCCACGCTTCCAGCTTGTGGCATGAGAAAGATACGGAGGTGGTCGGTGGCAGCCAACATGGCTTCATTAAGGGTAGATCATGCCTGACAAATCTGGTGGCCTTCTACAATGGGGTTACAGCATTGGTGGAGAGGGGAAGAGTGACTAACATGATCCATCTAGACTTGTGCAAAGCATTTGACGCTGTTCCCCATGATATCCTTGTCTCTAAATTGGAGAGACGTTTATTTGATGGATGGAGCCCTCGGTACATAAGGAACTGGCTGGATGGTTACACTGAAAGAGTTGCAGTCAACAGCATAATGTCCAGGTAGAGATCAGTAAAAAGTGATGTTCCTCAGGGGTCAGTACTGGGACCAGCACTATTTAACATCTTTGTTGGTGACATGTATAGTGAAATTGAGTGCACTCTCAGCCAGTTTGCTGATGACGCCAAGCTGTGTGGTGCGGTTGTCACGCTGGAGGGAAGGGGTGCTGGCCAGAGGGACCTGGACAGGCCTGAGAGGTGGGCCTGTGCGAACATCATGAGGTACAACAAGGCCAAGTGCAAGGTCCTGCATCTGGGCTGGGTCCAGAGCACCCCTTCTACAGAGACAGTCTGAGGGAGCTGGGGTTGTTCAGCCTGGAGAGGAGAAGGCTCCGGGGAGACCTCACAGCGGCCTGCCAGGGCCTAAAGGGGGCTGCAGGAGAGCTGGGGAGGGACTCTGTGTCAGGGGGTATAAGGATAGGACAAGGGGAAATGGCTTTAAACTAAAAAAGGGGAGATTTAGAATAGATATAAGGAAGAAATTCTTCACTCAGAGGGCAGTGAGGCCTGTCCCAGGCTGCCCAGAGGAGCTGTGGCTGCCCCATCCCTGGCAGTGCCCAAGGCCAGGCTGGATGGGGCTGGGGGCAGCCTGGGCTGGTGGGAGGGGTCCCTGCCCATGGCAGGGGGTTGGGATTAGATGGGCTTTAAGGTTCCTCCCAACCCAAACCATTCGATGATTCTCTGCGACTCTGGTGTATTAAGGCACCTCATGGGTCCTACACCCACAGGTAACTGGCATCTGTGTGAGGTGATTCTCTCCCTCTCTCGTAAAGGTCTCAAGAGACAAAAGAGTTGATGGCTGGAATTTTAAAACCCTGTAATAAAGGTGAAGGGATGACATTGGAACTGTGAAGATACTATGGTTCTTTGGGAGTGGAAGTAGGGTAAATGCACCACTGGTAGGCTCTATAAAAAATATAGTTACTGTCAAGGCCAGCTGCAGCATTGCTTTAAATGGAAGGAATTGCACAGCTGCTGCAGCATGCCATGGGCAAGTTTATTTGTGTGGGTCTGATATGGGGAAGGGGAGAGACACTCATGTAAATCCATTTGGTAAATCCAGCAATGGGTAATATGGTCAGGAAACTATACTTATGATCACTGAAGTAGATTGACCTATTACAAGGTTAATTGACTTGGTGAGATAAAGGATTAAAGTGAAATAAAGTTTGACCATGCAGTATTAATAGTAAGCAATAATAATATAAATGAATGTTTTAATGTTTTCATAATATAGGAAAATAAAGACAGTGAACTATGGCAAACAACTGTCAGTTAAGATGGATGGACAAGACATATTTAAATAGCTGAAATGCTGAGTCAGTGCCAAGGGCCAGTGAAGAACTGGAAGAAAAGTAGATTTATAGGAAGAACGTACTAACCTCAGAATAAAAATTCCTCGAGAAGCTGGAGAAGGTGGCTCAGCAATAAGACTAAGAAGAACAATATTAAGTAGGATTTTCATTTAATGTTGATAATTATGCCAAAGCAATTCCAAAATTGAAGGACTGGCTCATTTTGTAACTAGAAGGGATATTGCTTTATATTCCATTTTACGTAAGTATTATGGTGAAATGAAGTGACTGTTTAACAGAGTAGTACTGACCACAATTTAATAACAGTCCGAATTTCAAGTACTTTATGGAATTAAGCAATACATATGGTTAAATTAGAGTGTAGGCAGACCAAATTAAATAAAAAGAAGAATACATTAAGAAACAGAGTAGTGTCAGTGTTTATTTTGGGGAAGAATTAGAGAAGAAAATTGGCCAACATGTTGAGATAGTAAAGTTCATTCAAAGGGAGCAAAAACAATTACAAAGGCTCATTGGAGACTTTAAAACCAATGCAGCTGAGTCACTTAGTTTGAATCAGGAATAGTAATCTAAAAACACGGAAAGCAGAAGCCTGAAGAGATTCATGATAATACTTTTTTTTAAAAAAGAAGTATGTAAACAAATGCAGCAATTAAAAACACTCATAAATGGAAAAGTGGATTGTTAATTCGTTCATCAGGACACCAAAATGAAGAATCAAAAGGGATGGTATGAGAGCTCTTCTCTTGGAGAGCAAAAGTTTGCTCTGGGTTCTTTGAGAGAGGTTTTAATGTTTCAGAGGACAATGGGAAACCACTGAAATAGCATCAGCCTCTTCTTGTGCCTTATGAACCTTTTTTGCATGAATGGAAAAACAAAGTGAGTGGATCCCCTTGAAAGGGCGATACAGTTAGCAATTGTCTGGTGTTGCAGAGGAAATAGCTAAAATAGTTAGTCATTTAGACTTTATCTTTAGAAAAGAAATATAAGAACTCAGTTTTCAGTCTTTCCGAGACCATTTTAGCTTAACTGTGGTTAGTTAATAGGCATAGGCACTTGGTGCAGAAGATATTTTGGTTTTGTAGAAGGCCTGGGATAGATTTAGCTCTGCCCTTTTTATTCCAAACTGATTTTGTATGTGGACTGAATTGTATCCTCTACCCTTAGCTGCTCTCAACCCCCAGGCAGGGAATATTCTCTCGTCTGTCTTTGCAACACTTTTTTTTTTTTTTTTCCAATAAATGGGGAAATAAGTTAATTTATAAAAATAACTTTGTTTGGATCATCATTGGCTTAACCACATTTACATGGTAATGCCTAATTTTTGTTTGATCCTTGTGGATGTATCCACTTTGTCCTCCTGATAAAGGGACTCCAGCCCTGAGCTATACAGTCAAGACTGTGTTCTTTCCTGCTACGTTGTTGTGGTCACCATGACCATCTTGGCTGACGGTGCAGATGCTGCTCTACACCTCTGCTACCCCTGTTTCTGCCTCCACCACCAGTAAAGGCAGCAAACCAGCACCACTATTGGTTGTGGCAGGAACTGTGGTGGCAGAAGAAAAATGTTTTTTTTTTTTTTTCCCCCCTAAATTTGAACCAAAAAATAAATAAATAAATTGGTCTGTTTTTGTGCTTGATAGATCCATAACAAGTCAGTCCCCTCCACCTCCCCTTTTGGCCCTTTTCCTGTTACTTAACCTTTCTTGGATGAGCTTGTTGATCCTACACTGCTTCTATTCTCCATCCTTGGCTGCAACCCAGGGATGGCTGAGCCCTGCTGTTCTTTCATGTGCAAGGTTGCTAACATCACTGAGAGCTGCTGGGCTCTTTCCTGTTATTGTGCATCTGCCATGAAAGGATCTTGTAAACTAAATCCCATAAGGATTAAGGATTTCCTGCCTTTCCATCCAACACTGCTTGTTAATTCCATCATTTCAGTGGCTACTGCAACTGAAGGAGAAGCCAGGCAACTTAGGAAAGCAAGAGACAGAGCCCTTATGCATTGGGATTATCTGGGAAAATTCACAGAGAGTTTTCTTTCACCAATTCTAAGGTTCAACGTTCACCAATTACTAAGATCTAGGATACAACTGACTATTTCGGGTCTGACTATCAAGAAGGGAACTTTCTTGATCATTGTCATTATAAGCTTAATTCTATGAGGGAAACTTCACCTAAATTACTGCAGCTACAGCTGGTTTCTCAGCTTAGCTACTGGGCACAGTGGTCATAGTAGGGTGAGATAACTGATTAGTCTCTCCTTTCCTCACAGTGAAAATGCAGGTTCAAAATCTGCCTTTCAATGCGCATGTCTATTTCATGATAAACAGGAGGATTCTCCCATTCTTTCAAATTGAAATGACTCTAGGTCTTCACAATTTATGCAACAACCTCTAAGAAGAAGGCTTCTTCTGACCTTTCTTATCAGAGAAGTTATTCCAGTCTGATTTTGCCTCCAATAAGTGATGCTTACTCTTCCAAAGCTAGAAAGAAAAAGGAAGAATAAGGCTGAAGTAATTCATCAGGACTCCCAGCCTCCTCCACAGGACTATTTTTTTTTTGTATGAGAGCAGTATGGGATGAGGGACAGTTGAGCACAGATAGAATTAGGCTAAAAAATCTTGATGTCAAATGTCAAAGATAAATTCTGCTCAAAATTAAAATGGAGACAGCTAGATTATCTAGGAGAACACTGGCTATTAGTATGTAATTTTATTTTTCATACTTGCATTTCAAGATTTGGTAAGGGACTGCAATCAATAAGCCCAGATAGGATTATTTGTAGACATTAATAATAATAAACATGAGAATCTGAAGTTGTAGATGCAGCAGTGGTCATGTATAAAAATTAAATAGATAAAAAAGTACAAAATAGCGATAGTTTACATCCACGGCGATATGAAAAATATGTGATCAATGTATCAATACTAAAATTATTGTGCTGTCAGTTATCTTTAGGAGAGGTAACGGTTTAGAAATAGCAGGTGACTGAAAACCTACCATGTTAATTCCAATGCTTGTAAAGATTTCTAGGAAAGTAGTTGCTATTAGCATGCTCAAAAGCCTTAGGTTGTGGTATTAAAATTAAAGATGTATTTTATGAAGAGAAGCTTTATGAATCCATGACTGCATTGAAAGTTATATGAAGTCTGATGTGTCACTGGCTTAGGCAGAGTAAAAGATGTACCAATGGACTGAATGTAGTTGATTCACATTGCTGATGAGTGTAGGAACTTTAATGTAATTTATGTATGCCATTAGTAAAATGGATTATTGACTAATCAGTGAGTAGTAACTTGAAACCTGAGTTTAAATAGAGTGTTCTTTTGTAGAGCAGGGCTGTTTGAGTACTGAATACAAGAAAAAACACTTAAGAAAGAAAACCTTAAAATGTAGCAAAAATGTTATTAAATCACTCTTGAAGTGCTTGTCTCAAAATCCAGTGTGTTCTTTTTCTTTAAACTAAGTACCCCACTTTTTTTCAAAGCCAAAGAGGCTTTGAAAGGATCTTGTTTTCAAAATGTGCTATGTTTTCCCTCAAAATCAGTATCTTGTAAAATAAAATAATAAATAAATATGTAAAAACAACACATTTCATTTAGGTAATTCTGCCCAGGATGTTGAAATAATAATAATAAAAAGGTTTGATAAAGATTTATTAAACTTCTGGTGGGAGGAGTCAACTGCCATTTTTATAGCTTAAAAATCAACTTTTTAGGGATGGTGCTTTTTTCTTCCAGACTACTTTCTCACATTCATTTCATGGCAGTGTTTTTTCTCTCCTTCTGAAGTCAAACTGTGTAGTTAATGAAAGTTTGAGGAAAAAAGAAATCTTTAATAATAGTAATAATAATAATCCAGATAAAGTTTAATACAATATCCATCACCTCCAGTTATACCCGGAAAAGTCACGGTTGCTTTGGGTTCTGTATTTAGAAAGATACATAAATATATTAAGTCTTTTGTCTTTGCATCTCCCAATTGCATCCAGTAAGTAATCTGAACGAGGCGCACTCATAAGTGCGCTATTAAATACACTATTAAATAAATGGGCATGGATATTTAGGCGTATACATGTGAATAATAATAAAAAAAAAAAGATGTGTATATAGATGTGTGTCTACATACATGTTTTATCCAACTTCTGTGCCTAGTTATTAGCTCTGCCTGATGAGTTGCTTGATTTTTGCTCTCAGAACGACTGAAATGGAGCTGTATGAAAAGATACTCTGAAACTGTGTGACGAGTATAGAAAATAATGATGTCCAAGCCAGATAATAGATGTAGCAAGTTTGGGGAGAGCTGAAATGTTTGAGGTGTTGTCTGAGGTGGTAATAGAAGACAGTGAGTGTTGGATGAGTAATTATGGAGGTGGGAGAAAAGAGGGAAGCAATAAATCAGGTTGAGACTGGAAAGAGGTGTTTTATTATGTATGATTGTGTGTGAACCAATGATTAAGACAAAGAACCTCTCCGGGCTTTCAGGCTGTGCTTGTCAGCGTGGAAGCTACTTGCGTTACTCTGCCGTTAACTGTAAATATTGCGGCTTTGTTCAGGTGCTGCGGATCTTTTGATAAATAGCTTAAATGCTCAAACATTAATGCAGTGATGTGTTATGAACATGGGTATTGTACCTGTGCACTTTAACATTTTAAGCTACATAGAAAAAGAAAAGCCCAGTGGAAGAAGTACAAGGATCAGAGAAACATAGGAGCTGGTACTGTTGTACCCAATACAGCCTCTTCCTGAAAATTCAGTAGCATTATTTTTTGACCTTGTGGCGAAAGAGCAAGTTCTTGGTCTCAGAACAAATTTTAAACATGAGGATTTGCCCCCCAAATACGTTTCTTTTGCTCTCATCGCTGCATTATTACGGCTCACAGAGAGATCTGCTAGGGGAAAGATCTGCCACAGAAGATTAAACCTAAATATTTTGAGAGTTTTCCTGCACCTTCAAACTGTTCATAAACTACCGAAGCGATATACACTTGACTCACAGAGCGCTGTTCAAAAGGACCTCGTCTGTGCCCTGCCCTTCGGAGCCTCTCCGTGGACTTCTGCTTGCTGCAGGTTCAGCAATAATGAGCCTTGCAAGGGCAAGAGGTAGCTCCTGCTTTTAACTCTGAGCAGTCAGCCCAGGTGCAGCATGAACTCACCACCAGAGAATGGCTTGCAGTACTGCCTTCCCTTATCACACTGGTTTTAAGCATCAGGAAATATTTTCTCCTGTACTTTCCATCAACACTGAATTCAGCCAAGTGAGGTAGAGATGGAATAAGGGAATTGCCAGGCTCAATCTGACCTTGGTTTACCTGGTGCAGCACCTGTCTGTGGCACAGAGCAGCCCCACATGTTCCAGAAGAAATTAGTACAGTCCAGAGTATAGACATTTTTCTAATTTTGTAATAACTATTATAATTCCGGATATCCTTATCTATGTAAGCAACTAATCTGTCTTTGAGTGTTTTGGCTACAGGGACAGCTTGTGGCAGTAACTTTAGCAGTTGAAATGACAAGTGCGGTGAAAAAAAAAAAATCCTTTATCTTTGCTTTTGATTCTTCCCCCATTTTCTTAGGGCAAAAAAACCAAAACATTATTATCACATTCTGTGTCCAGGAGTACACAAAGATCCCTGTTCTTATTTTACAAAACGCGTGCTATATTTGACTCTGATTGTCACCCCCCTTTCTAAGATAAAAGACCTCAATTTTTTTCAATAGCTCATCTTATTGAAGTTTTCCCAGTCATTCTTGTTACTTTTACCCACTTCTCAATACCCTGCAGTTCAGCAGTTGCCCTACTGAAAGCAATGCTGTGCTCTGACTTCTGGATGACAGAAGACACTGGTTAATAAATTGGCATATTTTTTCTTGTATGGCACTGCATCCCTTTCCTCCTGCATCTCACTACCACATTTTTCTTTGATCCCAGCTTCAAATTAGATAAAAATGTTGGCTAAGGGTTCCTAATAAATAAATAAATAAATAATCCGTATCTCTTACCGGAGCTGATACAGGGAATTAGGGAATTTAAAACTTGACAATGTTATGAATGGGTGAGATTTTCTCCTTTGCTTTACATCACATTCTGATAACACAATATCTGACTTTGCCTTTTTTCACTCATTTTCCTAGCAGGACAGGCCTCTATAGTGTTCCTCATTCAGTCCTGGCTTGGACTAGAGTTACCTGGAAAATACTGTGCTGTCAGTAGATTTCCTCAGCTCTGCTCACCCTCTCTTTTCACTGTACTTACAAATGTAGTAAACCAGTGCAGACACAGCCCTCTATTAGCCTTCAGAGATTCTGCACCTTGACTTTTCATCTTTAATCTTTGTTTCCTGTCTCTTAGTCAGTTCTTGAGACAATTCATGTTTTCTTTATCACAGTACAAGCGGGAGTATTTTCTTTTTTTTTTTCTTTGCATCTGTCTGTAATCACAAATGCATTCAGCCCTTGTAGCAGCTTTTGATTTGAATTCCTTTGTGTGAAATATATATATATATGTATATATAAAACACAACAAAACAACCCTCTACAAAACTTCCAGAAACCACACTTCAGCGTTTTGCTGCCTGTTCATGTGAAGCGCTTGTTTAAACAAGTGGCATTAAATATGCTTTTAGTTGTGTACTGTGCAGCCTACAACTCCAAGCGTTGGGTCTGCGTGGCTGACCAGACACAGAGGCACGGAAGGAGGTGATCTGAAGATCATTATAGCCAGCACACATATTTATTGCTGGTTGTTGTCTCCTGTCTCACCTTGCTCAAAATGCTCGTGGGCTTGGCATGGTCCCCAAGCCAATTTGACAGCCTTGGTGGAATGTGTAAATTCTCCGCTCCCTTCTGGCCCGCAGCTCCAAATGCTCCTGGTTTGCTTTTCCTTCTCTTGGACCGTGCAGCGCTGTGGATCTTTGAGGTTTTCAGAGCCTCTTAGTAGTGCACAGGAGCCATTTAGCAGAGGGCTTGATTGATATATTTAGTGGCTTTTTCTCAAAGAGAGTAAAAGCTGCTCTATCAAAATTGGATGAATTATTTTTTACCTTATAGAGATGGTGGAGCCCTGGCTGGGAAATTGCTTTTTTGGCTTGTGTCAAGCACTGGGGGGAAGCACTGATGATAGGAGCTTACCAGTGACTCTCGAGCTTAAGGGGTCCACTATTCTCCCAGCACCTTGTTTTATGGTTTTCTACAACCTTGTCCCAGCCCCTCCATATCTCCTGCAGGATGATTCATACCCAGAGAAGCCCCTGGAGTCCGGGCTGTTCAGGGCTCTAGTTACCCTAAACTCATATGTAAGCCAGTGCTGTATATAAGACCCTCAAAAAAAGTTGGCTGCTTAGACTCTGCCCCCTCTAACATCCTCACAATTAGCTCCTCCTGTTCCTTTTCTAACTGAAATTTTGAAAATGTCCTTAAAGATGATGAGGGGTGAAGTGAAAGGAGAGAGATGGACCAGAAGCAGGTGCACAAGACAAGAGGATGGGAAGGGTGGGAAGCAAGAAGGGAGAGGAGAGCATCTGCGAGCTTGCAAAGCCTAACAGAAGGACCGACAGCAGCAAATGCCAGGGGAGAGAGGAAGAAAATCAGATCCCCTGTCATGGGGTGAGCGACAGAAGAGTACCTCATTATTATAATTATTTGCAACCCCTTTTAGCAGGGAAGAACTGTCTGGCAGTGCCATTTATTCCCAAGCATTCTTCCCTAATAATACCCTTAATACGGCTTGTTCCATCGCTTTTGTGAGAGGCATGTTTTTCATCTTCAAACTCAATTTCATTTATTAGAGACTTCACCGTGTGTGACACAGTGTGCACACAGCAAGTGCAGCAAGGATTCATTTTAATTATTATGTATTGCCAGGAGGTACAGTGTGTTTGTGCCGGTGGGCGAAAGGGCGAGGAGGGGGTGTTATCTATTTTGTTTCTGTGTCACGTATCACAACTGTAAGGTGATGGGGCTTTCTGAATTGCATTTTAAATTTGGATCTGGACATTTGTTGGCTGTCAGTGCTCCATGCCAGCCGTAGCGAAAGGAGAAAGTCTCCAACCAGCGTGTACCCGTGTGGCTGCAATAAATAGTCCAAGATAACAGACACCTCTCTCAAGTTTTTGTTAGAAAGTCAGCCAGAGGACTCTACTCTGGGCAGTGACTAATGATATTTGAATGCTGCTCTTTACGCAAGTGTGATAACATATATATTTTTTTCAAATCCCAATGACTTTGCGGTAAATCAAAATATCATTTTAGCTGGATCTTCAAATAAGGAACAGAAGGTGGGCTTGGGAAGCATGTTTTCTAAGCTGACTCTAACCTCATTAATTTTTTTCCATCTGGAAACTTTTCCCATCCTTCTACACAGAATTGCAGAGGGCTTTCTACACGGCAGCTTTCTGCTAAGTGGTGTGACATAGGTGTGGAAGGTATAAGATGGAGCATAATTTTAATTAGAATTAATTGTCTTGTTGAGGAATTTTATGGGAAGTTTGGCTTTTTTTTCTTTTTCTTTTGTTTGCCTGACAGGTGGAGCCATTGTGAATATTTGCTCTGTTAGAACTGCCTGGTGTGGAAGAGAGCAATGTGGAAACCTGAAAGATTGGTAAATTGGAGAAAGCGTAGAATAAAACAGCAGAAAATATGAGAAGTTAGAGGAATTTATTTTAGAAGGAAGGCACTGCAAAAATCTAGAGGATTTTGTGTATTTGCTCACTGTCTGCATGCAGCTGTAACTCTAAAACTAGGGTCATCACCTTTGCTGGTGGTGGAGAAGGGCGGACATTACCCCACTCCATAGTCACGATGCTCTGTTCAATGGGCTCAGTGTCAGATCTAAAGACAACCATCAGTAGCCTACCAAATAATAATGTAACATATAGCAGCTGTGTAATATTTGTTATCAACCCTTTCCTCAGAACAGTTAGGGGAATAGACTAGAGGAACTCTTTGGTACAACATTTGTGTTGATGTTTGATAAAGCCTATGCCAAGAGATGCTATCCATAGTAGATGGAGGTAAACCTCTACTCTCTCTAACTGTCTTTAGTACCAGTTGCAGTGAGGTTGTGGCAGCACGAGCTTCATCACCCCAGTACACAGCAATTCATGGTGCTTGAGCCACCTTGGCTGAAGCAGTTGCCAGTATCACATTTTCCCTTGCAGGCAGACAAAACTCTATAAGAAGGTAATAAGCTGCTTGTGAGCACTCACTTTTACAGGTTTGATTTGTTGAACTCAGCACCTCTAAAATGCAAGCCAAGGAAGACAACACCAACACAGGGGTTCATAGTGCACCTATTTATTGGCAGCAGAAGCAGCGTAGCACAAGTAATGCTATGTTAGGAGCAATGGGAATTACGGGGTCTTAGTATGTTTTTATAAGGCTCAGAGTTGATACAAATGTGCATATGTTTTGGAGAAAATAGCATCTGGTTGTTGGAAAACATGTTTCTATTGAATTTTTGACTGCTAAGTGCTGACAGGAAATGTTCTGTATTATTTAAAAATAGATGTTTATCTGGCACCAATGGAGTAAATAATGTGCGGCCAAGAAGAAACAGATACTAAGCGAGTGTTATTCTGATAATTTATTTTATTATTTTAAAATAACCAAGTAGTTCTGGAAATTCCTGTAGGAAACTTCCTAAAAAACATAATGCACACTATAACTCTAACATCAATATTTTAGTAAAGCTGGAAGGGGAAAAAAAAAAAGAGAAAGATCCTTTGGAGAAAATGGCATGTTGGATATACTTTATTTACACACAAGCAAGTGTGAAAATGTTATTGTTTTGGCTTGATTTGACTTTAAACTGAATATGTATGTATATAGTATGGAGGTTGTCAGCTTTATTTTCCTATGGTGTTCCCCATTGATAGGTAGAAACTTTTCCATGATAAAGCTGACAAAACAAAACAAAGGTTAGTTTGAATCTTCCAAGACAATGAAAAAGTCATGTTTTTGTAAGGTGTTTATCAGTTCAAGCAGTCTGCCTTTCAGAGATAAACATCTACTGCAAATGAAAAAGGGTTTTTTTTTGTTTTTTTTGGTCATGTTAGAGTTAAGTGATAGAAAGCTGCGGCCGCAGGCTAATACGATACCAGGGTGGTTTGTTCTTAAGAGCAAGAGAGATGACTGCTTGCTTCTTAAAGACCTCTGATTGCATGGCATGTTTGATCGAAATCCAAACCAACTTGCTTTGAATGACAAATTGATTGTTGTGTGCCTGTTTGATAATACAGCAATTTGTCTCCTCGGGCATAATACTCTAATCCCCCCTTCATTTATCAGTAGGGAATCAGTAATTCAGCTCTTCTTCAGGAAGTTTGGCACAGTAGTGGTGATGCTCCATTGCACAGTTGCAGATCCCGTGGTGAAGATACCACTCCTAGCTGCGTCTACACACTGATTCCTCAGCATGCATTTCATATCGCTCTTTGGCACCGACTGTATTGCTTGTTTTAGAAATGTAAATGTTTAAGTCACAACAGAATTTTGTGTCTTCCTGAGGTTTTAAACATCTTGTTTGCACACGCTCTCTCTTTGCTCCTTATTTCTGTGCTCTGACTCTGTTCTCATCTTCTGGTTCAGCTGAGCAGGAGGTGTTGCTTTGGTCTTCAGGGCTTCAGTCATACCTTGAAGAAACTGGTCAATGTATAGTGACAGATCTGTGGTCCTCCTGGTCCTAGCATTTGCGGTATGAAAGGCTGCAATTCCTAGGGAGCTGTGCATGTTTGCAAAGTTCAAGGTATCCTGCGTAGCAATACCACTTACCAGTAAGGTGCAGAACCTCTGTAGTTGTTTGTCTGTCTCTTATTTCATGGATGTGCTGTGTTTCCTCCATATCACAGAGGGTTGTGTCACTAACTGTATATGTAACAAATAAGATACCATCTATCCTGAGAACAGTAGGTGTTTCACCAGCAGAAGTGGAGGGTGAAAAGAGATGTATGAACCCGCATCCTTCCTGCTTTTCTGGTGATTTTTTCACAGCTCCTTAACCATGTTGATCACTGTGGTGTTGCCGTCAGTCAAGATGTTTCTGTCGAAAGCCCAAATGTACGACAAAGCCAAAAAGCATATAGTCTGAGCAGGATATATGCTCTGATAACTTGTGAACACCATCACGTGCCCTCATAACCACAAAGCTCATGGACAGTAATTCCCTCTTGGCATGCAGCAGGGCAGGGCTTTTCCCCTGCTCGCAGCTTACTGAGAAAGCCACAGCACATCTGTTCAGTGGCTTGAGCCATTGAGCATTCTTTGCATAGCCTGACTCGATAAGCTGTCACTCTTGATTTTTAAAGCATTTCACAACAGGGGGTTAGGTTAACCTATAATGAAGAACCTCTTCAGAGCATCATCTGCAGAGGCCCCTTTGCTCGCAAACAGATGTTGTGTAAGGCTGCCACCATCATGTCTTGTGCCAACAGGGAATCCATCCTCGCTGCTGCAACAAAACACACCAGTATACCCACCCTCCGTCAGTCAGCTGCTGGCCTCTGTTTTGCATTTATGATGCATGACCAATGCTTTTATCCTTTCTTCTATGCTGCCAGTCAGGTTTTAGAGATTCTCCTTAGAACATCTCTTCTTTTCAGGCTCTCTCTCGAAAACTGATTTTGCTTATCCTTTTGAGATGTTGGCCTCCTGTTCTGTTTCTCTGAATTTTAGACTATTTGTTGACTGGGGATAGGAGAGGGAGTGTGTACAGAAAGGCTCTCATTAGCCTGGGGATGCTAATTTCCTTAAGTCTCATTGATAGTCAACAAGGGAATGATGCAGAGCACTTAAATTTAGCATGCTCCTGAGTCTCCCTTGAGAAGTGTCTGTCTCTCTCCATTGGCATTACAGATGACTGCATTGATAAATATTTGTCTTTATGAATACTTCCTTGTTTGTCTGATCTTTAACGATGCGCATTTTTCAATTTCTTTTGCTTTATAGTGTGTATTTTCTCTCCTGAACAAAATTCACCAGACTGGCGGAATGGGCTGCTGTGTCAGTGTTATTACATTTTGACTCATATCAAAGTTGCATTTTAACCTACAAGTCAGGATTTGTTATCACAAACTTTAATTAATATATATCTCATCAACGCAGAGTCCAAATGGGCAAACTTATGGATTAGTTTCATTAGGCATTGCTATACTGAATCCAGTAACATCGTTCGTACTTAGAGCAGCCGCGTGGCTAGATGATGTTTCCTTCGAACTTTGCTCACAGCCCTATTGCCACCCTATTGCACTGGTCAGGTTTGGAATATAAGCACCAAATGCTTAAAGAGCTTTGAAAAAATATCTTTGTTTTTACAATTCATAAAAGTTAAAATTATCAAAACAAAGCAAAATATGCCATTCTTTTCTCAATTACTGTGCCAGTTGAATGTGTTAGTTGGTGAATAATATTTGTGAACGTTATCACTCCCAGAATGTACTTGTTAAAAAGCTGTTTCTCTAATTCTGTTGCAGTTAACTACTTCATAAAAAATGGTACAGAAGATGTATTACTGTGTGGCAATAGCACTGATGCTGGGTAAGTAATTTAAATGGCTTCCCTTCTGTTTGTGTTTTTGTTTTTACATTTCCTTCAGTTCTTTCAGTTCCTTCACTTTTCACCAGCACAAAGTAGATATTTCAAATTCCTTGTGTCAGTAGTAGTAGGAGAGAGGATATTGACAATATTGTGCATGGTAATACTATTTTCTGACCTGCAGGGAAGAGATGTTTGTGTGTGTGTCACTTATTTAGGTCTAAAATCGTTAGGGGCCTTATTACAGTTCTTTTTCAATATGTTTAACTTTCTCTGTAAAAAATAGTGAAAGCTAAGTAACACTTCGACTGAGTGGAGAATATTTTAAGGGAAATGAAAGATGAATGGAAATAGAAAAGCTAGAGAGATCTAGACTGATGACAAATTCTTGGCTTTTGGCAAAGGGAGATAAACAAACCCACAAATGGTAGTTGCCAAAATAACATGCTTTGGAGGTGGGAGGGTACTCAGTTTTAAGTTGTGATGTACATTTGTACGTGATATGCTTAGAGACTGCAAATACTTCATGTTCTTACAATGTAGACAGCAAGGAAATCACAAATAATTCCTGTGTTATACTAATTTACTAGTCTGCATAAAGGACTTCGTTCATAGCCCTACCACCTGTAGACGCTAATGATTCCTTCTGCATCCAGTCCTCAGGGTGTAAGTGCATTGTCTGGGTGTGTGATTTTATTTGATAGGTTCTTGTGATCTTAATGGAAACGGAAGAGTTGATCTGGGATGGAGAGAGATGGATCCTGTGTGGGCAGGGGACATTAAAAACCATGCAGAGACTGTAGGGTGTTTGAAGTTGTATGACAAAGAAGAATAGAGACCTTAGTGTGGTGGGATGGATTAGCTTTTGATCTAAATATGAGGGAGTATTTGAACCAAGGAGGTGGATGACCTAGGTCAAGTGAGGAGAGGAGCTGAGGTGATGTACTTTTGGAGGAGGATATTCTGAGCTGGTAGAACTAATTGTGGAAGACTTAAAAAAAAAAAAAAAAAAGGAAAAAAAAAAGGAGGGGGTGTTAAATTAGGAAGAGCTTATTGTGAAAAGACGCATGCATGTACGGGGGGACAGCAAGAAGATGAAAGGAAGATATAATCTAAACTTGCTTGTGGACAGGAAGGTGAGAAAAGCCATGGAGTCCTGGAGAGAGATTCTTTATTTTCTGCTGCCACTATATTATGTCTGCATTTACAAAAAACAAAGGGAAAGCTGAAGTGTCAGCCTTCCCTCTGCATGTTTTGTATGTCTGATCTGTATTGCCAGTCTAATTTAGACTGTAAACTCTTTGGGCACAGGGCCATGCTTTCCTCTTTGTTTGTTCCAAGGAAGGTACAATGTCAGCATTCATTAATTAAGTGCTTTGTTGATTGTAATACATTGCATTTATTCAGGCTCAGGCTGGACTCCAAGACTATTGGGATATTTCCTGGGGATCCCAGGATTTGGCAATCTATCTACACTGGTGTACTTCAGCCTTTTGTAAGCAACAGACAATAATATTGAGCAGGAAATGTTCTGCACGATAGCAATATTGTGTCTCTCCTATACCTCGCACAGAGTTCCTGTCAGTCATTCACTCCCATTATTTAAAGACATGGAGATAATTAGGCACGATCCTAAGGCCTCAAGGGACCTGCAAAGTTTTGTATTCCCACCTGTTAGGACAAAGACCATCATTCGCAGGCCGACGTACCCAACAGAGCAGGACTCCTTTTCCTTAATCCTTCAATGGTCAAAGCCAAGAGTGAGTAGATTCAACAGTAAAATTGCAGATCTGAATAAGCGAGACATTTTGGGATAGTCTGCACCACAGAATCAGGGGAAGTGAGTGAAAAGTGAGTGGATGCCTCAGATCATGGTCCTCCTCTCTATCAGCAATGAAATTAATGACAAGGGCCTAAGTCGGGAACCTGGCAAGAGGGAGAATAGGGGAAAACAGTTGGCAATACTGTGTCTGAATGTTCATAGCATTTTTGGAGCTTGTTTCTGCCCTTACTCTGACATAGCTTGAATTTATTAGCCTCCGGGGTATGCTGAGGACCCAGAGGAAATGCAGGGAAGGGTGGTGCCATGTGTGCGCTCCTGGAGGGATTTGTTGTTACGGTGAGGGATATCTGTGCTGTGGCTGGGATATTAAATCTCAAGGTAATTGACAAAACCATTTTAGTGCATTTTAAAAGCATGTTAATGACACTCTGAGGTTTGGCTGGTTGCTGTTATTATAGAAGAGTAAAAAAAAAAAACCTAAATAAATCTACTATGGCAATTATTAGGTGATGAGACTCAGATGGTCTGATGTAAGAGAGTTTAGTGATGGAGACTGCAACCTGAGCTGGAGCAGCAGGCCAAAATCAGCAGGGAAATGATCATCAGTGGATGCTCTATCACAGACAACCTAATTATCTCTAAGGTGGGGGCTTTATTACATTACTAGGAGGGACTGTTTTCTGAACAAGCACCCAAACTGCCAATAAAGCAGGAGGTAATGGATCTAGCTAATATTGATTCTGGTTCAGAAGGGATTTGAATAAATGGATGTCACTCAGAAGCAGCAAACATGTCTCCAGTACAATACCTGGCAGATGGAAGAAAAAATATTGGTTTATGTTTTAAGGTATGTTCAAGCAACCTTGAGGAGTTATGTTAAAAATCACATTGCATAGATGTGGTAGGAATGTTGGGGAGAAGGCATATTTCTTGGTTGGACAAGGACTAACCTGTCTGTCGGGTTTCCCATGTGATGCCTCAGAAACTTTACCCAGGATGTCTGAAATTTTATTTTTATTCACTTAATCAAATAGAAATTGTGTCATGTTTGTATTGTTTATCCAACTGCATTTTTTCCCCATGATGTGCTGCTAGACTTTTATTTGTATTTAAGAGGAATAAAGAGTCCAATGGAAACAAAAAGTAATGTTTGGAGTAGAGAGAAAATCAAATGATTGTGATCAAAGATGTTCTTTGGCTCAGAGTGAACGTTTGTGACGCGTGCTCGGTGTTTCACAACAAGCACATTCAGAGCACGACATTAATGGAAAAATCCTCTGCTCTGAGATGTGTCACAGATTGGTCAGACACTGGAAGTGGTGCTATAGCAGTAAGGTTCTTTTAATGAAAAAAAAAAGTGTAGTGTATTTGCAGAATTATTTATTTTTTAAGATGTGTTTCGGGGTTAATTTCGTACTTTTAGATGTGGCTGCACTGGGATTTATCCAAGTTGGTTCTCCTTGCAATTTCAGCTTCTTTTATTTGATTTGGTTAAAATAAATGGAGAAAGCTCAACTACTTTTATTTTCAAAGGGATTACAAGTTCTTCTATAAATCTGCCTTTCAATTTAATTCCCAGACTAGCATCTCATCCAATTTTGAACACCTTATTTTAAGCCCTGAGGAAGATCCAGTAAAGATCCGGTACAAGGATGAAATAGCTGGAAGATCTTGGCTAGGATCAGAATGTGAAAGCTGCTCCAGTCTTCATGAAATCCAGCCTTAGCATCAAGTGGACTATGGTTTGCAAGGGCTGCAGAAGAGTAGGTGACTGAGCTGCCTATGGGGTGTTACGCAGCAACATACACTGCCAGCACACGCATCATGGGCCTTTTGGAGGCATCTATCTCACATTGTAAGAGTGGCCCCTGAGGTCAAATGTGCACATATGCATGGATGGGTACAGTGATAGTACCGATGGCAAAACCCATTGGTGGACTCAAGTTTTAGAGTGTGCTGAGGGACCCACAGTACGTGGTACACTTTGTGCCTGGCCCCAGGTGATGGCACATGGTCAACACAGGGCAAAAGGGTTGTTTTGGGAAGTCCTGATTCCATGTTCAGCTCCAGTGTGGCATCCTGCCTGAGCACATCAGCAGAACCTCTACCAGGCATCGTTGTGCTGTGATCACCAGACCAAATCTCCCAGTGAATGAGCTGTGGGAAGCATTATATGTCATGCTGCACCATCCTGCCTCGTGCCATCCATGCAATTACAGCGTGTTCCTTCTCAATGGTTATTAACCATTCATTTTAATGAGATGCCCAATACTGTGGAGCCCTGTGTTTCCCACAGGGCAAAGATTTATGGGGGCTGCCGCAGCTTGGGATTATCAGTCCATGAAAAAGGAGGATACATTTCAGCTCCAAAGCAGTTCCGCTTTTATGCTGTTGTAATTTCACAGGGACATTTTTCTATCTTAGACTGCTGTTTTGTCTTCCTTCTCTGCCTGAAGGTTTGGAAGAGCAATAGAAGCAGCAAAGAAATTTGTCCATTAGGGAAAAGAGAAATGGACAAGATGCTATCAATGTACAAAGTAAACAAGCAGAAAAAGAGAAACTTATCTTTGTTCTTTTCACTTTTTCACTTGCAGCTACTATAGGGAGATGTTTTTTCAGACAAACGCGTATGTTTTAAGTCAATTGTGTCCCCTCTGGGTCTCAAGGCCAGACTGTTTGTTCTATTTTTTATTTTTATTTTTTTGTCCTTTCACATGATATGTCCTATATACTCGGCTTGTGGGTAGGAACAGTCTACGAGATCATACAGACAATGAAAGTACATTTGCATCGTGTCTGTACTGATATTACCAAAAAGGCTAGTGAACAGGAAGGAAAAGCAGCCAGTAAAGCTACTTCAGGATGTAACAAGAAAGCACCTTTGGCAACTGCATCCTAGTAACTGTTGCTATAGAAACTTTACCTACCTTTATCCTCACTATGACCTTGATTTTTCTTAACAGGTTACATTAAAATAATGTACAGAGTGGGTCAAGATTCTACGTGGTTTGGTAAATTCGTCTGTCACTGAGCTGATTGCATATAAGAGATGCAGGAAGGACCATGTAGTGTAATGCTCCTCAAAGTTTTTTGCAAGTCCTAACAGTTTCTAAAGTATCATCAGAATAAAACTGTTTCCTGTTGTGTTATGGCATTTTACTAAGGTAATTAATGCCAACACATAAAATTGCATCAGATACCTGTTTTCACAGCCACCATGAATACTGAAAGCCACGCTTCTACGGTAGGTTCTCCAAGCCAACATGCTGTCAGCATACTCATTACAGCATGTACAGTGATGTAGCACTTTGATCTCTGAGCTGTAATAACATTCCTTTGCCTTTATGCATCCTCCATGGGGTAATTTAAAGTCCCTTGCAAGGGCTTATCACACCCCTTTAGGGTGGAGAAGAAACATGCACCATATCAAGGAGCACTGTGACAATCAGATGCTTCCCGTGCTTCCACCAGCTCTATCTTGTCTTGCACAGCCCAGTGCTGCAGCTTTTGCTCAGCCCTTGGCAGGCAGAGAGCCTAGAACCACATATATATGTCCACCAGAATAATATCTCCAACAGTGTGGTCTCCCACAGCTCTCAGTCCCCCAATTAGAAGCAAACGTGGCCAGTAACACAACCCCAGCTGCGCTGAAAATTGAGGAAGTGCAGCAGAGAATAATGTACCCACTTGGTTCTTTTATTCTGCTGCTGGCAATTAGGTCCGCTGCAGCACTAAGTTGCATGAATTTAAGTAAGCCTGTGTTGTTATTATTGCTATTGTTATAATTACTTGCTGTCTTAAGATCTGAAGGCCCCAGATTCAGGCATTGTTTTGTTGGCTGCTGGACAAATACAGTAAGAAGAGCCCCCTTCTCCTGAAGGGTTTGTATTTCAGAGGCACCAGCATGAAAAAGTCGGGGTGAAGATAGTGCTCAGGTGTCTTCACTTCGTGTATATTCTCCTGGGGAGTGACAAAAAAAGGGAATGTCACAAGGAACAGCTAGTCAAGGTGATCTCTGGATAATCAGCTTTGCCAGGCAGGTGCAGTCTGGCAGCCTGTGTTTAACTTGTTATGTGAATGGACCCATCACAGCAAATGGGCTCCTGGCGAGCTTTGGAGTGTGTCTATGGGACTGGTGTCCTCATAATGCTCACCACGTTCAGTCTGATGGGGTGTAGCTGGCTGACAGGTGGGAAAGGCTGGAAAAACTGGTGGAGTGAGGAAGGGGATACAGTTCCCAAATGTGACTCCTTCCAGAAGTGATGATGTTTTGTAAAGAATGAAGTCTGTTGTTTAGGCTGCCAAAGCTGATAACCTAATTACACCCCAGTTTAGTAAGCAATATCAATGACCTTATTACAAACCTTCAGGCTGTACAGCATGCCTTGCATGAATTTAACTAGATTCTGATGTAAATCACGTAGACTTTTTCATTTACTCCGCGTTGGTTACAGTGACATCAGAATGAGGATGGCTTGCTCCTGGTGAGAAAGCCTCTCACTTGAGTATAAGAAACACCACAAGACAGGTATATCACTTGAAGGATGCTGCAGAGGCCATCGGGGATAACTTTATGTACTGTACAGCCTTCAGGTCAGCAGTGGAAGTCTCCACTTCTGGGGATCAGTTGTGTATTTGGAAGGTCATGTCTGTGGTTAAAGAACAGCAGTGGGATTAAATCTAAATCCACTCAGTTCTTAAGGATGGGTAATACTATCTCTTAGTCAAAGTTGTAATAAGCTCATCAACCACATGAGAGAAGCAGACTGACTGTGGGCTCCTGTCTTCATTAAACTGTAATCTGTCACTGTGTTTATGATGATAAATTGCTTTACATTTTGATTGATGGGTTAGGCAGAAGATCCAGTGTCTGGCCACTGGATTGATTGAGAATAAATGATAGTTTGCCTTCCTTGTTGGAACATGAAGTATAAAAAAGTCATCTTGGAACAGAGGGAGTTCTTCCTCTTGCTTGCGTGCCTGCATGAAGGGTCTGACATAGCCTGAAACCAGTGGTTTTCCATCTGTCTGAACAAGTAGCCAGTGGAGAGGCTGAAACAGTCCGTGGGTACAAGTATGTGGCATGCGGAGGCCAGTGGGTGCTCTGAGCCTGTGAGCAAGCCTGCTGACTTGTGCCTCCTTCCCTTTGCTTCTCTAGTTTCAGCACCTGGCTGATGTTGCTCTTTATTCTGAGCTCCTTTCATTTATTTATTTATTTTTTTTCCGTGTGTTTGTTTGGATCTGCTCGCACTTCCTTTCAGACTTCTGGCATTCCTTCCTTGCAGTCAGACTTATCCAAAATGAAGCGTGCCTCTGCGAGTCAGGTGTTGGTTCTTAGATGGTGAATAATGGGGAATTATAAGTCAGACCCTCTAACCATGGTTAGTCCTTAATATCACAAAAAAAAAGGAAAAAAAAAAAAAGAGTAAGAGAAGGAGAGCAGCCTGTGACTTTTAGGCAGACCAAGCCCATACTGTTAGCAACTCCTGGCCTTGGCTGGGATGCTGCTGACTTTCAGCCCCCTTCTCCTACGTGCCCAATCACCCGTACAATGTTCATTTTGTAAATACTATAAAACATATTGCCCTGTTTCAGATGGTTAGTTTCATCTTTTCAGGCTGGAGCAAATGTTAGGTTAAGGATCTTTATTTGTTCCCCCACAATCATTGCTTGGTAGGCACTCCTTGTTTGGCCGCTGGTTTCTTCCCTCAAAGCCAAGAGAAGTGAGAAAACGTGGGAAGTGCAGAGGAAAGCACTAGCGTGTGTGATCTAAAGGAGATCCAGGCCTTTGCTTTGTGGCTTGAGGACTTCAACATGAAAAGGCAGGTTGAGGAGTTCTTTGCTATGCGCATCACCAAGCCTAGGAGGCCACAGGCACCATTTCTCCTTCCAGCTCTTACTATGAGGCTTTGAAACCCCATCATGCCCACCAGGCAATCCTCTGGAATTAGCCACATATCAAAAACATCAGCTGTAAACATTCCAGCTTGTTTTCTGCATTCTTAGGCTTAAAATGTGACCAAAACAGGGATACCTAGGAGCCCTTACCATGATATGTTTATTGTGTGTTTGTTTTTAAGGCTTTATTTAATTATTTTTGGCGTGTGTCTGTGGGATGCACTTTATCTCCCATTGTTGCTTCTTTTGTAAGCAATTTGGAGTGGCAGGCCGTAGTGAGCTTTTGCAGCCTACACCAGATAAAGGTGTAGACTTGACTTTACAGCTGTCATACCTGACTTGAGCAGCGGTTTGTTACTAAATCCTGGTAGCACATGGATAACGCTCCCTGTGTGTACGGGGTCTGAATGTTACAACCCAGCACATGGCTGTTTTACAAATCTTCTTTTATTGCACAGCCTTATTGGCCACTGCAGTCTGGATCAGCAGGTTCCTTGGCTTGCTGAGATTAAACTCTTGAGCCAGAGCATTTTGTAATTATGCCCCTCGGCTCCAACTCTCTGGCATTCCCAATCTGTGTTATTTAAAACAAAGCTGTTTCTTATGTTCTTTAATTTCCTGTACCAGTGCCAGCTTACAGTGGTGATTACAGCCTGATGGATAGGTAGGTAGACTGATGCTTTTAACTTTTCCCAATCAATGACACTAATTTTATTGTGATTAATTGAACAGCATCCTGTGAGGCTCCTGTGCAGGATGTTGTATTTATGTAGTTTGTTGTTGTTGCCCATCCCTGTGCATCAGAGGAGAGTGCAGTCCTCTGTAATGTTTCCCCAAGGTAACACAAGCGAAAGATTTTGGAAAAAAAAATAATCTGAGGGGGAAGACTTTATTATACATCTAAGACACTTCAGCAAAATCTTGACACTCCTTGAAAAAATCCTCCGAGGAAATGGTGTCAGTTGCAGAATAATATTCTCATGTGAGAGCCTTCCTCCTAAGTTTCTGTAGAGTATTTTTCTGGGAAGCAGCATTGCCTTTTCCTCTCAGTGTTTTTCAGCATACCTACAACCCGTGGGTTATTGCCTCTGCAGGCTACAAAAGAGGGTAAGGAAGTGTAAGAAGCTGAAAAATAAGAGACTTTTGTCTCAAGCATCTAGTCTCCATTAAGAGGGATGTGAGCTAATGTTAATAGCATTCTTCGAGCTGGAGTTCATGTTTTTTGTGCTGTAGACACCTCATTTGAATGCTCGTACACCTGCACATAATATTAGAGTACCGTGTACACTCACTATGGAGCCAGACAGATCTTTTCACTGCAGCAATCTATTGCTAAGTGGAAAAGGTTTTAGAGACACACAAAGGCAGAACAAATCATGAAAAAAATAGCAACTGTATTATAAACAGAAAATATTAGTCTGAGGAACCATTGTTCACTTTCAAAGTCAGAGGAGTTGCATCTCCATTTCCTAGGGCTTTCCAAGCAATTGCAGCAAACTGCTTTGCCTTTTTGCTTCAAAATGGACTTTTCCCCAGTCAGAAACATTGGCAGTGAACCTAAGAGTGACTTTGAAACCTCTGATCTCGTGGTGATGCGTGAAAATACATCCAAGTTCAATACTCCCAATACTGCCTTTCTTTAAGGCACAGCTCTCTCTTATTTGAAATGATGGCTTAGGAAACTCCAAAGAAATTAAGATGAAAATCTCTCGTGAAATGAATGGCAGCATTTCTGTTTTGTCTAAGATGTGGCCAGCTTATTCTAGTTGAAAGTTTATTTCCAACCTACTACCCAACCTAGGTTTAAGTCCACCAGTAAAGCTATCACCACTGAGTTTCTCACAGCTATGCTCAGATGTTTTGGCTATTAGTAATAACGTTAAAATATGAGCAGTTACACCAGCTCAGTAGAGCTTCTTGGGATCTGTCTTTCATGAAGGACTAAGGAAAGTTTGTCCATCTCTGTAATGATAACTCAGTTTCCATCCAAATACACTGTTAATGCAGTCATTTCCATGGCAAAAGGAAAGAGCCTTAACAAGAATTTTCATGTCCTGCCTGGGCATGCTGTCTTAACACAAGTGCACAGAAAGGGTTTCCTTCTAAAGAACCCAGAGGATCCGTTTCTCTTGAATGGTATCAGCAGCATGTCACGGGCACTGTAGGTTGTCTGCAATAGTAGATCTGAGGCAGAAATCTCATGTCTCTATGGCAGAGAGTGACAGCAGATGCTGCCTCTAGGACAGAGGAGATATAATGAAAATGTTGCCTCAATAAAGAACATGGTTATACAAGAGACATTCAGTATGCCTATGCATATTTCAAGGAAAAAAAAAAGGAAAAAAAATCAGCATATTCTTCTTTTCTAACTCAGTAATGTTACGTTACTTTTTTATTCAAATGTGTCTCCGATCAGGAAACAATAGGATGTTAAAGTAAGAAAGCTCTAGAAGGACGCACTTCTAGGTAGGGGAAAAAAATAGACAAATCTCCTTTTTTCTTTCTTTGTGAGACATAGTTATTACTGTCTGTGGTGGTTTTACCTTGCTGGGCAGCTGGACTCCACCACAACTGCTCTCTCACTCCCCTTCCTCAAAAGGAAAGGGGGAGAACATACAATGGAAAGGGCTCAAGGGTTGAGATAAGGACAGGGAGATCACTCAGCAATTATAATCATGGGCAAAACAGATTCAGTGTAGGGAGATTAATCAAATTTATTACCTATTACTAACAAGCTAGAGAAGTGAGAACAAAAAAAGCAAACTTAAAACACCTTCTCCCCATCCACCCTCTTCTATATCTCCCCCCCGAGCAGCACAGGGGAACAGGGACTGGGGGCTGCGGTCAGTCCCTGATGCTTCATGTCTGCTGCTCCTTCACGGTCCCTCTCTGCCCCTGCTCCACGCGGGGTCCCTCCCACGGGATGCCGTCCTTCCCCAACTGAGCCTGCGGGGGCTGCCCACAGGCAGCAGCTCTTCAAGACCTGCTCCCACGCGGCTCCGTACCACGGGGTCCGTCCCCCAGGAGCAAACTGCTCCAGCACGGGTCCCCCACGGGCGGCAGCTCCCCCCAGACCCCCTGCTCCTGCGGGGGCTCCTCTCCACGGGCTGCAGCTCCGGCCCGGGGCCTGCTCCTGCGGGGGCTCTCCGTGGGCCGCAGCCTCCTCCAGGCCACATCCACCTGCTCCACCGGGGGCTCCTCCACGGGCTGCAGCGTGGAGATCTGCTCCGTGTGGGACCCGTGGGCTGCAGGGGGACAGCCTGCTCCACCAGGGGCCTCTCCACAGGCCGCAGGGGAATTGTGCTGCGTGCCTGGAGCACCTCCTGCCCTCCTGCTGCACTCACCTTGGGGGCTGCAGGGCTGCTTCTCACTCCTCTCTCTCCCAGCTGCTGTTCAGCAGCAGGTTTTTTTTCCCCTTTCTGCTTTCCCAGAGGCACAAACAACATCACTTACTGGCTCAGCTCTGGCCAGCAGTGGGTCCCTTTGGAGCCGGTTGAAACTGGCCCTTACCTAACATGGGGCAGCTGCTGGATTCTTGTCACTGAGGCCACCACTGCAGCCCCAAAAAAGCCTTGCCACATAAACCCAATACACTAAATTCTCAACTGATATAAACTAACTTGTCTCTACCTAATAAGATGGAATCACTTATAATATTCACTTCTGTATTACATTTAATTCACTAAACATCAACTGTTCTTTTTCATTTTTATTGCTTTCTCTAAAGACCACTGCAAATACGGTTATGCAGACATTTTGCAATGCTTCAGCACTCCTTTTTTCAGTGTTCAAAGCAGACTTATTTAAAAATTTGTGCTTGACTAACAATGTTAAATTAAGTTTCTTAAAATATTCTTAAATATGTAATGTTGGTGGCTGACACCATAGATTTGTATACCTTCAAAACCTATAGTAATATAGTCTCATCTCAACAAGCAATACTATAAATATACACATATATATAGGTAAAACCCTTGATTTTCATGCTGATGCACAGTCTGTTTTCTCAGGAGTCCACTTTATTCTTTTTTCTTTTTTTTGGTGGCATTTAAAAATTATTTTTCATTATTTATTTTACTGCTTTGCATTTTGATGTGCAGCAATATTCTGCTTTGGTGAAAAATAGCAGTGGTTGAAATATCTGATGGGATGTTACTGGGAGAAAAAACAAACAAACAAACAAAAGTAAAAGTTGTGTACATTTCTGCAAATTTCCGCTGAGATCTGCTTCTCCAGATACTTAGATCGTTCTCACCTAACAAACTCCCAAATACTGTAGGGCCTTAGGACACTGGCAATTTCCTTGATCTCATATTCTCTTTCCCTGATATATCCAGGAGCAAAATCTTTGCGCTTTGCTCAGTGTCTTCAGTTTCTGATAGGTCATTTCTTATGCTTGGAAAGTAACTTGTAGTGTGCAGGTGTATTAGGTCTTTTGGCTAATTGTTTATTGCACCATTGCTGGGAAAGTGGGAGGCTCACTGACCTGGGATCTCTGCCACCTGGTGCTATTTCATTTGATGATGTGATTTGGTACTTAGTACCACTGTTGGCTCTAAAGCAGAAAGCATTCTTTTTCTCTTCTGGCATATGGGTCTAGAAAATTATTTGTAAAGAGTCTCAAAGTTTAATGAGAGAAGGTTCACCATTAGAGTACTACCCAGAACTGTAACTGTAAATGATTACCATTTCCCAGCTTATCCTTTCAAAGGAAAAACAAGATTACAAAGATCTTTGGTGTTGTGAAGTTAGCATATATGTCTGTGTTTTCACTCAATGGAAGAATTTACCTTGGAGCGTCTGTGCTTTTAACCAAGAGCATTCAACATGGTCCCTTTGAAATCTCTTTTTCCACACTGCGGCCATCTATGCCATATTTCATGTACCGTCTCTCATGTTTTGCAGCACATGCCCCGAGGGATACATATGTCTGAAGGCTGGGGAAAATCCGGACCATGGTTACACAAGCTTTGATACTTTTGGCTGGGCCTTTCTCTCTTTGTTCCGTCTTATGACTCAGGATTATTGGGAGCGTCTCTATCAACAGGTATAAGAGTGTTTTGTTACTTGAAATACGAAATAAACACATCATCTTATTAGAGTTAAATATCCAATAATTAAAGACAAGAAGGAATTCCTAGTTATTAGTTAAATTGCTCTTTGTGTGTTCTGGAGAAGTATCATCAGTTGTTACAATTATTTTCTTTTCTCAGAGGTGTCGATCATACCAGGAGGCATAAGACTGGGTATTTGGGGGAGGGGGGTAAAATTGGTGTTGAGAGAAGGATGCTCTGAAATTACCTGAATCTGAATAAAGTTCACCACTTAATAAAGGTCACCCAGACTGCTTAAGGATTGTTTAGTGACTGATGTAACATAAACTAATCTTTTGAGTCCAGCTCAGAACAACAAAAATACAAAAACCCACCACCAACCAACCAACGAAACGAAAAGCACCTATGTATTTGGCATACCTGTTTTTGCAAACCATGTCAATGAACACAAATTCACTGGCCAGCAAGTCTACCTAGTACCTCCCAGCTCTCCCTACTGTAAACATCTCATCACCGAGACCTAAGAGACAGGGGCACAAATCGAGTTAACTTACAATCATGCATGCAAAATGGTCTGCTAGTAAATGCTCATTTTAGTGTGCATTTTCCCCAAAGTATGCACACTCTGAAGAACTGCGTATGATAATTTGGTACTAAATTACATGCTCTGTCCATGAAACCATTGAACACTTAGTTCTGCATCTCAAAATTGCCAAAACTAGTGCATAGCCAAGGAAATCAAGAGAGTTAGTGCAGAAAGGTGCTTCTCTGAAGGTACTGAGGTAAACATCTTTGAAGGTACCAGGGATTTCTGCTTCACATGTAGACAATTATACAATTTCATGTCAGGAAAATGTAAAAGAAGGCAATCAAAGATTCTTTGAACAACTGCATTCACTTATTTGGCACAGAGCTACATGTACAATTCTGGAAGGCTGAAACTGTCAGGGCAAATAAGGGTGAACATCACTCCTCTCATTATTTGACCCTATAATAGCACACAGTGGTTTCTATCACTAGAGTCAAGTCCTTGACTGTGAGGCATATTTATAATGTAAGTTCAACCTGTTGTGCTAAACTCTAGTTAGGCCTGTAAATCTGGCAAGGAATCGGGAAGTACAGTCAACAGCAGGCAGGGTTTAGTTTTTCTTATTCTGAGGCAGATGTCTAAATAATGCTTGGGTGAATTACATCATAAAAGTAACTTTTTCTCCCCACTGACTGTAACGGGACCTATACTGTAGACAGTTAAAGGGAAACAATGAATCCTGCATGGGAAGTCTCTGTGTACTGCACAAAAATAGATTGGTCTGTGTGAAGAAACCTCTCACTGCAGCTGATGTAAGGTTATGTCTAGTCAAAGAAAACAAGCAGAAGTATTTGGTAAAAGAGGAAAACATTCTTATTTTAAAAATGAATAGTAGTGCAAGGCACACAATTTTTGACTAAGGTAAAAGAGTTTCTTGTGGAGAAGGTTATTTCCATGAATAACATCATCATTTGTCATGAAAGGGATTCTGTTTTTTTTAAAAAAAAAACAGCAACCTTTTTTTTTTTTTTCCTGGCAAAAAAACCTGTAAACAATTGCTAGTGAATTTACTTTTGTATTTACAGACTCTCAGATCTGCTGGGAAGATCTACATGCTCTTTTTCATGCTGGTCATCTTTCTGGGCTCATTTTATCTGGTCAACTTGATTCTGGCTGTGGTGGCCATGGCGTATGAAGAGCAGAACCAAGCCACTATTGCTGAAACAGAAGAGAAGGAAAGAAAGTTTCGGGAAGCCATGGAGATGTTAAAGAAAGAGCAGGAGGTGAGTAAACTGCATGATGTGATTAGCCTTGGATTACTTTAAGATGGTCCCTTGAGATTCACATTCTCTTTATTTCATATTTATGTGATAACGGAAATAAGGTTCTGCTTGAAAGCAGCTTAATGTTTATTGTCCTGGGTAGAGCTATTACAGTCCATTCTGAAAGAAAAGCGATGGCTCTTTCTGCTAGGACTAGGGCTATTTAGCGTTTACACATCCAGAGCTGTATTGGTTTAACTGTACCAGCGTATGCCAGCAGAGGAATTTATATTAGTTGACATATAAGACATTTTCATGATGATATTACTACATCTGCATTCAAACACAGAACATCTATTTTGGTCATTCAGCCATAGCCCCAGCTGAACCACCCCTTCTTTAGCTCATGTTCATTTCTACACTGTTTCATCCGTACTGCCATGAATATCCAAGCACACATAACTTAGTACCTGAACAAGTGAACAGGCAGATCTTAAGGTTAAGCTTTGCATATTATATAAAGGATATGTGTTTAATGTTATGTTGTAGTTTGAGCAAAACAGGGAGGCCTAGGTGTGGAAGCCTTAATAGCCAATGTAGCCTTAATAGCACTGATTAATTTGACTGTGATTTGTATGGGGCAGAAAGCATTTATTAAACAGCTGAAGAAAGCGTGTTCAGTGCTGTGAGCAGGAAGACAATAAGAAAATTACTCTGAAATAACACGCAGCACTGTAGTTCAGAGAAATAAATCCTTGATACACAATATAAACTAATATACATAATTTTCGTTAGGATACATATGGCTTCAGGGCCTAATCCAAAGCCCATTTAAATCCTTGGAAAGAAAATAGAAAATGCAATTCATTCTTGACAAAGTACTAGCAGAGGCTTATGCATTGTTTATGTCCTTTTAAAGATCTACTTTGGTGGTTTAAGTGATAGGTAAATGCAATTTATTCCATATATGAACAGGGTAACTTTCTGCCATAACCATAGGGAGCAAGCCGAACTCCAACTTGTCCCTATTTTATACAAATTTTCATGTGTTTTGACTCCAGCTGAGCTCTTCCTAATAACAGTCAACTTTGGTAACCCCAGCTATAATTAAAGATATTTAAGAATTTCCTTTTGAAGACTTTGATTTCAGTTAAACCCATATGTATGTATGTATACAAAAAAAGGAACAGTAAGTCCTGAAAGCCAATATGTATCAAAATGAAGGTTGCTTGTGCAAACTTAAATTTTTCTCCTTTGTCTGTACGCTTTATAACATAGTCTTTTCTTTAGCCAACCACATCTCATTTTTCCTGTGCCCTGGTCAGTACAAAGGGTGGACAGTGCATGATTCAAGAGCAGCTCTTCACTTTCTCCTCATTTGCTCTGTAGCCTTAGGCCAGCTCAAGCAGACTTCCAGATCCGAGCATTCAAAGCCTGCTTCACAAACAAAATGACTAATGTCCTCAGAGGTTTTTCAGTACTTCCTGTCACTGCTCACACTCTGTGTGCTTCAAAACTACTCGTTTGTATTTGCAGTACTCCTGTAGAATTATCCCAGTTTTATTGAGAAGGAGTTTAGGAAACAGAGTCTGGGATCCAATGTGTTCATTAGCTTAGGCTGCCTAAATGCCCAGGAGCTATCACCCCCACTTTGTATCTGCAAGATGAAGTTGTCCATGACTTCAGGTGAAGTTTGGTCATTCTGCATATCGGTCCCCAAAATCTCAAATTAGACATCCTGAGGAAGATTCTCAGGAAAGTTATCTGAGTGGTTTGCTACACCATGTAGCTTTCAGATGTCCTTTGCCCCAGCAAGAGCTACTCAGTTTTAATCTCACTCTTCAAGCCTTTGGGTTCTTGGTTTTGACATTCTCACCATACCACTAAGCTCTTGCCTTACATCCCATCTCATGCATAACCCCCTTTTTACGGTGCATGTGAGCTAAGCTTTACTCCTGTCCTTCAGCTACCGCACACCCTTGCCAGACACGCCTGGTCCCAATCTCCTTCCCTGCCTTGTGAGTTAACTGTGGTTTGTAGTGCTGAAACGTTGCAACCCAAGCAATAAGTAAGAAAATGCTAGGTAACTGAATATTAGCTTATTTCCAGTAAGAGTACAGCAAGCCTAACAACATAACCTACATTTTCTATATTTTCTAGATCACTAGAATATGACAGCAATGAGAAAGGAAAACGAAAACTCCTTAGACCAGCTTTGACATTGTGCAGTACAAAGCGAACACAAATATAATTGATAGACCTGCTTGGGGACCATCAGTCAATTTACGCAATTGGTCTAACACATTCCTAAACCTGAACTTAACACCAAAAGACTTGCTGAATCGTTATGAAGGGAAAGCACTTCAGCATAGCAATTAAATTAATTGACTCAAAAAAAAAAAAAAAGAAAAAAAAGAAAAACAGCTTAGACTGGTGTCTGAGCCCTCCTTCTCTCTGCTATAAGCAGCTTGCTCATGAAAGATATTTCCCATAGGAATTAAGTTTTGTTGTGCTCTCAGCTTGATAGAGCAACCGCTACTCCTTGAAATACATGATTGATTCTTTACACGACTGTTAAGTGCCTTCACTTTCCTTGGACTGATGCCTGTGGGAGGAAGGGAGTATTTTGCTGCGGAGAGCTGATTGCCTGTTTGATTCTAGTGGCTTGCAGACAATAGCACTGAGGATTCATCCGTTCCTCCCGTTCTTGGGAACCTGGAGAGGTTGTTGTTGTGTGGTTGTTTTTTTTTTTTTCGTTTTTTTTTTTTCGTAATTCATTCATTTTATGTACTCCAGCTGGAGGCTTTGCAAATGGGTCTGTCTCCGGGTCATTGATGTGGCTCCTGCTGGTACATCAGCATCTCCAAACCTGACCTCGTGCTTTGTGCTCAGAGCCGGCTCCGCAGAGGAGCCCCCTCGCTCCTCCTGCCTGCACTGGGGATGGGGAGCCGGTGTGCTGGCGTGGGCTGCAGCTTCCTCTCTGAATATATTGATTCTTCCTCCTGCTGCTCATTTGCTTTCAAAGCTCTTGCTTTGTGTGCTCAGGCTTTTGCATTCGGCTTCTGCTGGGTTTCTAGTGGTTGGTCTGTTATCAGTCAGCTCCTGCAGTGATCCCACCAGATAGGCAGCACAGCACTGAAGCACACGGCGTAGCAAAGTCCACCTTATCTCCAGTTAAGCCCATGGCTTTCTCTTTGGATCTCTGATCGTAGCTGCCTGCGCTGCTGCTTGGCATAAGTGTTTACAAAGACACGTCAACTGAATTGCCTGCTGCTCCTAGCATCCCTCTGCGACTGGGGAGGAAAACCCAGCAGCCAGCTTGGCTCCCCCCCCCCCACCCGTTCAGCCCTCCTGGTTTGAGGGGCTGAAGTCCCAGGAGAGGCTTTTCTTATGGTGCCCCAACCTGAGATCTTTCTGACCACCACCAGAAACATTACTCCAGAGGGAGCATGCACAGTGCACATCTGCAGGCATGTGCCCAAAAACTGGTTCTCTTGTGAAATATTGCTCATGAGCTCTCCATAAATCAGATTATTTTATGCAGCCATTCCTAATGCTTCATCACAGGATCTGGATGGAAGATCTGCATGTGTGCATTTGTACTAGGAACCTGGTTCACTTGTTATTTATTTTTCTCATGGCTAAGTAGGGATGTTAGATTAAGACCAGTTCCAGCCACGGGAGATAGTTTTATGATTAATGACCACTTGGAATTTTTCATGTATCTCCTCTAGAACCTTAAAACTTACAATGAAAAATAACTGCTGAACAGGTTAATTATTAGTTCTCACTGGGATCCTAAACTCAAATAATGGACTTTGCACTTTCTACCATCTTCTCTTTTAGGCACTAGCTGCTAAAGGGATTGACTCAATGTCACTTAGCTCATTGGAAATGTCACCTTTAGCATCCAAAAATGCCAAGGAAAGAAGAAATAGGCGAAAGAAAAAGAAATCTTCGGGGGAAGAATATGGGGAAGACCAGAGGAATCCCAAGTGTGAATACGATGATGGTCAGAGGAGAATGGTAAGCCATGCTCTGAAACATCACTTATTTCTCACTGCACTTCATTGGATAGACCAAGCTCTGAATATGCATTTATACCTGAAACTTCCAGCCGGAAAGAAGAATCAATATTTAATGTCGCGACTGACCTGCAGATAGTTTGTATTAGAACTGTGGAAGGAAACATATTAGTGCTTTATTTTCAAAATGAATTAAAGATGCTCATTAAGCATTCTTATGAACCTATTTTGTTTCAATTTTTTTACTTTTTTTTTTTTTTGCTTCAAGATTACCCACAGTCTGATTTATTTTCTTACTCTAATTTCATTCATCTGATTATATCTATCCTATACCTACTAGAGCTAGAATATTCTTAGAAGAAACCTGCAAAGCTTAAAAAGAAAAGAGAGGAGAAGAAAAGGAGGAAACTTGTCTCTGAGGGTATTTTTAATGATATATAAAGACAATATTAACATTTTTCTATTCCTTTGCTAGTTGCCTTCAAGTCAAAACTTTGTGGCACTTGTTTCTATTGTATATTGCAGGAACAAAAATAGAGTGAGACAGTTGTTAAGTAGGGTTTTTTATATAAATGTTACTGACATGCATGAATATGAATCTGCACATGCTTTATGTATCAAATGATGGTAAATAGCTTCAGATAATTTGTCTGTGCTTAACTATGGGCACAGTTAAAATCAGTTTTGTTGTTGTTGTTTTTTAATAGCCATGTAATGGGCTAAGTCTTTTTGTATTTTGGTGTCAGTGAATTTAGGCATACTTGGCAACCATAAAATGCTGATAGAAAACGCGTGATTTAAGTAAATGTGACCAATTAATGACTCCCTAGCTCACAAAATTTACACAGAGCTGGATTTCTGTAAATGACATGCCTCTTTCTTATCTTATAGTTTTTGTTTTCATCTCATTGGTTGAGTGGGTCATGTCAGAAATTATACCTTTGTTAAAGCTAGAATTGCTCTCTAGCTGCATTCTGGATGGGTTTCAAGACACCACATTCTAAAATGATCATGGTCTGGAGCTGTGTATTGCCAGTGTGTTCCTTAAATTAATATTTCTTGTTTTCACTTTTCGCCCCTGGATGTCATATGCATGAGAAACATGGGAGACACATTTCAAAGCTTATAGTAAATCTTCACTGCAAGGCAGCGTCTGGCATGGTTAGAGGGAGTACGGCTGAGTCATCATTCAGATGCAATCTGAGCAGCTGGAAGTGTGTTGCCATCAGAAATCAGTCTCAATGACTGTGTCATGGAAACCCAGGCATGGATTTTTTTTTTTTTTTTTTTTTTTACCAGTTAAAGTTTGGTAGCAATCCAAATGGGTTGTTTTTAGTTAGAAGGGGCCTGGTTTTTTTATGCTTACTTGTACCGATGTCAGAAAATAGCATTGTTACATAATTCAGTGATGTGAGCTACAGTGCAAAATGAAATCAGGTTCATTTGGGTTGGCTGGTTAGTGGATAGCGTGGAAACCTGACCTCTCTTCGTACATACTTGGTTCATGAAAAAGTTCTGAAGAAGCTGAAAATTCTGTGCAGGTCATAAAATCAAAAGTATGTTCTGCCTAAATGCTCTTACTCCATTAATTTCCTCTTCACAGATATGAGGGAAGGGGATAGACTTGAATTCCTTATGCATTTTCTGAACATCCTTTTCACTCTGTGAGGGTTTAGGTGTGTTTAGTGCTTGGCTACGTCTTGCTGATGCTCTGCCAGAGTTGCATTCTCACTAGTAGACGTCAAAGTGGATCATCAAGGGTGATATTTAGGTGTTAAGGAAACTTCGGTACTCTAGGTTACCTACCCCTCAAAGCAGTTATGTGCATTGGAATAATCATTCTACAAACTAATAAACCATATCCCTCTTCTTGCTCTTCTTTTTTTTTTATTTTTATTTTTCCTTTATCACCTTCTTCCGTCGTATTCTGCTTCTTCTTCCCTCTTCTTCTCATTTTTCCCTGCAGTTCATTTCCTGCCCTGTTTCTTTATCTCTTGTTCTCCCACCGCAACGTTCCTTCCCCAGCTGTTACGAAGATGCGTGATAATGCAGTAAACTGGAGCTGGATCCCCTTCCCTGCTCCTGTCTTCCACTCCTTGTGCTGCCTTCCCAGGTCCTTTGGCGCTTATCAGATGGGGAGGGAGTAGAAGCAAAGGAAGTATCACGCTACCGGGCGAATGCCACCTTGACCCTTCCTATTTCAGTACATCTTTAACTGTCGAGTATTAGACAAATACCTAAAGGCTAGGAATGATTATTCAGCCTCTTAACTTTGCTAAGGTTGAATACATGTAATTAAATCTTTCTCTGAAGGACTTGATTTTAAATGGAACTTAGTGCTCTTCCCAGACCTTCCTCGCTCCTGAAAACATGTTGCAAAATGTTATTTCTCTTTCCCCTTTTTCCTTTCCGGGGGTTTCTAGACTCTCCTTGGCATTAGTTATGGTCCCAGTGCAAACTTGGTGAAGCGCAGAACCAGCCACGGAAGCATATTCAGTTTCCGACTCCGTGGCAGAGACACTGGCTCCGAAACAGATTTTGCCGATGATGAGATCAGCACTGCTGGGGAAAATGAAAGCCACCGGGGCTCTCTCTTAATTCCAAGATCTGGGAGGCGTCCGAGCGTGCAAAGTCAAGTGAGCCATAGTTCTCACCCTACTACTCCCAACTACACCCAGACGGGCAAAAGGAACAGCTCAGTGGATTGCAATGGTGTGGTTTCCCTGATAGGAGGAGGCACCGGGGCACTCAACCCAGACCCTACTTCTCCTGCAGGGTTACTGCTTCCCCCAGTTATTATGGAAAAACCTGGGACAGGCGATCTGGTGAGTACTTTATAACTTTTGTATGTGATTCACACTCTTGTTTCCTTCTGAATGTTGTTGGAGTTTGCTGTAATTTATTTACGCCGTATGCAGTCTGCAGTGAGAAACCCAGACCCACCGTCTTAGGCAGGGTGGGAAGACAACGGGCTAGCTCCCATACGGACGTGCGTCCACTGCAGCATAAGTTCACAGCTTCTGGTGAGACTTGTTCTTCAGAACCGGCTGGAGGCAAATACCTAAATCTTGGGTTTAATATGAATTTTCTTTTCTTGTAGGGACATTTTTTAAGTTGGTTCCTTTTGCCAAGTGAATATCTGGTTTCTTTCTATTTGCATCTAACCTGTGGTCTTTTGTATAGCTGCTTGTGGAGGGCTGTTCGTACAGTCCAGGGGTAGTTCCCAGAAGGGCTAACTAAGCATTCAGTTCCAGTAATGCAGGGGACAGACAAGCAGATCATCAGCAGACTTCAAGCCTTTTGCAGATTTACAGGATCTTTGTTGCGAAGAACCACTGTTACAAAATACTTCATAAGGCTGGAATTAAACTATTAATACAGATAGCATTAAGACCTAAGCACAAATTCCTAAGCACATGGAAAAACATGGGATGCTATTTTGAAAATAGCTTCTTCACAGGCAGGTCAAAGTGGACAGGTTGAAATATGACTGATGTGGTGGGAATTTATCTCATTTGGTGTGGATATCTACATTGGAGCTCATCGCTCTCAATAGTTTTTAAAGCAATGTAAGTCTAGTCACTGCCATAAGTGGAGACAAGATTTATTTCATCTCAGAGATCTAAAATGTGTCAGAATAATCTTTGTCCCTGAAGGTACCTTTTTTTTTTTTTTTTTTTTGACTGCAAAAACAACTCTATATCACATAGGCCTTAAGTTAGGTGAGATGAAATCCACCCGGAGTAACCATGTGCCAAAAATGGGTTAAACTGAGAGGGTGAAAAGCAGATGATATTTTAACATGTATTAGGCAAGGTATTTCCTGAAAAGAAAGGCAATTGAGACAGATCCCAGCCGTGGTGTCAGATTATCAGTAAATTGAGAAGTAGCTTTTTTCTCTAGAGCCAGGCAGCTTCTTCCCTTTCCAGCACTGGTCTGATTTTTTTTTTCCTCACCTATCCAGACGCTCCCTGTGGCCCTGCAAATAGGCTCTCACACTGCAAATGGGAGGAGAGGCCAGCATGGGAAGCTGGGTGGGGTGAGAATTACCTGCTTGGTTGATGATTTTGAGGCCCTTGCTGCTTTTTCAGAAGTTCACACTTACACTCATTTAGGACTTTGGTATTCCCATTTGCACTCTCCACAGACAAGGAAGGCCAGTCTCTAGACTGCAGAGCAACAGAAACAGATGCTGGACTTCGGTTGAACACAGCTTGGTGCATAATAAGCTGCAGGTTAAAGAAACCATGGAAGAAGGAGTTTGTGCATCTATTTAAAAAAAAAAATAAAAAATGAACCAAAGTAGAAAGGCTTCAGTAGATGAGCAGTGGGTTTCCACTCTGTAAGGCAATCCGCTCTGTGGGCTGCTGAGGCTCTCCTGGCTGTCAGACAGCTTAACAAGCCATGACTCAACCTTTTATGGCAAATATTGGTATTTTACAGGATCGGGCCCTGAGGTGACAGGGAGGCTTTGAGCTCTGCTGGCGTTTCTTTTCCTTTGCCAGTTTTCTGCCTTTTGAAAATGGATGTTGAAAATGAAATGGCCTGGGTGGGTGAGCTCGCTTGGCAGTTCCCTGGTCGTCTAGGAAATAGCACCCAGGCGCTATAGTAACAGATGCTCCCTCAGTGATGCAATGTGAAGGATGTTGTGTCTCCTGCAAAAGAGGTCTGGTATCTAATCTAGCCAGAAAATGTGAGCTGGACTTAAAAGCTAATTGGCAAGAAGCCCATTGCTGTACAGATGCATTTGCTACAGGAGCCGTAAGCGCTGCGCACAAACGTGCAGCTCTGTCTGTGGGGCGCAGGCAGAAGGAAAGAGCAAATCCAAAACCTCAGCGTGTTCAGAGATAAATGAACACTGTCTGGGGCTCTGTGTTGGATTATTTTTCTGTTTTTTTTCTGTTTTTTTTTTTTGTTGTTGTTAAACTTTTGAAGTTAAATTTGTTCTTTCTTAGCAGTTTTGGCTTCTTTTTATATTCCCTTGGGGGAGGCAGAAGAAAGATGTTACAGGGTGAAGTTGAAGTTACCTTATTAACCCCATCAACCTCTGTTATTTGTTTTATGTAAGTGTAAGCCCACGGTGAAAAAGGACTCACCTGTGCTGTATCTGCTCTGTCTTCCCTGAACAAAACACAAAGAACCAGTCCTTTCCTTGAAAAAGCATCTCCTCCCTGTAGTCCCTAAATACTCCTCCTAAATAGTGAAACAGAAGAGAATTTAAATAATCTCAGCGTTTGGTGCTTAGGCACATCACTCATGTTAGCTGGGGTAGTCTGAGTGGTGAGCAATTTGCTGCTTGTGTTGGACATGGTCTGTGCAGAATGGCATCCATCCAGGCCACCTTCTGCACCAAAGCTGTACCAAGTCACCAGGGGCTTCAATGCATAAGAAGTGTCCCTCAGGAGGAGGGACGGATGTTTTTTTTTCCCTGCAGGGAACCCTTGTGTCTCTGCACACTGTCTCTGCAGCTGGTGATATTTCCATGACACATGAGAGCACCTGTGAGGCTAAAGAAGGAGCAACAGAGTTTTTGGGGAGCGTCTCTTGCTGGCACCAAGGGTTACGCCGCAATTTTCAAGCTAGAAAGCCTGCTGAGGTTATATGAAGAGAAAAGAAGTGTGATATCAAAGTGTGATCTGCAGACACCCTCCAAAGAACTCTGGGCCAGGCAATCTTTGCCTAGTTATGAAGAGCAACAGGTGCTCAATTCAGAGGTGTTCAGGGTCCCAGGAAACCCACGCCAAGTCCACGTCACTCTCCTGGAGATCTCCGTGCATCCCTACCCCTCAGAGGACTGAGTCAGGGCTGCTTCTGTTTTCCCACCAGCTTTCTTCAAACAGTGCAGCTGTTGATTTCAGCAGACTTAACCCAGTGTAAATAGGCTGCAAGCTGGACCTGGTGACTCCATTTAGAGTCCTAAAATTTTTTTTGCTTGCTCTGAGATGGAGAGGTTTGGAAATGATTCCTTCTTTACTACTCATAATGATTGCTGGGCTGGGGGTTTGGACTTTCCTCATTCTTAGACAAAATCCATCATTATGTAAGCAACTTCAGGGCGCAAGCTAAAGTTTCCGTGTGTCCATATAGTATTTATTTGCAGTCATGTATTGCTCTGTTGTGTCTTGGTGTTTCTCAGCTATTTAGTAGATTAGAATAACATCTCCCTTCACAAGATACTGATCCTTTTGAACAGAATTGGATTAAGTTAATGAGCTGTCATCTAGAGCTCGGTTTATCCATGGGATCTGATGAGAATGAGTAAAGCACCTGTGGTTCTGAAGGTTTTTTTGAAGGTTAAAAAATACACATGACTCCATCCCCTCTTGCCTCCTAAAGCCAAGTGGAGCCATTTTAATAGCTTTGCAGGGAAATCACATGGCTTTTAATTTAGCCCGACTTTCCAATTCTTTTGGAGATTCAAAGGGACAGAGAAATGGACACAGGACTAGAAGAGGCAGCTGGAAGAGGACAGCTGGATGTCAGCAGTGGTCCCCAGTGCTTCTCTCCCTCTGGGTCACATAATCCAGAAGCAGAGCAGGGCCGCCTGTGATGTGGCTCTGGAATGGGCAGCAAGGGAAGGTTGGGGCTACCTGGGATCTCCCAGCCTTTCCTGAATTTCCGCTTAATCACACTTTTTCTTCTCCTTTGGGAAAATAGAATTACCAGGTATCTCTTGCTTGACAGGAGAAACTACTGGGGTGTGAGCCCTTAGAAAGGCAAGGCTGTTTATTGAGATGCCAAACTAAGGGTTTAGGAGCTTATCTTTAGACAGAATTTTTCGTCTTTTTTATACAAAAAGAAGAGACCTTGTTTTTTGTTCTCTCTAAGCAGAAAACTGGTTTGCTGACCACATCATTTTAAGGTTTTTTGTTTGACCTTACAGCTGCCCCAAGGTAAAATTTCTTTTTTCCTCTCCTTGCTTTGCTACAGGACTGGTGAAAAGGCAAAGTGTTAGCAGTTTTGTGTTCAGACAAAGGTCGACATAACAAGTCATGTAAACATTGCCACCAAGAAGTCATATGGGTGGAAGCTAGCTAGCCCTCTGCTGTGGCCGCACAGAGAGCTGTCATCGTGGCTCAAGTTTCTGTTCACTTCAAATTTTTCTTTATCACGTCCCAAACCAGGCCATACCTGCAGTAAATCATTCAGATTTGACACAGATACTGCAAGCTGCTCCATTTTACAGTGCATCTCTTGAAATAATCGAGTATCCTCAAAATTAAATGCCTTCTTTTTAAGGCTGTGCGCTATTATGGTCACCTTCAATCTCATTAAATATTTCTGCTAGTGCCTTTCTGGGTCCATTGTTCATGGTGTGCCCTGTCCACCTCTTTTTATGCTTGAAAAGATTTTTACTGTACAAGGAAAATTAAAGCTGTCCCAGTTCCCAAATGTGGTCTTTAAAATGCTGCCACATATAAGCCCATGTTCACATAGCAGTTTTGACACAGCTCAGTACAGTGGGCACTCAGAATAAAATATTTCTGCAGTGTTATGCATCCTCATTTACATGTAAATTACTGAATTGTATATTTGTCCCTATAGAATTTAGCTAATCCAAAGGAGAAACATTTCCAGTCAATCAAGGAGCAACACGAATAATCTCATCTTGCTGGAGGTGCCTGTATTTTAACTCCATTGTGGTTCCTCATCTGGATGCCGTGGAGGCTTCCTGCATAACTCTAGAGACTGTTGTTATTTTTGCTTAATTTTTATAGACATATAAGTACAATGAACCATTGTGCTTGAGTATAGTCTCTGTGTGATGATGATAGCTTTTATGCTGCAGTACTTGTCCAGTTCCAGGAACTGCTTTCTATCTCAGACTGCAAAAACTGCCAGTTCCTTGTGTGACTATTGTCTATCTCTCTTCTAAAATAAATAATAAAAGCCCCTCGTGGATCTATTCATTGCAAAGGACACAAGCTCGTAAACCTCCCCAAGGTACTTCAGTAATTTTAAGGAATTCATCTGGAATCTTTCTTCTCTGGAAAAAATACTTTATGCTAAATCACAAGCCACCCACGTGATAGATTTACAGCTATATTGTGAAAGAGACCACATCCTTCTGGAGGACCTCAGGAGCATTCCTGCACCCCAGCATCGCCTGCCCAGGCACTGCATCCTGCGGGCAGGGAGCAGCGGGCTCTGAAGCTGGGTGAGGTTCAACCTAGGCTCTTCACTTAACCTGTTTTAGCTGAATCCTGCAATAGGAAGAAGGAATTTTAATGCTTTCCCTTAAACATTTTACTTCCATAGTGAATCCTCTTTGCATTTGTGAATAAAAGGTGGCCTTCAGGTAAAGGCCACCATCCCATAACTTTTGCAAAAGCACTTCTGCATGCATCAATAGGAATATAATATCTTTTTTGACAGACAGAAAAACAGCACTTCTGGGGACGAGGTTGTATAAAGAAATTCTATTGATATGTGTGAAGCTCTGGGTCAGATGGGATGGGAAGATGATACAGTTTAAAAAAAAGAGATCATCCAGAGGAATTTGAGAATTTCTTATGCTTCCTTCTATAGACAGAGGGAAATGGCAGAAGAGTTGCTTTTTCATTTGACCTTTTTTTGTTGCTTTTCTTAGTTTTGACTTATTATGATTATTATGATTATGATTATTATTATTACTCTACTTAAAAATACGTTTCCCTTGAAGCCTTTTCTTTTTCCTTTTCTTGGTATTTCATTTCACTCCTATGTATTTGCTCTGTACTCCAAGCGGGCGTGAAAGATTATGCAATTTGGTAAATGCTGTCTTCATTAATAAAACATTTGTTGCTTCTTTGTTTGTTATTGGACATTTCTGAGGTGAAGGGAATCAAGTGAACTAATGCATCTGAAACATCATTCCTGGTTTCTCCAGCTCCTAAGCCAAGCATAGAGTGATTTCTTGTTCTGCACCACACAAGTGAAAGTATTTTTGAATAGGCTCTGATTACCCATCTCCTTTTGATACAACTGCATCAGTAATTCAATGGACAATGATCCAATGATCCAACAAAAGAGAACATTTTAGAGGAGAAAAAAAAAAAAAAGCGGTTTTGAAGCATTAGTGCTTTTCTAACTTAGCTAATGTTTTAAGTGATTGCTTTAAGTCCTTACTCTTCTCTGGTCTTGCAATCATTGGTATTTTTATCTGCAGTACTTCAAAGTGAGTTGGGACCAGTGTCCCGACGATTATTTTTAGCATCAACCAGTGGCCAAGTAGTGGCCTTGTCCTTTGCAGCCACCTGACAAAGGGATCTCCCCTGCCCTGAAGAGGTCACACTCCAGAAAGACAGCTCATAGAGCTTCAGCCCCCTTCATCCCCATTGTCACAACATTGCCCATCTTGAAGAGCAGTTTTGATAGAGGAGTGGCCCAGAGGATGGATCCCGAGACCCTCTGGGTGTGTGTCCCAGCCATAGGCAGCAGAGATGTCTCGGTTGGCATCATGGGCACTGCTTGGGGGCAATTGGGGCCATTTACGATCCAAGGGATCTGAGAAGATCCAGAAGATTGAATCAGATTCCTGTTGCTCATTTGGCTACGGGCAGTTCTCCGACATCTGTATTAACCAGGGGTTCTCATCCTCTTAGGGATTTCTCCTTTCACATTTCCTTGAGCTATATTTTGGGAGCCGTTGGGACCTTTCTATCTCAGCACATCTCTTTTGCCTACACAGTGTCTACACAGTGTCTCACAGCTCCTTAGAGGAGCAGGACAAGGCTGTTAAAACATTTATTCTGGGAACTATCCTTACTTGGAGGTCTGTGGGGGAGAATAGAGTTGAACATGGCTTTCCCAGATCCTTACAGTACAAACACCATCTTTCCTTCTTCCTCTGGGAGAGCTGGAGGAGTAAAGCAAGCAGGATTTGTCTCTGTATGATGTGGGGGATCGTAATAATAAAAGTCTTAACATCTTGCTGCTGTGAGCTGACGATATAAAGTATTAAATACAGTGTGTCTGCAGTTAGGCTGTGCTTCTGGTTGACTTCAGAAACCCAAGTCTTCAAAAAGCATACAGCTAATGTAAAATGAAATGTTAAATAAAGAAAGCTTGGGAGTTCTATTTCTCTTCTGGTATTCGAGTTGTTCTTTATTTTTCTTAGCTTTTCCTTGAAAACAGGAGACCAAGAGAGTTTATTTTTGTTTGCTTGTTTGTGTTTTTTTTTCTGTTTCCCCTCCAAAAAAGAAAAAGGAAACTGAGATTCTCCTGTAATTATGGAGCTTCAGAATCTGTGACACCAAAGATCACCAGAATGCCAATATGTTCCTCAGATTTGGCAGTGTTTCAGAGCAAGAAAAAACATGGGTTGAGGAGTAATTTGGCTTGGTATGATATCAGAGGCCTGTAATGGAGCTGTTACCAATGCTCCTTTTTCCTCTTCTAGCAGTATAATTTAACAGTTAACACATTTCAGAAATAATGGTATAATTAATGTAATTAAGCAGGGCTTCTTTCATTAGCAAAGGGTGTGGTAAAGCAGCACTGCTGTTTCTCTGATGTCAGAAGTGCCCCTTTATTTTCACCTGCGTCTTTCACCTGTTTACACAAAGGCGAAAAGCAGGGTAAAGTTTTTAAAATTGCTCTAGGTACCATTTTCAAAAGCAGTACCCCAGCTGCACATGTCTAATTGGGAAATTGGTAAGCTTTAGACTTCTTAGAAAAAAAATAACGCTTAGATAATTTTGAAAAATGCTACCCCATATTCGCCTTGCATTTTTTCCCGTTTTTACTCAGCTGACCCAATGTGTTCGTTTCAACAGACCTCTCCCTCAGACGAAGCGAGCAAGAAGCAGCTTTTAATGCCCCACCGCCCGTCGGTGGACCACTCAGATGAACCCTTTCAGAGGCAGAGGGCAGTGAGCGCTGTCAGCATTATCACTAGTGCTCTGGAAGGTAAGACGTGTCTTCTAGTTTCCTGCCTGAAGGCCAAGACAACATTGATTGGCAGGAAAAAGTAGCATGAAAAACCCTAATGTTTTTGTTTTGCAAGACAGTATTTTTTGTTTCGCACTCTTTTGTTTTGTAAGACAATATTACAGGGTTATTATGACCTTTATAATACAAGCAATTCCTTAACAGAAGGCAATATAAGCACTGTCTTACCCATAGACTTGTAAAAATCCTGACATAGCGCTGGCTGTACTATCAAAGTTGGGTCTGGTAGTTTTTTGTGCCCCTATGGACTTTGAGGTACAGAGGGCTGACGGGTAGTGGAGCACCAGACTGTGTATACATTTATCACAGAGTGGTTTGTGTTGGGTGGGACCTTAAAGCCCATCCAGTTCTAACCCCCCTGCCATGGGCAGGGACCCCTCCCACCAGCCCAGGCTGCCCCCAGCCCCATCCAGCCTGGCCTTGGGCACTGCCAGGGATGGGGCAGCCACAGCTCCTCTGGGCAGCCTGGGACAGGGCCTCACCGCCCTCTGAGTGAAGCATTTCTTCCTAATGTCTAATCTAAATATACCCTGTGTTTAGAGGCTGGAAAGAGAGATCTACCTCTTGGGCACAATTCAGCCTCCCAGAGATCTCACAGCAGTGCAGGTGCGCATGTAGGGTATCAACCATTATTTTGAAGGTTTGCTAGAAGGCACCTAACGCTGCAGCTCTGCTGTCCAATGAGTGAAAATGCAGAGAATGCATTCTGGCTTAAGAGAGGAGATTGCTTATAAACTGATTGAAATAATAGGGTTGGCTGAAGTTTTCCTGTTATTAGCTCAGGTTCTAATTATATAGACTAAAACCGTTATACAGCATTCCATGCCCATAAAGGAATCAGAAAAGGAATGCATTAGGCAATTCCACTAATCATGATCATTCAGACATTAACTGTCTTGTTTGGCTTTTCTTTTTCACCGTTTAACACAAATTATACTTACAAAGCCATTTCTCTTCTTTTGTGCTCAAATAAAATGAACACATAAATGTTCTATTTTAACTAATACTTTAACAGCACCTTTAAAAATCACATTGGAGCTGTAGTACCATTTTCAAACTGAGTTATGCACTCCCCTGATTTTAGAAGAAATCAGATGCTTAATGCCTTTTTGGATTAGACACTAAGAACAGAAATCCTATTGATAACCAGTGATACACCAGCTCTTAAGACCTTAAATCAGCTCTAAATATCGGATTGAAACTCTTTTATCTCTTAAACTCTTTAAAAGGTATTACTTAAGATACTTGTAAAATGAGAACTGGAAATGAATTCTTAACCACTTGCACTTGCCAACCAGGAACACAGAGTACAAATCTGAGCCTGTGTGTAATACTTGGTTTTGCATGTTTGGAGTGAGTCTTCCTTTTCTCTTGGGACACTTTTGAAAGGTCCCTACTTTCAGAATAGGCCACTGTCTGCTAAGTGCTATCAACTGGCAAAAAAAAAAACACCAAAATGTGTAATCTGCCAGCCTGTTAGGACATAAATATTTTTATCCTAAAAAGGGGAAAAAAAAGAAAAAAAGAAAAAAAAATGGGGGTAATTCAAGGGTCTTCCTCTAAGTTGTGAGTCATTTTAAGTGTTCCCTTGTCATATAACTCAGTGTGCACTGACTGTTATTTTACTGCTTGTGACTTAGAGCTTGAGGAATCACACCAGAAATGTCCTCCGTGCTGGAACCACTTTGCTGTTAAATTTCTCATTTGGGATTGCTGCCCGTTTTGGCTTTTAATCAAGAAATTTGTCAAGTTTGTGGTAATGGACCCATTTACCGACCTCACCATCACTCTCTGCATTGTGCTGAACACACTCTTCATGGCCTTGGAGCACTATAAGATGACGAAGGAGTTTGACCACATGCTTTACATAGGCAATTTGGTAAGTGAATGCAAAGGTGAAATACCGTCTGAGGAGTGTGTTTGCTGCTTTTTAAAGTTTTGGCTTAGGCCTTGGGAAGACCTGCTTTTAAAATGCTGTCAGCATCGCTTTGCTTATGTCATATCAAGGGCACACACAGTCATGTCTCCTCGGGGTGAGGAGGATCAAAGGAAGGACAAGAACCTATTTTCATTAAACTACTACATTGTAATGTTATTGGTAACCACAAAAGCCATGTTTCTGGGCTGTTTCCAGTAGGTTTCTTGTCTGTATCAGTTTAAGGATATGAGATGAGGGAAAGGTTAATGAGGTTTATTTGTGATTTCTGTAAAAGCAATGCTAGGGAAGCAGCTCTTGATGTCTAATAGTCAATTTTAAGTTAAAAATGCTATAGAAAAACAAGGCAAGATCATGGAAGGAAAAGTAGTTTGGGTAGATATCAATGTAGGAAGGTGCCTATGGTATATCTGCTGTGTCCCACTGCTTTTGTGCAGCTGTGTGCGATAGGAGCTGTGCAGAGCCCAGGGCAGAGGGGACACACAGCAACGCTCTCTGAGCAGTGCTCCGAGGGGAAGCTCCTAACATGCAGGCTGGAGCAGCTGGGGAGAGCTGCAAGGTAAGCAGAGACTGCTCTTCTCCAAGGAAAAGCAGAGTGACAGATCCCCAACCAAGCTGCAGGGACAGCAGAAAAGCCTTTCCAGGGGCAATGCGGTACAATTTGTTAACCCACGGGGGCCGCTGAAATCTTGCAATCACTACAAAACCAAAGCTTTTTCTTTGTCTTTCTCTGAGTTTATGTTTAAAAGGTACTGTGTTTTATTGCTTTAAAACTTAGTGTTTAAAAATCCTTTTAATTTTAGAAGAATTAGTACTGGAAAAGGCACGGGCTATTTAGCTATGATTTGGCTGAACTGCCCCTAACGTCTGGTGGTAGAAGCTGAGATTTACTCTAGGACCAAAAGAAAGTCTGGAATACCTGGGAAGGTGGACCCTGCTAAATCTGAATTCAAGAAGCTCACAGTAGAGATGAGAAAAACCCTTTATTTCTATTTAAAAAAAAAAAAAAAGGAAAGAAAAAAAAAAAAAAACTTTGTTCCCCCAAGGTGGGATTCACTTTGCCTAACCTGGGATATTTGAGCGTAGGAGTGTCTGTCTGAGCTGGTTGCCTTTAAAGTCAATGGAGGGAAATGGACAATTTTAAGGCACAATTAACCTGATGTTTTTAAGACATTTACTTTCGGATAAGGTGAACTGTGCCCTGGAGGCCACCGACTGCAGTGGCCATCGACTATAGTGGGAGTATGCAGAGACACTGCAGATGTCATGTCTGCATTGAGATGCATCCTATACTGGCAGGTTTAGGTGGGTAGTAGCAATAATCAGACTTTTTGTATCAGCCCTACCTAGCATATGTGGTATAGCACCCGTTAGTGGTGGGTTTCTTTTGTGTTTTTTTGTTGTTGTTGTTTTTTTCTTTTTCACTGGTCATTATTCTTAGCTCTAGGCCTCCTCAAGCAAGTTGAGGTTCTCCTAGGCTGTGGGACCTGTCTCTAGTTTTTCAGCTGCTGTGTCCTGGTAAATCTCCCTCTGTTGTTATGCTAGGCAAAAACATGGATCTCCTTTCCTTGCTCCAAACCCACATTATTTCCCTCGGTGATAAGCCGTAAATAAGGGTAGCTTGGAAAATCACCCCTCAGGACTGCACCCAGCTCCTCTTTGCAGCCAGCCCTTATGTGGGGATGTTGCTCAACAATTTGTGGCCTTTTCAGATGACGAAAAAAGCACCTTTGGACCCAGCATCATCCCTCAGAGCAGGTGGCAATGCTGCTGTATCCCCCTCTGGCTTGTCAATGTGCACGCTTCTTGTTCTGCTCTTTGCCAGACCACGGGCAGTGAAACCCCAGCCCCTGGCATCCCTCCTGCCCACATGGCTCCGGCAGACCTGAGTGGGGCTGCGCCAGCTGCCAGCAAGGCTGGTGGAAATGGAGATGATGAGCAGAGGGCAGGGGAAAATTGCAAAGGAAATTTCGTGAAGTATTGCCCCCCAAACACGCGTCTCCCCCTGTGTTTCTCAGCACCACTTAGAGCTAATTTTGATTTGTGTTACCTTAACACACAAATTTGTGTTACCTTAACACAAATCAACATTTTTTTGTGTGTGTAAAATAAGCAAAACAGCCTGCTACTTCAGTAGGCAGTTGGCCCCAGGCTACCCATCCCCTGAGATTCCAGGATGTGTCGGTGGGAGGCTCCCCCCCCCCAGCAGATTTTACTAAACCCCTGCATAACAGGAATGATTTTGAGTAGAGCAGGTCAGAGGAAGGTAATTCCATTTTGCGGAGGATTTCGCAAAGTCATTTGTAATGAGAATTGAGCGATTTTTTGCAATTTCCCATGAAAGGGAGGGCAGCCCCGGCTCCAGGGCAGGCTGCCAGGTGCCTGCTTCCCCTCAGCCACCGACTGCCAGAGCTTCCCCTGCCCTAGTGCCGAGCGGCTGCGCTCCTGCCATCCCATCCACCCCTCGCTGAGCAATTACACGAGCATTAGGTGGGTGAAGATATTAAAAAGGGCAGATCTTTGGCATTTTTTCCTCAAAATAAGTGTTTCTGGAAGAAATGAGAGTGGAATAGGAATTTGCTGTCTCCGAGAGTAATTCTTCGTCTGGCTGCTAGGAGCTGGAGACCTGCTTTGATGGCACCATCTCCATCGTGCGGTTGTGTGGCACCTGCTGCCTTCAAGCTCCTTTAGCTCATCCCTGACAGGAGCCAACATTTTAAAATCCCATCACAAGGCCTCAAAAGCACATGCACATCTTCACGTTTCAGCTTCCTGTGCAGTGCCACTGCTGAAGAAAGAGTGAGATTTTCCCAATTTTTGTTTTCCTTTAGAAACTGAGATGCCATTATCCAATATTAGAACCCGAGTGGCTGAAATGATAGTTAAAAGAGGTTGTTTTCTTAAAGACAACATCCTCCAAATCGGCAGTGGCATATTTATAACCATAGCCAGTGGGATGTTGAGTTGCTCTTTTTCTTCCCAGCCTTTATCGCACTCAGCATCCAGCCTCTCGTACGAGCACAATAGCTGGTTACCAGGTGCTGACAATTTGATGACCACCATTTGAAATTCGTCGCTGGTGCACGTACGCGACTCCGGATGCCTTTAGGAAGGCTCAGACATTTTCCTATCTTACTGTGACATTTCCCGCTCAGAAGGCTATTGATTAAAATGATTCAGGCAAAGAAAGTGATCCTCCTGAGTCATTTCCCAGCAAGATGGTTGCATAATGTAGGCAGCATGGTGGTCGTGGGTTTCGAGGCAGTCCCCTGGATACAACTTCATAGCTGTCCAGTTTGGGCTTGTTCGCTGTCCTTAGGGAAACTGGGGTGTTCTGGTGGGAATCTCTGGTATCTCTAGCCACTGTGACTCAGAAATTGTTGGTTGGTTAGAAGTCAGAGACAGGCTGTTTCGCTGGGTTCTTGGTGTGCGGCATTGACAGGATGACAGTCCAAGGTATTATTTTCCTGATAAGGGGAAGGTATTTTGCTTAAGGAGTTGTGTGAAATAGCTGCTTGGAAGAACTCATCTATTCAGTCCTGAAGCATTGCAGAGTAAAAGTCAAACCTTCAAATGCAGGCTATGATCCTTTATTTTTTTTTCCCTAATACCTTAATTATATATCCTTAACTTTTCCCTTCCACACCACGTTGAGTTTCTTAGTCTTGTTGCATAGAGCTGATCGCTTGTGTTGGGACAGCTCTTCAGACACTCATCTTATAGGGTAGAAAGCATTTCTCCTTGAGTGTAGGTTACTGATACGTCAGCTCTGGGGTCCCCCCTTTTTCTGACCTACACAGTGCATTGATATTGGCTGTTTCATGGAAAACCATGTGCCTTGATATATAAGTGGAACTTTTCAGAACCCAAAGATCTGTGTACCTTGTGCTGGGACTGGGAATGGAAATAAAACAGTATGTGTACAACAATGTGCCCACATTTTCTCATTTTAAGCTGACTGTTGGGTGTTTAAATGGGTGCTTAAGGAGGGCATATGAGAGGACAAGATCTGGTTCTCTTAACAGATTTCTGCAAAGCATCCAAAACTTAATTTACTGTCAGCAGCCTTCCCTTCTCCACTCTCTCTGCCTCATAGGTAATATTTATACGTTGTTTTAAAGAAAAATGTTCCAATTAAAAGCTCTACCATATGACATTTGAACCGGGTCATAAATAAGCAATGTGTTCTCAAGATGTTGTGAAAAGAAAACTGCTGTGACTATTTGTAAAAAAATAAACAAAAAATACTAGGGCTCACATTAGGGTTTCTAATCGCTTTCACTGCCAGCAGTAACCTCAGAATGGCTGGATGCTCTTGCTGTCCTGGTATTAATAATAACAACATAAAAAGGGATAATACAGCCAGTACATGGCAGCCCAAATACCTCTTTAACACTCCCACTCCATTCATTCAGGTTTCTCCACTGAAATAAATAGATTTAACCTTTATAAAAGGCACCTTTACGCTTTCTTTTTTACCACTGAGACTCTGCAGACGACAGAAGGCGATGGAAACGTCCATCCCTGTCAAGAGCTTGAACCCAGATGTCGCTGTGTGCTTACAGCGCTATCAAGCATCGTGGTGAAAAGACCAGACAAAGCCAGTGCTGTAACAGTGATAAAAAATCAGCTGTGAAAAATGAAGTATTTGCTTGTAAAATGTTTTTGGCTTTCTGCTGTGTTCACCTGTATCTGTGGAGTCTGCAAGAAAGGAGGGATGCTTAGAAGGCTGTTTTCACTTTGTATTTTCTTTCTGCAGGTCTTCACTGGGATTTTTACAGCAGAAATGATCTTCAAAGTAATTGCCCTTGACCCCTACTACTATTTTCAGCAGGGCTGGAACATCTTTGACAGCATAATTGTTATACTGAGCCTGATGGAACTGGGTTTATCCAGCATGGGAAACCTGTCTGTTTTACGCTCCTTTCGACTGGTAATGGTCTTATTCTGCTTTTACCCCTCTCCGTGCATTAAGTATAAACTCTGACATGAACACAACATATTTTCTTAAAAATGCATCCACCGATAAAGACTTTAATTGCTGCAAACCAGTGAACAGTACGTGACACTAATTATAGACTGCGGGATAAATGGAATTGTTCCAGATTTACATCAGGGTAAATGAGAACATAATTTGATTCCTTCTAGCTGTGCCAGGTACTTGTAGCACACTTAAAATGTTTGAGATCCAATTTGTAATAAAAATCTGCCATTTTATACCTGTACACCTGTTAGCACAATCAGCAGATAATTGATAGCCCACGAAATGCAAGAGCTAGTAACATGTCGTTTTGGAAGTTGTTATTCCAAAATTATATTATAAACATGCCACCATTCTTTTAAATGTTGTCAAAAGAAAATGTCTTTGAATTATTCACAGAGTGATTTTTTTTTTCTAGAACTGATCAGCATAACACAGCATCTGTCTTTCATGGAACTCCTTTGCTGTCAGCTCCTTTGTTATGCAGGGGATAGTGGCATTCGATTAATGAGAGACTGTCGGCATATTGGAACAGAAAAGTAGTTTCCTTGCCAGCCTGACATTTGTGTTGCACTTCATGTACCAGGATGTCCATGCTAATCATTCTGGCCATGATATGGCTTCATAACTTGAAAGACCAGGAAAATAAGCCCTTATGGCTACATTTAGTGGAAGACTTTTCTTTTTCCTTTCCAAAATTCTCTGCGCTGCTCAAAAATGCAAATTTTTTGCTGCTGCTGCTGCTGGGTCCTGAGAGTCTCCTGTCATTTTATGAGCAATGCCTCTTCAATGGTGTTGAAATTAAACCTTCAGTTGAAAACACAGCGCAAGGAGTAGGAACCATTTACATCCTTAAAATAGGTCTTAAGTGGGATGTGGGTTGTGCCCAGACTGTGGGATCCTCGGCACAGAGGTGATTTTCACCCTGGGAGCTAACAGCATTGGGCTGAGGCTTGCTCTGAAACACGGAGGAATTGCTTCTCCCTTTGCAGGACCAAACCCTAGCCCCCTTCCCCCAGACGTCTGTCAGGCTGTTTAATTTGAGGTGGAAAAGCAACATAAAACAAAATATTGATACCTGAGAGTTCCTCCTTCCATCCCCTCCACACCATGATGTCAGGGAGCTGAGCCTCTAAAAGCACATCTGCCTAACAAGGCAAGAGCACAGCCCTTGAATGCTTAATTCTCATCCAAGAAGCACAACTGATATTTTATTGATAGACATAGTGAGGCTAACGGGAAGTGTGGCTAAAATCCCCTTGTACTGTGGCATTTAACGTGTTTCACGTGTTTTAACCACTTTAATAATTCATCAGCTGAAGTGTCTGTTGCTTCTGTGAACTGACACTGTTGTTTATGTTTTGTTCACAGCTGCGAGTCTTCAAATTGGCAAAGTCCTGGCCGACCTTAAATACGCTCATTAAAATCATCGGGAATTCAGTGGGTGCCCTTGGGAACCTCACCCTCGTGCTGGCAATCATCGTCTTTATTTTTGCCGTGGTAGGAATGCAGCTTTTTGGGAAAAGTTACATGGACAATGTCAAGAAGATAAGCACTACCGGCAATTTGCCACGGTGGCACATGAATGATTTCTTCCATTCGTTCCTCATTATCTTCCGAATCCTGTGCGGGGAGTGGATCGAGACCATGTGGGACTGCATGGAAGTGGCTGGGCAGCCCCTGTGCCTTCTCGTCTTCTTGTTGGTCATGGTGATAGGAAACCTCGTGGTGAGTTGTCCAGATGGTTGCTTCTCCCTTTCCTGTTGGGTGTGTGCAAATGGACACCTTTTTATCCAGAAACTGCAAAGCTCATGTTGTTCTGAGGCTTTAATTTGCTGAATCGGGGTCTCACCCAGAGACACCTGTTTACATCCCAAGTACAAAATTGGTAGCATTGCATTGCTAATTAGGAATGGAGGCTTATGTTGTTGCAGAAGAACAGGTAATGTGTTAGTAGAAAAAAGGCACATAGGCTTGTTATAATGATTTAATTCCTTAAGGCATTCATGGGACTTAAGAGATTCCGGATCTCTTTTCAGGAGTGAATATCACCTTAACTGTCACCACATCAGAAGATATTTTTATTTCTCTTCATTTTTGGTCTAGAACAGCTAGCATGGTGTCTTTGAGTGGAGTTTCAAATGTGTTTAGCCTGCATGTTCTAGGAAGCTGCAGGTTATGTTTACAGTAAAGTCACTTGCTCGCTTGCTTTTTTAATAGAGTATCCCATAAGCATGGCTTACATAAGCTCTGAACCTATTAAGGCTGAATTGTATTTCCCTGTTGACATCTTATGGAGCGCTTTGCTGGCTTGCAGTCATTGTGGAAATGTTTCGCCCGTTCAGCTTACAGAGCATCTTTGACATTGTGGCTCTAATGGGCTTACTGTTTATGTAGTGAGTTGTTTAATAGTAGATGCAGCTATAAAAATGTTGGGTTTTGCTGCCGATTGCTTTTAGTGGTTATTTTGCTTTTAAGTACCCAGTGTTTTGGTTCTCAGCTCCTGGGATAGAAAAGTTCCTGAAGGGGTTTATTTAAAAAAACAAAGAACATAATTTTGTGATTATATCAAATTTTAACAATTAGATTTTCACTGAAAATACTATTTGCAAGGGGAAACTACAGTTTCTAGTGTTGTTTTTTTAATATATATAAGTCAAAAGATTAAGTTATGATTACTCAGAAAGTGGCAGAATATTTTTTTCCCTAACTTCATCTTTCTGTGTGTTTCTCATGCATAACTAGAAGATTTGGGGCCAATTATGACTTTCTGCACTTTTGGTGGAATTTAGCCTAAATTCAGATATTTAATCTCCCCCTACTATTAGTCAATGGATTCTGTATATGATAATGAAACCTGAAAATAATTCTGGGAAATTCTGGAGAAAATGTTATCATTTGAAATATTAGTGGATTACTCAGTGAACTTGCAACATCTGATTCCCTTAGAAATTAAAATTCATCAATTGCATAGGGATTGTTAAATATGAAATCTGATTCAGAGGAGATTGCACTAACATCTGCATATATTTAAACTCCCATGCTCAAAAAAGACAGTCTGAGATGTAAAACCAGATACTGAAAAACTCTGTCAGCATGGATAATCTGAAGTTACTGGTCAGCTGAAAGCAAAAATGCTAGCTTTATACTTTTCAGCCAGCAGTTCTGTAAGCATGCAGCAAAGGCTGGTGAATAGGAGTGATTATAGGAATAAGAGTAAAGCTCTCAGGGTGGAAAACAAAACAAAATAAAAAGATCCATAGGTCTGACAGGACTGGGCAAATAGGAAAAGAACAACAGATTCTGAATCAGGAGACTCATCGAGTGCCAACCACATTACATGGAGATTTCATGATGCTAATTAGCAGGTAGAAAGAAGGTCTCTCCTGACACCATCAAGTCTTGGTTTCTTCAGTGAGAGTGGACTGAAATCACAAACTCACTTATTTGCTGAAGAGCATCAGACAAAAGTTCAGTAGCCAAAAAGCACTACCAGCTCTCTAACATAAGAAGACTTGAGATCTAAATTTTTACATATAACTCTGGTGTGTTCTGTGCCAGGCTTTCTCTTTTAACCTGCTGAGTTCTTTGTTCCTCCCCTGAGTTTGAAGAGTCAGTTTGGAGATGAACACTATTATCCTGAGGTTGTATCTCATTTGGACCGCTAACTCTTTCTTGGTCTCTGCAGGCATGGAGGAAATCCTACATCATTTTCCCCTGTGTAGCATATGTGCACGCTCATATCAATTGAATACATTTACCTGTCACATATACTACTACTTCTGGTAGTATCTGTGGATACTTTGTCCAATGCAAATCTATGCATTTCAGACCTGTTTTTTTAACTTCTCCAAGATCTTTCAAGCTCTGTATTTTTTTTTTTTTTTCCTGAAAATTGGGATGGGAAGAGTTACAAGCATTGTGATTCTGTGATAAGCTCAGTGATTTGGTCTGCAGATCTTATCGAGCCTCACTAACAGAAATTCAAAGGAATGGTGGAAGAAAAGCATGGAAAATTAGTAAGTGCCCTGGGCAACTTCATGTTACAGAGCAGTCGAGCTGCTGAAAGGAATTTTAGTAAGTCTTAAGTCTTTGGTTGGAATTCATATATCCCAAAAATGTCTTGGACCATGGCAGTGCCACATGCAACAATGTATGCTGATGGTCAGCTGATATTTGAATTATCCTCAAAGAACTGAACTTTACAGAATAGTTGGAAAATTACGTGCTGTGTAACTAGCTAGCACAATAATACTGCTGCTATCATCAGATGGCATTTTTAGAGTCATTGAAGCGGCTTTGGAAGGTAAAGTCAAACCAGGGGAATGATAAAATAGTCTCTCTCTCGTGTATAAGAGCTTTTGAAATTGCTAACTGAATAATTATGCTTACTGTTAAGTTTTATAAAGACTAAACATATTTCCTGTGTACGTTTATGTTACTGAGGTTAATAAGGAAAATAACTGAGACAAGAATTATTAAGAAGATGTAGGGGAGTTTGGGTAGTGAGACAGCCCCTGCTGCCCTCGCTCTGCAGGGTCAGCCGATGTGACACCAGCCACTTCTCAGGGGACAGCTGCATGCAATGGCTGGGGACTACTACTGCACTAATGACGTGCATGTATAAAACTGACACTCCAATCACAGAAAGAACAACCTTCCAACCTCTCTGCGTGCTCCTGACGTACAATGGCCAAACCACCCTTTCATTCTTCTCCCTGCTGCCTGGATGAAGCCAGTTCTACCAGCTCCTACCCGCATGCCACTGTGTAAATCTGTGCCCATCTGCCTGGGGTCATAAGCATGCCAGGACGTGCAGTCCATAACAAGGGAAGATCTTCAGGGTTTTACTAGAATTAAAGTTGAAACAGAAGACTTAAAGTGCCCTTTTAGGATCAGCCTTAGGCTTTTTTTTTTTGTCCAATAATGATGCTATTCACCCAGAAAATATTGATGACATTTTCTTAGAACACACAGTTAGAAAGCATCACCAGTTTCTAGTGTACCCAGCTATCCTACAGGAAGGATTACATAACTGCTAGCATTGAATTAATGTATGATGCATGAAATTATGAAAAACAAAGTGGAAGGTCATGCACTCAGCCCTATTTAAGAATTTATGTTATGACCAAGTAGCTTATCAACAGGAAATGTTTGAGGGGATAATAAAAATATACGTATCTGAGATAACTGCGTGGACTGCCTTTGTAGTCGGACCTGGTCAATGGAGTCCATGAAGTCATAAATTATCTTAACCAAAAAGACATCTAAAATACATCAGATTAAATAGACCCTAAAAGTACCTATTTCAGTCCCTGAAATCTTGGGAAGCTAACTCAGCTGTAGACACCCACATGTACTTACCATTCTGGTTGACTGAGCCAACAACATAGCGCACCCGTTAGAGAGGTAAATGCAATTCTAATATGTGTCAGGAACGGTAATTACAGAGGAAAAAGGAGAGTATCAGTGCTGTTTTGCAGTGCTCTGCAGCACTGGGCATGCAATGTATTCCGTTAATGACTGATACTCAAGACAGATTAAGTCAAACTGGGAAAAGCACAGGAATATTAAGTTGATGAGGGAAATGCAGAACTAAGCAGGGCTGAGAGTGATTTTAGTTACAGGACATAGCTCATCCCAAAACAGAGAAGGATAAATCACTCATAGGTGCTTGCAGAAAAGGAGATGATGTTATCTGGCAGGACTTCCCAGCAGCCTGTGAGATGGAGCTTGTTTCTGAAGGAAACAACACAAGTAGCCTGTCAGCAGGGGGGTTGACTTGATGACCCAAGAGGACCTTGCAGTCCTGTTTCCCCATGATAATTCGAGTGCCTGCCAGCGGAGCTGCTCAGCATGATTTGGATGAGATTTGAAGTGGCCTGCTTTAGTTAAACCCAATAGAATCTTGTCTCTAAAAAATTTGGATGCCCTGGAGCCTGTCCTTTTATACCACTTCCACATCTTTGGAAGCCTTAATGGATATTTCTTCTGTTTTAACATGGCCCATGACTGTGATACATAGAAACCTGGAAATGTCACATTCTTGGAAAATAGCAGTTTTTCCTTCCGTGCATTCTTTTACTACAAGTCAGTGTAGGATGGTTCCTTGAAGAGGTGTTCTGAGAAAGTGCCGCTAAATTTCCGTCTGGTTAAAATCTGTGGATTCCCAAACCGAGAAGATGCCCAAAAAAATGAGTAGGTCTCTTTTACCACCATTTCAATATTTAACAACCAAGGTTTGCTGGTAAAATGGCATATCACCGAAGCAGTTCTGTCAGTCAGGTCTCCGCAGTGTCAGGTGTCTGCAGCAAGGCAAGAGAGAAAGAAATCTAGCTACAGGGAACGTAAGCAAATTGTAATTTCTTACTATTTCCAATTCTGCATGTCCTTCCACAACAGTCTGTCTTCCTGCTACTGAGAGATTGTCCTGAGCACCACCAATGCAACCTGTATGTGAACAAATACCTGAGAAGAAGAGTGAGATGGACGAAAGGCCAGTTAGCATGCATTCTGGCCTGACAGATGTGCAAGAGAGGGGTTTGAGATGGGGATGGTTTGAGCTGGGAAGAGAAGCGAGTACAAGGATATGTGATGCTTAGTCTGTGAGAATAATTTCATGGTAATTTCCTGGCCCAAATCACCCTCCTAAGTGACAGGCCCTAAGCACCACAAGGAGTCATTGGGTGCCATGTATCTATCTAACAGTTAATAGTTATGGCTGTAATCCCACAGTTAAGCAAAATCACTTTGTATGTGCTTGCAAGTTTACATCTATCCCCATTAATTGTTTTCATTCCTGTATATTTTTGAAATATTAAGAATGAAGCAAAAGCATGTGATAATATTTAATTCTGATTAGCTTTCTTTGCTGCATCTTTGCTTTGTTAGCATTGTTGCCTTTAGTTTGGTGTGTGCAGTCAAGCAAACATAAGAAAAACATGAAAAAAAAGAAGAGAGGTAGCTGTGATGTGTAGTATATAAATGCGTAAGACAGGGCTGCTAGTTGCATTGCGTGGTCTTCAGCATGGGGGCTTTGTTTCTATATAAAACTGTTTCCTAGAGTCAGTTGCAGAGTATTACCATTTGTGCACCATGTTCTCTAACTGACGAACCCTCTCGCAGTGTAGAAGCCTGCCCGGCAGGATTCCTCCAGCTGGCCAACCACGCAGATGTACCAGGAGGTTCACAGGCAAGGGATTGCCCCACCTGGGAGGTTGTGGTCAGCACAGAGTATGAAGAAGTTTAATAACACGGAGCAAGATGATTGTCTTCAATTGTCCTCAGCATAAGAAAATGTTTCTGGGCACATTTAATTTATTAGCGTGGGAGTAGCCATAAAGTCCTGTCTCACCCAATACTGATATATTTCCATCACTGCAGATTTCTCAGCAGATCACAGCTGAGCTTGAAAGAGGTTTATGGTAATGTATCAGGTTTTCTCTTTAAATGAAATGGATACAGGGAACTATCACTGTTGCTTGTGGTAAAATCACAAGTAATAGCAAAATAGCTAGGCATCTAGCAGACCTAGGTAAAAGTGGATTGAAATTTTACATTTCAAGAGCTCAGACAGAAGAAGTGTATTAGGATAGTAAAAGAAGGCCTTCAGATGAGACTTGTATTTTTGCCTGAAATGAAGGGACCATCACCGAGGGAATCTACATCAAGACTCTGGCCTTTTTAGGAGACATGAAGCATTACCCAAGGGTGTTACGAGACCATGAAGCTTTTTATAGGGTGATTAAAGATTGCTTTGCCCCGAAGGAATAAGACCTCATTCATTAATATTCCTTGTGCCAATAAATGAATGAAAATGGAACACTGATGACTTACGATAGCGCATTTCCAGCTGTCTGCTTATTTTCTTTCCAAATTATACACAAATCTAAAACTACTGAAGCCCCATTTTCAATGATTTTATTGTCTATCCCTAGAGAAATGTACAACTCAAAAGTTGCAAACACTCTTGCTGTCCTGAATCAAGTAATTATTTTTGTATTTAATGACAAACATGCTCTTATTCATGGGGGCCACTGAAGAGTTCTACTCTGTGAATAAAGGTTAATCTCCTTAGAGGGAAATGTAGTTTTTATATTGCAGTTGTACAGCTGATGATTAATATAAACGAACTGGAATCTTAAAATATTGTGTGCCTTCTAACTGCAAATACTAGGTTACATCCGCTTGCTGGAAATTAAAGCAAGTTTGGGAAGGACGTTACAAGCCCAAGTTACAACATTTTAGTCTTTTTTTTTTTTTTTCCTCCAGTTTTTAAACCATCTTAGGGGTCTGCACTCTGAAGCTTTGTAAGCTTCAACCACCAAGCACGTGCTCTCATTGAGGCAATGTTTAGCCCATCAGTTCCTCTTCCTACAAAATGGAAGGAGGAGGGGATAAGATACAGCTGTATAAAACTGGGGAAGAATTGTCTCAAGTCTTACAGGAGCTCTGCTGGCCCCTACACTCCCCCGTGTTTGTGTCCTGAATGCCACTGCTCACCTTATCTGCTCTTTTGGCAGCTCACAACATTCTGGAAACGTGCATTTATGTTTCGGTGACATCCGCTGAGAAGGCCACTAGACAAACAAGCGAGAATAGGCATGTCAGGAACGGTCAGCATCAGGACAGGCAAAATCTGCAAAGCAGCGAGTGAGCGGGGTGCGTGCAGGACACCACAGCAGAGGGGAACGTGTCAGAAAGCTGCAGGAGCCTTGGTAGAGCTGGGGGGATACTGGAGATGGGGGCTGGAGAGTTAGAGAGGGTCCAGAAGGAGCTGGGGAGCCCAATGAAACATTAACAAGAAGTGTAAGTGTCATTCGAGTCTGTCTTGTCAACTTGGACACCTATTTAAGTGAGGCGACTTTTCCTCCTCGAGTAACATGCAGCTTTGCAGAGAAGCAGCCCAGAATACATGAATAAGCACATTTCAGGACACGAGTGAAATAGAGTTGAAACAACTGTCAGCATATTACCATCCTTTTTGCTTCCACTGATGTATCCTTATGGCTGGCAGCAGGTACATTTAGTGCGATACCAGAGAATCCAAACCTCAGAGGAACGTAGCCAAACCACAACACTTTCCCCAGCTTCTCCCTTTGTATTTTTCATGCCAGCTACCACCACAGTCCTTGTGTCCCAGAGCAATTTTTGCTCTTTTTATGTCCCATTATCCATCCTTGCTTGAACACTGTCCAGGAAGCAGAGCACTCAGGTAGCTGATGCTACTAAGCAAACATCTGGCCATATCTACTCAAGTATTAAACACCCATAAGAGGAATGAAAGGCCCACCAGAAACAGATGGCATCATGTGATGAATTAAAAAGATGAATCCTGACACCAGCATCAATCAGTCCAGTTGTGTCTGATGACTCCTAGCAGAGATGGAAACCCTGCAAAAGAAAAACCTTTTGCCTAAGACTCCAGGCTTTTAAAATTCGGTGCCCACATAAACAATTGTTGTTTATGTTATTGGGCAGATATATCCCACTCTCATGCTGAACACTAGAGGATGGTGCTAAAAAGTCTGGGGAAATCAAACTCAGGATATTTTTGATAAACCAGCCTAAAAGGCTGGGTTTCAAAAATACCATTGTATGGCAGAATAAGTAGAGAGCATTCCAGGCTGGGAAGTGTAAGACTGCTTTCCCAAGAGAGATAAGGAAAATACACCTGGGAACAGATAGGAGGAGAAACTACTTTCCAAATGTTCTCCTAAAAAGTAATCTGTTTCCTAACGTCACTACAGATTTATGAGTTTGTGCATCCTGCTACAGGCTCAGTTGTTTTTTCTGAAGAGTTGAATCTTGGCACTTGGTGACTAAATCTGAGCAAGCATCTTGTACTAGGGGACAAGTGTGTTCAGTTCCTATTTTCAAGGTACTATTTAATGTCCATGTTGAATAGGTATAAAATCTGCTAACTTTTTCCTTGAAACATCCATTCATAGAAAGGTAGATATTTTAAAGTATAAATGGCTAAAATCCTAACAAAAGTGGTTGTACAGAAGAAGAGTCAGTTTTTACTTCTGATAAAGCTCAAAGGAGACTGAAAACAAAAACTGGACCAGGGCTCTTTTTTCATCTATGAAATAAGAAATCTCCCAGAGCAACAATCCAAACCAGATTCATTGGTTTCCTGTGACAGGTTTTGGCCTTGGGTACAGATTTTTATCAGTAGAATTTTAAGGTATCTCTTCTTGATCTATAAATGATCTAGGATGTATCACAGAGAAATAAAGTCCCTTAATGCTATCCTCTTTTGTAGGTATGTACGTAAGGGAATATGAGACTATCTCCCATTCACCTTCATGGATGGGAGACATTAGAAATGTGGAGGAAGAAAACTGCTAATATGTTAGTTCAATAAACCTGCCCCTTGGAAAACATCTTTATGCTCTTTGTACTACTTGTATTTCCAAATCAAATATATTGACTCCCTTATATGAAACACTGAGAAGACAATATTTTTAATAGGATCCACACTATATATGTGTATAATTTGTGAGGCTGATACGAGTGAATTTTCTGTTGAGATTTGGATTAGTCCAGGGATTGAAGTGGAGCTGAGTTTCCAAATAATAAAAAATAAAAATAAAAATGGTTACCTTGTTAGTATAGTAGGCAGCAGTATGATAAAACACTGCCTATTTTTGTATTATCTCTATGCTTGGGTAATTGTGTAAGTAGGATTTTGTCAGTGGATAAGTTCTTGCTAATAGCAGGGTAGTTATTAAAAATCTAGAAGACACTGAGTGAAATTTACTTGGACAAGAGTGTGCAAACGTAGGTACAACTCAATGTGTCTCTTTATATTAATGTCACCGTGCAAGTTGTCTGGATGTCATTGAAAGGGTAATGACAACAGAGTTCGACCTTGCATGCACTGAGGCAAGGACAAGGTTTTAATGTTAAAATAGACCAGGTGGTACAAATTTAGTACATTATTAATTACTCATAACATCTTATGCTTGTATTTAAAACAGTTAAAAATATTATTTCTCCCCACCAAAACTGCACCAGTGAGTGGTTCATTCTAGCAGTTGCCTCTAGAAATAGCCTGTTAAAAGTGATATGTGGAACGATCAGGTAGTCATGACAGGCTTAACCTTCGTAGGAAGTGTATGGTGTTTAAAAGAGACTAGAATTGATCTTTTCCATGTGCAGTACATGTTCCTATCTGCGTTTCTCCACCTAGCACTTGTAAGGCCAGTGGATCACTGTCATATTTTCTCAGGAAGTGGGTACATGCTAATTGATTTTAGGGTTTGAACTGAAGGATATTGTTAAAAATGTTGATATTTTCCATGCTGAATTTTTGTGGAGATGCAAAAGGCATTTATATTTGTCTTTAGGTATGGAGCTATGATCTTTTGTTGTATCTGATCAACTAAAGTCGTCGTTGTGCTCCTTGTACTACCAACTCCTTCATACGGGTGTTTCTTCCAGAAGGACATCCATGTCCCTTCTCCTCTCCTGTAACCTCGTGTCCCACATTTAGCTGTGATGCCATCCCATTTCTGGGAGCTTCAGCAAGTGCAAAATGCCTTGCCTTTGAAAACACGGGCAGGTGGCTACATCTATAAACTGGCCAGGGCATGAACTCCAACATTAGGAGTGTCTCTCCTCCGTCTTGGTTGGCACATTCCTTGGCAACCCTGTCCCAGCGGGTGCCTGGGCATTCAGGGGACAACCCAGGGTGGGCTGCAGCCAGGGAGCAGTTCTGCCTGGGGGCAGAGTGGGGCCGGGAGGTCAGCTGCCTACCCTCAGGGCTGGGGAACAGGTCTTGGCTTGCCTTTATTTACTACCGCAGCTGTAATTTTTAGCTCACCCAACCGACTAGCTGTCTGGCTCTCTGTTTCTTTTTTCTCTCTAGAAGACTGGCAGTGAGCACAAACTCATAAAAATGCTCTTATGGATAGCTCACACCACTGACTTTCTCCTTTGCTTCCCTGATTTTATGTCCATCTTGAGAAAAAAAAAAAAGAACAAAAAAAAAAAAAGATTTTGAGTGGCCCCAGTTGCTGGGATTTCAGCCAGGCACACAGAATACAATTAATAAATAAAATCACTTTCAAATTTCTGCATCAGCAAAGCACCTTTTGTATTTCCTGACATAAGAAGGCTGTCGAAGATGAGGTCGTCATGTCTGGAAAGAGCAGTTTGCTTTGATCAAGTGGTAGAGCACAGACTTGATTTGAAGGCTGCTGGTAGCCAGTCCTCCACAAAGTGCTTTTCTTACATTTTTGGGGAATGCTTTTCTTCAAAGCACAGCTTAAAATCAGCTTTATCCTGCCAAGATCCACTACGGGAAGAAAGGACATGCATTCTCCGCCCTTCCTAGAAGAAGCCATGGCGAATCCAGAGGGGTCAGGTTGCTGTCTGGGGCCACCACTGGCAGAAGATGGCAAAGGAAATGGACCACGTTTTAGGACAGCAACAAGGCATGCCCATCAGCACCTCTCTGCCCTCCCTTCTGTTGGCAAATATAAGATGGCTCTCATTTTTGGGATGTAACCAGGACCACCAAACTCTCTGGCCTTTTATCTTTAATGCACGGTATGATTTTGTCCCACGTTTGGGCCAGCTGTCTTCTCTAGCCCAGGTGTGTCAAAGCTGCAAGCCCAGCTGCGTGCTCTGAAGACAGGAGATTCCAGACTCTGCAAAATAATTAGTAAAAATCTCTTCTGTAACTCTCCTAAGAAAGGCCCTTCTGTCTTTGTCACTCTGTTTTGCCCTTCCAGGAATCTACACATGCAAAATGCAAAATCTGAACCTCCTTAGACCCACAAATTCACTAACTGGGCATTCCTTTTCGCACTTCGTTTAATGGTAACGTGTGATTTCACAATTATAATATCAAGCCTGGGAAACAGCCTAGAAAGTAACTTTTAAAAATGTTCCCTTCCCTGTTAATAATTTAAAATGCTAATATTAATTATTTCTTGGGTCTGTGATTTAATTTTCTAGTGTCTGGGCCTACACTCATATTGATTTTGCTTTGCTGCAATATATTGGCTTCAGGGAAGTCATTCGTTACCGTAGCCATTATCACTGGGTTTCTCTCTGTTATTCTGCTGCCTTTTTTTCGTTTTCTCCTTTTGGTTCTCTGCAGCTTACCTTTCCCCAGATGTTTTCCGCCATGTGACAATGGGAATCACCTCTTTCTGTTGATCTCCAGCCCTGACTGCCCAAGGGACACAATGACCTGTAGAAAACTGAATGGAAATCATAATGCAGTCTTTGATCAAGGCTGGGTGTCTCCACCTCAGGTGTAGGATCTGTGTTGTAAAGGGAAGACTCCAGGAAGGAGGGATGGGGCAAAGAGCTGGAGTGCTGATAGCGTGTGCCCCTGCACTTCTCTGTTTCAATGTCCAGAGCTGCTGCTGTGGTCAGGGCTGCACAGGCTGGATCCCACTCTGCTGTGACCATGCAATGTCCTCTTCATGTGCCCAGTTTCGCAGGGTCAGGACTGCCTTTCTACAATGAGTTTCTTTCTTGTGCCTGGTCATTTTGTGGTAGTTGGTACAACAGCTGACGAGGTGGAATTTGCATATGAGCAGTGAAAATATTCCAAGGATAATATGGGTGTTCCTCGCCCATGATCACTCCTTGCTGGAAGCAGCAATAGCAAAAGCTCTTAAAAATGTACGGTCAGTCCAAGCCAGTGCAGTCAGTCTTCCTTTCCAGTTGTCTTCACATCCTCGTCACCATGGCAGGTAAACAATTCTCTTCATTTAGCTCTTGGTTTATAATCAATAAACTTTCTGTAACTTCCATAAGGCCTTTGGGGTCTGTTGAGCCTTTAACATCTTGGACACCGTTGTCTTTTTAGGAGAGGTTTGCAACTGGGCTTGTCTGATAGCACTTTTTGTACGTCTAGACTGGTTTGAGAAGTCCTCAGCAGCCCTGGTGGAGCTCTTGCTATGCTGGCAAATTAGTGTTGTTGTGATATCTAATGAAAAACCTGTGGGAACATGTTTAGTTTTATGCTGTGGCTTGAGCAGTGGGAAGAAGATACCTCTCTGCTCACCATCCCACCCTCCTCTCCACATTCAGACTTGGAGACTAAGATTTTCAGATCAGAGAGTGCTTGGTTTCCATAGGCTTGCCTTCTGAGTTTTCTAAGGGGCTTACCTTCAAAAAACACTGGAAGTCCGTCAGTGAAGAAGGCATCTAAATTTATTTCAGTAAACTTGACCAGCACTTGGACACAGTACAGTGTGTGTATAGGTTTATACCTGCATAGGTGGATAACAGATCAAAAGGATGTGGTACCATGGGAGATCCTCCAGGTTGGGCAAGCAGTGCCATGGGTTGCTCCAAATCTGTGTGCCAGCATGAAGAGGATGGAGGCAAGGTGTTGCAGAGGCTGGAGGTGAGGAGAGGCAGAAATTAGGGGCTGGTCCCTGTGGGATGGGAGCTGGGGAAGCACCAGCCTCACCTTCCCACTCAGCCTCCCACCCCAAAATAACATTTCCACCTTGAGGGTCAGCCTCTCAGGCTGGCAGCAGGAGCAATTTTACATGGTGGCCTTTGCCTGCTGCCTGCTCTCAGAAGGATGTGCCCATGTCAGGTCTGGCAGATCCCTGTACTTGCCTGGCTTTATATCTCTGCTGAAATCAGGCAGAGATGAATGGCAGCTTAAAGTGACCTCAGAAAACCCCTCTGTGACACAAAGGTGCTGTGGAGTGTAATTAATGGGCCTAATCTACCCTTCCATTACTCAAGCAGATTTATTCCCTGTGTAAAGTGTTGAGAACAGCACCGAGGAGTCTGACCCATTAATTATACATACCCCTTCAAGCCCCAAGAGGAATAGGGTGGCCGTTCAAACACCATCGGACATGGGCGAGCCCAGCTGCCCCCTAGCACCACTGCCCTGCCTTGTACCACACGAAGGCAATCGGGCACACGAGAGCCCACTGAAACTGCAGGGAAATGTCATGTCAATACCCGAAGTGGAAGACAATCAGCAAAACTCTTAGCTTTATGGTGGATAGCACAAAAATGGTGATGGGCTGGGGAAAGCCATTCATCTCACCTGGTTTCTGAAGTCAACCACGCCGATGGCTACACCTGTATCAGCCACCCTTCCTATTCTTACTGGTAGCCGGAGAACAAAAGCACTTTTACTCCTTCGTTTCATCTCACCTGTGCAGCCGTCAGTTTTAGGATGAGACACCTTGGGCCCAGGCTTGTCTAATTATTTGGGCTGGGAGTAGCCTGCCTGTAAAGGGAATCCCAGGTACCTTTGACAGGCGTGTGTGACCATCAGGCGTACCCCAGCACTGCGCTTTTCAAGCGTGCTGCCTGTGACAATTCTTTTGTGCAGGCAGGAAGAAGGTACACGGGTAGCTGTGAGGCTGGGGGGAAAATTCAGGCCTTCTCTTCTTCCTGGGGGAAAATGGAAATAATTCACATGATATGATTGAAGTTATAGCTACTTTGAATTGCGGGTGAATTCTGCTATCATACTGCTTCCATTCTTCTTTCCCATGCAGAACATCTGCTTACATCATGAAGTAGTTTAGTGAACGTACATGAGAAAGAAGCTGATTTTGCTGCATTGTTTTCATTAAATTTTTATTTTCTTGTATTTAAGCAGGCAAACCTTTTATTCACCAAACAGGTTAACATGGAGTTCATAAGAAAAATATCCTATTGCAACAAACTGGTATTGTGGTGCTCCACAAATATCTCATCTACAACTGCTAGCCTGCCTTGTGGGACCAAACACAGTCCACTAAGGAAGCTGCATGGCTGCAAGGCAGGAAATTCCTATCCTCATTTCCACATGTTTTCCGTGCTGATCTTGGGCAAGAAACGGAAGATTTGTCCTTGTCTGCTGCCTGCACCGAGCCAGAAGAACCACGTGTTGTTCTTGTGGTATCACAATCATTTTGACAGCAAGAAACCAAGATATCACAAGCCTGGGATTATGAATTGAACACAGGATAAAGAGAAACTGGGCTGGGAGGATATAAGCCTCTTATCCAGCACAAATAGCTGAAATAATAGAAAGGGGAATATAGAAAATAACTATTCATGTAAATTGCTTTCTGCAGAAGTACTCTCTCGGTAAACTTTGCCCTAGGATGAAAAAGTACAAAAGACTGGAAAATGCACTTCGAAGGAAAGAAATAATCCTCCACTTGCAGAGAGATGGACTAGATGGCCTGTTCCTGCAGGTCTCTGGCTGAAGCTTAGAACTCATACTTCCTTGGTGCAGTGAAAGCCCCTTTATGAGCAGTTGTTCTTTGTAGCTTCTTGGATTTTGCTACATCAAACAAAAATTAAATAATTGATGCGTATTGTATTAGGCTTGCTAGAAGGTCTCACTTAAGAGAAAACTGCATCTTTCCCACCTGTGATGGCCAAAGAGCAGTGCAGATGTCCGCTGCCATCAGAAAACAAACAGGAAGGAAGAAAAGCAGATTTTTATATTGGTCAGGGATCTTCATGCTGGTCTGTGCTAACAGACACTGCTGGAGAGGTGGTATTGAATAGGCTGAAGTTTACAGGTACTGTTTTATCCACAAAAAAAAAGTACCAGATGAGTAGTCACGATCCCGTCAGGTACCCCACTGTGCTGCTCTGCCCTGACTTTTGTGTGCAGCTGAGTGACAGCAGTGACAATGTACTGACACAGGGATACCATTTGTTTTAAATGTTTTGTTGTTGTTGTTTTGTTTTCTTTCGTTTATTTTATCATTTTTATTTTTTATTTCTCATGACAGAACTCATTGATTCAGCATGTTTTCTGCTCTGGACCCTGTTGTCACAGAAAAAAATTGCTTAACTGGCTCCTAGGAGAATCCTCTTCCGTGTGAAAGCACCCTCAGGTGATGTAGGTCTTCATAGCTGCCCTCAGCTGTCCTTCCTATCCTCCATCTCTTGCAGTGGAGATGACAACACACATCTTCAGTCTGAATATTTTCAGTTGTTTGAAGGGTCCTGCGGGCAAAAGAAGTGCTCTTGAGCAGACTGCTGTATTTTGTGAACATCCCCCCCTGCAAAGTTCCCTTCTGACTCCAGCCTGCTAGGATTTGTCCAGTATGGTGCAGACGGGAACATCTAGCCTTAGTTGCTGCTCAGTGTGAAAGCTTGTTCAAACCTCATGGACAGAAAAAGACTGGGGGTTTGGAAATCAAGCTGTCTTGTTTTGTTGGCAGTGTGCTATCAGGACAGATCCTGCAACAGGAGAAGCCACAAAAGTGAGCTCATATCAGATCCTCTGTAACCAGACAATACCATCAGCTGAAAACCTTGCCTTGGAGATGGTTTTACCCTGCCATTGAATTGATGCAAGTGTCACACTGTTTTTCATCCTAGCTGATCAAAATACAGAATTATTTTAAATCTGCTGTGAAATGGCCTTAGACTTAGGAGAGATTTCAGCCTATGTTCAGTGCAGTGCTGAGCAAGGTGCCAAATGCCCTCTGCCTCAGTGATCCCAATGAGAGCACAGGGTAGAGAACACATTGCTGGCTCAATGTACAGGAACAGCAGAGGATTGCAAGGGCTGCACATTGTTTAACTGAATAATAGATGAAAGGCTAAATACATAAAGATTTATAACATTCCATTTTTGCCAAATCAAGATAAATACAGGAATGGAAAGGAAATGAGGCAGTAGTCACAGGCTTTTGCTCCTAAAGTATTTTAACTTCAGCATCAGAGTTTGAAGACATCTATTTTTCAAGGAGGTTTGAGCAAAAGGTGTCATGTAAAATTTAGCTGTCTGGTTGCGTCCTGTGATGGCTGGGTTTGGCAAGTTGTGTTAGTTATTTGGTCTGCACCCGTTAGTGCCCTAGCTTCAATCTAATTAAGTGGTCAAGCTAGCCTAGACTTCATTAGGCATCTCCAGAGATGGTTCAGCTCTTCAGCATCTCGTGGGCTGCCAGACTGGCTCTACCCTCTACAGACATCCTAGGAAAACTCCAGCTTAAGCACCTCAGGGAGGCACCTGACATTAGGCTGGATGAATCTGATCCTTGGTGCCTTATAATGGCATAGCCAGAGTTGGTGGCTTTGGGAAGGCATTAAAAGTGAGAAAGCCTGTGAAAGCATGATGTACTGTCATTAGGGTAAATGCTTAACGTCATTATGCTAAAGGATTTGGGGTTTCTTTGAGTGCATCTGTCATTTGATTCCTAACCTCAAAGACTGAAAAAGCGACCTGCTTTCAGAGACGGGATGGTCGGTGTCACTGGAAAACAGATCCCTTTTCAAGGGACAGATGGACATGCAAATCTACCATTGCTTTTGAAGACTGAATTAGTCTTTAGTTTGCTTTTACTTAAACTGAAAGCATTGCGTTGGCAACCAGGAGGACTGGATATTATTAGTAACCTTTTACAGGAAACATGGTGTGTCATGGGTTGAGCATATATTTTTTTTCTAGAAAATGCAGTGTACAGTGAAATGGGGGGAATAAGTAAACATAAAGTGCTTATTCAGCAGTTCACTCTATTTGAACACCCAGCAATACACCTCTGAGGTTACCCGCTCATAAAGGAAAGGGGGAATGATATTTGAGACTTATTTTTGGCTAAAAGCATGAAGTGCAAATAGCTCTTTGTGCAAAATGTCAGCTGCATTTCTGGGAAGCAAACAACATTGCCTTGATAAGCCGTGGTAAATAACAACAGTAAGTACGTTACCACCAATCATACACACCTGTAAGTGTATCTGGATAGACTTCTGTAACTGTAGTTTGACATCTGAAATAAATATGAAAAAGTAAAACAAGGCATTTCAAACAAATAATTTTTCTCACATCAGAACTAAGTATAGGAGGAAATTCAGCTTCAAATAGCAAAATTTGGATGCCTACATGGAGGTGTTTATGTACAGGGAGGGGGTGCAACCTACCACTGCAGTCTGGAGATCTGGAACTTGCCTCAAGTTTTGTCTAGTGCCACTGGGGATGCTATAGGGTGTCCATCCTGGCCTCCAACTAGATGCAGTTCTCCCATTAGGAGTATGTAGCATCAGCCCAAGTTACCTCCTGCCCGTGCCGGGGTCAGTTGGCACTTTATGGCTACCTACTGGCAACTGCACACAGCCCCTAACGGGGTCACCTGTATTTTCTCAGGCTCTGTTGACTGTCCTGTGAACCTCTTCTGGGTGAAACGGGGCTTAGATGCCCATTTGAGTGCCAAGCTTTGGTGGTTGTGGCTGGAGGCAGCTGCTGTCCTTGAAGCAGGTGTCAGTTCCCTAAATACCATCAGTCCGGTGCCTGCTGTGATGCCCTGTCATGCCCTGCTTGGATGTTAGCTGCAGATTTAGGGACACACACATCTCCTGTAGGTATGGTGCTGATGTCACAGCCTCAAGCATCAACAGACACCTCTAAAGTAACTGAATTAAAACTATACAGTCCAGAAGACTTCTGTTCTGCATTTCTCTATCTCCTTCCATCCTTCTGCTCCTTCACATGTCCCTAGACTAGGAAGGAGACACATTCCAACCTCTGCCTACACTGATGGCCTGGGCAGTGTCTCATTCTGCACAGGTGCTTATTTTCAGGATGCGTGTATCAATCTGGATATCTCTGAGACCTCATCCCTCTATCAAATTTGCTTGCAAATGGCTAAAGCGATTCTGCCAGAAACTTGTTTGTAGATGGTCTCCCACCTGCCTGGCAATAGATCTTGTGCCTGAATTCTCAACCAGCTATCGGAGAACATCACTTGCAATACCTCCGAATGGGATATGAGATGAACGACTGATTTCACCAGACAACCACAATGATCATGAGGAGATCTGTGCAAGCTCTCAGCGACACTCCAATACGATGGACCAGCTAAGAAACAATTAGCTTTAATCTCACTTTATTTTTGAGCAGGGCTGTGCTCAGTAAAGCATTGCTGCATTCAGTAGTTCGTAATGGACACGGGCATCTGCAGTGCTACTGACTGCTTTCGTTTATAATCACGGTGATTGCAACGAGTACGTTATGAAACAGGACTGACAGGACACTTGAAATAAAATGTCACCAGAGTGATTAAGACCAGGGTAGTTTGCAAAATTCCAGCTCATGTGTTCTGAATATTTGAACGAAAGAGCTGGTGAGCGGGGCGGAGGAGGGGAACGACACGACACAGCAAAATTTCTGCCTGTTTGGTAAGGCTCCGTTAAATGTAAATACTTTTTATACTGTTTATTGTAGGCTAGCAGACTTTATCAATTTAAAATATAATGAGAAAGGCAGAAGCCAGGGGACTTGCAAGTACTTCTTGTAGCATTAAGAGATAACAGAGACAATATCTTCACAAAATCTCTTTTATTGCTACAAGGGCTGAAGTGCTGCAACACTGAACTCTCCCTTGCATTGCTGGCATCCATCAGCCTTGTTCAGGCAGCAGCTGAGTTGATAGCAGGCAGTTTGGTCCTAGGTTATTTTGGGTGAGTATATTTTAGCTGATATTGGTTTGAGTCACCTCTGCACCATTCCCATCATCCCAAGCATCTCCCTCTGGTGTGAGCTTCTTGTCCTTGTCAGTCTGGCATGCAAGCCGTACTTCAGTCCTTCTTAGACCACAAACAGGTACAACATCACATATGCAGCAGCTGATAATCACCTGCAAGATGTGCTACTGGGAATGGCCTTTAAGAAGGAACTGGTTTTATTTCTTGGATATAATTATATTTATTGGGGGGAAAAATCAACATACCGGATGGGAAAAAAGTAGCTTAAAATATCAGATATGTTACTGAAATGTGTAGTTGTATCTAATCTTGAAGTTCTCTGAAAGCCCAGGTAGGCAGTTCTGAAGTTACAGAAGTAAGAGGAAACCAACTTGTAGTCTCTGGTTCAGTCTGGATCTCACATAAACCTGTGAATATATTCAAATATATTTTTTTCCTTATTAGTAGCAGCATTTCCAGGACCAAGCCTGCTTAGGGGCTGAGCCCTGTTCAGTTTTAGCCATATTAATTGAGGGTGTGATGGTTCTTTTTTCCTACAGGGCAAATGTTTTGAAACTATATGTTCTCTTAGGTATTTATTCACTGTCTCAGTAAGTTTTCTTCAAGGCCAAGAGGCTATTTAAATCAAGAGTTCTCATGAAAATATATACAAATATTTAGAAAGGTTTCCAAATATACTATTAGGGTGAAATGCCATGCGTATGTATATCATAATGTACTATGAAATGTAAATAACAATATTCACACTGAGAAAAATCTTCCTATACACATATATATATATATATATTTTTTGCACATGTAAGCAGTACACTTCTGGATGTCAGTAATTGTTGCAATTAGTGATTTTCACCCAGATGAAATACTAGCAATGACAGGAAATTCATTATTCATTCATATCAGCTTACAAGAATACTTACACTACAGAGCTTCGAATGAGAATTTTATCCCGTATTCTGTTTCTCAGCTTTTCCTTTTCTTTTTTTGTGTTTTGGGATGCTGGAGGGAGAAAGGGAATATCAGTGTGGGTACTTGTCCATGCTGAACTTCTGTACCTGAAATGAATGTTTTTGGAAGAGTCTTCAGACCTCCATTCCCAGTGAAACCACCCGTAATTAGAGGCAATCCCACAAATGCTGGTGATGTTAGTGCAGCACAGATGAGACAAGACTCAGATCCTCACACTTCCAAGACCAAAATTTGCCCTCCACATTCAAGGGTCATTAATTTCCTTTTAACTTTATTTGTTTCAGGTGCTCAACCTGTTCCTTGCCTTGCTGCTGAGCTCTTTCAGTGCTGACAACCTTTCGGCACCAGATGATGATGGGGAGATGAACAACCTGCAGCTTGCTTTTGCTCGGATCAACAGGGGTCTTCAGTATGTGAAACGCACGACGTGGGATTTTTGCTGCAATGTCCTCCGGCATCCCAAGACCACAGCTGAAAAGAAGGCAATGATGAAGCTTGCTGCCCAGAATACAGGTGCCCTGAACAACTGCGTGAACAGTCACACAACTGCTGAGCTTGGCAAAGACATGGAGAATCACAAAGAGAACCACGCTGAGGATGGGATGAATAAAAATGGGGAGAAACACCTGGGAATTACAGATAATGATGATTTCATGACCAATCCTGACCTGTCCATTTGTGTTCCTATTGCTGTGGGAGAATCTGATATTGAGGAGGAAGATGAGGAGCAGAGCACGTTTACGGAAATGGAGCAGGTAGGCAATGAAAATGTTTGTTAGCTGCATCTTATTAAAATGGCCTTTTTTCCCACCCTTGCTCTGGATCCATGGCTCATGATGCAAATGTGCTATGGCCTAATCCTGCCCTTGATATGTTGCTAACTTTAGAGGAAGTTACACCTGCATATCCAAGAGCAAAATTCAGTCTCCAACAAGAGGCATTCCCTTCCTTTGCATTATTTGTGCTTGTCGAGATTAATTCTTCTAACAAGAGCAATTAAACCCTTTCTCACACAGGAGCCTGTTTTTCTTTCAGCTGAATCATGGGAATGGCACAGAACAAATCTTAGGTTCCTCTAACAGGGGATTTTCTTGGTGTACAGTACTGGGGAATGGCTTGGTTTGATTCGGGTAACAGGAATCCAGGGCCAGGTATTTCTGTTAAATAAATCTAGGCAGATGCTGATGAGACAGTGTGCCAGAGAAAGTGAGAAGCTATGGAATCGCATGTATTCAGGCAGGAAAAATAGTCATTTACCTGTTCTTTGGTGTGACTTTTCAGATTTTATTATTCCCAAAAGCTCTCAGTAGTAATGGCTGAAAACTTGTGTGTGGTTTTAAATGTTGGTGTAAAATGGAGAAGAAAAATCTTCATGGGAATGGTTTTCCTTCTGTCCTCTCCCCTTAACATATACAGTTAACGTGGATCCCTCACTCCTGTGGTGCCAGTGGAGATGTGTGGAGTTCAGCAGGCTCTGGATCAAAGCTTTCATTTCAGATTGAGTTGTCAGGAGGGATCCCCCATCTCTTGGTTGAAGGGAAGAAAGATCTGAAGCAAAGGAGTCCTTAGAGAAGGGATGTGCTAAAAAAAAAAGCCCTGAGGAAGGATTCTGTGCCAGGGAGGCAGGCACAAATTGGCTGTTAAATGTTAATTTCTGCTACATCAGTGTGGAAATCTCTTTGGTGCTAGTGCATCTGCCCACCAGCAGGTCTTAGGCATTGAGCAGACCTTGGGGAGCGGGAGGGCAAGGGGTCGGAAAACTCTATCAGCAAGCCCCACTGTCTGAACAGACTTCCAGAGAGAAAAAAAGAAGAGTGAAAATTTTGGCAAACACTTTTAGGGACTATTTTGTATCTTTTTCTTTTTTTTTTAAGGAATACATTTATGGAAATAATCCGTGGATCAGTGTTGGTGGCACAGGAAAAAGAAAACATAAAGCTGACTGTGGTTATGTCTTTGGGGGGGTTTGTGGGGTAATTGTATGCTCAGTGACAAAGCTCCAGTGAGGTCCTGTCCATTGCTTCTCTCTTCTCACTGAACATAAAGCAGGAATTCCTAAAACCATTTGGGGCATGAGTAGGCTGACTTCTAGGGATAATATCTGTTTTTTCTTTGAAGTCTTTTCCTATCCCCTGGCTTGTATTAGTTAAACCTACAAGAGGAGTACACTTGAAAAGTGAAATACACAGTAGATGTCTTTCTTAGAATTAGCCAATCCACCAATACCGACTGGTATAAATATGTATCATAGTGTGTAAATGTGTTTAAATCAGGATTTTTTTTTCTGTTTGACTTTTTTTTTATCCACACATTTCTACTATGTCTGACAGAAGGTCACAACTGTAAAATTTCTCACCCTTTTCCTTTACAATGCAGAGAAAAATTTGTTGCAACTTTGCACGTAAGTGTCCATGAGGGCTGGAAGCATGAGTGTGTGCATCTGCACACGTGTGTATGGTGTGTCACTGCACCCCACCTTCCTCAAGGTAAATAAGTGGTCACAACTGCAAGCTAAACTGTAGCATGGAGTATGGAGGGTTTGGGAAATTTACAGCTTATAGTACCTTAAAAATATAGAAATGTGGACTTCTGTTTAGCTACACAGTGTGTCCATGTGTGTGTGGAATTACAGCTTTAGTGAGATCTGTTAGAGTTGTGAAGGAACAAATTGATATAGAAAAAACTGATGTAGAAAAATAGGCATTTTAATGAAATAGATCATTATGAATAAAAATGGATCTGAAAATATTAAGAAAACTTCTTCAAATTGTTTCAATAATACGAAAATATGATCATACGTAACATAAACACTGAGGATTCAAAGTGAAACAAAATGGAAAGAAACAAACCGAATAGGAGAAACAAACCGAAGTGCTAAGTTTGCACACTGCATCGTTTTGAGAAATGTTCAATAAACATTAGGTTAGCATTGTCGCATTGCCATGAAATGTTTAGATTTTAGTGAAGCAATGTAGTTCACTGCTAGCATGTGCATGAAGTAGAAGGAAAGGGGTTGAGAAATATATTCATTAGCTTTGTCATCAGTGTTTTCCGGGCTTTGATAAGCAGCTGCTGCAGGTCACTGCTGTTCCCTGGTGCGTAGCCCCGATCAATGGTGTTCAACCTTTGTCTGCAGAGCTTAGGGGACTGCTGCTGGAAGGGTCCCAACAAGAAGCCAGTTCACTTGTCCAGCATTCACTTTTGTCAAATGTCTAGAGAGGAAAATATGTGCACGTGAGAGGGCTCCAGTTCAAAGACTAGAAACGTGTTGGCATAATAAATAAATAAAAAATAGGAAGAAGCTCAACAGCAGAAAGGATAATTGCAGGACGATCTTTGCATTTGTTTTCCTGCAAAACCCTAATAAATTTGCACAGCTGTAAATGTCTCAATAAGGAGAAGAGCCATGGGAAAACATACTCTGAATGATTCAAAAACCTGTCATTTTTAGTGGTGCATATTCCAAAGACATATGATCTCTGCACCCACCCAAAAAAATAAATCCCTTAATCAACACATAGGTTACTGCAAAAGCATTTATTGCAGCTGGAGGTCAATATTAAATCCCAGTTCCTTGAATGCAGCATTGTGGCTATTACAACGTGCAAGCTTTTGTTTCAAGGGCACAGAGGGTTAAAATTCCCTGCTCTCTATCAGAATACTTTATCCTGTGAGCCCATCTCTGCTGTGGTTCTTACCTCCTTCCTCCAGGATGGTCACGATAAACACAGAGAGCTCGCAAAGGAAGAATGTGAACAAAAGCAAAATTTACATGATTGCACTGAAAGGGCACAACTGCGGTGAGGTATCTTTTTGTGTAGAGGGCATCATACAGAAATTAAACAAGAACTACCAAGGGTACGTTAAACATTCAAATCTATTCTAACTTTCCCCTAATTATAATCCATATTTTTACATATTTAAATATTTTAGCATGTACAAAGAGAATGTGCATGTAGATTTACTGCTGGGGAGAAGAAAATGTACCCTGCTTCACTTTAAAGTTGTGGGCTGACCTGGAATTTGGCAGCCCTTTGGCAATATTGCCAGAACCTGCCTTCCTCCTCGTGCATGTAGATTTTGGTGCAGTTTCATGGGGAAAGAGGCAAAAAGAACAGTATGAAAAGGGAATATATTCATTACATGCCTCTCAAGTGTGTGGCCAGGTGAACCTACACAGTCCTTACATGTCCTTCCCATTTGCTGTGTCAGCTGAACATCCTGGGCCGTATTCTGAGGCTAAAAAGGAAGGGAGGTCGGTCTCTAGCAGAACCACAAAAGTGTTGATCCCAATGAGATTTTAGGGTGAGGATCAGTTCAGTTTACATTTCCTGTACCAGTGCTTGTCTCTCTGGGGAAGTCATAAAATTACTCTAACATAAGGCATCTTAGCTAAGACAAATTACCCCCACAGTGTTAGATATAGCAGTTTGAAATTTCAGGTGATGAGAAACCCTTAGAAATCTCTACATTTAAATTTCAGCTTCCATTTCTATCATAAAATCTTACTGGCAGCAGCCGTATTTCCCAAAGCTACCCATTTTTGGCACTGTCATCGAGAGGGTTCCGGAGGAGAGAGCCCACCTGGTGGCTTCCTTTGGTTCCTGAGATGTAAGTGAGATGCTCTGCCAGCTCGGAGAGCCAAGAGACACGTGCCTATAGCCCACACATATGGTGAAAGGGTCAGAAAGAAAAGGTGAGCAATAAAAGTCAGCGCAGGTGTGAGAAGCTGGCAGAAGAGAGTGAGACAGAGGGGAAACTGTCTTCCATTTTTCCACTTTCTTTGAGATGTACAATTTTAAATATGGGTTGTCCTAGCAGGGAAACAACTCCAAAAAGCTCAGCAGCAACCGCAGCAACAGTTTGCATCTTCTCAAGGTTCTTTTGGGTTCTCACTTTGGCTTCCTAAGTAATTAAAATTTGGAAATTGTTTTCTTCTGTTTTCATAGCATTCCTGTAATTGCTTATGAAGGCCATCTTTTCGTAGGCGACGTCAAACTTCAGGCTCCTAAAGGAGTAAGGAGTAAGGACCACTTTGTGGGACAGTAATGTGATGGGACAATTCAGTGTGCAATCCACCTGACACAGCAGATCCTGCCAGAACTTACCTGCAGTTTAACTGCGTTGAAAGTTTCAGACATCAGAGGGCTTTGAACCCTTTACATTAGATAAATAAGTCTTCAGACTTCCTACTTTATCATTGCTTATCCTGCAAAGTGCCCACAGCTCTAGCTCAAAACGGTGTGTGCCTTTACCACAGCAACATCACTTCGTGGTTCAGAAAAAAAAAAAAAAACAACACACCATGACAGACTAAAAGGAGGTTCCAGATGAGAAATGCCAGGCTGACATCCTGAATCAGTCCCCAAAGTACGGTGTCCTGCCCTTACACCATGGAACTCCGTCTTGTTTCTATTACCCCAAGCCTCAAGGACATCCGTGTGTTTCTGCAAGGTATTTGGATCATTTTCTGCATTGACGAGGTCCTCCAGTCAGCAAATGTCATTAGCACAATGTCAGAAAACGTCTCTAAACATTGCTTGTTGTTTGAGTCAGCCCAGTAGGGCTGTTATTGCCTTCTCCCCTTTCTTAAATTTAACTGCAGCATGTGTTGCCTTACTCTAACTACTGCCCTGGATCTATCTATGGCATGCTACCAAGAAGAAAATCTATGATGCTGCAGTAGCTAGTGGCTCGTGGCCACATTTGCCCCTTCTGCTGTGACAGAACCAGGCATGGACGCTGCTTTCTGCAGAGATAACACCTCTGCATTTCCCCATGCGGTGCAGTGCCGAGCCAGCAGCACTTGCCTGCCTGTCTCCAGAAAATGCCATTATTGATTTGTTCCGATGGAGTGGCTAATTGGGTCATATGGAAAGTGCTCGCTGCCTGCTGCTGGGATGAAGAAGCGCTTTGCAGCTCCTTCCCCGTTCCTCGACACCAGGCAGACGCGCTGAGGTTCACAGCGGCCAGGTCCCAGCTCCCACCGTGGCTGATTTGTGGCATCTGAGTCTGCAAAGATGCTCGAGAGCTGCCCCTTCCCAATGCCCGAGGCTTTCCCCTGGATGTGGAAATCCTTAAACGGCAGGGAGTTATTGCCTGCTGGGGCTTACCTTCCCATGTCCTGGCGGGGAATTTTGCCTGTGGGAAGGGGATGTTTTTTTCCATCACCCCTCAGGGTTTCCTGGTTTCTCACCTGCTTTTTCGCAGGGAGGGATGCACATTGCCTGGATTTTGCACACCCAACAAACATTTGTTGCTCCACAAAAATCACTTTCTCAATCAAAAGCACTTTTTTTTCTTTTTTTTTTCTTTTTTTTTGATTAGCAGGTCTTCTCTCTTGTATACGTCAGCTTGGGATCTGTCAAATGCATCTCCCAGGAAAATCAGTTTTCCAGGCTTTAGATAAGTGCCTCCTCCATACATGCCAACGACAGAGCTGGCCGTGACCACAGTCTTTGTTCAGTGATACAGCTCCTATATTGCCCCGAACTGGATCAAATCCCCAAGCTTTTCTTCTCTTTTTCCCCATTTTTTCAGTATTACTGACTTAATTTGATTTCACTTGACAAGGTGAAACTGTTTCGGATGGCTTTTTTTTTTTTTCATGTTTCTACCAGTAAGAGATTAATAGTTTTGAGTGCAGAGAGGACCATTGGGATCATCAAGTTTTAGCTTTCTCATAGCACAGAGTCAAGGACTTCAAGCAATAATTTCTACACAGAGCCTGTAAGTTTATTTTCACTGTGATACATCATTTGTGAGATAGAGGAGGGAATTAAATGTCTCAGGTAACAGAGACTTCACCATGCACATCTGGACCCACATCTGTTCCTTTCCAATCATTGGATACTTAACTGTACAATTTCTGTACAGTACAGACCTGTTCCTAAACTGATATGAATTCTGTAAAAGTCAGTAGAATTATTCCACGTTGACATTAGTGGAGCTGAAATTACTGATAATTGCCCTAAAAATGCCATTGCATAAAGATTTTGGTATAAATTGTTTGTGACGATACCTTACTCTCCTGATAATTCTAACATCGACAAATCAGAGATACCGTGAAGTCATATGTTTATTTGACAAGGTACATTAATTTCAGCCTTTTATTGCAGGAAATATCGTTTATTGTCAGGAAATGTAATGCCTTTTCAAGCAATATTTATATTCTTGCTGTTTTCCGTTACAGTCCTAGGGACAAATTTTCTTTTAGTACAACTGGATGAAATACCTTTGAAGTCAGTTGATGACTCCCCAGTTTATACTGGTAGGAGAGTGAGCCCACGTGTACACATGCACTATGTGCAGTAAATCTTGCAGCAGTCTGCATGTCAGCTTTATTTGGGCCAATATTTTTCTGATCATTAAGTAAGTCAGCAAGTGTTGTTTTTTGTTGTTGTTCTCATTAGATACATATTTTGCCTGATTTTCTCTCTTTTTGAAAGTGTATGTTTTGGTCTGCATTTCTTGAAAAACTGCGTAGAACTCAATTATTTGCTTTTATCTTATTTTTAGCAATAAAATAGAACATATCTGTATTAATCACCTTCGGAAGAATAGCAGCAAGGCCATTAGAAAAAAACAGAAAGAAAAAAAAAAAAAGGACTGTAAATCATAGCAGCAGATTTAAAGCACCTCTATCTTTGTCTTTGCTTTTACACGTAGAATGGCATTTGTATTTATTTCATTTCAGTACAACAGGGCAGCACAAGACTCAGTGTCAGATCTCTCCGCTGACGTGATCGTAGCAGTCACACCGCGTATAAAGGTTTTAGGGTGCTTATCCAGTAGACACGGTGCCCAGGAAATATGTTTGTCTGCAGCATAGTGCCTAAGGTCCGGGAAACACAGGGAGATGATAGGAGAAAGAAAGAGGAAAAAAATAAAAAGAAAAGAAAAGCCTGGCATTGAGCGAGCCGATATCAGGCGTAGCGGACTTGTCAACACGCATTTGGACAAGAGCCCAGACCGGGGACCATGCGTCAGTCACAGCCTACCGGGTGCCATTTCCCAGGATCCATGTCCCTCCCCGGAGCACAATGCTGCCCAGAAATGAGCATTTCTTGCTGTTTCTGCCTTTGGTAAGGAAAATGCCAACATCTAACATTTCGGACAAAATGAACAGCAGCCAGTTCTCAAACAGCTCCTGTGACAAGGGGAGACAGAGGGTGTGCGTGTTCAAGGGGCGTGAAGGCTTGACATTACTCCCCTCAATGATGGTCCAAAATAACAACATTTAAAATAATGGCATCTAAAAGTCTGACAATTATTCTGTTGCAATTGCCTGTATTAAAATTTGTCTTCCTTAATGATCAAAACATTACCGCCTTGTTTGGGTGAGAGGACCTGTAGTATTTCAGGCAGTCCCTCAAAGCACGCTGTACTTTGAGGCAAACTTCCAAAATTTAAGCTTCAATCAGAGGAGCCCATTAGTTTGAGTTCTTCGTATTATACTGTGGAGAGATCCCAATTACCAAAAGAAACATAAAGTAGAGTGTGATTAAACTTCAAAATGCAATTTAGCAGAAGGTATTAGCTTGAACTCTGAACAATGAACACTTATGAAACACTTTCACTGCCTATTTAAGCCTATTGAATTGATAACAAGCTAAATTAACTTTGGCAGTCCATCTTTTTGCCAAGTTCTCCCACTTAAACCAATTTTAAGACTGAACCCTTGGAATAATGAATCAATGCTTTATTATGGGCAGTGTGTTGCCCAGTGTGGGAAAAGATCTCAGGCAGCAAGGACCACACCATTAGAAATAACGTGCCCTGCTCCTCTAGGGCCAGAGTTAAAACACTTAAAATGTTCTGGATCAATCCAAGAAGGACCACTGCGAAAGTGCCCTTTTCTTTTTCAGGGGAAGGCATTTGGCAAAGCACCCAGGGTTGGTGCAGAGAGCAGCAGTTGGTAGCTGCACTATGTTTGTCAGGGGAAAAAGTTCACATTTATTCAAAATTAAAAAAAAAAAAATCCAGGAGGGGCTGGCAATGTGTGTGTGTGTGTGTATATATATACATATATATATACACACATACATTATATATATAAACACATTATATTGGACTGTATATATACATATATATATATATATACACATGCCAAGATGCCAAGATGGGTTGGTACCAGAGGAGTTTTTGCTGTTAACACTCTCTGCTCAGCAGCTGTGGTTTCTGGCCAGCCTTAGCCACTCTCAATTTTAAGGCCCAGATTCTGGTATTTTTTTCCAGCTGCATATTCACAGATACTTTTTTTTTTTTTTTTTAAACAAGTTCTCATCTTTGCTTCCAAATACCCTACAAATTTCAGGGAATAAAGCTGCTGGTTCTCCAGGAGTCCTGTGTTTAGCCACATAGGTGTAAGTTCAAACTACAATGGCATTCACTCTGAGAGATGACAACACAATTGAAAATTCCCTTGGGAGCTGTGAACATCCAAATTAAGGGCATAATTTCATCTACCGTTACATTCACCGGGAGCTGGGCAACAGGCTTGCGTTATTTCTGATCTCTCAGACTGCTGTATCTAACCTGTTTTGTCTGCGTTGCTCTTCTGCACGCTTCTGGTAGTGGTTTTGGTTTTAGTAAATGAGGTTCCTGTAAAGGCTGTGTCATCAAGAAGAAGAAAAAAAACAAAACAAAAACAAACAAAAAACATAGATGGAGTTACATGGGAAATATGAGCAGGACTTTCTCATTCTGATGATATTTTATGACTGAGTTTGCGTCAGATTGTGACTGGCTTTTGCACAGGTGAATGGTGAGAGGAAAGACTGGGAGGGGGAGATAAGGACTGCAAAACTGGGCAAAAATCAGAGGCTAAGTTAGTCTGATGTGTAGTTGTTGCTGTTGGAGTGATGGAGCTGGTGGTGTAAGATGGAGTAAGGATGCCCCCTCATATCACCGGGTTTACACATTCTCTTTCCTGCTTTCATACCCATCCACCCCTGCTGATGAATTTGTAGCCCCTAAATTTTGTACACGCTTCCTGTGCTGCAAACTCAAGGTAGGACTTCAGGCACTTCACATCAGCATCACAAATGCTGGTGTCTGCTAATGAAACGTGCTTTTAAAGTGCCACATGAGTCCTGTCCCTAGTGCTGTGCTCTGATATTGCTCCTGGTTTTCCTCTGATTTCTCATTAAACCGAGCAGTAGCTACCCTGCTTTGCAGAAGTAATTCCTCAAATGGGGGTAGAGAGATTCCTGAACATACACGCTTAAAATAGGCAGCTGCGTGCCAGCCCTCCTTTCTTCCTAGCAGAGTAAGTGATATTAATCTTCCCCATCTCGTATTAGGAAGCAAGGGGATTTTCCTGATGTATTTGGTGGTTTTTCTTTGCATGCTGAACGTGCAGAAAGATAAATCCACTGATTTTATTGGTGCTACAAGGATTTACATTTATTCATGGGAGGAGAACCAGGATCATAAATGATGGTAGCAAACCCCACCATTTGTTTCCCTGGATCGAGGCTATTTATTTCCCTCCCGTTTTAGCCCAGACTGTTGAAGGCTTTTCAGACAGAGTGAATTCAGCATATCTGAGAGCTGTCAGCTTGACAGCTCTGCTGACTGTAGCCTCCTGTTGACTCTACACACGAAACAGGTGCTGCCCTTGCAGTAAGGCAAGCTCGCTGCTTTTCAGCAGCACTGCAATCTGCTTGCTTCTCCCCTTGTGCAGAGGTAGGATGCAAACAGTTCGGTTTTCACAATCGTTTACTCCTTGGCTTCTCCGCGCAGGAAGGGTGCCAGTTACTCGATGCAAACTGTTGCCCAGAAAGGATGCCAATAGCTACCAGGCCTGGCAATTTTGTGAAATCCATAGCTGTCTGCAAGGAGGAACATAAACATCAACAGTTACTTCCCAGAGTAAACAGTCCTCTCGTTACTACACGTGTTGTGCCACTGAGCTGGGTTTGCTCTACGTGAAAAGCTCCTCAGGCTCCTATTATTTTTTTTTTTATATCCCAAAACTGGCCGTAGGAAGGTTTGCAGGTTAAAATATGTTTCTGGCTATTAAAGGACTAATTGTTGCTGTATTGAGTGGCATCTCTTGAGCAGGCTCGGTGTCATAGTGTCGGTCGTCTCCAAATGGCTAAGGCAGCGATGCCTCTGTTCCCAGAATCCTTGACTGCTGGTGGTGCTTCCCGCAATGGGCAATGTCCAAAACTCATCTTCATGGTGCCAAAGGGATGCATGAGCCTGGTGGGGAGCAGGGAAAATGCATAAGATGGATATTTCCCGTTGCACCATAGACTGGGTAAAGGGCAGTTTGTATTTGCACTGTCCCAGCAGCGTTAGGGGATTACCCTGCCCACCTCATAAAATAAGTTGAATTAACTTCATCCTGCACCTCCTTCATCTGTGCCCACTGGATCAGCAGTGACATTTGCAAGTGGGGAGGGCTCCATCCCAGTGCCCAGTCCTTACCTCCCCTCCTCGCAGGGAGAGGAAGCTTCCTGCTATCAAAGGCTTTGCACGTCTTCTTTCCCACGACAGCCGTGCCCAGGGAATCAGGGAACAAATGCTCCGAGCCGGGGTCACGATCTAGGTAGTGAGTGAAGTGTCAGGAGAGCCCATCCGAGCTGATCCCCATGTGAGAGGCAGGCCCGGGGATCATCTTTCTAAATTTGTTTGCACAGGATGGAAAAAAGTGATATTTCCATGGGGAAGGAATAAAGCGAATCCGCGCCGATGACAGGTATTTGTCTTGTTTTGCCAGCAGCAAGTCTTCTTTCCAAAGGAGCGGCATTTGCACTAATCCCCATCTGAGCCCGAAACAATTAGCTGATCCGTGCTTTTCAGAGGCAGGACGTGGTGTGGAGCCTTTGTATTTACTTGTGCCAGCCAACAAGTATGTGGGTCCGTGCACACGCACGCTTGGGATGTCACCCAGATTGTGCTCTGTTTTCAATCCAGTTGCTGTTTTCGTGGTGCTGCAGCTGACCTGCAGCGTGCAAGGGGACAACGCTTGGTCCATCCTCCTACATGCAATAAGCCCTCCTACGGAGGCTCCAGAGACGAGCAGGGGTGAGCAAACTTGTAGTTTATCCTCTAAAGGAGCTAACCCCTGTCCCAGGCTCCCAACCGGCCATTTACAGGCACGAAGTTTTCGTACTGCTGAACAGTTTTACTTTATAAACGGTGAAAACAAGTCAATCAATAAATATTACCATAATGTGTATTGCCTTGGCAACATGGCACTTGATACAAAAATTAAAAACAAATTATATAAACCACCCACGGTGGGGAGCTTTACAGGAGATAAACTTGCTGCCATTGCCGCCAGAAGAACAAATCATCTGGAAGCAGAGCAAAAGCAAACAGCCCAAAGTTGAACAAACCCCAGTGAATGCACCCTGCCCCAGGCAGGTTCCTGCTGACCCTTGGGCTCTGTGTCCTGGAACTGAGACCCTTCCATCCCATGGCATTGGCTTGCCAGGGCTGGCATCAGTCATTTGCAAAATCCCAGTTAATTCCCTAACCCTACTGGATAATTTGCCAGGATATATTCCATCAGTATTAATTAATATTAACTAGTCGGATGCTTGGTGCAAGTGTGATTTCTGGGAAGTAGCTGGGGCCATGTTTCCTGGAGTTTAGTCTCTAGGAAATTGTTCCTAAAATCTTGGTGCCGCGCAGAAGGTTTAGTCAGTAGAGAAACGGTGTAAACTTTGCATTTGATGCTAGCTTAATTATTCAGTGCAATAATTTGCTTAACAACTTGAATATTCGTCAGATCAACTGAGTTACACAGTCTGTTCTCGTACGCAGCTTCGTTTCTAATGAATCTGAGTGCACAACCCTTCTGCATAAGTGCACTCGCGATGTCACCCCAGATTGCCTTGCACTTTAAACGTGACACGATTGTTCCTGTTGTTTTAGTGCTATAACTGATACCCTGCCATTAAGATTACTTGGTACTAAGTTGTATGCACATTGCATAAAGGAAGAAAAAACACAAATTTTGTGTGGCTGAGCACCTTATTTGAGTATACTGTGCTTTCCATGCTAGCGTCTCTCCTGAGTATTACAGTATTTCCAAAGATGCTCTTTAAGAAGTGCTACTTTTTGGCAGGGGCTCAGTGATTACGGAATACTCTCCAGCTTGTGAAGATCGGTGCTAAACTGTGCCTAGAAATTGCATGTAATACATTCTCATGCAGAGGGTACAGGCTTGCACATGCATACTTTAATTTATTAAAGCTAGATTATATTTTAGACCACATGCCCTCTGAAGCAGGAAACAAGTAATTTGATTTTGAATTAATTTGCTAGAAACGCAGAACAACATTTGAAAGGATTGGTACAAACCTGACAGTCCGAAAGTATTTATACAGAGAGAGCAATTTGCTTAACCAACTGCTTCCTTTGTGTCATCTGTTCTCTCAGATAGTTATATTTGGAATAAAGTGTTTTTCTGCTGCTGGTACCTCTTGAGGGACTTCCTGTGGTGATGTGGCTTTAGAACTGAGGCAGGTAGGCTGCGGCTCCCTGGGGAAGGGAAACTCACTTAATACTTGAATAATGTTGAATGTCACTCAAGCCGAGGGAAAAAAAAAAAGGTGGACAAGTGAAAGATAAATAGGTTTAAATAATTACTGTTGAAATCCTGTTATGCTTGTAATTTTTTTCTCAGCATGGAAGTCCTTCTCTAAGCAATTCAGCACAACCCTTTGAAATCAGCTTGAGTTTTATTAATATTTTAGTAGCAGCATTAGTAATGGCATGAACGATGGTAGTGCTGTGATGAGCTGTGGAGTTTTCAGAGCAACCCCTCTTGCAGGTGAATCAATAAAACCGAACTGATTTACACCAGCAGCGAACCTGGGCTCCAGATGCAGGGGCCAACCGTGCAAACACGCTCTCCTCTGCCATTAGTCCTGGCAGCCCTTCTGGAGAGCTCAGAGGCAATAAGCATCGCCCCAGGACGGCGTGGCTGGATTTAATGGCACCGCTTGTACTGGCAGGCACTGGAGCTAGTCAGACGTGTTTGCAGGAAAAAATATTGCTCTGATTCCGCAGCGCATCCCTTTTTAGTGCAGTACTTAAGGACGTGCTCTCCTTTCAACCTGCGGTTAAGTCCCGCTGATATCAGTGGGCGCAAAGTAGTCTGCAGTGCTTTGCTGAATAGGCGCCGCACGCGTTTCCGTGTTTACCTGCAGGTTTTTTTCGCATCTACTTTTAGATACCTTTTATCTCTTCCTACAAACTTGGCATTTTCCTTCCCTTCCACGTGTAGCTTGTCTTCTTAGGGTGAGTTTTTTCTACACCGTTTGGAGCAGCCCCATGGCAGGGTGCTGGGTGTTGCACTGGTGCCTTTCTCCCATCTGTGATGCTGAATATCGCCCAGTCACCTGGCTTCAGAGCACACCCCTCAAGTTGCACAAAACCAAAAACAAAGCACAACCCGTTGTCTGAACTGCAAGCCCTCTTCTGTGCCCCTGGTCTCTGGAAGAACCTGTGTCGCCAAACTGGATGGAAAGTGGAGAACACAAGGAAATTTCCTCCCACCCTCCCACAACAACAGCTCAAAAATAATAATCTGGTCTATCTGTAATTTCCGGTTTTACAGACAGTTATCTTGACATATCCAGTTGCTAAACCTGAAAAATTACAGCATAAGCTTGTGTAATCTTGTTGCTTGCCATTTTTCCTTAAGATGTCATCCCCTGACAAGTATAGTTCAGGCTATTTTCTCTTCTAGCTGGGGAGTTCTCCATAAGAAATAAGCATGCTATCAAAGAAAAAGAAAATAAACCCATCTAGGATTATTTCCAGCAGGAAAAGCAGCTGCAGCTGAGGGGGCAGCGATGTCAAAGCCCAGGCGCCCGGAGTCAGAACTCTGAGATTTGTGAAGAGTTAAGTGAGTTGCACATGGATAAGCAGTTGAAGGCTGAGCCACCACCTCCAGTAGGGCAAAAAGAGGTAACAGAAACCAATTTCCTACCTGATACTGCATGCAATTCATCACACGAGCTCCATAGTGCATGCCACCAATTTTTGTGGGGGGTTGGGGCTTGGAAAAATATGTGTTTGTCAACTGGCACGGAAGCAGAAGCACACAGTAGGTATTACAGTTTTATTAAAGGAGAAAGGATTTTGTTGTTATAAAAATAATTGGAAAGCTTGGAAAATGTGCATTACAAATTAAGATGGGATTTTATGAGGCTTTGGAAAAAAAAAAATCTGTAATGTTACTGTCTTATTTTAGGAGAAAATGTGCGTGTGCTTAGCCCTTGAAAAGTAGCTCCAAGAATGGCGTCTGCTGACTTGGCAGATCTGTACCTGGAGTTCACTGGAGGGCACCTGTTCTCTGTAGAAGATTACCATTTCTTTTCCTGTTAGCACCGTAGACCCAAGAGAGGTGCCAGAATTTAAGTAGCTGACATGAAATTACTAATTATATGGCAAGCCTTGGTATCATTCGGTTATTATTGGCCAAAGTGTGGATCGCTCTTTGTTTCTCAATATGTAGACTACGTTGACTTTTATTTTCAATTTCTAGGATTATGTTGTCTTTAAAAACATGAATACCAAAAATGCATCATTTTGTATTTTACGCTGAGTGACTGCAGGTTTTAAATTCCCTGTATCCCACTTGATGACTTGTTGAGATTTTTTTCCCCATTTGGATTTAGTTTTTTATTGATAGAATGTTGCATTTATTATTGGAGAGTGATCTTTGAAATCAGAAACTGGAGGTTTTGAGCCATGTCCTGGGAGTTTGGGGAAGTCCATAGCAGCTTGAGACTGGAACCAGTGGTAGTCTGGGGAGTTTGAATTAATGAAAGGGAAAGAATGACTTAATATTATCATCACTCCTTTCCCAGTTCTGCTGTAAAACTGCTGACGAACTTGTGCCCAGCAGGAGCAATCCCATGCAGAAATCTTGACAGGTCAATGGAAACAGGGCTGCTGCAGAGCCAGACCTCACCTTATCCAGGCCTGCTGATTCTTAGTGTCACATGGGGTGGAATTTACTGAACTAACTGTAGACATCTGCATCTAGACGTGTCATCTGAGGCCCCTTTTATAGTCAACAAAGATCAGGAGCCAATATAGTTAGGTAAAAGTGTCTCATCTCCTCCTGAAATCAACATTTAAATTAGGTCAGATGAATCATATTTTAAAGTACCTGTTTCTATCCAGTGACTATAAAGGGAGCCCAGGGTAACTAGCCGAGCTGTGGAGATCTACACTTAGGTGACCTAAACTCCACTGATATTCACCTGAAATTCTCTAGCCATGAAGTGGTTCTGTCAGGGGCAATCCTCACCAGAATACTTCTTGGCATATTGAACTTCATCTTCAGAAAGAAAAGGTCCTGTACTTTAGAGGAAGGAGACTTCAAGCATCTGATATCCCAATCTCCCAATCTCAGGGGAAAAAAAATGTATACATATATATATATATATATACTTACCCAAAAGAAACATTAGATTTTAAAATAATGAGATGAATTACAACAAGTAGGGATTAGAAGACCATCTCAGGAATTTTTTCTCACAGGGGATTTGGTATCCTTCATGTTTAACCATATTAGTAAGCTATAAAAATCCTGTTATATTAGCATGAAGGCCTGAGAACTATGTCCTTTCTTAGTGCTGTAATGAAATGTCATGATAAGAAGGGAACATTCTAGCTCTGATATATTCAGCAACATCGTGATAAAGAAATAATCCCCATTTCCTCCCTCAACTTTCAAAAGGTCCTGGAACACAAATGTCACCTTTCTATAGCAGACTATAATTGATTCTATTTGTGGCTTCTTAAAGAGAGGTGGAGGAATATGGCAATAATCCAGGGATGACTTGAAATCAAACGGAAGTTCACATGAGGCTATGAATACCAACATGAAAGAGCAAAGCCCAAAGGATGCTATTTTTGAAGGGTAAATCTTGTGTGGACATTACATACTTACAGTCCTTCTGTTCAGAAGTAATCTTTCTGCCGACACAAAAGGACATGGTAATCTTTTTGATGAATGCCCAAGAACCCGGGAGTAGCCAAATAAAGCCAGCAACTGCAAGGAAGTAACTTAACGGATTTGGTATGCCCAAGAGACAGGGCTTTGAGTTATTCAGTCGCTCACAGGAAGCACTGAATGTGTTCTGAATAAAACACTGTTGATGGCAGTAAAGGATACATTATATGATTAAAAATTCATCCCATATAAATCAACAGAAAGACACCATAGAAATAAAATTGTTGGTGTCGCAGGTGGATAAGACCTCAGAGAACATACCAGTTAATTTCTTTGCCAAAACATTGCCCCATAAAATATTTTGTACAGCCTTGTGGAATCTACTTTTAAACGTATCAGGCAACTTAGACTTCTTCATTTATCAAAGGGAACAGTTTGCTCAGCTAGAAAAAAAAAATCTCATGGCTGGGTGTATTGCCTTAATAATCAGCCTATTTTCTTTTCCTTTTAAAATACAATTTTATTACTTTCTTTTACTGATTTTATCTGTCATTCTGTTTTTATGAATTAATGTCACTTGATTTAATAGACTGTTATTAGCTTCCTTTTGCATTTCGTTAACTCCCTAAAGTCACATGCCATTGTTCCTCCTTTTACCTTTTTTTTTTTTTTTTCAACTCCCTCATTTTTTCCTCTTTGGAATTGTTTTACCAAGAACTAAACACAGTACTCCAAATGAAATTTCCACAGAACTATAAAGAGAAGTACTATCTCAGCATATAGACACAATACTTTCATATAGGATTTCTGCATCTTTATATTCCACGACAAAATCATGTCTATTTTTTTTAATATTACCCCAGGTGATTTGTCGTTACAAGTTTCCACGATTTCCATTGAAATTTTTCCTGAACTATTTCTTTTGTAGTGTTTTGAGTCAATTCTCATTTTCCTATATTCTCTCCATGTTTCACTTCTCACTTCCTTTCTCCTTGGTTTCAATACTCTCTTCAATTTAATGTTATCTGCCAATATAAGAATTATATTGGTCAGTATCTCTTCTGTATCTTTAGTGAAGATAATGCTGACTCTAATCCCTACATGTATCTTCCTCTGAAGACAAAGTTTTTGTTACATTTGGGTCCTTAGGATGGCTTTTCTCCATACAGCAATGGGTGAATCAGAGCCAATTACACTTTATTTCAAAAGTAGGCTTTTCTATAATAGAAATATAGGTATTTTATTAAGATTTATGTATCGTCTGTCAGCTTGGTAGATTAAGGCTGTGATCTTCAAAGGGAAGGGAGAGAGGGAGAAAGATAAGAGAGTTAAACCTTTAGCAAACATCAACTTTCAATGAGATTTCAGCTTCTCACTGCTGCAGGCTTCTTGAAAAAAAGAAAAAAAAAAGAGCATTCAGATCAATTTGCCACTATTAGAGACACAAGTGGTGTCTGACACAAGAGACAAAAGCCCTGTCCAGCTACTTAAGACAGAGCAGACCACTCAGAAACACATTAAAAACTACCCTCCGCAGCATGAATTTGCGCTCAAGTGGGAGGTCTCCCAAAGAGGCTCCTGATGTTGTCTCTGCCTGGCATATCTCCTCCACTCACTTATTCCAAGAAAGAAAGAGTACATTCTGTATTCGTCCTTTTTGTCTTTTGGCCTCCTTGTTCCCTGTTTGTGCACGGCATCCGTGGCAGACAGGAGAGCTGCCTCGGTGTCTTTATGGCTCCATGCCTTTTCGCTCAGCTGGCCTCCAAGAAAGTACTCGCCTTTTCTCCACTGAGTTTGTTTAATTCACTTTAATCACAAACTACAGCAAGAGTTTAGTGATCTGTGGTTCCCATGATTATTCCCTTTTCCTCTTCTCTAAACTCGGTGTTGTGTTTACTTATTACTGCTCTCCTGGGCTCTTTCCAGTTTTCCATGATCATTAAGTATTGATTGCTAATGGTGTGTTACCTTAGTGTTTCAGATCCCTGTATGCCCTACAATGTGCGTTGGCTGGATCTGCTGATTTGCGTTTGTTTCAGGTTTTCTAGATATTTCTCTGCTTACATTTCCTCTAGTTCTAACAAGCTCTCACTCCCTTTTTATTGATCGCCTTGTTGGATTCTTTTAAAAAGGGTTTATTTTCTGAGGCAACTGAATTTTGATTAGTCACATCTCCCTCATCAATTGCTATTACGTCTCTTGCTCTTTTCTTTCCATTACCGAGTTCATGAAAACGTTAATCCTTTTAACCTTTATGGCAAAGAGTAACCTTTGCTTCTTTTCCTACAAGCTTTCCTAATCTTTCCCTCCTCTGTCATATGTGTGGTTCATTCTTTTTCTAGTCCGTATTCATACCCTCAAAGCTTTGTCTAGTGTTTTCTGAATCCATGTTCACTCCCTCTTCTTCCTTGAAGGCTTTTCAAAAGAAATCCTGTCTGTTTTGCCTTGCATGTTCCCTATCTCCCTTTGACACTGATGGATTCTAATATTTTTTGAAAACTCCTCCTGATAAATAACTCTTGAGCATTCTTGATTCTTTAAGATGTTTTCCCTGTGGTCTAATATAATTGCACTGTGTTCTGCAATTGTGTTCTCTGAATTTCGTAACCTGTCTCTGCTAAATACAGCACTCTCATTGACAATGCTATCAAGCTGACGTTGTTCTCACAGTTTTCTTTGATTTCTCTCTGTTGGTAAGAATTATATCCAACGAGGCTTCTTTTTTCATTGGAACTCCTATTTTCTACATCCTGCAGCTGTATATGATTTAGGATTATTTCAGTGATGTGTGTTTTGACGTCTTCATAACAGAACAAATAATGACTAAATGCATTCCCTAATGAACAGTATCAGAAAGTTCTGATTGTGCAAAAAACTTGGTACAACATCTTTGCCACCATCATATACCGTTTGTAGGCTGTAGAAAATAGGCTATTCTCTGTATGACAGCTGCATTCTGAATATGGATTTTTTAGAAGCTTTATCCATGCCGTTGGCCTGTGCTTTCTGTTCTGACTCTCTTTTTAAATGGTCTCTTCTCAATTGTTTGCAGTCCTTCTGAGTAGAGCATTAAAAACCCTAGCCAAGACTATGACCTTTGGGATGCTGCAGCTAATTGCAAAGAAGTAGCTTCCATCCCCTCTTACAAGCATTGCTGGAATGTTCAGTCTTGCCCATTTTACCCCAGGTTCAGCATTTCTCTGAATTCAGCTATAAATTTTGCATTGCCTTTGTATGCTGGAAAACAAGGGGTCCATTTTCACATTAATAATATATATAAAGCTGTACCTATTCTCTAACTCCATCTTCATGAAAATAATAATTTATGTGTACATGCCATCTTTCGTATAACTATCTCACAGGTTGTTTAAAAGCATGGGTAAGTATTACTGTCCTCATTTTTTAAATGGAGAGAATAGTATTGCAAGATAAAGCACAAAAAGGTTTCAGTAGGTGCTCAGGAAAGAGAATAAGAGAGTTTGCAAATAAGCTACTTGTCCTGACTCTTGTCAGGCCATTTTGTATTGACATGATCCATAGGAGATCCTACCTTTGATGTTGCCTGCTTGTGCCAGATATCTCTCCTACACAGTCAGAAACAAATGCAGGGCTGTGTAAATATTATACCTTCCACTATAATGGCCAAACTAAAAAATCAAGAAAAATATAGTTTTGGATTCACACAAAATAAATGTTTTATTTTGGCTACTTATATAAAATTTTGAAGACAAATCTTGTTTTCTTCTAAAGAAAATGTTTTATGTCAAAAGAAAGCCTAGACATGTTATGAAATTTCTATTTCATATTTGGGTGGCTTATGCAATGGTGAGAGAAGGACTTCTGCTCATCTCAGAGGAGAAGCTGGGGCAGCAGGGAACAGGACATGGACCTAACCAACAAGGTGCAGTTTTTATGCACCAGCTGTGGGTGGGGAGCCTCGGGAATGAGGTTCCAGAGACAGGAACCCAACACAGGTCCTTCATCCTCCAGCATTTCAGGAGCTAGGTTCCACTTCTGGTCCCCCCGTTTGATTTCATTATATATGAGGGAAGGACATACAAACCTTGAAATCTTAAAAAAAAAAAAAAAAAAAAAAAAGAGTGTCTCAGTTGTTCCAAGCTTCCATCTACCATTAATATTCAGTGGCTGTTCACTGTATTTCTTAGGTTGTTCCTTTTTATTATTTTTTTTTAAAGAAAGAATTGTTTGTTAATTTTTTTGTTGGTGGTGGGTCAACCATTAGTTCACCACGGCATAGGCAGAGCTGTCACTCGAGGAGTGGGCACCGTGTGAAGTGCATGGCAATCTTGCTGTCATGTCTGCTTTGGCTGGGATATTGGTTAGTGGAATAAAAACTCAGCTACTTCCTTCGGGGCAATTGATCAATTTGTTTTCCTCATCTTTGCTCTTGTTGACAACAAGCTTGATGAAATCAGTCTTTCTGAAGGCAGCACAGTGGATTTGACAAATCCCGCAGAACTGCTGGAGCAGATCCCTGAGTTTGCTGAGGAGCTGATGGAGCCTGAAGATTGCTTCCCCGAAGGTAAGGGCCTGCATATTTCACTGCAATGCTGAAGCGAGAAAACTCCTGTCCTCTTATCAAACGTGCCTCCACGTTCACTCTAAGTTGCTCTGGCCGCTTGCAATAGTATTTCACTGGATGCACTCCATTTCTTAGATACAGTAATGCTCCAGAATCACTTGTTAACATTAGTCTTTGGATTTCCAAGGCAAGATAAGCCAGATGCATGCTCAAAATTCCTGTGTAGCTTCTAACATGTTAGGCTTATTTTCATCAAAATTTGTGCTATTGAGTTTTATAATGATAATAATAATAATAATAATAATAATAATAAGGTTGATATTTCTGATTTGGCCAATGACAATTTTTGTCTTCCAAAATATGTGCATAATCAGACTTGGTAGAGAACTAATGATTTCGGGATGTTTCTATAGCTTAGGTGTATATAGGCAGTTAATATAAACTGTCTGCAGTGCTCACGAGTCCCAGGGACTCTATTTCATTTATTTTAAAAGGCATGAAGATAAGCATGTCCAGTAACATTAATTTGACCCGGGATGTACTATGCTGGGGCATTTTATTTAATTATTTCAGATAACAACTCATATTTAGATAACTATTTTAATAACCCAATAAGCCAGTATTTTATTAAATTTTGACACCATGCTACCCCAAAACGGATTTGAAACCCAGCTGCACAAAAAGATCTATTTTAGCTACGTTTGAAAGGAAAATAACATTCTAAGTTTTTTTCTTCTGAGTGAGCTCTGTTCAAAATATTATCTCAGTAAGATTCCTCATTTTCCTTTAAATCTGGGTTAGGAAAAATAGGGTTAGCTGAATGTTAGCATATTCCCTTGAAAATTCAAGGGTTATTATAAATAAAAACAGAGCTGCTCAGATGGGATCAGACAGAAATGATTTACTGGGTATACGAATGCCCCTGAAGTCAGCAAAAATGTGCAGCTCTATATGTGTGAGAAAGATGATTGAATGAGGTAAGGGAGCCCTGCAGGGCTTACAAATGTCCCTAGGATCTAAACATTTTTTTGGCAGCTTTGCTTAAACGCAGTAGCCAAAAATTAATGCAGTTGACTGAAGAAGGCATGGTACTGTGCTGTAACTGTTCTGGCCGAGACAATAATATTTAGAGATTAGATCTGGTGTTTTCATTCTTTCATAATATATTTCTTAATGAGACCAGTGAGCAGCAATCTATGTTGTGCACTGCAAAGTGAGAAATTATGTTATATAATTGCACAAACAAGCCTGTATTATAAGACCAGTGCCAGTCACATGCCAGACAGTTTACAAATGATGAAACCGTGGTTGGCCAGGATCACCTTCCATTTTTTAAAACAAATAAGGCTTGGATCGTTCAGCCCATCACTGCATTCAGTGCACAGCCCTGGGTCATTCCCAGCACAGCTGGATTCTGTAATTTTCTCTTTCTTGAAATAACCAGAACTGCCCGAATCTCCATCATGCAGACCCACGCCAATACCCAGACATTTTTCTGGAAGCCAATGTCAATGGGACGTGGGGTAGCAGTGGCAAGAGGTGGATCATTGGAAGCATTAACCTAGTTTTGAAGCCCACCTGTCATCCTGACCACAGAGAAATGTAGAAATTGAGCTTTGGGATGAACCCCAGGCTTACCCTTGATCACATCCATCCTTCTGGCTCCTGATCCCTTCCCCCTGAGCGCAACACGGCTGCTGCTGCCTTTTATTCCTCTCCTCTCCTAGTTCCTCACCAGCCTCTGCTGAAATCAGGGTGTCCTCCTCTTCTCCTAGGCTACGGCCAGCTGAGCCTTGGGCACTAAAAGGGGAACTGAAGCAGAAGCTGCTCCCAGCCCTTGATCCTGTGCATGGTGGCTGGGGGCACTGGGGAAGCTGTTGCAGGCAATGGCATCCCCAGTACATCTGCTCTGCTTTCCACGCAAAATGCGTCCATGCGGATTTTTCAGAGGCTACTGTGTAGGCTAAATGCGATTGTATTGCTCATGGATTTGGCAAAAATGCGTAAACTTGGCACGTGAGTGTTCCCTCATTGAACTTCAAGTCAGAGGGACATAAACTGAAAGTCCAAATTACTTTTATTGCAATGACATTAGGACTCCTTTGTATTTATAGAGAAAACCACAGTATTTTCCCATAATCTTTGTTTATTAAATGCCTTCCAATATTTTCCCTCAAAGTGAGCATCGCAATTAAGCCTAATGCAGCTATCACTTCAGTCTGGTTAAAAACAAAATGAAGCAAAGCAAAACAAAACCAGTCTATTTAGCTAAGACATGACAAGGTTATAAAAGTACTAAAATGGAATTATTGAAGGGCAAGCACTGGGCTATTTTATCTAGTGTTGCCTTTGCCATCTTCTAATAAAGAGATACAATATTTGGAATATTCGGAAGAATGGCCAGCTAATATTTGTGAAAGAATATTAGGTAAAATGAAGAGAGGTGAGAGGGAGAGTTAAGTTCTTACCTTGTTAGCTCACCAGCTATCTAAATGCAAACTATAACATTTCTAAACACATTCAGCATAGGCTGTGTCCTGGACAAATATGTTCCAGATTCAGCCCCCTTTTTCAGATAACAAAGGCACAAAGATAATACACGTTCTGGAAATAGTTGCTGAAAGTTTGCTGAGGTCAGAGTTTTCCCGGAGTTGGGTGACCCAGATTAGCCATAGGTCGTTTTTCTTGGGGAGACTTGTTAATTCGTTATCATCTCAAAATAGCTTTGATTAGGCTGAACTGGGAATATTGTTGGGTCAGGAAATGTGGAGTCAAGGTAGGGTCACAGCTCAAGGTCAAGTATTGCTGGGAAAAACCTGATAGAAATGGAGAGATCATTCTTGTTGCCAGTTGATGGGAAAGCAACATCTAGGCAATGCCAGCTATTTGGGTATTTTTCCCTCCAGATGCCTTGCAACACTCCAGTGCTGTTACCTCCATTGGTATGCATTCCGCACCAAAAGTTGTTGTCTGTTTGGACATTATCTTCTGTGTCCCGCAGAAGGTCATCCAAAGAGAGCCCCTGGCCGCAGCATACACCTCTCTCCCAGACCCTAATAGGAGAAAGTTTTCACCAAGCCCTCAAGCGTAATTCCCCGGGCACGGCCCGCTGGCAAAGGGATATGGTCAGATGGTTGCGCGAGAATGAGCTACCTTGATCAACACGCGGTTGATCGCAACTCGTGACGCCCAGGACGCCCACAACCAGGTTTTCATGTGACCGTGTAGGAGCATTTATCGCAGCTGGAAAGCGCTGAAGTTATTCTGGTTAATGGTGGGGTCTGCGTCATGCCCTCCCCAGCAGCTCTTAGCAGCCGTACAGAAATGCAAAAGCCAAGAGGAGCTCCAACAGACCGCTAAACTGAACACATCTAGACTGAGCTGTGGGCTGTGCCACCAGATGAGGTTTGAAAGCTGAGTAAAACCAAACAAAGCCCAGCAAAACATGTTAAGTGTCATCCTAGAAAAAAAAAAAAATATATATATATATGTATATATATATATATATATGGAACAAACCTAAGTTCGAAAGTCTCTTTTCTCTAGCCGTAATACCTGAGATACAGGGTATTTTTCGGTCAGGAAGGGCATGCTAGTATTTTGTTGTAAAGAGTTCTCAGACCTCAGAAAACACTTATCGTCCCATCACTTGTGCAGAAAAAGAGTAAGTCGGGGTGGACAGGACCTCCAGATTCAACTCGTCCAACCCGCTGCTCAGAGCAGGGCTCACAGCACTGGTGGACCAGGCTGCCCACTGCCTTTGCTTCAAGGCATCACACTGTTAGTTGCAGTGACCTCCAGGAGGGTATGTTTTGAGGAGAGTAGCAGTGGATAAACAAGAATCATATCCTTGTAAAGACTTTGGAAGAGTGAAAACACCTGGCAGACTGTGGCTTTGTCAGAAGCTGTGTCGTTGCAGCTCCCGGTTGTAGTACACAAGGAAAGACTTAAATCTCCACGTGTATCTCAGGCACCCAAATGCTGGAGACAGTGATAGCAAATCTCTTTTGTGTTAGCCCTAGAGCTGCACAGCATAAAACCCAGACATGCACACCAGAGAATTGGTGGGGCCAGAGGATGAGAAAGGGAGCAGATAGGAGGGCCAGCAGATACGTGTGCCCTCCAAGCCAGACTTGCCTTCTTGCTTGAGCAATGCACAGCTAGTCAGGCTGGTCATTAGAAACCCAGCTTGACAGATACGTGTCTTAAAACTGAGTTATGAATACTTCCTTGCTTGAATTTATGCTAAGGAAGCTGTATTTTCTTTGTGTCAAACCAAGCAATATCATAACCAACATTCAAAGCTAAGCAAAATATTGTTTTGTTCTAAAAATGAATACCCTAATAATTGGGATCTTCTCTGAAACAGTAGCTATGAAATTATTGTAGTTTAAACACAAGGTACCAGACTTACTGCTCCACACTATGCAAGAAATTAATTGGTCTTCCAGGTTTACTGAAGAGAATATGGAGCCCAATCCAGCCAAAACATATCTAACAATTTAATGCAAATTTAAATGTATATATCGGTATGAACAAGCAGTGGATTTGTAGAGGCTTTGCTCATAAACTTGAAATAAGTAGTCTGGCTATTGTGCATGCAGGAGAAAGTTATTGCAGCATAGCTCCCACATTTACAGGGAGATTTTTCTCCTAATGCACCAAGGTAATGCAATCAGGTCTAACAGCTCCATGATTATAATGCAGCAGGCTAGAAAATGTGAGTGTAGAGCTAAAGGAATATTTACACAGAATGCACCGTAAATTAATTTTTTTTTTTTAATTTGTCATTGTTGTGACAGATGCTTATGTAAGAGCTTTCTCTGTCACACCTGCAGTGGAAGATGCAGTATAGGACCCATTTTAATCTGCAGTTTGTGGTCATGCCATAGGACACCCCACTGACTGAAGGGAACAATTCCCTTGTTTTGAGAAGCAAACAATAATAAATAATATCATGGTAACCAATGCATTTAGAAAGGTTTCTTGGTAAATGGGTCTCTTTTTCATGAGAAATGGTACGTAATGTTGAAACGAGAATTGAAAACAACCACTGTTCTTGGGCAAAGTGACCACTAATGGAGCTCAGTACAGTTTCACTGATTTGCCAGCAAATAGCTTGACCTTTTGAGGGGGACTTTTTCTGCTGTTCTGTGTTTCTCTTGAGCAGACATATACTATCCAAAATGCTGTAATGGAAATGAATCATTTTGCTCTCCAAAAACATGTAGCCCACTATGAATTAGGGTGGCAAAACTAAGTCCTGACCAAATCATGAGGTATTCAGCTTCTTCTGTGCAACCCTATATAGTTCCCTAATAGCATTGATTTCAGGGGGATAGCACAGATCTATTAGACTAGGCAGCATGAGTAATGCTGTTATAAGAAATGCCAAAGGGTTTATTCATGTCTTGACACTTGCTGTGTTAAAAGGTGTTAATGAATAGTCTTCTTCATATGGATCAAGTAAATAGCTTTCTAGACCCAGAGCTGGAGTCTGTTGACCACCTGCCTTGTAGAAGTCAGCTGGAGTTATGATTGCTCAGACCCTCACCAGATCATGCCTAGAACACACTGGAATGTTTCTAATATTTTGATTTCATGGAAATGTGAAAACAAACAAACAAACAAACAGAAATCCACCATCAACAACTCTTGGAACATGGACTAAGGCCAAGTAAACTTTTTTGTCGTGTTATGTAAAGCTTCCAATTCATCATTTAAGCTTGGGTCAAGGTCACCGAACAGTAGGCTACCAGCATTACTAGACAGTCCAGGAAAGCACAGGTATTAAAGAGCAGTCACTGAGGGAAAATATAAAATTCAAAATGGAAATAGAACTTTGTTCATTAAAAACCTATTTATGGTCAGTTTTCTTTTTCTTTCAGATTTCTTTTCTTCTGTTTGATTTATGAGTAGTTAAAAATAGCATTTCATCTGAATTGCAACCAGCATGATTATTCACGGAAGTGCTACTTGACATTAGTAATTGTATCAGAATCTGGTCTAAACATTTCTGAATTGGGCCCAATCAAAAGCATGGGATTTAATAGCGCTGTGATTTTGGGCTGACTCATCTGAGAGGCTATTTTGGATTTTTCAAGGTATTACTGTCAGTAACTAGGACTTTTTTTTTTCTTTTTTCAGAGCAGAATTGCGTGAAATTGCCATCAAAGAGCATTTAAAAAAAAAAAAAAGATTAGTGGTCCTAGCTGCCTTTCTGTCTTTAAATATACCTCTCTGTACCTGTAGATTATCAGATGAAAGCTGACTATATCAGCAATAGCCTGTTTTTACCATTTAAAAACTATTTTCCATCACAAATGAAATAACTTAAGGTCTTATGCTGCCCTGCTCATTAGTATTTCATTTGAAGATGATTCCCTGATTTTAGCTATGCCTGGGCTCAGGTAATCATGTTAGCTCACTGTGTACTTGAAGAACAGAAGCAGACTTCTCCCAGGAATGTTTTATCCAACTGTCTTACGGGGGGGAAGAACCACTTGCTGGAAGACATTAACCTATTCCAATCCTGCTTGTGAAGTCTATGGCTAGCTGAGCGGAGGCCTTTACCTAAGTGTCTAAAACACCAAGTATGAATCTTGGAAGTAATTTAGGAGAAAAGAGAGAAGAGTTTTTAGACAAAAGTCTTAAGTCAGAAAAATCCAGATTTTTCAAAATATTCTGAAGTATGTATGAGAACAAGGTAGTCTTGTGGAAAGTTTCTTTTGCTAGAAGCAGTGGTTATCTCTAGTACAAAGGGGGATTTCTGCTTAACATGAGAAATCCACACTTAAGTTGTGAACACCCTGCTCATTAGGCTGTTCAATTGATAAATGAGGGATCTGAGTCCAAGTCTTGGGTCCACCTGATGCCAAGTTGAGTTGACCATGAGGTAGCCTGCATAACAGCACGGAGTGTGGACCAGACGTCTGCAAGGTGGCAGTGACCACATGGGTTGTGGGGTGAGAAATGGTGTAAGAGGTTTCTGGCAGCACTGCTAAGAGATGCAGCTGATAGCCCCCAGTGTCCTGTCCTGCTGGTGGGAATATATTGCATGGGCATTTCCAAGCAGAGCTGCCAGGGGAGGACGTTGGGCTCAGGGATCCTGGCACCACAGATCTGGTACCCGAACTCTGTTCCGTGGAGCTACTTCCTAAAAAATACCCAACTCACACACATTACTATCCCCGTACTGTTTTTAGGAAAAAGTTCTGACTAACATGATAACTTTATATCCTTTGCCACAATTTTCTGTTTTTTTGGATTAAAGTGCTTAGAGGGATAAAACTTTCCTTTGCTGGAGCAGTACCTGACCCACAAAGAGGTAGAGAGCCGGTCCTTACAGTCGCATCTTCTCCTAGCATTATGCTCTTCTCAAGCAATTCAATTGATTTAATGTATTTCAGCTCAGCCCAGAATTTCTCTGAATTCCAGAATACAGTGGGAGTACAGGTCTGCGTGATGGAAGTATTTAGACGACACGTAGTTACTTGCATTACTGTCACATTACATTTGCATTAAGGGTTTCCTGTCCTGCTAGTCCCATACCAAAACCTCATACAGCCAAGAACCTACACCTTCCAAACATCTCAGAGATGGGGGAGAAAAGGCAGCTCTGGGAGTGGTTCATATATGAACGATGACAGTGACAACCTACAGCTCCCTACAGCTCTGCTGCTCCGTAGCAGGGATGTGGGCTAATATAAACTTACAGAAAATGCCGGGAAGAGCACGGCAGACTTAGCAGCTTGCTCCCTCCTGGCAGAGCCAGCTGCCAGCACATCCCCACTTCCAGCTACATGGGAATCCCGGCATCCTGGGACTTGCACTTGATCTCCTTGCAAATCACATGTAGCTTGAGCGCCTCAGTTATGCCACCTTGAATTAACAGGATCTGCTGTCTGCGTAACCTTGGCACTCACCCTCTTTCCTTCCCCACATGCCTTGCCTAAATATTATTTCTACTTGCAATAGCATTGCATTACATCACCAGAGTGAGATCTCCTCCCTTGTCACTTCTGAGCAGTTGTTGTGTGCTTCGAGACGTGTCCGTGACCTCAGCCACCTTTCAGCTAAGGAAGCAGCTGGCCTGTGATTTATCATCTTATGATGGGACTATAAAACTCCACAGCAATGTCTCTTTCTATACAACACACGGATTAAATGCAGGGTAAAAAGCTTGCTTTTTGGAAATAAAGTAGTTTCTAAGGGTTATTCTCATCAGCAAATGTTTTGACACTTGAGTTGAAGTATCTGACGTAAGGCTGAATGGCCAGCCTGGAAAAGAATAACTCCTGGCTACCAGGTTGTCCTCTCATCATAGTTTTAAGTTCCTACCCAACACAAGGTAATGGACGTGGTGCTTTTTAAATGGGAAAGACCAATCTATCTGTTACTAACAACAATACTCTTTTGCTATAGCAATTTAATGTTGCTAAGAAGACTAAAAATGCCAAGGTTTTGCCAGCAGAGATCCTTCTGTGGTCCCCATTACCACCATGGCATTTTGCTATCATATTTGTCATTGCAACACCTCGCTAAGGTCAGAAAGTGCTGTAAGTGACAGCAGGGAACTTGCTGTGGACAGAGGCTGGATATCTGAATTTCTGCTGATGTCAAAAGGGATTTATCCACCAAAGTACCTTTGCAAAGTTGACCTGATGCCTCGTTTAAGCTCATGAGAGACCAAGAAATCAAAATCTGCTTTTCCTGTCTGAGTCTCTTCAGCACATTGGTCCCATCTGCATTGCTGCACCACCTCCCCTCGTCTCCCTTTCATCAGGTTGCCACTTTTAATCAGTAATTCGAATGGTACCATAATACCAAGAAAATATCCTTCCTACATTCAGAAGGATGTGCAAACTATTGGTAATATCCTGCTGGAGTCATTAGACTGGATCAGCAGGGCTGCCTGAGCTTAGCTAGCACAATGTGATCAACCTGGGGCACTAGTGACTCACGACCAAAATATTCTGTACCACAAAAATCACTGGGAGAGACCACTGGGGCAGGTTTAAAGTGATTTTGAGTATTTTTGAATAGAGGAGTGAGATGGAGAAATAGAAGGCAAAGCAGAAGAGATGATGATAAGAACGAGGGAGGATAGGTAGGAAACACTCCTTTCAGTAGCTTATTGCTGGAATTAACCTTGTTTAGCAGGCACTTGTTGCAGATTTATGAAATAATCAGGCTTTTTTTTAACAATTGTTTTGTGGTTTGTTTTTTTTTTTTCTCCTTTTCAGTTTGTGTGCGATTCTTCCCATGCTGTTCAGTGGACATCTCAAAATTTCCAGGCAAAATTTGGTGGAGGCTCCGGAAAACGTGCTACAGAATTGTCGAACACAACTGGTTTGAAACTTTCATCATATTCATGATCTTGCTGAGCAGTGGAGCCCTGGTAAGTGTGACAGGGTTTTCTCGTTGTTTGTAAGTAGATGCGGATCTAAAAGAAGGTGGCCTGAGGTTAGGTGCATCCAAGATTTTATGAACCCTCATTGTTCATTTCTCAAAGCAAAGTACAGTGAGCAGTGAATCAGAGAGCTACCAATGGAGCTGGTGGATGCGTATCATGTTCTGAATGCACCTTAGCTTAACCCAACATACCTTTCTGTGCTCAGATACCTCCTGCTTGGAGCCGAGTAAATGCACACACAAGAAGGCCAATTGGTCATTGCCCATGACTCTGATAAGGGATCATCTGATATCCCACAGGGTGCTGGGATTATCCACTCTGTATTACCAGCCCTGGGCTCTTTGTGGCAGTGGCAACCAGCATGCAGTTTCTAGAATTTGGGCTGGTAAGCTGGCTTGCTCACTCTACTCCAAATCCAGCCTGCTTTTAGCAAGGATTGCTGCTCTAGCTGTTCAACTTTGCCTTTTCTGTCCCTCCTCCTGTCTCCTCCAGGGTCACTTAGAAAACTTAAGCACCTCTGTTTAAGGCTGTTGCTTGAAGCTCCCAGTGAACATACATTTGCATGGGTCATTTACATGGTTAAGAATGTCCCTGAAATTGATGTGATTTCTCCCAGGGTTTTAGTTGGCCATAGGGCAAAGAGACATATTGGAAGTTCTCTGGACTTTGGTCTGGTGATCACTGATTTTCTCCTCAGTGATGGGGTTAAGAAATATACCTACTAAATTCACAGGCAATACCATCTTTGGACAGGTTAGCAGTGTTTTTCTGAAGTTCAGGATTAACTTTACCTAGCGGATGAATCTGCCTTCAGTATTTAAATGAAAGTCACCTTAGAAAGGTGCCTGCTTCACCTCACCAGGGATAATCAAGGGCAGAAAGACAAAATGCAGGCTGACTGGTAAGGTAGCAGATTTACTAAAAAGAGCTGGAGAGAGAACAGGCAACAAACAGAACAGAAGAAACTACATCACAGCACTGCAGAAAAGCCGAACACCCCACTAGGCTGTATAAATAAGCATGTTCTTCCACTCCAGTTGGCATCAAGGAGGCCTCAGCTGGAGCACAAGGCTTCAGCTCTGGGCACTGCACTTTGGGAAAGACGTGGGCTAATTGAAGAAACTCCAGAAGAGGGCAATGCACATTGTCAGTGGCCTAAAAAATAAGAGGAAAACACAGAAGTACTAGGCTTATTTAGTTTAAAGAAAGTCTCTGCAGGGAGGCAAGAAGATGGCAATGCGTAAATGTTGTTGCAAAATGAACAGAATGGACAATTCTCCAGGACCACTAGGGATGGACTGGAATTTTGCCCAGGGGATTTTCTTTTATTATGAGAAGAAAAAGGCCGAAAAACTTGTACAGATAGTAGGCTGCTGACAATTGTCATAGCTTTGCTGAAATCAATGGAGTCTGACAGTTTTTGCACCAGCTTGGGGATCAGCGTGTTAATTTTTTAACACATTTTAAAGGGGGCATGTCATTTGCTATAATACACTTTAGACAAATGCACTTCCTTACATATGTAATTAAAAGTGCCTTAGATACTGAAGACTGTGATATAAATCTCATTTAGTTTTCATTGAATACATTCATTTGCCTTTTTAAAAATTTATTTTCAGTTTACTCAGTACCATTCTGTATAAGGGCAAATTTCGCTGCACTTTCTCATGTACCCGCACTGTGCTTCAACATATCAGCTCTGCTCTTCAGGATAGGGATTGGACTTGTGGGAGGCAACACACACTTTTTTTTCCCTCTGTTATTCTGGAGTGAACTTTTCCAAAAACTGAGCTCATCTGGCCGTGCCCCTGCAATGTGCTGAGTTTTTAAGGGAGTTTAAAAAGCAATGTATATTCGTATGTGGTGGTTAAACCATCATGGTATGTCTACAGCTTACTGCAAAAGGTCTGAAAACCTTTCTTGTGCATTTAAGCCACAAACACCCAAACTGGAAGTCTGTGTTTTAATAGTAAATGTGGATAACACTGCAGGTATTCTGTTTAATTTCTTCTCTTTTTTTTTTTCCTTTTTTTTTTTTTTTTCAGAAGAAATAACCTTAATGTTTAGTTTAATCTTTTGGGTAATGTCCATAGGTTGCTCAGAAGCACGGTGCACCTGGGGCATTTGGGTAGCACATTTTTCACCCCTTGTTAAGCTGCTTCCTGGCTCACGGTCTGCTCTTGGTAGGGCAAACACAATGTGCTTTCTGACAAGTTAGTAGCAAACAAGGAGAGCGACGGCAGCGGGAGAGGAGGAAACCACTTTAAATAGTTTGCTGTTATTTTTGCAGTAATTGCAAAGTACAGCAAGTCATCTGACAAAGTGAGCGAGCCCCTACCAGAAGCGATAAACTCCAGTCTGTCTGTGTATTGTTTTCTGTGGCTTTCTCCAACAGCTCTTTCACACCCTTGAAATATCATTTTTGAAGGCAAGATAGGAGACTGGGTCGCAGCGAAAACGTCACCCTGAAGTGTGGGGACAAATGGACAAGCTTTGGCTCGGGCTGCCAGAGCTGTCTTGTCAGTTTAATTACTGTTTCCTGGCAGGCAAAAGACCAGTGTGACTGCCTGAGTGACAGGCAGCACGCTTCTGATATCTGCAGGCACTGGGTGCTTTCTAACTTTTGGAAGTTCCTCAGAAAGTAGCGAGAGATCTCGAAATACTCAAATGTAGATAATTAAGACGATTAGCACAGACCCCCTCGAATAACGTTGTGCTTTCTTGCTGCCAAGCGCTCTGGATCATGCAGTGGGACAAGAGAAATATATCAAAGCCTGGGTCCTCCGAGTGGGAGGGACACGGAGGCAGACTGGATAATGATCAGCTGGGAAGCAGGCTGAAGCCACTGCTCGACTTAGCAGCTCCCAGCCGAGCCATATATCTGCTGCCCTGACACCGGGATCCTGCATTTTTATTTGACGTGCATTATAAAGTGAAAGCTAAATTATGGGACAGCTTTACATGTTTTATTTTAGTAGGCACATTTGTTTTATATCGTAAATATTTTAAAAGGGTTATTAAGTTGCTTGTACTTGATGCAGATGCTGAATGTCTTTTGATGGTGCCCTGCACAAGCTTAGTTAGGGAGACAGATGAGATGGGTAGATAGATACCTTGACCTTTAAAACATAATTGCTCTGTTAAGTTAATAATAATGAGCATTTCTTGAGGCAGATAGTTGTAGCTACCTGAAATGTGATGGCTGAACAGAAGCCAGGGAACTCTGTGCTCTGTAACACGGGCGTAAGCATGTTAATAACCCAATTTGTCATCATTAGCAGTAAGACGTGTCTGACTAGATGTAAGGGTCGGATTCTGTCTATTAGGTTAGGATCAGTCCTATCTATGACTGTGCACTCGTTCTGATGGTAACATTAAAATATATCAGAAATCACTGCCAGTACATGATGTCCCGTCAAATGAGACTGCGTGCAGCACTGATGCTTTCCAACATAGTTCACCAGAAGCTTTTAATCAATATTTTGCACTTCCAGGCTTTTGAAGATATTTATCTTGAAGATCGAAAAAACATAAAAACCATGCTGGAATACGCTGACAAAATATTCACTTACATCTTTGTCTTGGAAATGCTTTTGAAATGGGTGGCTTATGGCTTCAAGAAGTATTTCACCAACGCCTGGTGCTGGCTTGACTTCCTCATTGTAGATGTAAGTACCATTTGGGAGCTACGATGCTGCTTGTGTTGTGATTTTATGGTGTGCATAAGGAGAGGCTGTTAAGTCTGGCAGCTTTGCGTCTGCAAAATGACAGCTGTCGCTCTGACTCCGAGTAACAACCTTTGGTGAACCTCGAAGGAGGTCGCCAGACGCCGTTTTGCGACTGTGCATCCCCAGCACACAGCGTGCCAGGGTGGAGAAAACGGCTCCCTGTCGCTGTGCAGAGGTGTTACCCTGCTAATGTGAGTCACGTTCCCCTCTAGTCTCCAGGAACTCGCTCTTTCTCTTAGCATTTAACGTCTGGTCCCACACTCCCGCCTAGCACAAGGTCCGGTTACCTCCGAGTGCTCCGCACATGACCTCGACACACAAGTCTCAGCAGATTAGAGAAGCCGTCCTTGGCAGAGCTTCCCCGTGAGGCTGCCAGCAGCACCTCGCAGGATGCTCAGTCTCCCAAGTATTCACAAGTGGAGGAGTCCAGAAGAAGGTGTGAATAGCCCTACCTAAAGTGATTTCACTACTACAAAACCATACAAAATACTCTAAATCCTTGAAATGTCTCTGCGCTTAGTTCTCCTGAGAGAACAATCTTTAAAACCAAGAAATAGTTAAATAAAAGGGAGTTCGTTCCCCAAGAGTGTTGCTAGAATCAGCCATGCCCTCTCCAGAGTTGTTTCTGACCCCCATGCAGAAGATCGGCAGGTATGAGCACATAAAACCCAAAGTTTCACAATATCTGGATGTGGGATCTGATGAATTCCAGAAAGGCCAGAAGCACTGCATCCTCCAGATGAGGTTTAACGTTTCATCACAGCGTATCAATAAGGAGGCAATTATCTCCCCGAGGCCATTTCTTATTAGCTCAGGGTATTAATGTGGCAGGCTAGCAGAGTTCTGCCGTGACTGTAACTTATTAAACTTCTGATAAATTATTTTTTTCCCCCATTTTACGTCTGAACCTTGACTCGGGGGAGAGCTGCACTTTCTTTGGCCCCAGCCCAGAAAAGCACTTCAATGGGGCGATTTACTTGTTTGAAGTTATGGACACGTCTAAGTGCCCTGCTGGATCAGAGCCTTTGGAAGCTTCTCCAGAGCTTTAATAAATTGATTTATGAAAAGGAAGTTCTTTACATAAATTGTAGGTCATAAATTCCTCTTCACATACATGCTTGGAAACCTCTTAAAGGGAAGGCACTTATTTTTCACAGATCAGTTTCAATAGAAAAGGAAGGCCTGGTTTAATTATGTAACCACAAAATTGGAAACCACCAGCTCCTAAGTTACAGCCCAAACCTGAAAACTGTGCTTACTGCGGTTTAGGTCAAGTGGCATAGCTTTTCTTCCTTGGTTCCTCCATCTGTAAAATGGGACTAGTAGGACTCAGATAAAGTATTATATGGGTTTCCAGGAATTTGTTGTTGGAGCTAATCTTCATAATGAACTTCTGGAAGAGCTAGATGAGAGCTGAATATTGTCACAACTATAAGTAGGGGTCTTCCTGACAGGGACGAGAGTTTGCATGGTGAATTCACTGAGGCAGTTTGGTGCTCTGCTGTAGTACCAACAGTTTGCAATGAGTTCTGTCCTTATTAGAAGTATACATAAAGCATGGCATTTAATTAATACCAAAGAGAGTAAACCAGCAATGGAGCAAAATTCTGTCCTCCATGCAAAAATCCCAGTTGAAATAGGAGCTATACAAGAATGCAAAGTCAGTACGTAGCCCAAAAATTTAAGGTTCATGTTTGCCTTTTCATGGTGGAGTTTGTGAATGTAACGTCAGATAGCGGAGAGAGCCTTGGGTGGGATGGGGAAAGGAGCTGCACATCCTTGCCACTTCCAGCGCACTCAGGGCATTAACCAGTGCTATGGGGGCAGGCAGACCACAGCCCCCCAGGACTGCCCCTGTCCCTAGCAAACCCACTGGCCTAGACTTCTTTATTTTCTGAACCCACATGTAAATGTTGTTTTTGCAGGATCCCCAAGCTAGCCAAAAAGATGTCCCACCCTTGAGTTGTTTTGGTTACTTAACTGACTCTAGGAAATTGTCCTTTTGTGTTCCCAATTAATAAAGCTTTTCCCCATGCCCGATTATTTCCTTCACAGTCATTTGCCAACACGGATTATGAGAACCGGTATTATATTTTTAGCATGTTTAACAGATGCTCTTCTCCTAGCCTATTGCTCACACACCCTGCCACTCTGAATTGGCAGAGTAACATGCTGTCATTTTTCCAGCACACTTTTTACTTCAATTTACATTTTCTTTTGGTCCTTTGAGAACCAAATCACTGCAACTGAGCCGCAGAAGGGAGTGAATGGGTGAATTAGCTGCTCGAAAAGAAGCAGATGAACCACTTGTCTGATTTTCTCAAATTTATTTGTTTAAAATTATTCACTTAAAAATTCCTGATCTGCAAATTATTCATTAGCAGTTTGGTATTGGTATTCAAAATTCAAGCTGCGATGGTTGATTTTTCATTGGACATGGGAAACCATCTATCATCTGTGTTTTCTTATTGTACAAATGCAACTTAGAACTCTTTCTCTGCTGTGAATAATTCATAAAACCATCTTAAAATTTGCAAGTATTCACTATTTCTAAATGGGAAGTGAACCCAGAGGGGTTATAAGCACATTGCTGAAGAATTATTATTTTTCCCCATACTTACTCTGCTCAGTGAAAGACCTTTGACACTGATTTGGGCCTGTGGAGCAGCAAAGGCTCTGTCTCGTGATTGTGGATTACTAACAGAAGTTCTGTCTTGCACAGCCTGAACATCAAAATACACGGTAATCCACAAACTGAGGGCTATTTTTGCTGGATGTGGAATCCCTAAAGGATGATCTCTGATAATGGGCCTCTGCATCTCAAAGAAATGTGCAAGTGTAGCTAAACAAAAAGAGAGTGCTTTTAAGTACATTGCAATACAATAAAGTTTTGCAATGGATTTCTTTGGGAGGAAGGGAGAAAGGAGTAATCAAACCACAAAACTGAGGCTTGTTTCAACCTAGGGCACTTGGGAGAGATGCCTTAAACTTCTGCAGACATTTTGGATATACTGAACAAAAAGCATTAATGCATCAATCATACATTACCTCCCTGCAAATAACATGTATGTTCTTAAAATTAACCCACTTCTACACTGTAAATGTAGTTTTGCTATGCACACAAACTGTGTGATGGGGACTGCAAGTCACAGCTATTTTAAAATGAGAAAAAAGCAGAGTCTGTAGCGTATCCAAACTGTAGACAGACATCAGCATCACCGTCACCATCAGGAATGGTGTTTACGCAGAAGCCTCTTTGCTAGGCTGCACAGGCAAATATTTTCACAAAGAATTGATATTTCCCAAGCATTCGTGCAATCAAAACCTGTTTGTACTCAGCAGATTAAACAAGAAGTACAAACTTGGCCAGAGACGAAGGCGCATGGCATTCAGAACAAATGTTTATGAAAACTGCTCTCAACCAGGCGCGTCCCGCGACAGGCAGAGACAGTTGGGTTTTAAAACAGGGAGCAGATAAACTCCTCCGGTCGTGCCTGCTGGTATCACGTTTGATGTTGCTTTCAATTGTTTCCTCTGACCTATAAATATTATCTCAAGCTTATCTAGTTTGAGCTTCAGCCAATTAATTCTGAGCGATGCCCCAGCCTCTGCCGACAGCAGGCAGATTATTCCTTTGCAGTGGTCAGTTCAGGGAAGGCATCGGTCTGGAGCTCAGCATCATTCAAAGGGTGGAGGTGTTGCAGTCAGCAGCTTCTTCGCTTGCTGATCATGCACTGGAGGCAGAGGGGAGAGACCGCTACCCTGCAGCAGTCATGGGAAAGCTCTCGGGAAGGGGATGTAAGGGCCCTAACTCATTAGCAACAGTGCTTGGAAAAAAATCACAGGCAGGTTTCATGGCCTGTGGCATACACAGAAAAATCCTCTTAAGCGGGCACCGATGTCATTTCTCTACAAAAGTCCATTATCGCAAATCCATCGTCTCCATTGCAGCTTTTGCGTTCCATTTAATTGACCAAAAGTTAGTCCCAATCGAGGCTTAAAAAAAAACACAACTGATTGTTGTTTACTGATTTCAGAAATGAGGGGAGGTGAGAGTTTCTCCACAAGTTCTTTATAAGATTATAACACCTTGCAAGATTTGAAAGGGTATTTCCTAAAGTGATTTTTAAAGCCTCCTTCCCTTTCAGTCCTCTTCAGCGATGGTCTGTAGAGCTCCATCCTGTAGCAGGGAGGGGAAGATGCTCTCTAGGTCCCAATCTCTGCCCTGATGCCTCACCAAGTTCTTTCTCCAGCTGAGCCACCACAGAGAGATTGCTCCTTTCAGCCCATTTCCCCATGAGCCTGCTCCATTGCCATGGGGGCTGAGGTCATAACAGCTGTAAGCAACATTTCTGTCTGCAAAATAATTCAAGCAAGGCTCAGCAGTGGATTTTGAGGCCAGGCATCTCAAGTGAGTTATACAGCAAGCCCAGGAGGAAAGGATTTGTCGACGCTTTTATGATAGTAAAATAAGATGTAGGGTTTTGTTGCCCCTTTTGGTGAATGGTTATAACAGAACAGGTCTCTGGTCTTTTCCTGGCACTGCAGAGTTTTACTTAAGAGATCTGTGTTCCCCATTGAGCGCCTTTCCAAATTTCCCGTTTGCTGCCAAATTTCCTGTCTGCATGCTTGAGAACTGCTCATGGATGTTCAGTCATTAAACACACATTTTGAATGGTTAAAAAATACAGACATTATGTTTTCCAAGATAGTTTCCTGGAAAGCACTTGCTCTAAGATTTCTACTTAGAATACTTGACTGCCAGACGAGTTAAAAAACAGCTAATAATCTTTGGGTTTGAGACAAACAATTTTAGCAGTCTCTATCCCTAGCTGAAAATTGAATTGAATTAAATTATGCCCTTGTGTTGGATTGTCTTTAAGTGACAATTAAAAACTTGCTGTGTGAAGTAAATATTGATGGCTTATGATTACTTTAATTGTTTTTTCCATCTGTATTCCCTGTTGATTAGCAAGGTGATTTCTGTTTGCCTTACCAGTAATTACACAATCTGCTGTAATGAATTGCTCCCAAACAGCACTGAAATCCAATTTGTATTCTTTGGAAAGTATCTTAAAAGCATGTGGATTTCATCTAGTTTCTGTTTGGAAAAGCACACAGGAACAGAATGACAAAAATACAGCCAAGGTAGAGTAAAAATAATACAGCCTGTCACTTGGAGAACCAGTTTATGAGTGAATTTATTAGTGCTCTCTATGAGCTGTTGAAAATCCACAGGTTACAGCGGAGCATTATTACCTCAGAGCAGGTTTTTGACTGGTTTCCTTCCAGTTCTTCAGTTCTTCAAAGCAAATGCTCTTGTGGGATTTTTGAAGATGTCTCAGTGCACATTCTTCTGGGCTTCTGCCAATGACGTAAACCTCCCAGCTAACTAAAGAGAAAAGAGAATCCCTCTCCAGAAGCCAGGGAGCCTTGTTTCAAAGAAAGAAAAAAAAAAAAAAAAAAGAAAAAAAAAACTGTTTTACTACATGTTGCCTAATTCAGGGTAAGTGAAAAAAAATCCACATGAAGATGAGATAAGCGGTTTTAATGTGTGTTAGCAGGTCAGCGGACACTGTAAATCTCCCTTCTGCCTCCCCACGCTTTATCTCAACATAACACATGTGAAAACATCCAAATGTCTTTTCTTATCTTGGTTTGCACCTCATGTTAGTTACCACATAGATGCTAAAAGGAGAGCAGCCCGGCTTTGCCAAGTGGAAGTGCAAGCTGGATTTCAGGCAAGGCAAAGCACAGCAAAAAATGCTTCAGCCACGGGAAAAGGGACGGTCAACAAAGGTGAGGAGAAAAGTCCAGCAACAAACCTAGCTTACTGCCTGCCTACTTGTTACAAAATGGTTAAAATATGAAGAATTCATTATTAAGGGAGAATTTCAGCTTTTGAAAGGGGTGTAAAAAGCCCAACTCAGCTCAGATTTTGCTGAACTAGATTTACCAACCATTTTTACTTCTTGAATTTATTTAAAGATGGAACACATTTCAATGTTCCTTTTCAGAGGAGCATCCTTAAAAATAAAAAAATGGATATTTTAGCCTTGAGCCCTTGCGTGCAGCCTGCCTGGCCCTTTCCATGGCTGTGAGCACAGCAGCCAAATTCCTTGTAGAGGAATATATTTCCTCCCTTGGGTGGAGGATCAGTGCTGGGAGGGAAACCTGGACCTTATGTAGCAGTCCAACAGGGTTGGAGGAGCTTTGTCCTATGGTTCTCCTCCCCAGTGACCAGCACCTTTAGAACCCCAACAGCTGCTGACCATCACCACCCTTGAGGCTCCATCCAGGCTAGAGGTGAAGGGGCTGCCAAAGAGGCTGGTGGCAGTCAGAGGGGTATCAAAGGGATTCAGAGGAAACTTGGAAGTTGTGCACCAGTGGTGTAGAGATTTTGGGTTGGCCTCCCACCGTGGCATGGCTGTGAAACTGGCTTTGGGGTGCTTTGCGCTGAGGAGGATGAAGATGAAGATTCTGACTTGTGCTATGGCACCATTGTAATGGGTCCTTTTTGGCAGAAATTGGAGATTCTATAATTTGTCAGGGTCACTCTCCATCCTAGCCTAGTCAATACAATATCAGGACCAAGTCAGGTTCAAGAATTCAACTATGCAGAGATGTTTTTCAAGTCGTATTTGCCACATCAGTTTTGGTATTTTCCCTATTGATTTGGACCATCTGATTAAATAAATGCTTTAGGGAAACAAGGAAATACAGAATTGCACCTTGTGAAACCAACCCACCCAGATTTTTTTCTCTTTTCCTTATGCATTGTGTCATATTTGAGTAAGGTTGAGCCTAATCCTGCCCAGAAATAAGCATCCCTTCAGCTCAGCACCTCAGCTCCTACCGGCTGCGATGGCAGTGGAGCACATCCGTTGGGGCTGAACCCCAGGGAGATGTTCTCTCAGCAATCACCATGCACACCCCTGGCATTACAATGCTATCTTCAAATAGCAAACAATAATCAAGCGCATCCCCGTCCACAACCTGGCAACAGCAGTCAGCATCAAGAGGGTACCCAGGGATGCATCGTGCGGTGTTTTCACAGATCTTTTGAAGGGGAGAATATCATTCCTGCTCAGCTGCCCTGAATCAAGGCTGTCTCTGCACGGCGCCTGGATGAGAAGCAGAATGGAGTTGACAATGAAGAAATTCTTTTGTTGCAAATCCCGGTAGAAATGCCAGCCTTTCCCAAGCAGCTGCACCCACGCAGCCACCGCTGCGGTAAAAGGGAGGAAGGTTTTGATTCCAGGACAAGGTCTGATCGATCGAGGGGCATCCTGCGGTCCCCAAAAGTCACAGCAATTCTTCTGCCAGCCCTACCAGTGCTGGTAAATGGGACCCAGGAGTCTGGCGAAGGTGCAATGTCAAGGTGGACTGAGAAAGCCTGAAACCCCATTCCAAGTGGCCGGGGTGGGAAAACTGCGAATCCCAAAGGGCAGCCAAGCCCTTTGCTATCTCGCTGGATGCAAGAACACAGCAGCGGGTTGTCTGGCTCACCCTTGGAAATTAGCTGAGGTTTAATTCTTGATTCGCAGCCATATGCCTTGGGAATTCACGGGAGCTGTTAGAAAAGCCTGAGCAGGTGTAAAGGAGGTGACAGATTAAGAGAACAGCGAGACATAAAGAGGTTCTTCTGGAAACCACCAGGAAGCAATTAGGATGCAGGAATGATTTATTTAAAAGCATTTATGCCAACAGGAGCGGCACATGCTGTTTGCAACAAGGCTGCCCTCTGCAAGGGAAACATTGCCTCAGAAAGCGTGGACACAAGGAGCAGGAAACAAGCTGAGAAGATGGAATATTAATAGACTTTCACAGCCTTAGTTTGAGCTTTAGATGGGGAAAAGCATTTTTTTTAAAAAGAGGAAATGCCTTGTAGAAAAAAAAAAAAAAAGAAAAAAAAAGCCTGAGTGGATGATGTGAAAGCCTCTTTTAACCTGAGTTATAAGAAGTAGTGTCTGGCTTTCCAGGAGATAATTTCTTGTTTATAATTAACCTAAGCACTCATGTGTCCCATCATATTACCGTACGTGAGAGCACTCCAGAGCAGTAACCTGCCTGCTGCCGGTGAGGGCAGCCCTCTGATAATTCATTTGCAGACACATTCGTCTCTGTGCCATGGACCAGCTCCGGAGCTGCCCTCAGGAGTCCATGGTCCTCACCTGAACACAAGGGTTCAGAAAAGCAGCAAAGATTCAAGAAAGCAGGCAGCAGAGGTGGGGATTTGGTGCAGAGCACCTTAGTCTCTCTAGCCTCCTAAATTAAAGATCCTTACCTTTTTGCCCTTCGTTAATACCATGCAGTTCCTGGATCTACAGGTGCAGTCATGCAGCTAAGCAGCTGTGAGGCGGAAAATGCAATGCCCAAGCAAAAGGGTAAACAGATATGGGAAAAGATTAAGAGGATGATAAACCTCTGCTCAGAAGTGGTACGTGGTAGGGGGAACACCAACTTCATTACAAGCTGTTTTCACCCAAGGGTATTTCAGAGAGGCAATAGAAGCCCCAGATATTTCACCTGTTTTTGCAAATTCCCCTTTCCCTGTGTTTTCTCTCTCAGTATGCATTTGGGGTATAGACTTTGCTTTGTTCCTTTTCACACGAAAAGGGCCAGCTAGGAACCATGGGCCTGGCCTTTAAAGACACTGAGCTGCCACTTGACCTGGGAGGATCTGAAGATCTGCTCTGTGGGCATTCCTTGCAGCAACAGGCAGGAGAAGCTAGCCTGGGTGGAAAAGAGGAAAAGAAGAGGCACCTGAAGTAATCCAAGCTCTCTTTCTTCTATCTTGCCTTTTTTTTTTTTTTTTTTTTAAGCACAATTAGAGAGAGACAGGTGTTCCTGGGGCATGTAAAGAGCTATTTGAAAGCACTGGGGGCCTGCATTAGCTGAAACTGCTTATTTAAATAAGTGGCCAGAGCTTTCAGCTCAGCTGCTGTGTTCCCTTTTGGATAGCCTTTTTTTATTTTATTTTATTTTTCTCTTCTCCCTCCTGCTTCCTCCCCTCTCATTTGAGCAAGCAGGTTAATTTGATGAAACCCCAGGCTGCATAAAGCTTGTGCTGTGGCCCTAACCAGGATGGGGGTCTGTGCTCCTCTCCCAGACAGCAGCTTACAGGGCATGTAGTTATCAGGGGTTCTTCTTGTTGTTATAGGTTTTAGGCTTTAAATTACCAGCCAAAGAGTATTTTTACTGCTGCCCAGACAGAACAATTTGTTCCTTGGTCTCTTCTATTAATTCATCTTGGGGGTGATGTGACTCAATACAAAGATGCAGTCTATGGCTGGGCAGCATTGCACTGCTTAGGTCCCCTTCCATCTTGGTGCAGGGGATGCTCACTGGTTATCTGTAAGGATGTGCTTTTAGGCTGGTGAGAAGGAGCACCAAAAGGAAAGGGCTGGCTCCTACTGCAGCTCAAACCCACCTCCTTGCTATAGGAAACTCTGTCAGGCTCAGGTGAAACGCTCCTCCCAAAGACTGTGCCCTCTGGCACCAGCAAGATCGCCTGGGTAGGGTGTGCATGCTCCTAATGTGCTATTAAGGTCTACATGTATGGGAAGTAATCTCACGACTGTTATAAATGCAATAGCTCCGTGGGTAAAAGAGTCTGTCTCCTTGATTAAAGACCCTTTCCCCTGTGTCTGCTGAAGGGAGGCTGCATTATGGCACTTCCTACTCTGTGATTTTTTTTTTTTAACCTTAAAATCCTCTTTTGACAGCTTTACTGGGGTTTGCATGAGTTACAATTCTGAAGTCACCGTCAGATAGTGAAGACATATATACCTATTCAATAATTTTACGTCTGTGTTTGTAACTTCAGTAGTCCAAGAAATGCTGCATATATGTTAACTCATGAATTATGTGAGCACCAATGTGCTCCCTGTAGAGTTCTTCAAGGAGCTTGAAACATTTGATAGCCAAAAGAAGCACACCATAAAGCCAGCTCTTGGGAAGAAGCTGATGCATTTTCCGAAGAGCTCACTGCTGTCTCCACCACTTTGCTTCTCTCAGAGGGACACAGGGCACACCCTGGCCAGTTTGTGGGGACACCACTGAGCACAGTGGGAGCCTAGCACTAAATGTGCCATACCTGGCTCCAAACAGATGAGTCTTGTTTCTCATCTCAAGAATGACAATATCTCATTAAAATGGTAAACCTGAAAGAGTGACCATTACTTTAAAAATGCCCTGATTCCTGGACAAGGCGTTGTTTTGGTCAAATACAATCTAGTAGTGCATTGTCAAACTGACTAAGAAATTCAGGCATTATTCTCATTAGATGCATGTTAGCAATAACTTTGAAGAGTTACCAGTGAGGCTAGTCTCTTGAGATCTCTCTAGAGATCATTGCTTGTATTCTAGTGGTCTAAATTCATTGATTCTTCTCGATTTTGCTCTGGAAACACCTGTGAATGCCATACAATGGGTACTACAGGCCCATGCTGCTAAACCACAGAGATGACAGCAGGTTTGCTTTCAAAACACCATGCACGGGCCTGGTAATCCCCATGGCTGTCGTTTCTGGTGTTCAATGCGGTCACAAGATTTAAAAGCTCTCATATTTTCTTGAGCATAACACAGAAAATGGCAAAAATGAAAGATGTGGTGTTCATTCATCTCTCCCTTTACTCAGCTCCAGGAGGCTGCCATGCAAACTCCTTCAAAGTCTGTCATTTTCCCCAGCAAAGGAAATCTATCTAAATAAATTGCATATAGATATATTAGTTTTTAGATATATTTATATATATATAATTGAAACGATATATGGGGGGAAAAAAGTGAGAAAGAGAGCTGACAAATTTCCCTACATGTTAGGATAAGAGAGAACTCAAACACCACCTACTACAGTGGCAAGAAGAAGCCAAGGTGGGTAGGTAGCATCAACCCGTGCTTTGCCTGGAGCCTGGGATTTGCAGGGAAATTCAACTGTGCCATTGAGCTGGGTGGTAAGCACTGCCTCTTTCAGGGCTTTCCCTCTTTGAGGGTGGAATAATCTTTAGGAGTTTGCTTAGAGAATTGAAGCTGAGTTCTTGTTGGGCTGTGCTGAGATGACCTGAGGAAAACAAAAGGGAAGAGCTGCCATGGGACTGAGGTCCCAGCCCATGGAACTGATGGGACCCATGCCATTAATGTCTGTAGAGGCAGGATCCTGTACAGTGATTTAGGAGGGCCTTTCCCTGCCTTACAGACCCTCATTGCTGGCCAGGCTGTGCACAGGGGCTCACAGTGGGTAGCAAATTCCAATGAAAGGATCATCTTGGGGATTTCAGAGGAACCAAATAAACAGCAAGTAAAGGGATATGGAACAGCCTAGAGCTGAAGCGGAGGGTGTTATTACTCGATTAAGTTAAGGGAAGGAAGGTATAGGGAGAAAACAGTGAAAGCTTCTTAGCAAAATCTAACACAATCGGGAAAACCCCTCAAGGGAGATGCTAGAAGCAGAGCATCTGCAAATAAGAACAATAATAAAACATCTCAGGTCAGAAGAGGTACATAGGAGGGTGAGACACTCTGTAGCTTACCTGTTAACATATGTGCCACGCAAGATGAAGGTTCAAGCCCAACAGCAGGTTGTGTGTTTTATGGGAAACACTTCTAGGCAATACAATTCCTTAGGATTCCCCTGTGTTCCATAATGTTACCGTGTTGACCTGTCTTCAGAGGTATTTTTTCCTGAAAAAAATACAAAACCATTTGCAAACATACTGGAAGCGTTAGAAATACATGCAATATTATGAATCTGGAGGTAACGTTGACCCTGCTGGTGTTTTCTGGGTGCCTGAAGCATTCTAATACTGAGCAGAGGACAAATGCAGAAACTTAGAGTAGCTCTGGGATTCACAGCCCTGTAGCAGGAAAAAAAAAAGTTACAGAAACTGCTGACTGCACCTTTTGCTATGATTATGTGGGACAGTCAGCACCAATTTTGAAAACTGCTTGATTTTTTTTTCCCTAAAAATAGCCTTCTCGGTCACTTTTAATCAAGTCCAAATGGGCAAGCCTCTGTGCTAGTGATTCTCCTATAAATAATATTTGACAGGGATACCTTCAAAACAAACAGACGAGCATTTAAACAAGTTGTCTCAAACTCAGTTCTGACTCCAGCCTTGTAAGTCTTTGCCAAATATCACACAGCTTCATGGCCTAATCCTCTGAACAGATATCTAATGCTGTGTAAATCTGTGTCAGGAGGGCTACAGCACCTGTGATGTGTTTCAGGGTGACATTTATGGCACTCCAGAGAAAATGGTAGCCTTCTCAGACCTGAAGGCTGGTCCTGCAGGATTTGAACAGGAATCCTCTTGAGAGAAAGGAGATTTGCAGGACATAAATCTGGGAGGAAGGAGGAGGTGTGCAGATTCACACACCAGGGCAGTTCGAAAACCTTGAAAAGATCTACTTTCAATCACTGGGTAAAGCTAGCAAAAAAAGAGGGGTGTTGAGTGCTCTGTAGTGATTCATTTTATTTTAAATCTGTACATTCTTTTTAAAGTGAATGAGCTCGCCTTGTAATGTATGAATGTACAGGTCTTGGCTCTGTCACTGATCATAACATTTTTTTCTTATACCTCTACCCTTTCTGAATAAGGAGCTCCAGGGTTTTGTGGGGTTAAAGCCATTTTCTGCACTCAACTCTCCACCGAGGACAGACATATGTGTCACTGAGTTGCCCCCTTAGCATGATATCTCAATCCTACCAATTATATTACAATTTTAAGAGGCCTTAGTTGAACAGCTCTAGTTTATAAGCGTGTTGAACATTTGCTTACTGCTATTAGAGAACTCCTTCAGCCCTTTCTCCTTATTTAGGCAATGTTCTCATTAAACTCAATGGGGAGAGTAAACAAAAGGAGTAGGCTTTGGGCTGTATATTAATGCAACTTTGGAGTATTGGTTGTAATCAAGGCTGGTAAGAAATAGGGAAGACAGAATATGGGTGCTGCCTCAGTTTGGAAGTGTTGGTGTGTTTGAAATGGTTTGTGAAGTCAAACTCAGATTTTCATATTTATCTGTGAGTGTTGGCTGAGAAGGATTCAGGAGAAATTAAAGCATTGCTAATGAATATGTGAAAAATATAATGTAACTTACTGTAAAATAACTTCTTAGGCATCATCATATCATGGGTTCAGGTCTGCTTCCTGAGACATGGAAGCAAAGGATACTTTGTGACTTTACTGGTGACATTACCTCCCCAGTGTATAAGGGTCCTACAGAATCAGACCTTGAATCCAGCCTGCCTGTCTTCTGTGGTGTTACAGCACTAAAATGCACCCCTAAAATGCAAAAATGTTCTGTTAAGACCTTCCTTCTGCATCAGCTGCTGGGTCTGTACACGGGAGGTCAGTTTGTGTCGCACCTTGTTAAAGGGGGACATGCTGAAGTGTGACAGTCAGCCTCTGTGCCGCTTTGTCCTCTGCAGCACTGGGCTGTCTTGTCCCAACAGATATCCAGCCTGTTGCACCCAGCCCTGGCATGACGTCTCTGAGACCTTCTGTCCTTAAGCTTGCTGCTCGCATGCCACAATAAAGCCATCAATAGGTAAATAACAAATTGAGCAATTTTACAGAAATGCTTAGCTATGCAGACAGCACTTGTACATAAATGAATATGTGTTAAGGAGAAAGCCTGCTCCATATGGGACACATCACAAACCTTTTGGCCTTATCACAAATATCATGGGATTCAGAGAAAAATTAATCTCATCCTAAAACAGATAGGATGATTTCCCATCAGAACTGGCCATATTCAAGAGGGAGCCTCAATTTTTTTGTTACATTAAGCACCTATTTTTCATATAGGGTAGAAGTATCCCAGACTTAGACTTAGCTTCTATCTTTAAAATGGCGATAAAACACATTTCTTCCAGGTAAGCCTTGCACACTCACATTATTGAATGTGAGATGCTCAGATACCATGATAGGGCTGAGCAAATAGCTGAAATAAGATGGGTGTAAGGGAACTGTGATGAGCAGTGTGCATAGGTCTCTTTCTTCTAGGAAAAGAACTTAATATAAGATGTGGGGATTTGTTTTGGTTCCTTTCCTAATACATAAAATTTGGCAAAACACCGATGGTGTTGGAAAGCTGTTTGTTTCTCACTCCCTGCTCGGTAAGGATTCAGGCAGTGAACACTGATTTGAACACACAAACCCCAGCTCCTCCCTGTGTCTGCTCATCTGACTCATAATCTCAACTACCATTTGGTTCATCCAGGCTCCAGTCCCGTGCCTGATACCATCCACATCTGACCAGATGGACACTATGAAAGAAATTCTGAGAACATGAAAAGCATTGAAACCCTTCCGTGCTTCCTCCAGATTTGGAAATATTTCAAAGTTTATTTCAAAGAAATAGTATTTGAGAGGAGTGAACCTTAATGCTGAGCACCTGTTGAGTTTCCTTCTCCTTTAGAGGCTGCACAGGAACCAGAGTAAAGTGAAAAAGTGCAGAATCAAAGTCATGAACAGAATTCTTTTAGAGCCTGTGGTATTAAATCAAATCTATCAGCAATCTAGCAGGCTTGTTTTCTAATCAGTAAGTGTAAGATGGATAATTGAATGGTAAAGCTAAAATCTTTTATCACTGCTGGAAATGGTTAGATCTTACAGGTGCTTTCATCTGGAAAGCCCTAAATTATAGCACTTACATGACTCATCATATCTTTAATAGTGGGAGATGCACACACACCTTGGGAAGCATACAGGAAACTACAGCATGGGTGTCACAGAGTGCTGGTTTTGTAATGGTGATCTCTTTTCTCATCTACTTCGTGCAAGCTGATGTTAAGAGGATTTCTGTGTGCTTAGTTAAAAGAAAACTGACATCTTTGAAAATGTCTTTCTATAAAGTTTGGGTTAAACTGGAAACAAAGGTTTGGTGAGTTGGTAAGAGTTCTGCATATGCATGGATGTAAAAACATTCTTTTTTTTGCATATTTATCTAATCTAATGGCTTCCACTTAAGTTTTTTTTTTTCCCACTGTTCACTAACCATCTGTTTCTTTTCGGGAAGGAAATGCAGAAGAGAAAGAAAATGGCAGAAGCATACTAATAGATTGGATTCTTGCTTTGTGTCTCCATTCAGGTTTCCTTAATAAGCCTCATAGCCAACACGCTTGGATACTCTGAGATGGGCCCCATCAAATCCCTCAGGACCCTCCGAGCTCTGAGACCACTAAGAGCATTGTCACGATTTGAAGGGATGAGGGTAAGAGTACATAAAGCACCGATCAAAGCTGAGATGCATGACAACAAGCATGGAACGGGGCCCTGTTGCACTTGGTTTTGTCTTCATTTTGTCTACCAAAGGAAATGACGGATAATGCTGCATCAAAACAACAAAATCAGAAATCCCTCCTTTGTCTTGATTACAATTGTATCGTTACAGCTTTATCCTCTGGTGGATTTCATGATAAACTAATCCTGCTGCCTAACTTGTCACATTTCACTTCAAAAAACAGCTTTTTGGCTGAGGAAGCATCTGGCTAACAATTACCTCTCAATTATAAGGCATACCAGGGGAATAACCAAGCTACAAGTTTGCTCCCTGCTTTTGACGTGTATTAAAATAAGACTGACTGGGAAAGTTCTTAAGGACTTTTTCACTGATAATTAGAGCAAAAATTAAAAATGCCAAAGATATGGAAAGCAAATGAATAAATACACAAAGTTTTTCCTTTGAACAGATAAGAGTTTTAATGTGTGATATCAGGACTAACATTAAAACCGTGTATCTAGTGTTTGTTTTTCTGTCTTGGGGATCCATCTCTCTCCCTTTCTCCCTCCTTTGCCGGCATGGGTGTATCAGCATAGCATACCTCTCTGTTTGTAAGCCTGCTGCACTAATCAGTCACAGTCTAGATGGGTGCTTTGTTTATTTAATTCTTTGCACCATGCATAACTTGCAAAAGATGAGAACTATCTTCTGTACGAGCTGAGGTTACTGCTAATTGCTACTTGCAGATTGCATAGCAAGATAAAGCCAATCTGTGACAAAATTCCACGTAAGACAACACACATTCTCTCTGGAGAGCTCACATCTCCCTACTAGGTCAAAGAAACCTCAGTTCTTATACTGAGGTATATTCAGGGTAAAATTTTGTGTAGGCAAAATTCAGGGCAAAATTTTGCATAGGCAAAAATTTTGGTCTGAATCATCAGTAACTAAATGTAGTTCATGTAGTTCATGCGTGGAATTCCTTGCAATTCAATGTTCTCATTGCAATACCATTGCAGTAAGACAGACAGAAGGCTAGGAGAGCCTAACCTGTGAGACAACCCAGGAAACCTGGTAATAGGGCAATGTGTGAGAACCTGTTATCCATAGTTTGCCTGTTCTGTCGATAGCCAATGTTAAGGATCTATGGTTTTGTTCCACAGAACTTGTGATTCTCTAAATCACATAATTTGTGTGGATGAAGATTGGAAAAATGTAACCACAGACCATTCTCATCTGTGTTAGTATTAAAACAAAAAGATTCAAAAGGATCTATTCATCTGGGCACTCAGACCTGCATTGTTTGTTCATCACACCCCTTCCAACAAACACAGGCAATATTGTAAAGGTTTTTCATAAAACAGAACAAAAGCAAACTGCAGTTCCTCAGCTGGTACAAAGTGATGTTGCACTACTGACGTTAATAAGGGTCTCAGTCTTAGGCCATCTGATGACCTCACTCCATCTTTACGAAACATACATGGTTGAACAAAAGTTGGTTCTGCAAAAGCTGTAGTAGTTTAACTACCAGAGTGATTTGGGCATGGACTCTCTCAAATCAATTTATACTTGGCTTATGAAGGCTTAGCTTCTACTGGTGGATTTGCAAACTCAAGTGAAACCCCTTTAAGATACTCTAAGCTGACATAAGAATGCTCCCTGGTGACTTTGTGTCAGCTTAATTAAATTGGATTCAAACTTAAAAGCAGTGGGCAGACTAGAGCAAAGCATTGGAAGAGTGAGAAACTGAAATAGGAAAGAACTAATGTGAAAATGCGCACATCTCTGAGAGGCTCTCTGAGAACAGCAAGAGGTTGGCTTGGTGGAGATCCGACATGGCGTAGACACGTGGTGCTGCATCAGCCCAGCAAGTTTCCTTACAAACACAACCATAGTTGTCACTCCCCCCGGTGCCTGACTCAACATCACTTTTCCTTCCTGTACCGTTGCTGCAGCTGAAATGTATTCAGTCTTTCTGAGCTACCAGAGGTAGTGAATTAGCTTGTAAACTATGATAAAGTGTAATTGAGAATACGTGCTATTGGAAAATCAAATCATTTTATTTTTGGTGTGTCTAACCACACTTAACACAACTAGGGACAGTTAGACCTTTTATTATTAGGAGTTCATATGCTCCAGAATGCACAGGAAAATTGCCAGCGCAGTGATGGATTAAATCATGATAATGTTGAGAAGCAAACACCGACAGTAAGGAAATAATAATAGTTTGCTCTAGTATAAAGTCTGTTTCTTGAATAACTCAAGGATTTCTGCATGGCAAGAGCAGGAGCAAGAAAGTTGTCACTGCAGTAAAAGACTTAGTTCATGTACCTAAATTTTGGAAACAACTGGTCCTGAGGCTAAGGCACAGAGTAGCACATTGGTGGATGGCCAATGACCTGTGTGTTGGAAGTAAGTGTGTGTTGGCACCCCTCATCCCATCAGAGAGGTCTGCAGAATAAGGCAGAAGGCCATCCTGCCCCTCTGTCCCCCCGAAACAACACTTTAGTGAATACACTCGGTATATAAAGGTACCTTAGGACCAGTCATGTTGTGCATTTGCCGCCACCGCCCATCAGCCACCACTTTTTTCCAAACCATGCCCACAGTAAATTAGCTTAGGTCTGCCTGCCCCAGGTCGTGCAGTCTCCATGTCTCCCCATCTCTTGCCCATCAGGGAATTATTTCCAGAGGTTCCACTTCTCTGCAAGGCTCTTCCCAGCAAGGAGGGTTATTGCAGTATTTCAAAAGGATAAATGGGTGGATGATAGACTGTTTAATGTGAAACTGATCCTAGGCAAAGTCATGGTGAGGCTGCTACAAGATACATGCAGGAAAGAAATAGCATAATTAATGCTAGTTAGCATGATTTCATGGGAATAGTCCTTGTGAAACTGATATGGTCCTTTGATTTGATTACAAATCATGCTGATGATGGTAACTGTGCTGATATAATATCCTTAGATTTCAGAGAGGGATCTGATACCACGGGATGTTGTGATAAAAAGCATGAGCTTTGTACCAAGCCAAGTAAACATACTTTAAATTAACTTAAAATGGATGGTGGATCTCAAAATTTTAATTGTAAATAGTGATGACATTGTAAATTCAGTGATGAGTGTCCCAGGGTGAGGGATTCTTCACAGTAAGAACTGTCCTTAATCTGGACTTTAGCATCTAGAAGAAAATGTAAAATCTTTGCTGACAGGACACAGAGTGGGGTAGTAAGTGATATTACAGATAAGGGAATTATACTGACTGATCTGGATCACAGCAAAAAACAGATCAGTTGTGCAACATGCATTTTAATAAAACCACACACATCATACACAGCAGGAGCAGGAAAGTAGGTCACTGGGGACATTTCTTGGAAAACAGCAGCTAAGAGGGACTTAGGGATTGGGACTGCTGGTCAGCAGGACACAGGCCTTTGGGCAGGTCTGACAAACGAGGTGACTATTACAGTCCTTCAGTACACAAGATAGAGATTTGGACCACTGAAAATTAGGGCATGGGGTGGCTCGGTTTCTAGGCTATCCCTCAAGAAGTCACTGGGAAGGTGGTTCCACCTATAAAAGCACTGATGGAAACCAAGAGGTATGAAACCTTTTCTTAAAAGTACTTATATATGACACTGTTTCAAGATGCAGCAGAAATTCAGCCCTTCCCATGGCAAGTTTAGTAGCTAAACTTTTAATGTGAATTTATGATAATAACTTGCCCTCACATATCCAGGTCTTTTAAGACCTCTTGCTTGTCCCAGTGCAATTCAGGAGCGCTTCCAGGAGGCCAGATGGCATCAGGCTGGTGTAAGAGCAGCAGCAGGGAGAGAAGAATCAAATCCTCTGTTAATAATTCATTTGGAGAGGTGTTGCAGGATTTGCTCCAGTTTCATGTCATGTTTCATTATCTACGAGCTATTGAGCATAATTTGGCAGACGGAAAAAAGCAGGATGCAGGCACGGCCGTGGCTCACCCTGCTGAAACCTGGATGTCTGTGTCCTGTGGCAGGGTTACGGATGGGAGGTGGGTGCAGATGTGACATAAGTACAGTGGCTTTGTGCTGGCACAGATTAAAGTCGAACAAAAACATTGCCACACATAGAAGCAAATTAAAGCTATTTTGACAAGGGCTGAGAGTGTCTTCAAAAAAGCCCTTGATTTGGGAATTATTTCACATTTTTATTATCACAGTAAACTCAGTCTTAATTAGGTTAGGAATTGAAAAACATCCAAAACTGAAAGAAAAAATTAGGGGGAAAATATGAAAAGTCATTAGGAATGAGCTTGTACAACAACAACAACAAAAAAGGTCAAGCAGCTTTTCTTGTGTGAAAATTATCTTCATTCATAAATGCACAAAATACAAATCTGGGTTTTGAAAGATTTACATAATTTTGTATTGTATATTGTAGATGAAGCTGCCGCTATACATGCACATTTTACTCTTCCGGTTTTTCTTCTTCCTCAACACTGAAAAAAAATGACAGGGAAACAAATTTTACATTATTGGCTTGTCAGAAAATTGGACAGTAACACAAGAGAAAACAAGAGCTGACATTTCCCATAATCAGATTCACAACTGAATAAAATTTAATTTTTATGGATCAATATCACCTTGTCTCGCTTTCAGAAACATAGAAGGGGAAGTGCTCAGTGTCTGCTTACCAGATTTTAATCTCTAAAGCATGAGACAGAGATGGAGACAAATCCATGCAGAGGGGCTGGTGTCTTCAGCAGTGCTATCAGGCAGCTTTGCCTGGACCATGCAATGGCAGGATCTCCAAAAGCTATGAGTATGGAGAAACCTTATAAACTATGGTCAGAGGAAGGGGAAGAACTACATTTTGAGATAGGGCTCTTCTCTCAGCAATCATCTTTAGCATGACGTCTGGCACGCATAACTTCTTAATACTTGAGACATTAAATAAAGTGCATGCTGACTGGTTGATCCCCTGGTATTATAAAGCTGTGTTCAAAACTGGCAGCTGTAGAGCATCGGTAGATGTTCTGACCTTTATGCCTTTCATACGGCTTCAGAATGGTGTCCATTACCCATGCTGTCATGCCAACACCTTAAAAACTCCTTCTGAACTTCATTTTGATATATGGTTTTACACAGGGGTTTACAGCCCTGCCTGGGTTGGTGTGGTGGAACTTCACAGCATGTCATGGGAAAACTTAAAGGGTGTTTTGTTATTGTTTTTGTTATCTGCTTGTTTGTTTCTGTTAAATTATAATGGTTTCACTGATTTAATCATGCGCACTGACCATGGAGAGGAACTTGATTTAGTACGGTATATCTCAATAAATTAGTATTTAAACAAACCAAATTAATCACAGCTAGAGTTCACATCTAAGCGTTATGGAGGCTTGAGTTCAGTAAAAGATTTCAGAAACCTTTTCTGGCCTATTTTGAGATAGTGATGCGCCCCAGTAATTTCCAATTAATTGCATGATTATTCGAGATTGTCTGACTGAAGTGTATTATCCAGTAGGAGCTGGGAGGTCATGATGACTTTGCAGATCGCTCCTGAATTAAAAGATTCCTCTGGAAAAAAAAAAATCTTCCCTCTGGAAAAAACATTAATAATTCTGTTTTTTTTTTTTCTCTCTCCCTTTTCACCTAAGGTGGTGGTCAATGCCCTCGTGGGAGCCATCCCTTCCATCATGAATGTTCTGCTTGTCTGCCTCATCTTCTGGCTCATCTTTAGCATCATGGGGGTGAACCTGTTTGCTGGGAAGTTTGGGAAGTGCATTAATAAGACAGAAGGAGATATGCCTTTAGACTCTAAAATAATTAACAACATGAGTGACTGCATACTCTATAATGTTTCTGGCACATTTTACTGGACAAAAGTTAAAGTTAACTTTGATAATGTTGGGGCTGGGTACCTGGCTCTGCTACAAGTGGTAAGTGCGACCACCTGAAAGTATACTCTAATGGGCAAGTGTTGCTTATTCCCATTGAAATGGATCAGAATCATAGGATTGAGTTAACCTCTATAGTTTTCTGTTTTGTTTTGTTTTGTTTTGAGCCATGCTCATTAGGGGAATGCCTTTCCTCAAGTGAAAATGACTCATATATGGCATATTCATTTGGCCTAGAGGTATTTATGGCAGCTTCTGGTTTTATTCTGAGCTTCCGATGCATCACTAATGTAGTCTTCTTAGAGGTGATTGAGCTACTGAGGTGAATTAAGACTATTTTTTCAATGTTGTAATCCAAAGAGAAGTTCAGATCCAGAAACAAAAAGTCCTGGTGCAGGGGGAGGACTTTTTGTGCAGAGTGCACTGGCCTGCCTGAATCAACTGGGACATCATTGTTCCCTGCCAGGAAAAAAAAAAATGAAGTTACAGTACCTTCAACTGCTCAGCTAAGTTATTGTATAAAGCTGGAGTTGTGGAGGAATCTTGATTTACAGTCCTTTGCTGTGTTTGATCTATAAAGACAGAAGTGAGACACTTTTGTGACCTTTTTCAGTAGGAAATGTAAAACATGGATAAACGGGTTGTATACACAGAGATTGAAGGTGCTGGAAGACAGCACAGCCTAATGGGTACAGCCACAGAAGACTCCATCCTCTGTCCAGACTCTGCCATTGGCCTGCAGAGTGGTTTAAGGCAAATTGCTTTGTGTTTCAGTTCCATGGGGCCCTCATATAAAATGGTAGCAGTGATACTTCTTTCTGTTGTTCCTAATTTGCTCTGAAGCCTGGTGATGGCAAGGGATGGACACATGCTAGGAATGTTGGTTGTGCTGGATTTTATGTAGGCAGAGTGAAACAAATCCTTCGGTACATCCTTGGACAGAGAGGTTGCTGTCTTGAAGTGCCTGTGATGGCGTCATCACTTAGATAAAATCTTGCATGCTGGGTGCTTGGTTCAGTTGTCGTACATAGGCGTCCAGTACCCTTTGCAATGCCTCATGCCCCCAACCTGTCCTTCTGAGCGGACGTGGGCCTCTCATAGGTCCCCCATCCTCTCTTCCACACCTACTGCTTCCCCTGATGCAAATTTGCTTTCCACCAGATGTATTTTTAATCTTTCACAGGCACATGAGCTATCTTTGTGAAGTAGCTCTCCTTTAGCCTTCTATACTCTGGTCTTGGTACATATACATTGGAGTTCGAGGTTTTTTTGAATACTGTCCATGGAGTCTTTGCTTTCATAGCCTCTGGAAAGCAGAAGGGTTAGAATGTGCAAAACCCCTTTTGGTTCTTTTCATGTCAAAAAGTTGAACTGAGAGTAGGAGCTTTCATCTTTTGCATGTAATTATGATATTCAGCTCACCCATGAAGGGTATATTAACTCACTTTGAACAGCTTTAATTAGATTTTCCATTCTATATAGTGCTTTCTTTGTCTTTTACTTAAACATCCAATCTAGCTGAGCAAAATTTTCCAGGTTTAAAGTACTGCGCCTCACCTGAAGCTTCTATCTCCTCCATGACTGCATGCCAGATGCCTCATTTGTTTGGTCAAAAAATGCATCAGAGGGTATACCAAGCAAAGCTTTTCTAAAGAACACAGGAATTAGGAAGGTATCAGAATTTCTCTTCTAGTCAAGTTATGGAGACCTGCCTCTGAGTTAAGTAAATATTACGAACCCAGACCTGAGCAGCCTTCTTCCAGATGGCCACTGAAATTCCAGATAATGAATTCCTATGTTGTTTTCATTTCTGAGATCTCTTTATCATCTAAAAAGGAAGGAGACAGGCCTGAGTTTGTGGGTCCTGCTGATGGAAAGGGTAGAGTTATTCCTTCACCATTTCTTTTACAAAACCCAAACTCCAGCTTTCTGATATTCTGCAATTTTCCCTAAATTAGCACTGACAAGGGAGTAACCCGAGGTGTTCTCTTCTGCTGGCCTGCAGTACCAGTTGCTGTGCACTTGGTACTGGTGATACTGGTTGCATTCAGCATGTGGGACTGCCTTATTTTGGGATCAGTGATGGCAGCAAAAACATAGCTGGTCTGGAAATAACTGGAAATGAAGGAGTCCTAAAACCTTGCTCAGCTTCTAGGGCAGGTGCCGGCTCCTTCCTCCAGGAGGAAGAGCAGGAGCCAGATGCCATTAGGGGATTGATTTCGACTTTCATCCTGCACCTGGAGCTCTTCTGTCTGCTGCTAACAACAGGCTTAGGCAATAAAATGTAAAGATGACACCCACAGAAAAGGAGCCCAAACATCTGGATCTCTTTTGCCAGACTCCAGCCGAGGAGTGTCGGTTACAGGTACTTCTTGCCAAATATGCTCCATATGGGCTCGCATTTCATGAGCAAGCTGCTTTAGGAATTGCAGGGGATCAGTTAACAGCTCAGCTCGCCTAAGAGGACAGACACATTGCTGCATCTTTGTGCATGCCGAGACAGCATGTAGCAATGATGAGATAAGCATTTTGGTTACAACCCGCAGGGATGCAAAATATGAGCTTTTAAGTGGGACTTGTCTTTTGAGTGTTGACATTTTCAGCTTCTTTAAATGACTCTGAATTACCTTTAGATGCTGGGATATATATCTGAAAATCCAAATGGAAATGTGTAAAGCAAATCCGTCTGCCTAATGTTCTGTCTTCACTTCTACAGTGCCTTTGAAAGAAATGAAAAGTTGCTACTACAGCACCTTTAAAGCTTACAGCTATCCAGATGCAGACTTTCTGACAACGTAGCTGAAAACCTCATGAAACTTTTCCCAAATAGCCTTTGCTTTTTTTCTACGTCGTTTAGGATCAGTGATGTTGTTCTGAAGATGCCTTAGCTACTACCTCTTTGAATTAATGAGTCTGTGAAAACGTCCCTGTGAAGTGGTGATTCCAGATTTAAGCTTCTCGGGCTCACAAGAAGACTGTCTCACAACAGGTTACTAAAATAGGGTGCAGACTCCGCTCATTCTACAAGCAAGGGGAATACCTTATTCATGGAGAGGAGAAGATCTTTATTATCATGACTTTCTAATTTACAAGAAGGATGATTCACTCTGCTGGGGATTTAATCCCTTAACGTCCTAATCTATTAGGAAAAATTATTACTACAACCCAGTGCTTCAGTAATGCTTGTTCTATATTCCCAGAATTGCTTTGCAGATCTCAACAGACATATCTTAAATTTCCAGTAGGAATTCTTCATTTCCAATGCAGGATCCTTGCCTTCATATTATGAACACCTCCACATATTTTTTTGCTTGTAATTTCAGCAATCTATTGAAGAATACCAAGAGAACAAGTCGTTTCTCACCCAGCATCTGGTTTGCTTGGAAAAGAGCTCCTTAGCGGGGAAGAGACTTACAGCAATTCGGTCCTACAACTCTTTGTCACTCTGGGTCTCCAGACAGGGAATGGAAAGACAACGGGAGCCCTCCTAGACCAGTGCAGCAACCAGGAGCTGTAGAGTTAAATCAGCCCCTCAGGCCAGATGCAAAGTCACGACTGAGCTCATAAATCAGCTACAAAATGGTCATGAGACAGTGGCGTGTGTCTAAAGTTACTGAGTGACATGATCTCTTGCACTCCACTAAACAATATACTGCATTTTACTTTCACCATGGATGCAAAATGTTCAGAAAATCAATACGTTTCTGAACAAACCATATTTTGGTACACCAGAGCTTATTTCTCTGTATGTGCAAAGATCAGGAGCAAGCAGTGGTTCAGGAGGCAGTGCCCTTGGAGCCCACATAGCCCAGTGGCTATGCAGGCACCTGGGGTGCTCTGGTGTGTCCAGTGCTCGGTGGTGCCCTCCCCAGCAAAATAATCATTAAAAGAATATTTGGTATAAAATTGATAATACAATGAAATTGAACAAACTGGAAAAATCAACGGAAAAGCCAGCAGATAGTGGTGTTAGGACAGCCGTCTTAAATGTGAGTAATTTGGCTGTACTGTTGGCAACTCTGTCTTAGCTTTCAGAAATTTCTGTCAACAGTAGCAAAGCTTGAAGAAGCATTTCAGAAACGTGGGGACCAATACTACTGTCTTCAACAGCAGTCATTTTTATGTCAGTATCGCAATCCTTTTCTAGAAAAAAAAAGTTCCCTCAGGCAGATGTAGAGGCTTGTTTTATTTTAAGGTACCATTTGGTTATACAATAAATGGCTTGAGGGCATGTAGTGCCGGCCCACCGATCCTCCCCACTAATTTGCTGCACTGCAGCTCTAACCACCAGTCAAATAACAGCACGTAATCCCATCCCAGGATTTTATCAGTAGATAATCTCATCACATGACAGTTTCAGTAGAAAATGGTGTTTCTCTGGATAGCTTCCAGGCAGGATAATATCACAAACACTCCCATGAAGATTTTGTCACTTCCTTATCCAGAGTGTAAGTGGTTACTAATTCCAGATAAATAATTTCTTTCCCCAGTGTTATATTTCTTTCATTCTCAGTATCTCTTACTCTCTGCAGATGAAGTGTCTAGGGAAGCTTTCCAGAAGCCTGGTGGATTTTTAATTCCCCTCCTTCTGGACAACTGGGAAAAGCAGAAAATCACAGTTCTTCATTCTCTTAGTATTTATTTTCATCAGAACACTTCATCATCTGTTATCACTACAAACCACTGTCTTGCAGTAGAGTCTCTTGCTTCTGTGATACACATTGAGAGGTAAAATAGCTGCTCCAGAGGAAAGATTTCCTCCCAAGTGGGAGAAAAGTACAGGCTAAGATCATAACATTGTGTGACACAGGCAGAAGGGTTTCTTGTTTCATCCTGTCCAACCTTCCTGAACAGCAGTTTGAGCTGGGAGCTGCAAGTGGCTGTGATGACACCAGTAAATCTTTCAGCAGATTAGAAAGAGAATAGCAAAAAAATAAAATATTAGAAGAGCTAAGGAGGTTTGGTGTGACAGGTTTAAATAATTAGTTGTTTCGATAAAACTGCTGATCATTTTTGTACACACTTTATATCTGAAGTGTTTTCAGCATGGCATAGATTTTCTAAAGGGTTCTGATATGGGGGGTTAATCTCTTTTACTCAGTAGATTAAGAAATATACCCTTTCAAACACTATTTTTATATACATTCATGAGAAATAAATATGGTTGACCTCTGGTACAACATTTTCCTTTGGCTCAGTAGTGTTCAGAGGAAAACCGAATGGCTGCATTACCTTCAGGGCTAATTTAATAACAGAAAGTATATAATGGAGCATTTCTAAAACCACTGGATGTACCCAGCTCAACACAAATGCCTGGTTTTCTCCTGGGAACCTCTGGCCAAATTCCCATTAGCATTATCTGGACTTGCATGCCTACAGACCACAGAGAAAATTCAACCTAGTTGTCAGTAGGATTAAAAAAAAAATACTGGGCATGGGTCTTTCATGCATGCTAGTGCAAATCCGATTAAATCAATGCATCTAAAAATGCCTCATTATCTACTCACCGATTTTAAATCCAGGGTAAGATTAAGTGGGTCAGAAGTCAAATGAGAAACATCACCAGCAGACTATTATGAAGGTAATGTGGCTTAGGCAAGAGCAGGACCTAATGCCATGTATGTTTGGTACCAGACCATGTCTAATGAGAGGCATATATTGAGAGCAGAGTCAGGCTTTTGCTACGGAATAGCAAAAATCACTTCTTTGTGTTTCCTCTAGGAGCTGATAGCACTGTCCTTTCTTCATTTTCTTCTTTGCAGGCTCCAGTAATAGATACCGATTTCTGTGGAGTCTCTCCTTTTTTAAACACTTAAAAAAATAATTAGAAACCCCGATTTAAAGAAAAAAAAGAAAAAAAAAGAGGCAAATCTGAATAGTGAAGCAGGCTGAGTTTCCTTGGCCAGTCTCACAGCAGGTGCTGTTTGTCTTTGCTCCTTTTAAGTCAGCTATGATCTGTGCAGCTCCCCAGCTTTGACATTGCCTTGATTTATCCTGTTTTAGAGGAGGTCAGGATACAAACTTCTGTGCAAACCTAAAACATACCCAGTGCTGTCAGTCTGAACGAGCATTACGGATGGGCTCCATCTCCCCTGGTCAAAAGAAGTTCCTACTCAAACTTCACAAGATTTAATTGCCATGTTTTCAATTTCTATTAAAAGCTTCTGTTGTATCCCTGCAATTGCGGAAAATCAGAGAACAACATGAAAGTCTCCAGGAGAAAACCATTATGGAACAATTTTAAATGACTAAATGAACATAAACCCATGGGTACATGTTGCTTTAAAGGAGAAACAATTGATTAGTTGTGAAGAACATGCTCTACACTGTGTTTTGGAAAGTCATCGCAGTGATGATATCATTTCAAGATAGGCTTATTTAATATGCTTAATTATGTATTATGTGGTTTCTTTTCAGGCCACGTTTAAAGGCTGGATGGATATTATGTATGCAGCTGTGGATTCACGAGAGGTAGGTCACTGCAAGGAAAGGAATTATTTCCTTTTCCATTGACTTTTCCAGCATTCACGATGTTTAGCAACAACAACAAAAATACATGCAGGTTGCCAGTCCCTGTCCTACTTTGCTTGAGACCATTGCAGACCTTCATTTTTTTGCAGCTGGTGCTGAATTCTCATGACCCTGAGATTAAATCAAGTGCAGCCCTCGGTTCTATACAACCAATTTATTATCTATTTGTACTGCAAAACTCCCAGCTCAGAATGACACCTCCAGAGTGAGACTGAGTCTACCAAAAACCTAAATTGTCTTCTGTGTTTCCTCTGCTCTTACCACTGATAACCATATTTTTCATGGATCTAATTTTTGATTACTGGAACTTATTTAAAAGTTTTTGTGTGTGTGTGCGCGCGCGCATGTTTTATTGTATTTTGTTTATTTTTTGTTTGGTTTTTGTTTAGTTTTCTTGAATAGAAGGAGATGTTGTCTCCTTTTTCTTTTTTAATAATTTTAAAGGCACAAGATTACTCTTACTGTTAATTTTTGAGGTAGCTACTGGGAATGAATGGGATTTTGACAGGGTGAATTGAGTAACAGGGAGTTGAGCCCTGAATGGAAGGACAAATGGTGGAAAATCCTCGTGCCATCAACAAGACAGAGAAGTAGCTGGTCTGGTGGGAGGTGTCCCTGCCCATGTCAGGGGGGTGGAACTGGAAGACCTTTAAGGTCCTTTCCAACCCAAACCTCTCTGTGATTCTATGGTTCTGTGTTCTATGATTCTATTACAGCATAGTCATGGTGTTGATTTAGTCTTCTTCGAGATGTATATGTACCTCCTCCTTGCTGCTGAATGAAGCACAAGGGTTACACATGAGAAAATATGGCACTTAGGGAAAAGTGAGCTTCTAGTACAAGCATCTTGGTCAGATACCTGGAGCTGGTAAGGCAAACCTGAGTATTTTTGCTGTAAATGTGGTTTAAGGTTATCAGAACACATCACTCGGCACTTCAGCGAGATCTCTGGTAGCTTTGCTGCTGGTTGAAGACATTACCTAGTGCAAGTTTTCAAAGATATTGACACTATGGGAGCAAAAAATGATAGCAGTAAGAGTCAAACACTGGCATTGCAGCTCTTGCGCCCCCCCAAAAAAGCATGTGCCCACACAAGCAGCAGATGAGAATCTGGAAAGGCAGAGCCACCCCTGCTGCAACCAGGCTTTTTGAAAGAGGCTGATTTGTTCCTTTCTCTGAGCTAGATAAGCTGTTGAAAGCCCAGGACTCCAGAGATTTGTGACTCCAGGTTTGTGCCATAGGTTTTTTGGATACCATTTCCTCCTTAGGAAAGTTCTTTCTGATGCGGATATTGCTATCAAAATGCTTTGCATACTGAGGTCTCTATTAAGAAGGCACTTACGATTCTACAGCAGCCATCTGACGGTTCATTTCTACTCATCATAAAAGAAGGATTTTACTTCTAAATACCTTTATTCTCAGCGCAGAGATTTTTCAGTAACATTTAATCATACTGCGATCATACTTTTGTTTTTTTTCAAAGTACTATTACTTTGTATAAAATTAGGGATAAGCAGAAGACTGATTCTTTTCCCCTTCTGGGTTCAGGCTGAGAACATTTAATAGGATTTATTCTGAAGTTGCACTTTTTGAAGCAGTGTGATCGCTGTGACAGTATTATGAAATGTAGCTGAATTGACCATGGCATTTCAGATACCAGTAGTAAACTTCAGCAGAGACTGTGGAGTGCTGACTCTGCTAGTGGCAGTTACACTGTTTTTCTTCTTTGATAATCTTTGTTGCTGACGGACAGCTTTCTTTGAACTGCATTAGTGTTTTGATCTGTGCAGATCTTGTGTCATTTTCATGTTTTCCCTTTTCCCTTTGCAGTGTGAGGAGCAGCCTGAATGGGAATGTAATTTGTACATGTACCTGTACTTTGTGATTTTCATCATCTTTGGATCTTTCTTCACACTGAACCTCTTCATTGGTGTCATCATTGACAATTTTAACCAACAGAAGAAAAAGATAAGTAGTTGCATATGCTGCATATCACCTTGCAGGCACTGCAGAGACCAGGGCAAGGGACAGATTTATAAGCAGCAGCTTTGCCACGTTAGCCTTGAGATTAACAATAACACAACTATCCTGCGGGACTTTTACAAAAGCACAGTTGTAGCAGCCCTTAATCTCCCCATAGAACAAGTGTCCTGAAAATACTGACGGGAATTATACTTCTTGCGGAAAGCAGTGAAGCATCTCCAGGCAGATGGGAGGTCTTGTGCAAATTCTGCATGCTCAGGCATACAGCAGGCTGACCCAAGAGCTGTGTTTCTGACTGCTTTGTAGGCTTTAAACAGAGGGCTGAAGTTCTTTTATTTTCCCTCTGGCCCTACACTTATCTCCAGTGCAGACAGGACCTGATGCCTAGCCTCGCTCCCCCCGGTGGTCTGCACTGCTCTGTCTCCTGCCCTTCGCTTCCATGCAATAAGCAGCTCCCAGCATTTCATCTTCTCAGACCCTTGTTAGATATTTGATGAAAGCTGCATGAAAAGAGAAACAAGAAAAGAGAAATCCAGCAGCGCTGGACTTTGGATGGAGACAGTTCTTTTCATCGAAAGTAACAACTTTGTTCTCACCCTATACTTAGGTGGCCAAGACATCTTTATGACAGAAGAACAGAAAAAGTATTATAACGCAATGAAAAAGCTGGGATCTAAGAAACCTCAGAAGCCAATCCCAAGGCCACTGGTAAGAATGACGTAATTCAATTGAACGATGTATAATAGATGGAGATTTATTTAATAGAATAAATGTAATTCAATTTCCCAGCGTAGAAAAGGTGATAGTTCCCAGACGAAAACCACTCTGAATTTACATATTTTGATTTTGGCCAGTATTTGCAAGCCTACTGAACAGTGTAGTATAAAATTCCCACTGTTCTGCCGTATTGATTAACAGTCCAATTTACATACGCAGCCATGCCAGTGGCCATGTGTCTGCATTGAATGAATTCATGGCCCCAGTCCAATGTCTTTTTCCAGTAGTTTGTAATGAGTAAATGAGTTTTAAAACCCTATCATCCAACTATCCGTCATCATCTTCTTGTTTCTGAAATTTTAATCAGAAACCATATGTAGTTTATTTTCCTCTACTTCCTGATGAATCAGGAGACAATCATGTCATCATTTTGACACAGTTCAAATTTCCTAACAACCCTCTCCTTTCCTCCAGAACAAATACCAAGGTTTTATTTTTGACGTCGTCTCAAAACAAGCCTTTGATGTCTCCATCATGATTCTCATCTGCCTTAACATGGTTACCATGATGGTGGAAACGGATGATCAAAGTCAAGAAAAAGTGAACATCCTCCACAAAATCAACATGCTTTTTGTTGCCATTTTCACCGGGGAGTGCATCATCAAAATGCTGGCTCTGCGACACTACTACTTCACCAATGGCTGGAACATCTTTGACTTTGTCGTCGTGATTCTGTCTATTGTAGGTAGGTGAATCTGAGTGGCAGGGAAGCATTTTCACCCAAACTCCAAAGTTAACAAGACCGACATAAACTTAATTAGACAGAGTTGAAGGCTTCGTGGAATAAAGTGCACTTAGAGAACTGGATCCTAATATTTAAATAATACAATGTAACACTGCCTAATTTGTGTTAATCATGGATATGATGGGATGTATTAGACAACCAAATCTGTTCAGTGCCAAAACTCTGATGGTAGTGATGAAGATAACAAATATCATCCTATCACACCCTAGTACTGCTTCCAATGTACATGACCATAAAATGTGGTTTGGCTCCATACACTTAACCTGTGTTCTGGATAACAGCCTAAGACAGAGAAGTGAAAAAGCCACGTGAAAAGGGCACATGTGAATTGCTATTGTTTTGTTATTTATTTTTTCGGTCAACAGCATGAAAAAGTCCTTCAGGTCAGCTGTGGGCAGGTGCAGTGAGTCTCGCTGCTGTCAGCCCTGTATAGGTGAATGTAGGGTGACCTGTTAGGAAAACAGAACTATCTCCTCATTGACTGATGCTCCTGTTGCTCTAAACCCTCTGGTGGACCAGGAAACCTGCAAAGTCTCAATGCAGGAGATCCCTGCTGCCCAGAGATCAGCCTGCATTTTGGGGGCACTGAATCAGCCAAGCCCACACAGATTTCAGAGATTTGGGTCACCAGGGAACATCACAGGCATACAGCTGTCATCAGAGCCTTGATGCTGGATGCTGTGGACCTGTCCATAGCAGCCAGTTAACCAGAGCCGTCACATTGGCCATAGCACTGTCCCACATCAAACAGGTGATTTCAGATACAGGGGGGACTTGGGCTATCCAACAGAGCCCCTGCCAGCATGGGAGTGGGGAGACATGGGCTGGGCATTGCTCCTTGTGTCTGGAGACTGTTGGCATTGGACAAAACTGCTCTATTTCTGCAGGGAAGAGAGTTTAGCCACAGGGATGCAAGCTTAGCACCCATCTAGAAAAGTGGAAAAATTAATAAGCAAGCAACCAATCAGATTTCCAGTAGGAATTTGCACCGTTTTGGTGATAGTTCATAAAAACAGACCCAGCACACAATGCTGACATTTTGCAAAGAAAAACATTTTCAAATCATAAAAATTCTGACCAGCAGCACTCCAGATAAATGGCTCAGGGGGGTCATGACCAAGAACTACAAATATCTGTGTCCTGTCTGAACTGATCCTGGTTTCTCATTCCCAATAATTGAGTTTTCCCTTAATAAACTGTCCCTACCATCAACACCTTTGCTCATAGTCTCAACAAAATTTGCATGGATTAAATGGGCATGAAAATGCTAATGAGAATGCCATTCCCTTTATCTTGGGTCTTCCAGTTTGTGGAACTTTTCATTGATTTTGTCCATAATCCTCATTGATTTCTGTAAAGGGAATCAGGGGTTATTTCCAAGGTACTAACTCACTGTTTGTCTTTTCTTTTCAAGGCACCGTACTTTCTGACATCATTCAGAAGTATTTTTTCTCTCCTACACTCTTCAGAGTCATTCGCTTGGCTCGGATTGGCCGGATCCTGAGACTCATCCGGGGAGCCAAAGGAATTCGAACTCTCCTTTTTGCCTTAATGATGTCCTTACCTGCTCTGTTCAACATTGGCCTCTTGCTGTTTCTGGTCATGTTCATTTATGCCATTTTTGGTATGGCTAATTTTGCCTATGTTAAGAAGGAATATGGGATTGATGACATGTTCAACTTCCAAACCTTTGCTAACAGTATGCTCTGTCTCTTCCAAATCACAACGTCAGCTGGTTGGGATGGTCTTCTCAATCCTATTTTGAACACCGGACCACCGTATTGTGACCCAAACCTTCCAAATGCAAATGGTTCAAAGGGAGACTGCGGAAGTCCTGCCGTAGGGATTTTATTCTTTGTTACTTATATCATTATATCATTTCTCATTGTTGTAAACATGTATATAGCCATTATTTTAGAGAACTTCAGTGTAGCCACTGAGGAAAGTACAGAGCCTCTAAGTGAGGATGATTTTGATATGTTTTATGAAATCTGGGAGAAGTTTGACCCTGAAGCCACTCAGTTTATTGAGTATTCTGCACTTTCAGACTTTGCAGATGCACTGTCAGAACCTTTGCGCATAGCGAAACCAAACAAAATCAAACTCATAGCAATGGACCTGCCCATGGTCAGTGGAGATAGGATCCATTGCCTGGATATTTTGTTTGCTTTTACAAAAAGGGTGCTAGGAGAATCTGGAGAAATGGATGCCCTTAAAATACAAATGGAAGAAAAGTTCATGGCAGCGAATCCGTCTAAGATCTCGTACGAACCAATAACAACAACTCTCAGACGGAAACAAGAAGAGGTCTCCGCCATTGTCATCCAGCGGGCCTACAGGAGACATTTGTTTCGGCGCTCCATGAAGCAGGCGTCTTACTTGTACCGGCACAGAACTTTTGACGGCAGCATCCTTGAGGACGATGCACCCGAGAAGGAGGGTCTCATTGCATTCATGATGAATGAAAACTACGGCAGGCCAATAGACAAATCAGAAACACTGTCCTCCACGTCCTTCCCTCCATCCTACGACAGCGTCACCAGAGGGACAAGCGATAATCTCCAGCTGAAGCTGACAGACTCGAGCAAAAGCGACGAGGCTATAGATTGTCTGCTCTCGCCGGACAGGGATAAAGAATCAATTGTTTAAATGTTTGTTTAGAATGCTTTAAAATATTGTTTACAGAATGTAATGCTGTAACTACACCATGACTGAAGCAGCCTTCTTATTAAACATTAGTTGCAAAAGAAAGAATGGAGTTTTTACCCTTAACTACAGGAGTCTAATAAGTCATATAACCTTTGACCCTGCTCTTTTTGACTTGGCTCAATATTTATATTTATATATGCACAGGAAGAATCTTGGCAGGGTCATAGCTGTTATATCAATGGTGTGAATACAAATATGCTAAACTGTAAAACAGTAAACACAATGTATATCTATCCACAGATAAAGCCTGGCTGTATACATTCATTTAAGGTCTTACTCATAATAGTGTGTTTACTTATGGCGATGTATGACCTTGCATTCTAAAAAGAAAAAAAAATATATCACAGCTGCTGTAGCAAGATGTAACACTTACTGTATATGTTGTGAATGGTCTTTCATAAATTTATTATATTTGATATTTTTTTACTTAAAAAAAAAGTCTCTTTTTCCATGGAGATTAATGATCCTTACACTCTTCATGATGAACTCTGAGTCAAGGTAATAGGAACTTGTGGGATCCCCATCGTTTGAAGAGGAAAGTTGTTGCAAAGTAAACTATCAAATTAGCGACATTTTAACTGTTTATTACATTAAGCCCTCCCCGTTGGGACTTGCAACTGCTAATCAGCAGGAATAAAAAACAAACAAAAACAAACAAACAAAAACAACAACAGAGAAGGAAATGATGTCAAAATAATAGGAGAAATGGCTTGTTCTATCCTTCAGGAAACTAGACAGTAATGGATTCTGTTTGTAAAACTGTTAATAAAAGCACTCTTTTTTTAGTATGTTTCAAGAATCTGCTTTGAATACTGCAATCAAACTCACCGTAGAAGTAGTGCATCACGTTGTGTGTAGTGCTCCAAGGCACCATCTATGCTGGCAAAATTTCTGTTAAGGGCGTGGGATAGGTTACATTTTCCCAAGAACACTGAGCTAAGCAGCCTTATTGGAAACTCTGAGCATCGACATTACTCCAAAAAATAGTACTATTAATAATAACAACATCAATTGGGTCACGAGGAACACCTGCAACAGTGTGATCAAGAAGGTGGGAGGGGAATTGCCCCTGGATCTGTATGTAATTTCTGATGTTTAGAAACCTGTCTTCTCAGTGTCCATCCTTCATTTTATCAGACAGTACAGTCAGAGTACTGAGGAAAGACAAGAAATAGAGGAACCAATAATAACAATCTCCTAAAAAATACAAATATCCTCATTCCTGCAGGCAAAGGAATATTTACAGCTGATGTATCCATCAGCTTCAGGCCAAAGAAATGACGACACAGTGGAAGGTGGATGTGTGGCTGTAGAAAAGTATTAGAGGTTTTACATGCTAACATAGATTATTATTTATTATTAAACTTTCAGCCTTGATAGAATGTGAGAAAGTCTTTATGGAACGTAGAGAGAAATCTGTCATTGCAGACAAGTTCTTTCTTTTTCACCTTCAGACTGATTGTACTTGGGTTTGGTTGGACTTGATGAAAAATCTTGAGATTTCTGTAATGAGCCATTGCACTTTAAGGAAGAGTAACTGTGCTTTTCGCCTTGGAGAAGCAAAGATATCAAGAATGTATTTAAGGTGTATTGTGATTGACATTTAGTTACATCCCAGGTTGTAAAGGTGTCAAAATCCACATGGGGTTGGTTGGCAACAAGAATTAAAGCAACATGTTACAGTGAAGTTTGTCTATGGCCATTGTTATCTGTCCTCTAAACAAGTCAAAATATGTAAAGACAACATGTCAAAAGGATGACTATGTATCTGTGTAAATATGGGCTAATATATTCTCTCCATTCATTGAGAGGTGTCTCAGGCATTCACTTGAGAGTGGTCTATTGGTTAATTCAGAGGATTTGCCATCAGGATTCCTGGGGTCTATTCCTGATTCTTACTACATGATTTTTAGGCAAATAATTGAACCTATCTGTGCCTCAGTTTACCCATCTGTAAAATGGGGATAATAATACTTACCTACCTCACAGGGGTGTTGTAAGACTTTCTGGTTGCAAAGTGCTATAAGGGAATGAAATGTACTATATAAGTATTATTATAATCATGCTCTCTTGCCCTTTTAACCCCATGTCTATGGTGTATAACATAGGGCTGTTCCTCTGGAGATTTTGTTGCCTTTAAATCTTGTATGTAATTAGATTCTAACCTAAGGGAACTACTCTTTGTTCCTTAAAGTGAAAACACTCTTTATTCTTTCCTCCCTCCTCACTACCCTCCCCCCAGTCCCCACCCCCATCCCCCAAAAAAGAAAATCGCTCAAGGCTTCTCAAATTAGAGAAACTTTATACAGATTCCCTGTGTATTTATGCTGTAATCTTATTCTGACTGTACATATCACCCAGAAAGAGAATGCAATTTTTATATTTATATGCATATATATATATATATATACACACATACATATACCTATACATATATAAGTATCTTGTGAGTTTATAGAGTGGCTGACACTCAGAGGACACAACTTACTGATTAAAATGTTTTGTTCTCAATGGGATTTATTGATCGTTAGAAACAAGCTGCTGCCTATAATGAAACTGTTTAATTAGGAAATAGTACATGAATTACTTGCTGAACAAGCATTTATTGGCTGATGACTGGTAAAATTATTTTCCTTTTAAAGCTTCAGGAAAAAAAAAAAAGGAAAAATACTTAGAAAAAGAAGCATTTCTTATCTGATTTTTATCATAAAATATAAACTGTTCAAAAAAAATTTAAAAAAATAAATAACAACCTTCACACAGCTGTGCTGTGTTGATCACTCTGTTTTACAAATATTTTAATTATTTACCACTTATATTAGAACTTGCCTTCTTAATATATTCAACTGATATTCTTAATAAAAGTGAGGCCAATGATGAATAGGATGTAATGGGAAGATTAGCTGGTCAATGATTATATTAGAGAAGAGCTCTTTCTCTGGTCATTTCACCCTCGCGTTAAAGGTTTTATTGTCCTTGCTGTGAGATCCTGTAGTACTAATGCAATACAACTGATTGTGTTTTCTACCCAAAACCTGTTAAAAAAATGTTAATTCAAAAAAAAAAATCTGAAAGAGGATCTTAACTATAGATGGTTCCAGTGCAACTATCTAAAAAATGAATTGTAAATTACTTTCAAAGGCTTTGTAATTGGAAGGTTGGTTTTCCATTGGGTTTTCAATTTTGTTGAACATTTCTTTAGATCCAAAGAAAGTATGGTATCTTTGTATGGTATGCAGAACTCCCCTCAAAAACTTCAACTATCCTCAGTTGCAGATCTTTATTAATGGAGATGCTGATCCAAATCCAGCAACGATATGACCTCCCAGTGCAGTAGTGATTTAGTTAAAGATACTGACTCAATAGTTGGCCCACACTGTCTATAAGCATGGTGAGTGCTACCATTTTTATTGTTGATTTGTTCAATAAAAGCTACTACATGAATCACTCAAGCTACAAAAAAAAGCAAGGAAAATATCAGCCGATATCATAGGACATATTAAGCTGTTTGTACCTGGAAAAAAAAATCAAGTTTATTATGTTTCTTTATTAAATAAATAAGGATAACAAATATTTCCTGTGCCAATTATTATTATTATTATTATTATTTGTTATTTTACCAACATTTATGTGATTTCTCTGGCTTTGTTCACCACCTTTGTTTGAGTGACTTTTGTTAGAAGGCCAGTCAATGAAATCCCCTCCAGTTCATCTTGCATTGTAAGGCTAACTACTGGGCATTAAAGGCTTGAGCCAAAGCTTGTTGAAATTGATGGAGAATTTCTGGGTACTTCAGCCGGATTTGAAGCAGACTCAAAAGCTTTTCTTCAAAGACAGTAATTTATAGGACGAGCCTTGCATTGTTATTTCAACCCATCCTGCCTGGTAGAATTAGTTGGAGGAGTAGGAGTTTTACCGAAGATATGAGATCCCACTAAGAGAACTGAAACGTAATATATTTTCTTACACTTTCAAGTGTAATTACATAGATTTGCCTTTTGGTTGTTATTATTTTTTCATTATATGCTAAAATTCTCACTAAACAATCATCCATGCCATAATCCTGGATGGAGATGGATGACCACACTTGGAGCTCTTCCCTTAACTCTTCTCGGCATTGACTGAATTAGCCTTATCTCCACATAGGCTTGCACCAATTTAGTTACTCTTTTTCAGTGCTCTGATTTCTAGTTAAACAGGGAAAGGTTTCTAATCACATTAAAACAGAAGAAAACGGAGCCAGTTTAAACTACAGTCAGAGTCCAATCAGTCGAGTTAGTTTAATAAAATAAGTTTACTATTATTATCACTTTTACATTAACCTGGGGCAGTCTGACTTTTTTTTATATATATATATATATATTTAATAAGCATTTACTAAAATGTGTCTTGTAATCATATGACTTCTGAGTATTCATGTATATGGAATAAATCTGGCTGAAATTTTTTCAGCAATATATTTTTGATTGGAAGGAGCCATTTATTGAAATAAAAAATTCTCTACAGAGATGTGTCAGGTTAAATAAGGATGTTCTTTGTTAGAATTTGTCAGCAAAATTCCCATGGGAAGGAAATTTAGTCATAATCCCTACTGTGAAGATTTCTATGCCTAGATTTTTACCAGAATTGCCTAACTCCTATGTGTGTGCTACCATCACTGTGCTGGGACTGTTTTGGGTTATGGGCCTCTCTTCCTTTTCATGCAGAACTTGGGGAAATTTCTAAAAGGTTAAGATATTTCCCATTTCAGGATGAAATTTCATAAATATATTGACTATTTTTTTCAAAAGGATTTCTTTTTTTTTTCCAGCCCTAGGAGGGAACCAAGAGGACTGGCTTCTCAGTTAATGCCAGTTTTTACAAAGGTTTTTTGTTTGTTTGCTTGCTTTTTGAAATCAAATTGTGTTGAATTTACAAATCCTCAAACCTAGTCAATCAAACCTGTCTGCAGTCTCTGAGATTAGAGTCAGGCCCTTCAATCCCCAGATTCACCCAGATTCACCCTGTGATTTTGCAGTGGTTTCAGTTCCTTTCTACTTCTGATGCAAATCAGCTCATAAATACCAGGATCATTTTGGAAATAAGTCTGTGTTTGCATAGACAATAAGAGCAGTGCAAGCAAACTCAAGCACTTAAAATATATATATACAGATATACACACATATTAGCAGCTTGCTTTAGATTTAGACATAGTTTTTATAGTAACCAAAATCTGCTGTATGAGAAGCAGAAGTAAAAAGAAATGTGGTGCCGTGAGAAGCTTGTGCTGGGTTCTGGTATTAAAGGACACCCATGTGGGATGACAGCAAGCGTTGCGTTTCTGACAACAGAGATGAATTTTTCTCCTATATGCTGGGGTGCTGAGACAAGAACAGAACTGGGTTTAACACGAGAAAAAAAGACAGCACCATGGTCAAAAAAAAAAAAAGGAAGAAGGGAAGAGAAAGAAAAAGAAAGAAAGAAAGAAAGAAAGAAAGAAAGAAAGAAAGAAAGAAAGAAAGAAAGAAAGAAAGAAAGAAAGAAAGAAAGAAAGAAAGAAAGAAAGAAAGAAAGAAAGAAGAAAGAAAGAAAGAAAGAAAGAAAGAAAGAAAGAAAGAAAGAAAGAAAGAAAGAAAGAAAGAAAGAAAGAAAGAAAGAAAGAAAGAAAGAAAGAAAGAAAGAAAGAAAGAAAGAAAGAAAGAAAGAAAGAAAGAAAGAAAGAAAGAAAGAAAGAAAGAAAGAAAGAAAGAAAGAAAGAAAGAAAGAAAGAAAGAAAGAAAGAAAGAAAGAAAGAAAGAAAGAAAGAAAGAAAGAAAGAAAGAAAAAGAAAGAAAGAAAGAATAGAAACAAAAAGAAAAAAATGCCCACAAAACTGTAAATGAATAGGGCTGCTTCTGCATGTCAGTTCTGCCAGCTAGCTGTGAAAGATGGGCCTCACTGGGTGAAGAACAAACATGGAAATCCTTCTGAGTGTTTACATATTGCAAAGAAATAGCACCCGTGTCAAAGGGAAAGCATGTGAAAGCAAATAGGCCAAGGGGAATAACTATTGGCAGCAAGCAAAAAATGCTTCAGAGTCAAACGTCACCGATAACCCCGTGAGGGCCGGAGGTGTTGGACCGCAGTGTGGGCCCGGTTTTGTCAGCACCTCCACTCGAGCTATTTTAGCAAGCTGACAAGCCTCTGAGCGGCTCCTGGGCTGTGTGCTCATGCCATGGCAAAGTTTTGGAGACAGCTTCCAGGGTTAGATCCCAGCAGTCACCCTGCCTGGTGGTGGGCCGCGAGACTGTGGAAGCCCGTGGCCTTAGGGGGGCTTTGTGCCCTGGAAATTAGCTGTACTGAGTGCCGTGCTGGCACTGTGCAGCCTGGAGAGGAGGAGGCTCAGTGAGGCCTTATCGACATCTGTAAACACCTGAAGAGAGGGTGTAATAAGGCCGGAGCCAGGCTCCTTTCAGTGGTGCCCAGTGCCAGGATAGGAGGCAGTGGGCCCAGCATGGAGCCCAGGAGGTTCCCCTGACCCCCAGGCTGTGCCGGGCGGGTGGTGGAGCCCTGGCCCAGGCTGCCCAGAGGCTGTGGGGTCTCCTCCATGGAGAGCTCCAAAAGCCGCCTGGCCATGGGCCTGGGCACCCTGCTCGGGGTGGCCCTGCTGGGGCAGAGGCTGGGCCTGAGGGACCCCGAGGTGCTGCCAGCCTCACCAGGCTGCGATTCTGTGCTCATGTTTTCAAGATTTTATTTATTTTTTACTAACTATATTAGAAACAAACAAAAACACACACACGAGGATTTAAGACAAAAGCAGCAAAGACTGAGGAAGTTATGATAAAATCATGCAAAGTGGCCCTGCAAGGAGTTAAAATCCTTTCCCATGCCAAAAGGTGACTTGAAGCGCATACCTGTGTTTTAAAAAGTCTGTGTTATCTGTGAAATCGGTCATACTAAAGCCTAAGGGAATTTAGCACTTGCCCTTAGGGCAGCCAGGTTTGCAACCCCCTTTTTTTTTTTTTTTTTCAAACAGACTGTCCCAGTTGTTCACATTAGTCTTAATTTTTAATCTCCTCAAACCTGCAGACCAAGCATAAAGCAAATAATTTTCATTTTTAGCTCAGGGACAAGCTGTGCAAGTGAGGAGGATTCATACAGAGGACACAAACCTTGAGTCACGGGTCCCGATGTGACATAGGGCAATCCAGCCCTTGGTGGACTTGGTCACATCGTGGATTGCATCTTTATTGCATCGAAAGGAAATTTTATTTATGTATTTATTTATTTTGAGCACCGCCTGGGTCCTACTAGGAAGAAACTGTGGGCATGGCTTGTCTTGATGATGTCCAAGGAGGAAAGGAGACTCAAAGGTAAGTGAATTCCTACAAGTTTTGTGAAAATAAGCATCTGGGGTGATACCCACTGTGGGGCTTCTGGGAGCAGGGAAAGTTGTGAGGAGTTCAGGTCTCAAGGGAAGACAAAACATTTTAATAGAGATGACAAATCTTAAAATTGCCTCAGCTGAAGGGGGAATAATTAATCTGCACTTGCTTAACCACCAGCAACCGTCAACTCCATGGCGAGAAGCATGGGAAATCAGATGTTGTCAGTTCTGGTGCCTCAAGATTTCTTTGGATTGACTTTACTATGGAGTGGGAGGATGTTCAGGACAGAACCTACTGTACATTTTGATGAGGAGATGGGAGGATGCATCTTAGGAGTAAGAGCAGCCTGTGTGCCTCTCTCCCTTGCTGCACTTCTGTGAAGGGAACTTTCTCATCAAATACTTTAGGAACTGAGAAAACATGAGAAAGGTGTGGGATGGGAGTACACGGGTATTTTGATTTGCTTTGGTATGAGAAGCTATTGAGCAGTGGATGGGTGAGAGGGTAAGCCAAAAGGTATCAGCAGTAATGACATTGGGACAAAACCCTTCGAACAGGAGATGTTTAACTCAATACTCAGCAGTGATGTAGCTCAGGGTTGTGTGCAATGCCACAATGGACACTCTATGTGTGTGCAGCACAGATAACTGCTTATCTGCACAGATGGTGCTCCCATATTCATTCATCCCCTGAGAAAAGCTGCAGGCTTTAGCTGGGCAGGCTCTCCAGCCTCAGGGCTTCACTGCCCAGAAGGCTGTCCTGATTGTCCTCACCTGGCACCGCTGGGTCCAGGCAGCAGGGAGGCACAGAGGGCAGCGGTCTGGATGTGCTCCTGCAATTGGATTCACCTCCCAGAAAGTGTAACACAGCACTGAGATACAGTAGGTCAAAAGAGAAAAGTGAGGCACTAGAAAATATGGGCAAAGAAGATAAGATCCCCTTTAATTATTTGAATTCTAAAAGTCAAGGTTGAGTTTGGGACTTGGATTCAAGTCCTCTTCCTGCTCATTATCAGAGGAAAGCCCCTCCGAAACCCTGTAATATTCAGCCAAAGTGCTGCTATCCTTATTCACAGTTTTAAGCCACATAGTTTCTCTCCTTTCCAAAGAACAGGGCACAATGAAAAGATGGATGTTGGTATAAGGTAAGAAAAAAAAACCATGATTTTTAATTATTATTTTTTTAAAAGCTTAAATTTGTTGCTGTTGAAACCATGGTGAAACTTCTTTATCCAGGAGTGTGTGCCTGCCAAAAATGCAGCTCCTTTTAAAAGTACTGGAAATAGAGCAGGGCTAAATGAATGATCCCACTTTACTGAGAAGAGAATGGAGGCCAGCAGCGAAACCACCTAACTCCTCTCGGACTGAGGCTTGCTAGGCTTGAGGGAGGTCTTCATTTTGCTGCAAGCTTTTACTGGTTGACCAGAAGGATAAAACTGGACTTCTGACCCTATTGCGAGCCTTAGTGCATCTGAAGATAAGTTGTCCACTGCAAAAATAGGCACGCATGGTGCAAGAAGAAGCCAAATGGGTGTGCAGGAGTCAGGTGTGACCACTGAGGATAAAGCCCCCATCTGTCACCCACCATTCACCCATGCTCTTGCACTCCACCAGAAGGTCCTGAATTTCACGCATGGTGTGCATGTGCTGGGAACCATAAGCCACCACGGTTGCAGAGCTTATTTTTGGGTAGGGTCTCAAGGACTTAACAGCTTCAGGGGCCAGAGCGTGAACCTGCTACCCAGGAGCTGTGATCTCCTCACACCTCAGCCTCTGTGGGAAGATCGGCCTGAAGATTAGTCAGCCTTTGCATTCTTGGAGTGCTTGGCATAGAAACACTCCTGGGCATTGACAAGGGGAAGGTGAAGGGCTACCCAGGCTCCAGAAGGCGGTAAATGTGGCCCCTGTCCAAATCTAACAAGGGTAGTAGGGCTTTATAAGGTTATACGTGACATGGGGTGTGGGGGATGACTCTGGTTTACACCTCTCAAGTCAGTTCAGTGTCACAACGCAGATTGGGAATTTGCAGCAAAAGGGTACTTGCAGCAAAACCATATTGTCACTTCCATGAAAGCAACCTGGGTACATCCTCCTTAGGGATTTGTCTTGGAGGAAACTCCAAATAAAATTGGTGAGGGCTCTCTAGAGTAAAAAAAAAAAAAAAAAATGGAGAGAGAGAGATTAGAACTTGATCTTGTAGGAATCTTTTTATCTGGTGATGTTTGTAATTGGTGATCTGAGTTTTTGTAATCCTCTGCATTCCTGGTGTAGGTAGCTGATGGTTGCAAGTATGACAGTTCTGGTCTCAGAGCTGTGTCCAAACCCCTGAAGCCTGAAGCTTAAGGTCCTTACCCAGCTCTAATTTGAGAGCTTTGACTCTCACACCAGCTGACTGCATGGATTAAATGCATGTAAATACCTTCATAGCGACTAGCAAAACATACTCGTGATGTTATCCTAAATTGGGATGCTGTCTTTCCAGGGGTGTCAGTTTGATGTTATCGCCTACTCAGCAAATAATTCCCTTTATCGAAGAAGGAAGATTTCCAGTGATGCCCACTCACAACCAGCTTCTTTATCCTTTAACTCTGCTTTCTGCTGTGCTTTGCCATAATTAAAGTTGACTTTCTAAATGCCGTGGTGCAAAGATGCAGATTCTAATGCTTCGATATCATCTCTATTTCAGCTCAGCCTGCTGTGAGTCACTCTGATGTCTGCACCTTGCTGCTCCGTCTTATTGGTCTTTGAAAGAGTGAGGAGGAGAGCTCCCATTACAAACACTCATCTCCCTCCCCAGCTAATGGGGTCAGACAGGTCTGCCTGCAGGACACAGATTTTCTTAAGGGTGTCATGTCACTGAGAAGAGCTGTGAGAAGGTGGGCTCTTGAGTACGACTCCAAAGTTCCTTAGCTTACAGCACTTGCTAAACCACACTGCCCAAGGCAATGCCTCACACCCAGCATGAAACAGGCTTTGCTCCCCTACCCCTCCAAAATGCTTGAGACTCTCTGCGCTGTCTCCAAGTGCTAGTTTTCTGCTTATTTCCCTATTCGTAGGGATATACTCCCAAAGAACCTCATTAATTTCTGATTGTTATTTCTTTACTTTGGCTGTAGGAATTTGGTGAGTGCAATAAAAATGCGGTGTCAACCTCAGACCTCAGTAGCTTTGGAGCAGTGAGTCAGGCAGGTTTTTACTTGCATGGACCACTTTTTGTGCTGTATTTCCAGCTCATACAGTTTACCTTCATGCTGGTAACCAAAATGAGACATAGGTGGTTCATTTGTTTAGAGACTACATAGCATGGCAGGACTAAACTCTGATCCCTCTGAACAGGGTCTCACCTTCCAACCTGCTTAGCTGGAACAGTCCTTGGCCAGACTGAACCCTGAAGAAGATGTCTGGGAGTTGCAAATTTACCAGATCAGAAGTGTCTTGGAGATCTTTCACAGTTCAGACTTCAGGGCTGACTGCTAGACCAGCCTCCAGCAAAGCTTCGAGACCTCCCAAGAAGAAAAAACAGCTTCTGGTAAGAGAAAAATAAAGAAGACAAGCAGCTGATAATGGGAGAGAAGCAATGAGAAAAGGGAAGAGATATGAGGAGATAGGGGGATTAAATGTGGGTGGCAAGGGATAATCTGGGGAAACCCCCAAGCAGAGCTGCTTCCACTACTAGAAAGTGCCCAAGGAGCAAGATGACAGCTATGGGGTCCAGACGATGGTGTGCCCCCACTGAGGTCTGTGCCTGCCCATGTCTTGTTTAGTGGTATGGGAATAATCATATTGACAAAGGGCTCACATGCCAGGGGAGTAACCCAGGGAGCTCCCCAGTCAGGCTGCTCCTCTGTCTGTTCAGTCCTGATGAAACACCTCTCTGATCTGCCGAATCACCAAAAAGTGTGATATATTCTGGTTTGAGAATATTCCCTGCAAGCTCCTAGGAACTGAGGGCTTTGAAAAATGGATGTCTGATGTTTTTTTCACAAGGCTGACCAATCTCATCAGCTTGTAAAAAATAAAAACACAAAGGCAAGTCTGCGTATATGTATGTGGAAATACACAGCTGCAGGAGGATTTTTGGAGAGAGATTTACTCAGAGAGGACTCTACTTCTCCATTCTGAGCTCCTGAAGACATTTGTTGGAGCCAAAGCAAGCTCTTCATTTTTAGAGGATGGAGAAGGAAGGCTATTTTACCCTCTGAAAACGAGTGCAACGTTAGTGAAGCCAAAACCACAAAAGGGCTCAGTTACACTTACATTACAAGCTCACCACAAAATCTAATGTTGGTGGAGTTCGAATGTCTGCTGGCTCGCAAGAAGATGACCACAAGGAATGCAAAGCACGGTCTGGGTACTGCTGTCCCCACTCCTGGGGAGACAACCTGCTGGGCTGGAGACTGCCCCAGGCAGCTGGCAGCCTATGATGTGAGTGTGGTTTGCAGTCCTCTTTGCTTCCTGCTTGCTAAATCTCTTCCTGTTTGTTTACAGGGGGTCACAGAGGGAGACAGGAGGCTCCTTGTGGTGGAGACAACTCATCTCACCAGTGATGGCAATGTTGTCACAGGACCCAAGGCCAGAGTGAGACAAATGCATCTGACTCAGCAGTAAATTCGCTTTCCTCCTACCCCCACATGCAGCATGACTACTGCTGATCCATAAAGGATGCTCTGGGCATCTCTCGTAACAGCAGCTGTCCCTCTCTTCAGAGCACAGAGGCATCTAAGAAATCTTGGTATGTCTCCTGCCACACTCAGCAGGAAATCTCAAACCACACTGCAGGCTAAAAGTGATCTTGCAGCAGGGCCAAAAGGTTCAAGACCCAGCCGTCCTTGTCATAGCACATTAAAAATGGTTAATCATTCAGCCGTGCACAGGCAAAGGCTTTTATGTAGAGCAAATGTAATCTTCTGCCACAAATCACGGTGAGAAAGTGTGGGCAAGCTCCAGGAGCTAGCTTTCTGCTGACGCTTGGACTTTGTACAGATTGCATGCTCGGCAAGACCCAGGTCTCTGGGAGGGGAAAATAAGTCAAGGATTCCCCTTTTCTGTGACAGATGCCTTCCGAGGAGCAGACAACTGATGCCCCCTAGCCACGGGGTGGATGCAGTCTGTCCCGTGTCGCTCACAGACGTTAGCAGTCATGTGCTTTCTGGAAATGCTGCTGCTCCTTTCCTTTTTCCCTCTCCCAGGTCTCTGCATGGAGGTAATCAGCTCATCGCTGCTTAGTCGTGAGCTCTGCCAGGACTTTCCCTGACTTTCAGGGGGGGAAATGCAGCCAGAAGATGTTTTTCTTTCACTAGCCAAGCGAAGTCCCAAATTCAAACATTTTGATCAACATTATTTTAAACATTTTGACTGAATCAAAACTATATGTATATTTATTAGGGGTAGCTTTGGCTGAAGACATCACGCAGAAATATCATGCTTAAATATTGAACTCTGCCAGTTCTCTCTCTGCATACACTGTTTCCTTTTTTGCTTTCTGTTTCATTAAGGTTCAGCCTAAAAGCATCTCCATCCTTGGTCAGACTTGGAAATCCAGTTGGTGTAAGACGCCCCTGGTCCCACTCTTGGTGTTACACGTCAAAGAATTTCTTTTTTCTCTAGCACCACTCCAGCCTGAAGATGCATCATATCCTGGAGGTGAAATCTCCCTTGCCCATCAGAGTTTTTGTAGCAACTGAGAACATCCCCACATGGCTGACTGTGGCTGTGAGCTGCTGCAGCGTGGCACTGTGCTGGTGCGGCTGCCCCAGCTCTGCCCAGAGCCAGCCCACTCCTCAGCTAGGCTCCGTACATCAAACCCAGACCTGGCCATGAACAAAGATATTTTTCGCCCTAGGTGGCTGATGCTGTAAAGAATCAAGATCATCCAGTATCTTTTCAAATGAATGGAAATATTTCTCTGCTATTAACAATTTAGCTATGTCCAACCACATGCAAAAATGAAAAAGGGGATAAGAAGTACCCTGTTGAGAAGCAGCAATGTAAATTTGTTATCTGAAGCCTGTTTTGCTCAAATTTTTTTGCTTAACATGTGTTGTCCTCTCTATCATCTTTGCTTTCCCCAGAGAAGCCAAAGCAAATGACCACAGTCCTAGAGGATTTTGGTGGAAGTGGCCACAGTTATAATCTCCTCCACAGCTTCCTTCCAAATATACAGTGACATATTGCCTCTCTGCGTATTGCTTTGGCTGTGGGACTGTCAGAGCCTGCGCCATCAGGACTTGCTGTCCCATTTCGTGTTGCTTTCTGAATGAAGCACAAGAGCTGCCGTGGGGTGCCCGGTGCCAGCATCACTGTCTGTACCCGAACGCATGGAGGGCCAGGTACTCTTCTGCTACAGTTAGGTTCATGAAAAGGATCACTGCTCTTCCCCCTGTGGTTCAACACTTCTAATATTCTTGCATAAATAACCAACTGAGCCATTTGTAGCTGAATTCAGCTGACAGTATTGCTCTGAAACAGCAAATCTGTGACTTTTTGGTCTTGTGCTCCCCGTGAACAAACCAACCCAGGGATAAAGGGCTCCCTCTTGCTTTAAAAACATAAACCCTCACTCTGCCCATATGTTTCTGGTGGGCTAGAAAACATTCACATTGCAACAGCCACCGCTGAAATGTGGTCACTTCTGGGAAGAGAAGCAGCTGCTGTTCACAGAGGAAAGGGCGGCTTTGTGGTTTGGGCAGTGGTGGGAGCTCGAGATTTTTTTCTGGTAACACCACTGCTGGAAGCTGCAGCATCATGTAGATGTGCCTTTGCAGAATGGACTTTGCACAGCTCAGGTGCTGGTGGCAATGTAACCACAGACATGAGCACAGAGCCCTCGATAAACTGATTTATCGTCTTTCTTGGGTAAATGATGCAGCCCATGCTGACCTCTGTGATGTTTTAGCTAGACTGCTGCCAGCCAGCAGGCTTAGAGCAAGCTCAGGTATCACTGGGCTGTATCCCAAGAAGATCCAAGAAGTGCAACCAAAGGGTTACGTTGTGGCTTAACCCCTTGAGGTACCTGCCTGCTTTACCTGCCTTCTGCTAAATGGATGGATGGAGGGTTTGTGCATAGAGGGGTATAACAGAAAGCAAAGGATTAACTAAAGTTTCTTAATTAGAAGTTAATATCTGTTAAGGCACCCACAAGATTTTCAGACACACACACACATACACAAACCCTTTGTTGTTTATTTTTAATCAGAAATATCCCTTTTCAGTGGGGATTTAGGAAGTGAGTTGGGAGTTCCCCCCAGTGCTCTGTATTGACAGGCGGGACGTCTCAAGGTGTAAGCCTCAGATGCAGGCAGACATAGCAAAAAAACCTGTTTTGCTAGACGGTAGAAAACAGAAGAGGTAAAGCTGGAAATTGTTAAAATGAAGATGAGCATGAGGTGTCCAGCTGATTTCTTTTCTTTACTTTATATATATATATAATCTCATATATATAATTATATATATATATGTTATATATATTTTTTTTTTGGTTCCAGGAAGGAAAGGATCCAGCTGGATCCTATCTCTAGTATGGCTTGTTCCTCTGTAAAGGTAGTAAAAGGCCACCAGAGGTTTTGCAATGGGATTCAGATGTGAAGCAACCTTTAAGCACCAGCAATGAGTGGGTTGAATCCGTAGAAGCAGCTCTTCCCCGTCCACCACTTTAACACGAAACAGCTATCCAGGGTTTTGGAGGGATGTGCTGGGAGGCAGCCGGCTGCAGCGCTGTGTCTGTCAAACCGCAAGACATTTGGGGACATCAGGGATTGGTATCGACTACACAGAAAGTCAAGGACTGTAGGAAGTGACAGCTCAGGATTTTGCTTCTCCTTCCCTCCTGTCTCCTACCTGCCTCGCAGAAGCTGGTGCCACCAAAGTGCTGCAGCACAGCCCCACGGTCAGGCTGCCATGCCGTGCCTGGGCAGGACCAACACGTGAGATCGCCTGAAGCAGAGTCAGAGCAGATTTGGGATGGTTAAGATAGCCTTTTGATACTGAGGTGCTAAACCCTGTCTCGGGGCTGTACCCAGCTCCCCGCGATAAAGGCCCGTTCCATTTTGGTGGTGGCACTGCGCGGCGCATGCCTCAAGGCCAAGTCACGGCGCTGAAAAAGGTAATGAGACACTCGATACGCCAAACATGTGGTGAATCACAAAGGAGCAGGAAGAAATATTCGATCAGATATTCAGCCACATGAACACACTAACCAGCCCGGACGCAGTATATCATCTTCCTCCGAACAACAGCCCCGTGCCTGACAACTGTTACAGTCCATCAGTTATAAACCTCCAGCACACCTCCGGGAGAGTATTTTTTGCTGATATTTTTCTTCATCTGATTTTTATTTATTTTTTTTTTTGGGGGGGTGAAGGCTGCCCAAGAGCAACAGTCCCAAGATCCTGAGCCAGCTCCGGGTGCGGGTGCCCCGGGATGCGGCAGCGCGGGGGCAGGGGCTGCTGAGCCGCTGCCATCCCCCGCCTGGCAGGGAAGGCTGCATTTGTCAGAAAGCTTCCATTAGTTGTGCATTCCAGCTATAATCTCCCAGCCCGAACACAGCAGCATCTGCTTCAGAGCCGGTATTATATAACCGCAATTGGCCTGCACAGAGCCCGTTAAAACCCTGGGCAGGAGAGAGCCATTGATTCCACCGCACGAG